>NW_026047573.1:12688125-13345000 GCF_023864345.2 Schistocerca serialis cubense
TTCTTGCCACTTCTTATTCTGTATCTTCATTAGAGATGACTTCAGGTCGTTTTTTAACAATGTCTTATCCCAATACTATATACTAAATGTTACCCATTTCAGTATTATATTTTGCCTTCCTTTTTAGAGCAGCAAATTTTAACTTCTCTAGGACAAGTTGGATAGTGTCTGCTTTGCGTCTTGCCACTTCAGAAACTACAGGTATGGAATTAATCCACTCATACTTTTCAAGTTCGTTAAGCATCAGTTCCACAGGTGTATGATTGGTAGATAAATGCGGTAGGTTATCCAGTACATTTTCGCATACAGGTACATGGTGTATCCTCTTATATTGTTGCCAGGGAGCATATGATCTAATAAATCGATTGAACTCCAAACACTCTCTCAACTCGGCTGGATTCTGGATGGAGGCAACTTATTAACATGTGTTTCATCTTATTCCCTGTCATACAATGTTTCCATTTATTTCTAATGAAATATGAAGCATTATCAGATAATATTATGTGCAATAAGTAATTTTCAGGAATACGTGCCTTCCATATCCTAAAGTTGTTGTTCCTCTTATAAAATAAGATATCATTACACAACTTATATTTAACAGAACAGTTCTCCCTTCATTTGAAATTCGATCTCTTATTTGTTTCTGGTACGTGTCTCCCGTTTGTAACAGCCCTAGAATTTTACACATAGACAAATATTGACTTCTGAATGGAGAATTCTTAACTATCAGTGTTCTGTAAGCAGATGATTATTCAACAATATCATTTAAACCATTTAGGCCTTGTGGCAGTCAAGATAGAGGTTCAGCCATTACATTATCTTTTCCGCTAATGTGTATTATTTCTGTATCATAACTCTGAAGCACTGACGCCCATCTTACAAGTCTAACATGAAGTAATTTACAGGTCAATGGAGAGCATACTGACTGGTGGTGTGTATGTACTTTAATGTGTTTTCTATAAATGAAATAACTGCACTTTCCTAATGCCCATTTTACAGTCAACACCTCCAGCTCTGTTACGGTATAACTATGTTCGCTGGATGATACAACTTGACTCAGAAATTCAATTACTCTAATTTCTTTTTCATCCCCTATTACCTGGAATAAAGATGCGCCTAATGCAGCTAAAGTTGCATCAGTGAATAAACAAAGGCCTTCAGTTATATTAGGGTGGTACAAAATACAAGGGTTAGCCAAAACATTTTTGATCTGTTTATATACTTCCGCACCATTTATTGACCTGTACCAAGGAGAATTTTTCCGAAACAAATTTAATAAATGATCGTTACCCAATAGATGGTTGGGTACAAATTTTCTAAGAAACGAGGCCAAACCTAGAAATGATTTCAACTACCATTTGTGTACAAACAGCAAAGATTTCTCTACCTTTTTCCATATATCTTTCCCCTATAGTTCTTAACAGCTCAATAGCATCTCTTGTTCCTTTTCCTCTTCTTAATCTGAACTGCTCCTCTGCAATCCCTCTATCCAGCTTGCCGTATAGCCTTCTATTCGACGCTCTCAGCAACACTTCAGCTGCATGAGAAATTAGACTGATGGAACTATGCTCTTCACATTTTTTAGTGTTTCTCTTTTTCTCTGTTGGTATCAAAGCTGTTTCCAGGAAGTGTTCAGGCCATTCCCCTCTGTCAAATATCTCATTACAGAGGTAGACTATTTCTTTTGTTGCATTGTTTCCCAGACTCTTCACCCGACCTTCTGGCATATCGTCAATTCCACATGCCTTCCTATTCATCTCCTTCAGCGCCTTTACTACTGCTGCTTCCAAGATGGTGAATCCCTTTCCATCTTCCGGCACATATGGCTCCTCTTCAACATTAATTTCGCTTCGTTTTTCATCCCACTTATATAAACATTCGGTATATTCTTGCCGTCTGTTCAAAAGCTCCTGTGGTTTTTCTGCTAGAGTAAATTCTGCTCTTTTAGTTTCCATGTTATTCCTCTTTCTTTTACGTTCAAAAACTATCTCACTAACCAGTCTATACATCATTTCATACTTTCCCTCTTTCTCCATTTTCTCTATTTCTGTTTCATACGTTTTCCCCTTGCTACTTCAGTTTCTCTTCTTAATTCATTATTCAGTTTCCTGTACCTCTTTTTGCCTTCTTCAGTTTCTACATTTTTGCACTTTCTCCGCTCTTCCATCTTTTTTAACATGTTTTCTGTTATCCATTCTTTCCTGGTACTTTGGGATAGTCTAATTCCTGGTACTTCTTTGGCAGAGTCTATGAGTCCTTCCCTCATTTTTTTCCATTTGTCATTAACACTTTCATCAACACTACCTCTTTCACCTTTCTCCATGGGTCTGTTTTCCAAATCTGATCCCTTCCCTACCTCTTTGTGTCTTTTCATGTTTAGTCTTTCTTAGTCTTTCTTTTCCTTTACCTCTCCAGACTTTTTTCAACTTCATTTGTATTTCTCCCACTACTAGGTTGTGGTCTGGATTTATATCCGCTCCTGGATAAGCTTTGGCATTCTTCAAACAGTTCCTAAACCTCTGCCCAAATGATATCTTTCCCTACTCAAAATAGTTATCCATGTATACCGTCTCCTTTTGTGGTGTTCAAATAATGTGTTACCCATTACTAGTGAATTTTATGTAAAGGAATTAATTAGTCGTTCCCCTGTCTTATTTCCCCAGTGCCCTGAGACAATGGCCATGTCAGCGGGAGTTGTGTTTGGCTGAATACGTGTGTGATTTCTATTTTGGAAGGAGGACTTTGTCTGAAAGCTCAGTATTTAGACTGGTTTTTCATTGTGCTTGTATGAAGCTTAGTGCCTCCTCTATATGGTGAGTAGCAATCTGTTCTTCCCATATTGTTATTCCACTGTTTGAATTCACACAAAAATGCATTTACAATCGAGCATGAACACCATAGTAAAATAAATTTTTACGTCTATCTTACATAGCAAAAATAGCAGAAAACGATTGTTACTATCCCACATTACACGACAAAATTTATATTAAAAAGTTATACCTAAATGGAAGTAAAATAAAATAAAAGACAGCATTACTTTAACAAGCAAACATGATAACGGAAAAACTCAGTTTACTGTCATCCCATATTGGCAAAAAAATTTCCGATAAAATCTGAGTTACTAAACTCGTGTATGGGTGAAACGAAATATGAATTTCCATTCTGCCAGATGATTTAGATTTGCTTGGCTTAACTACATGACTGTCGACATTATTCCTTCAAGTGGCAACCATCACTTCCCTCTGCAGGTGATTTAGTGCGCCGTCTGTAACGGTCCGGATTACGATCCAACATTTCCTCTTAACTTTTCTTGTTTACTGCCTTATTTATTTTCATTTATTTTGTTACTTTACTCAGATGTTTCAATATTTTGGGCTCTGTCTGAGATGTAAGCACGACTTCTTGCAGATATTCGTAACAGTAAATTTTGCAATGAAGTTTATAGATGGCTTTTCGCAACAATAATAATACTCGTAGTAATTAATAAATGTATTACGGCAAGGTCAGATAGCTCACTTTCTTAAATGAACATAAGAACTTATACGATCAAACTCCCAAAATTTACCCACACATCATACTCAAGGAATTATGACTTATTCTAGTTCTCATTTTTCACTATTTTCGGTTTGCAGAGGTGCGGCAACTGTACTGGATGGTTAAGTTCGGTTTTGTTATAATTGTTGCATCTTTGTATCGATTTCAGATGTCGAAAAATAGAGACTATGAAGGCGCTGTTTGATCATGCCTATGCTTACTCCATGAGTCAAGGAAAACTCATTGTCGCTGAAGTGCTATATTAAGGCTGAGTGTACTCTCTTAGTCAGTCACATGTTGATGTTTTCAGATTAATTCTCTTTCTAATGCAAGCGTCTTGCTTACTATAAGTGGGGAAATTTTTTCGTTCAGCACAGGTAACGAAGGTATGCTGGAGTTCTAGCCGATGTAGAAATGGCGAATAGAAGAGACCTCTTAAGGTCAGTAGCACCGTACCACGCCACCTGCACGATTTTCGGGTTGACGCCGTTCACAGTGGACACTGAGAAGTGTGAGCTACGGAGGACACGTGCTGGTACGCTGTACGTAGCTGTTGTTCTCGTCATTAACGTGGCAATAACAGAACACATGGTAAGCTGGTTGCAAGCTATGAACGCGAGATAAAAGGATTCCATCATCTTTGTGTGGTTGGTTGCCTACATGATGACATTTTATGCCACCACGGTGACAGCGGTCGCTTCAGACTTGTTTCGAAACGTCCAGAAGTACCAGAGAATCCTCAGTCTTTTGTCTTATCGGGACAGTGGTATCCTGGAGTCACGCCATTTCTCCAGTGCGGCAGTGAGGATCTCCCGCAAAGTGGTGTGTGCAGGCTCTCTCGCGCTACGTGTAGCTGCTGTGACGTTGAAATTTCTGACTATCGAAATGAAATGGACTTACATGATAACACTGCTCTCATGTTGTATTGCAGTTACCGCTGTTGCCAGGTATGTGGGCCTTGTTCTTCCTGTGCGGAGTGACTTACGCCAACTCAACCAGTGTCTGAGAGCAACAGCGCAAGGGAGATGCCAGCGGCGACCTCTTGCGGACCGCTACCGGAAGTTGCACTGTGCAACCTGTTCCAGGAGGTCTTTTCGGCCCACCAGATACTCTTAGTTTTATTCATGGTGACGGCGCTGTGCATTATATCTTGGAATGCAGTTGCCGCTGTTTTATTACAGCACCAGAAACACCTAGTGGTGTGGCATATATTGCTTATATCGTGGCAGTCGTCACAGGTGTTAATGGTGTCAGCGGCTTCGCACGCGCTGTCCAGGGAGGCGGCGCAGACAGCTCCTGACCTGTGCCGGCTAGTCCTGGGTTCGACTCTCCGCAGCTCAGAAACGGTAGAGCTGTTCCACTTCTGCCGACTCGCCCGCTATCAGACTGCCACTCATCAATTTTACTGCGTCGTTCCTTTGGATACGCGGATGTTGGTGGCCTCCTTGTCATTCGTTACAACTTGCACCGTGATTTTGTTAACTTTCTGGACAGTGTTCGAAAAAAGAAAATAAAAACAACAGTGAGTTGAATATAATTACAACAGTATTGTGAACATGGGTTGTTCTGCAGTAAAATTCTATAACAGTGTTGCTATGATTACGATCTTGTAGAGTACATGCCTATTATATGAATTTTTATCAGAATCTCACATAGTTATTAAAAGCGTGTAGTGTTGTAAATAATAAGACCTTATTTCTTCAAAATCTTCCCTTGCTTAGTATTGCACAACACAGCCAAGGGGTACAAAAATGGATGTTATCAAGTCTGTTGTGCAGTATATCCAGGTATAGAGTCGCTACCTTCACTCAAAACCAGCATGTACAATCCCATCGGTGGAAACCATAGGAGATAAATCAAAACTGCTGCACTTTTTTCACTACATTAAACTTCCACGCAATCGGTACTTATTAATAGCAAGGCTGAAATGATCTACTTAGATAAAGATATAAATTGCACCAATTTGTAATTCTTGAAGCTCGTAATAAGTTATTACATTTAAGTGTAAGTGAAAAGCTCAGGAACGATAACTGGAATGTTTTTAGAGGGGACACAGTGTTGCAAGAGACGACAGAGGAGCTGGGTTCCTAAGAAGAATACAGAAGATTAACAAACAGTTTCAAATGCTAAATGAGGTACAAGATGGGTCACGATTAGTAGCTGACGTAGGCGAGTGCATACCATATTTTGTCACTGTCTGCAGATGGACGTCAAATACGGTTTTCTGCAGCTCTAAAAACCTACCGCTACAAAAATCATAGTAGTGTTAATTTCGGACTACTACTTGCTTTGTTCCATAGAGAAATGGGACCAACAAAACACCACGTTCTTTGGAGAATCCGTAATGAAACATAATCAAGCATCAGTGAAACTGAGTCCATATCGAGGCCTTAATCACAATTATTAATTCCTTTGACCCAACCCACCATGTCTCACGCAACTCGAATGAATCATTGGAATGGAAGACAAAAGATGCACTGCCTCGTCAGGAGTGACCTTGACCTTGTTACACTCGTCATATTCTCAGTCAGTGTAAGCCGCTGAGCGTTAAGATCGCTGCACATAAGCTTCACTTTCATCCTACCAAGGTACTGACTCTGGCTCAAATATAGAACAAACGAGGCAAATAGCATAACAGTATTAGATAAATTATACCAGTACACACTTACCAATTCAGTACTGTTATGCACAACCCTCGTTTCATGAAATCAACCTAACATATTAATATGTCAGCCCTACTGGATAGTAATTTCTTTACACATTAAAAATATGGTCCCACAAAGAAATAGAAAGACAATACTTTAGCAATAAGCAACGTAATTGCACTTCGTGAAATGTGAATGTAACATTCCCCTTAGCGTGCACTCAAAATACTCCTCTAACAATTTGAGAAAAGGGTCCATGCACATGTCTATCAGTTATTGTTCAGTATTTAATGAGAGACATAGCAATAATGACATAACGAACATGAAAAGTAGTGTAAGGATCGAATTAAGGTGCTTGAATGTAACAGTTGTTGAGTAGAGTTTATTTCAAAATGTATAAATTACCTTTCATTAACACAGACCAACTTATATGAAGTTCAAACATCAGATGAAGAAAGAGTGCACTATTATAGAAACGCTATATTGTAAATTATGTATTGCATCGAATAAATAGGACATATTCTGGGGTATTTTATTCACAAAAATTGTTCTTCTTGTACGTACAGAATCATTGTATCTTAAAATATTATTACGAATGTTTAGTGGGTTACAATAACTGTTTCGAGAGTAGATCGACGTCTACACTAGAGGCTGCAATCTTCCGAATTTTATTTCGAACTCAAGTTACGAGAAAAAACAAAATTAATAACAACTGTAATCGTCAACTCGGTGAATTTGTATCACGCATTGTTATTCACGTAAATAGATCCTAAATTTCAGAGACAAAAATTACACTACTGTCCATTAAAATTGCTCCACCACGAAGATGGCGTGCTACAGACGCGAAATTTAACCGACAGGAAGGAGATGCTGTGATATGCTAATGATTAGCTTTTCAGAGCATTCACACAAGGTTGGCGCCGTTGGCGACACGTACAACGTGCTGACATGAGGAAAGTTTCCAACCGATTTCCCGTACACAAACAGCAGTTGAGTGGCGTTGCCTGGTGAAACGTTCTTGTGATGCCTCTTGTAATGAGGAGAAATGCGTACCATCACGTTTTCGACATTGATAAAGGTCGGATTGTAGTCCATCTTGATTGCGGTTTATCGTTTTGCGACATTGCTGTTCACGGTGGTCGAGATCTAATGTCTGTTACCAGAATATGGATTCGGTGGGTTCAAGAGGGTGATACGGAACGCCGTGCTGGATCCCAACGGCTTCGTATCACTAGCAGTCAAAATGAGAGGCATCTTATCTCCAAGGCTGTAACGGATCGTGCAGCAACGTCTCGATCCCTGAATCAACAGATGGCGGCATTCGCAAGACAACAACCATCTGCACGAACAGTTGGGGGACGTTTGTAGCAGCATGGACTATCAGCTCGGTGACCATGACTGCGGTTACCCTTGACGTTGCATCACAGACAGGATCGCCTGCGATGGTGTACTCACCGACGAACCTGGGTACACGAATGGCAAAACGTCAATTTTTCGGATGAATCCAGGTTCTGTTTACAGCATCGTGATGGTCGCATCCGTGTTTGACGACATCGCGGTGAACGCACATTGGAAGCGTGTATTCGTCATCGTCATACTGGCGGATCACCCGGCGTGATAGTATGGGGTGCAATTGGTTGCACGTCTCTGTCACCTCTTGTTCGCATTGACGGCACATTGAACAGTGGACGCTACATTTAAGATGTGTTACGACTCGTGGCTCTACCCTCCATTCGATTCCTGCGAAATCCTACATTTCAGCAGGATAATACACGACCGCATGTTGCAGTTCCTGTATGGGCCTTTCTGGATACAGAAAATGTTCGAGTGCTGCCCTGGCCAGCACATTCTCCAGATCTCTCGCCAATTGAAAACGGCTGGTCAGTGGTGGCCGAGCAACTGGCTCGTCAAAATACACCAGTCACAGCTCTCGATGAACTGTGGTATCGTGTTGAAGCTCCATGGGCAGCTGTCCCTGTACACGCCATCCAAGCTCTGTTTGACTCAATGCCCAGGCGTATAAGGGCCGTTACTATGGCCAGAGGTGGTTTTTCTGAGTACTGGTTTCTCAGGATCTATGCTCCCAAATTGCATGAAAATGTAATCACATGTCAGTTCTAGTACAATATATTTGTCCAATGGATACCTGTTTGTCATTTGCATTTCTTCTTTTGTGTAGCAATTTTAATTGCCAGTAGTGTAGATAAAATTTAAAAGCCTATACGTGCGAGCGAAGTTACTCGGTCACTAATAGTAAATTCCAAAGTATTCAAATAATTTAATTATAGCACATTATTACTATAGTAAGTTCTACAAATTTCCTTTGTGTTATTATATACCTTACATTTGTGAAGTTCATGTTTCCTTGGCTGACGCTGTGGAAATATTGAGTGGAAAATACCAGATGGTTATAACTAAAGTGCAGTTGCTCGTTGAGGTGCAGTGTGGACTGTAATTATGGTGGAGCAGTGAAACTTGCTAGTTATTCTAATGCGTTTACTTGGAACTGACTTATGTCGGTAAAAAAAAAATTAGCTCCACTTTTGGTCTCCAGGTGCAAATCTGGGACTGTGAATGCGAGAAAGACTTATAGAAACGATTCCATATATCATGGAGTAGTCAACCTAGCTATGCTTCACAATTCCTAAATGGAATGACTGTCATTGTGACAGCTCAGCAAACAATGCTGTGGAGTGGGAGGGTTAACCCAGCAACAGCATCATCATTCACAGTTTGCATGATGACAATTTATTTGTACCAGTTTAACCAGTGAGTACATGGACACAAAAAAAGCAAATTTCTTCCTGGATGAAATAAATGAATGAAATTCTGATTGCACAGTAAACATTTTTATCTCAGAAAAATATGTCACGACACACTGTAAAACAGATGTCAGTAAGAATTTCAGTAAACTTTAGATTTAAGAAAGCATGTAGCTAGCGCTTACTGAACTATCTGTCAAAAACAACTTATCTTTTCAAAACTATTTGAATAATATTTGCAATCTCAGAAAAATTGCGCCTGGCACTTAGCAAACTATTAACAACCTTCGAATTAAAATTGTAATTAAGGAGCATGCTCCACAGCACTCACTAAGTCTTTAATTGATATCAACTCAGGTTACAAAGTATTTAAGATCAAAACGCGCCATGGCGCTCATTAAATGATTAATTAAATACCAACAGGTCAGTGCGAAGTAATCTCTCAACTTAAACTTTAACAGCTATCAGAATAAAGCCAGATATGTTTAAGAAAGTAAGACACATACAATAAAGTTGTTACTGTTTTACAGCTCCGACCTCTGTCAGCAGACCGACATCAGGTGGTTCGGCCTTATCTAACACCGGCACGGCGGCCGGTCGGTCGCTAAGACAGCAGCGCCAGACCTGCGGCCGACCAGGGCAGCGGAAACCTGGCCTTAAGTTTCGCCTCTGAACTGTGGAAATGACATAGGATAAATTTCTAAACTTACAAACTCTTAAACACAAGGAGGAACAGTTACAAATGGGCAACAAATCAGTTCCACTTGAGCGAAGTGAGAGTGACGTTCCTGTTTTGGTCCGCATAAATACTGTCTGTACACAATAGCAATGGTTTGAATTTAGCTTACAAGAAACAGGGAACTCTGTCACAAGTCAGGCAGTTAACATTGTTTCCGGAACTTCAATATCGCCCCTAAACGCAAGGTAGAATATGAGGCTTAGACGGTGCAACGATCTGTCTAACATTGCGAAATATATAACATTTTGACTATCATATACTACACTGCTTTGTAACATCGGCTGCCTTAAGTGCTGGCTTATTACGCCTAAAAAATTTGTAGAAATCTCGTCTGTAAGCTCCACTAGAACATCAAAGCAGCGCAGTATGTTGTCCTTTACGTGTAAACAAGTGCTTATCGGACGAAGCGTCTCTCCATATACAGGAAATGGAATTAGCCACATAGGATGCCGAGAAGTCTGTGATGGATATTAGCGACTGAAGGTTGTCGCTCCACCCAGCAATGATACCAGTTTCCAAACACCACACGCAACAACATGAAGGCAGTAACCCCGTGTACAGTTCATGGTTCCTCTCTTTGTATCCACTCATGCCACTCCTCGAATGCACAACATGTTCCTCTTCACGGTGTGGCTCCCCCTCTGTATCCCGTGGCCTCACTCGTTGCCGACACACCACTCACGCCCTCTCTCGGACTTACCTCATACCATCATTCAGCCAGTTTTGCATGCAAGGATCGCGATCCGGCCCTGTAACGATATATCGAATCGAGAGCCACGGCTCATCCTCCCCACAAAAACCTCATCACAGCCCATCCGCCAATTTATCTCGAACAGGGAACAGAAAATTTAGCTTCCTCCCTTGATCATGGAGACATGTACTAAAGGAAACTTCCCAGTAGCCATGTTACGTACCAGTAGGGTGACTGGGTTAGGAACCTGGATAACGTCACAAGGTCCTACAAAGCAAGCTGTCAATTTATCAGAAATTTGGGTCGTACCTTGAGCCCTGGGAGCAAGGTTTTGGGTGAAACCATGTCACCAACACACCCTTTAATCTCGCTTTCCCCAAGGTTGCAATGGCAAGCCTGCCTCTTGTGTGTGATGCTAATATTTCGTCTCCTTAAGCAGGCTAGGTGTCACTTCCTCAAGGGGCAGGTAATTAATAGATCACAGTGTGGGGCGGCGGGTGGAATAATTGTTAAAGTTCCTATTATTTATGCTATTTGCCGTTCTCAACACTGGCTCTCTAACTACAATATTGGCAACCAGAAAGTGATTAGCAAAACGTGAAGCCTGTAATTAGAATTCCTAGTGCACACTTCATCTGAGAAATACATTTACAGCTACAGCTTATAGCTCTGAGGAATTAGGAGATTGTCTGGGATTCATAATCAAAAACTATTCTCTCTAAAATGTTCACTATATTCTGAAAGTCCCAGACCAAAAAGAATCCACACAATCCAACTACCAGAGCAGTTCAGAGTCTTATGCGCTGATGCAACTATAACTGTTCAAATTAAATGTTTAAGTGAATGCTCGCCATAATTTATGATAATGTTCATCAAACGCCACGCTAATAATGGTAGAATGTCTGTCCTGCGGCGGCACGTGAAAATACGTCATACACAAACTAAAGATAGATCATCAACTTCATCCCAAATTAACACTTCACTCGAAAACGATTTCATGGTTACGCGTATCCCGAGTAACTTATTACTGCATTCTGAGACTGTTTATACCAACGATACTGATGCGACGTGACTCTCGGCACAGGTGGTGCGCTAATCAGCGTCCGGAGAGAACTGGGGCCTTCTCTATCTCGCGCAGAATTAATTCAATTACACTACACGCAGTAGACGAGCTCTGAACTTGCTCTTTGGAGATACGCTATAGCTATAGTTTTACAGTTATTCTGATGAAAATTCTCACATTTTTATGATTATAGCGGATCTCACTTGAACTTAAATTTAAAAATCCTAGCGTTATTTATTCGCCTACTGAATCTATCTTGCTTCCATAATTTCTAAGACAAAAACCAGAAAATCGTGAATTTCAACTACAATTTTAATTTGTGTGATCCAGAATACTGTTTCAACTGAATTATTATTCAAAAGGAAGCTAAATATAATTTTTTAAGTTTCTAGCTCTTTTCTGTTGCGCCAATGATTTTTACAGAAGAACGTCCAAATTTCGAAATTTTTTAAAGTTATTTCACTGATATCCAACACATATTGATTTTGTATTACTCCTGACATGCTAGAAACGTTTCAGGTTATTTACTTCATTTTAAAGTATTGCGCAATATTTATGACGTCAGAGCTAGTCACAGCGGACTGTCTGGCACACAATGGAAAGACTGATGTGAATTTTATAATGCGTGAGTAGGCTGCTTCCTTACATCACCCTCTACTTAAATTTTTTGATTGTAAATGAAAAAATTAATTACAAAAAGGGAAGCAAGAGTACAGCTTAACTCCCTATGAAAATTAAAATTGAAATGTAAACATATAGAAATATTAAAATAAAACTTATTACCTGCTTCTATTATTTAAATTGCTGGCATGTTCACTGCCTCTTAAGCAACATTATCAATCAAAATTTAAGCAAAATCAACGAAACACTTTGGCATATATATTGCCTTAAACAGAAAAACACATAAAAATATGTAAAATTATGAAAATCTTAAATCCATTAATTTTTCTGTAAATATTTTTACATACATAAATTCAAAGAAAATAGCACAGTTATTCATGATACATAAACAGATAATTATATCTGAGCAATCTTTTCTAAACCTGAAAGAAAATTTCACAAATCATAGCAATTTCATTTTCACACACGTGGTTGTAGCCGCTTTGGCTGGCGTTCTACACTTCCATTCACAAGGGTAGAGGAGGGGAAGTTGCTATGGTGTGCGACCTTCACGTTCACTCTAAATTACATGGGGAAAGGGGAGGGGTCACTGTGAGTTGTGTCCAAGTCACTCCACGCCTTCACACAGCTACCAGGCTGCCAAACAAAAAGAGTGCCTCAGACTCTGTTCACTTAATATCTAAGGGGTGGGTCACAATGAAATGGGGATATACACATTTTATCCTTCAATATGTTACTGGAACAAAGTTAACAGAACTTTCTCAATTTAACTCTCGCGGTTACTTAACTGTCATAAAATCGGTAAACAAACGGCTCAAAACGCCGTTACTCACGTACTACAGAAAATTTATGCTCAAGGCATACAATCATAAATCCTATTTAATCTCAATTTATTATTTATGGGCCGGAACACTGAACCAATGCTCGGTACATTCCTGACAAATCTCTATTTTATTTACTTAACTGACTCATCTTCGATTATCTTATTCTTAGAGATAGTATGAGTATATTTGATTAGCAGTTGTCTTCTCAGCCTCTTTGTACATGTGAGTAGCTTGTGGTAATAGTACAGTTCTGAGTGTTCAAAACACACTACGTTTAGTTGACTACTAAATCCACTTATTGGTCCTCTGCTGCTGTGTCCGTTCCACATCTGCAATTATGTACTTACTTCATCGAAGTGTATTTATGCTGAGCTATAAATAATGTTTCACGTCTGCCATTATGTTACTCAATTATGTTGCTAGTGTATGTATTTATTTAACACTCACTCTATTAACATTTAATGCATAGGATAGCACATTTATTTCATATCTATAGTGTATTGCAGCTGATCAGTTTGCTCACGTTGCAATCCAATTCCACTTGATTGGATGCTGAAACCACAGGTAGTCTCTCTCGACCTACCACTAAAGTGCATTAAGTAATTATGGCCGAGCGTAATGCTAAATTCCTTAAACCTATAGGACACCACGAGCTGCTCTGTCTCATCTAACATAAGAGTACCTATTGTCGCATTCACGCCTCCAACTCATAACCTCAATACATGTAGGTGCGTCACCGCACACCCAACACCAAAGTAATGGCCAGCTCCGACCTTATTAATACTTCAGGGATGCGTCCTTCACGTCTCAACCACCAACACTGCTCAATTCTATTACACTGCCATTCCTTGCTAAACAAGGTGAGTTCATTTTTACAACTTATGTGTCTATTTTTCATAACACTAAGCGCTCTCTCTTACCATTTAGTAGTTAGCTCTAATGCATACACTAGGTTTCACTGCCACTTAAGATCCTGCTTCTACACGAATTTGTATATCTTTTTAAATTACTGTTGGTGGACCATTTCCAATAAAACAACAACTTTGTACCTATAATATTACCAGGGTTCTATACATACTTGTTACTCAAATACCTTTGTATCTTAATTACATCATACTTCTCTATTGTTTATGTCACCGTTAGGTTTGTCACATTAGGTATTTTCTTCACTATTCGGTGGACAGAATGGTTACAGAACTCATGGCTTGATAGCCATGACCGAAAATTTTTGTATTGCAAAGGAGGAGTCGAAACTTTGGTGGATAGGAAAGATGAAGAATGAGTGAGACCTGAAAAGGAAAGAAGATCTCACACAGCTGGGACTGCACAGCTGCCACACTGTATAGAGGTTACAGAACAACCTCCTCCCTACAGAATTCATTGGTTTCAGAAAATTTTCGTATTGGAAAGAAGGGGTCAAAATTGTAGGTGGATAGGAAACCTGAAGAGAGAGTGAGATCTGAAATGTGAAAGAAGAGCTCACACAGCTGGGACTGCACAGCTGCCACACTGTGTAGAGGTTACAGAACAACCTCCTCCCTACAGAATTCCTTAGTTTATTATTCGCTTGATAACCATAACGGAAAATTTAATGTGTTGGAAAGAAGAGGTCGACATTTTAGGTGGATAGAAAAGATGAAGAGAGAGTGAAATCTGAAATGGGAAAGAAGATCTCACACAGCTGGGGCTGCAGAGCTGCACACTGTGTAGAGGTTACAGAACAACCTCCTCCCTACAGAATTCATTCACTACCTATGAACTTCTTTAGGTCGATCACGTTCCTGAGACGGAATAGCTTTTCACTTTTTGGGTACTCTAGCCTATATGCATTGGCATGTGGTTTTCCTATGATCCTGAAAGGTCCTTGGTTTACGAACACGAATTTCCTTGTTTCTGCATATATTTTCTTTGATTTTTCCTTGGTTTTGACAAGGACTAACTGACCTATTTCAAAACTGGTGGGTACAGCTTTTGCGTCATGACGCTTCTTCCTTTCCAATGCACTTTTTCTTATATTTGCCCTAGCCTTTAGCTTCTTCTCGTCTAAGAATATTTGCGTTAGAATAGGGAATTCTACCATATATGCAATCAAATTGTGCGGTTCTTGGCCAAACATCAATTCGCAAGGCGCAAAACCAGTTGCATCATGCCTTACGTTGTTAATTATATTCTCAAAATACTTCATGTGCTCTGCCCAACTTGAGTGTTTCTGAGCACAATAAGTCCTGCAAAGCCTATTCAATTCTCTCTTAATACGTTAACTCATATTTCCTTGGGGGAAATACGCAGATATTTTCAGATGTTTCACTCCGGCCTTATCCAGACATTCTTTAAATCTATCAGAAGTAAATTGAGGCCCATTGTCTGACAGCAAACTCTTCGGAACGCCAACGTTCATGAAGAAATCTTTTTCCAACTTCTCTACCAACGTTTTTGCATTTGCTCTTTTAATTGGGTATAGCTTAACATAGTTACTAAATCCATCCGCAACAACAAAAACATGGGTGCACCCACCTCTCGAAGCAGGAAGAGAGCCAAACAAATCACAAGCCAGTAATTCTAGGGTTTCAGTTGGCTCTACTGAATGCATATCCCCTTGTATTCTGGTGTTAGCAGCACGGACTTTCTGGCACACTACACAAGATGCTAGACGCTTGGCAACACGGTGGTACATGTTGTCAAACACAACTTTCTATTTTAATATTGCAATGCACCTCTTTGCACCATAGTGCCCATACCTCAGGTGTGCATAGTCGATTAGTAAGTCTACATGTTGTGAGAGAAAGCACAGCTTCCACTCAGAAACACCTACCTTTTTCCTCCTAAACAGAATACCTTTATGCAGACAGTAGTATTGCGAAACCTTATGATAGTTTGCATCTCCCAAATAGCTCTTTACTAATTTCAGCTGGTCATCTGCATTCTGCTCACGTCTCAAGTTCTTAATCATCCTCTTTAATGCACTTTCTTCCTTTACTTCGTGCAACGCAAGCATTCGTACTTCACTTAGGTCTGTTGCTGTAATTCCCGCGTCATCACAGAGCTCCGCACTTCTAGATAACCCATCAGCTACCAAATTATCTTTCCCTTGAATATATCTAACTTCAAGGTCAAACTGCTAGTGATACAATGCCAAACGAGCATTCCTCAACTTACAGGTCTTTAAAAAGGTCAACGCCTTATCGTCACTGTAAACAATTATCTTGTGACCTAATAGATACTGCTCAAATTTCTGTGCCCCAAATACAATTGCCAATGCTTCCAGTTCTGAGATGCCATAATTTCTCTCTGCTGCCTGTAAAGATCGACTTGCACTTCTTGTTCCTTCTCTATTTCTACTTCGAATAGCTCCACAGCTATACCATAGCCACTAGCATCAACAGACATACAGAATGGTTTTTCAAAATCAGGATGATGTAAAATAGGACTATTAATTAAGGATTGTTTAAGCACCTCGAACGCCTGTTGGCATTGTGCTGTCCAAACCCAAGGGGCATTCTTTTTCAGCAGGAGGTGAAGACAGGGTGCATTAAAACCCTGATCACTAACAATACGCCCATAGAAGCCGAAAAGACCGAACATCGATCTCAACTGCTTCTTGTTTCTGGGAGCCTCAAATTTTTCGATGACTGATAGCTTGCCTGGGTCAGGCAGAATACCTTTTCCACTTATCATATATCCCAAGAAACCTATTTCCTCTTTAATGTACTCTGTCTTTTCAATCTTCAGTTTCATTCCACCTCTCTCAATAGCCTCTAACACTTCCTCTAATAAAACTATGTGTTCTTCCCAGGTAGGATTTGCTATTAACAGATCATCTACGTAGACTGTGATTTTATTATCTAAGGCTGGTCCTAAAACATGGCACATCACACGTACGAAGTCACAAACAGAGATATTAAGTCCGAAAGTTACCACACGGTATTGGTAACAAACTCCTTCGTACAAGAAAGCTGTGTACTTCCTTGAACTTCCCGCCAGTGGCAAATTCCAATATCCACACGTGATGTCCATAGAAGTTAAGAATTTTACTCCCCGGAACTTTTGCAATAACTCGTCCATGTTCTGCGGTCTATCACTTTCCCTAACTACTATTTCATTCAACCAAAGAGCGTCCAAGACCAATCTGACACTCCCGTCTCTTTTTGGTACAACAACAAGAGGATTATTGTACTCACTGATCGCTTTTTCAATCACACCCCACTCTAGCATTCTATGCATCTCCTTTTGAACCGACTCCTTCCTAGCTACACGTATTTGGTATGGCTTTCTGAAAAACACTTCGCCAGGTTTCATCTTTAATTGAAATTCATAACCTTTGACCACGCTAGGTCGATTTGAAAATACCTTATGATGCCTTTTTAAAACCTGTCTCAGTTCTTCCTTCTGATTAGCTGAAATTTTATCGATTTCCTGCAATTTAGCTTCTATCTTGCCCAAAATAATTGCTTCTTCTTCTTCTTCTTCTTCTTCTGTGTTTAGCTTATTTTTACTAAGATTAACGTCTTCGTCACAATATCTCCTATTTTTCAGAACTCGTATAGGCAGCTCCCAAGTTTCATCATTAGTTACTACATATTTATCAATAAAAGGTACCGTAATTACTCTGGTTATCGGAAGACAATTTTTGTACTGGCTTCTTTCAAAGTCAACAACACACTGATATTTTGACAAGAAATCTATGCCAATTAAAACCTCAATACTGAGATTATTTACAATTAACCATGGATGTTCAATTAAATTGCCATTAATGTTAAAGGGCAGCAAAGCTTCTTGCTTTACCGTTTTTGACACCTTGCCAGTAGCACCAATTATTCTTAGTCCTGATACCATCATTACGGTACGCTTGTCTTTACTAGGCACTGCATCAAAGGAGGACTGAGATATCGCACTCACCGCACTTCTACTGTCTAAGAGACAACGTACATTGATACCCAACATATTCAGTATTATTATAGGGTGGCTTATTCAAGGTTGTTCAGGTGGTTCCTCAAGCTCATCCAATAGTTCCTTTTGGATTTGTCTCCAACTAAAGTGATCGAAATCTGTCTTCATTACATTTAGGTCAAAGTGTGTAGGTGTTTCCTGAATTACATTTTCAGCTGCCTTTTCCAGTCGGTCTATTAATTTTAAATCGAAACACCGCACGACTTCATTACATTTAGTTTGCTGAACATGACCCAAATTACTATAGTCTGAGCGATTCTGCGCCTCCAGAACGGGCATAACACTAGTTACAGCTAAAGCAGTTTCACTATTATCGTCGGCTTCCTTCTCAAGTGACAACTGGTCACAGCTACTGGGTTCATCGACCCGCAACAGGCTATCCTCTACATTCTCACTTACGTCCCGCGATAGGCACTTTAGATAAGAGCACATCATCCTTATCGTAAATATAAGCATGAATTTCTTCAGCTTCTTCATCTGACAATTCAGTATTTTGTAGCTCTTTCCTACCGTTACACTGCTGCGCCTTCTCTTTCTCTTCCCACTTAGAAAGCATCTGTAACATGGTATCTATTTAATACTGTGAGTGATTTAATATTTCTGCTGTATCCTTAGATGCTACCGACCCCTCATCCACATGTTCAGTCTGAGTATTCTGATGTGTCTTACCAATTACTGTAATTACTGGCTTAGGAAAAGTAACCACCTGGTGAGCGCCAGTGTCCTCATAGACGGGAACTAGTTTTCCTGCCTCGGCGTACTACTGTTTCCTTTATTTCCGTTACAGTTAACTGGCACAGCATGCTTTCCGCACTGTTGTTTAGCTGCATAATTTTGTTCGGATCAAAATTACTATCATTTGGATGCCATTGTTGGTTCTGATAATTATTTCTCCAATTCCTACCTCAAAAATGGCTCTGAGCGCTATGCGACTTAACTTCTGAGGTCATTAATCGCCTAGAACTTAGAACTAATTAAACCTAACTAACCTAAGGACATCACACACATCCATGCCCGAGGCAGGATTCGAACCTGCGACCGTAGCAGCCACGCGGTTCCGGACTGAAGTGCCTAGAATTGCACGGCCACCGCGGCCGGCAATTCCTACCTCTCTTTGGATGGCGAACACCTACTGTTCTGATGTTTACATTGCCATTCTGCTAGTTCTTAAAATTACTACTAGTGTTATTACCATTTCTGTTATTACGTGCTTGCTCCTCATTGGCAGCAACACGCTCTACACGTTCCAAATACTCAATGAAACGATCAAGATTGTCTCGAGGGGCAGATACAATTCTAGTTTGCCAATACCATGGCAATTTGGCTTCAAGACCTAGTATTATCATTTCAGGTTTCAGCTTTTCCGCCAAATGTGACAAACGTGAAATCCATGACCTAGCAAACTCTTTAATAAATTCCTTGCCTGCATTGAAGCATTTTCCACTCCAAAAGTCTCTCAACACTTCATTATGCTTATTGCTAGACCAATACTCGTTAATGAAAGCTGTTTTAAATTCCGCTAACGTTTTACACTTCCACATAACATCAGCTGACCAATGCACGGCGTTGTCTGCTAAATGGCTTCTAATAAATGAGATTTTCTCTCGTTCAGACCAAGTTGGTGGAATCAAATCTTCAAAATCGTTCCAGAAACGTAGCGGGTGGATATTTTTATCTGGATCGAACCGCAAGAACTGCCGAAATCCGATAAATGCGGCGTTTGCAGCTACAACTTGTTGTATACTACCATTACCAGAAGTTACTGCAGCTACTTTACTCTCAATGTTAGTACTTATATTTTCTACTCTCATTTCAACATTATCTACTCTTTGCACAATATGAGTAGTATCAGTTTTGATTGCATCTACTTCTGCTTGACATATGTTTACTTTTATATTAACATCTTTAAACCTATCTGAGCACAGTTCAGATTCCAGCTCCATCTTTTCTGTTAACTTGTGCTCCAGCTACGCATCTTCCATTTGGAAGTCTTTGCGAACCTCAGCAACTTCGGATTTTACTGTTTTATACATTTCAGAAAATTGTTGAGCAACCTTTTTCTTAATACCCTCATGATTGTAATCAATTTTATAATTCAAACTGTCCAGATCCTCTTTCAACTTATTGCAACCAGCCTTGAAGGTATTGTCCATTACCTCCAATCAAATGGCTCTGAGCACTATTGGACTTAACATCTCAGGTCATGAGTCGCCTAGAACTTAGAACTACTTAAACCTAACTAACCTAAGGAAATCACACACATCCATGCTCGAGGCAGGATTCGATCCTGCGACCGTAGCGGTCGCGCGGTTCCAGACTGAAGCGCCTAGAACCGCTTGGTCACCAGCGGCTGGCTTACCTCCAATCGTTTATTAAAATTAGTTTAGCTGGCCACAATCTCATACTTTAATTCAGCATTACTGCTTTTGACCTCACTTGTTTCTGACTTTAATTCAGCTGTCATTTTAGCATTACTGGTAGCTAGTGCTTGTAATATAACATTTAAAACAATAGCGCCAGTATCTTTGGGTTGCTGACTAGCTGGTTTTTTATCACACTCAGGTGACAAAAAACTAGCTCCAATACCAGAATCATCAAAACGAAATGAAACATCTGATTTATCAGTCATATCTAACTTATCCTTTTTAAACTCTACCTCCTCTGATGACTGATTCGTTTTTACGTCATCAGATAAACTATCATCCAATAAATTAACAATTTCTGATTTCTGATTTATTACAGGGGTCTCTACTACTGAATCATTGCCCCTTTTCATACTACTGTCAGGAGACAATACTTCATATTTCAATTTAACATTACTATTGTCATGCATATTTACACTTGAACCATTCACTGGATTTACAGTTCCCTCAACAGACATAGGTTCTGATTTAACGTTAACCTCAGTTTCTTCTGGCGGTTCCATCGCCGACAGTCTTTTAGTGCAGGTTAGTAAAAACTTTAACAGCTTTTCACTTAACTTAGTTCCTTCTGCACGACGTATGGCCTTGCCGGCGCAGCATACCAGGATTACTGAGAGTGACGCGGCGCTTTGAACTGCAGACGGCACTTCGACGGCTACCGTGAGTTTGTGTGGCCCGCAACTGCAGGCACTGTGGTGAGGTGAAACTTGCTTCTCGCGACGCCAGCAACGCTGCTAGACTCAGTGCCAGCTCCATCAATCCAGATGCGTTGTTAATCCAATTACGTCGTCCACATGCACACTCAGTTGCGTGTCGCATTTCACTCCCGAATCCGAATATTTAAAAATTACTTTCACTTTTACTCAGTTTCTTTCCCGGCCGATGCACCATATGTGCAGCGGCGGGTGGAATAATTGTTAATGTTCCTATTATTGATGCTGTTTTCTGTTCTCAACACTGGCTCTCTAACTACAATATTGGCAACCAGAAAGTGATTAGCAAAACGTGAAGCCTGTAATTAGAATTCCTAGTGCCCACTTCATCTGAGAAATACATTTATAGCTACAGCTTATAGCTCTGAGGAACTAGGAGATTGTCTGGGATTCATAATCAAAAACTATTCTCTCTAAAATGTTCACTATATTCTGAAAGTCACAGACCAAAAAGAATCCACACAGCACAACTACCAGAGCAGTTCAGAGTCTAATGCGCTGATGCAACTATAACTGTTCAAATTAAATGTTTAAGTGAATGCTCGCAATAATTTGATGATAATGTTCATCAAACGCCACGCTAATAATGGTAGAATGTCTGTCCTGCGGCGGCACGTGAAAATACGACATACACAAACTAAAGATAGATCATTAACATCATCCCAAAATTAACACTTCACTCGAAAACGATATCATGGTTACACATATCCCGAGTAACTTATCACTGCATCCGAGGCTGTTTATATCAACGATACCGATGCGACGCGACTCCCGGCACAGGTGGTGCGCTAATCAGCGTCTGGAGAGAACTGGGGCCTTCTCTTTCTCGCGCAGCGTTCTTACATATAAAGCCACGGTGTGGACGGCTAAGGGAACGCCTGATCAAATCTGCTCTCCCGACTAGCCGCTGGGCTAGTAATGCACCACCGTAAGTTATCGAATAAATCATTGCTTCCATTTCTGATGGGCGATGAAACTTTCAATTTAATGTGCAATCAGCACACAAGTAAATAATTAAAATAAAAGTCTGAAGTGGCTAAGGTAAATATTTTGGGCGAGGGAATTAATTTAATTACACTACACGTAGTAGACGAGCTCTGAAGTTACTGTTTGGAGATACGCTATAGATATAGTTTTATAGTTATTCTGTTGAAACTTCTCACGTTTTTATGATTATAGCGGATCTCACTTCTACTTAAATTTAAACATCCTAGCTTTATTTATTCGCCTACTTAATCTATCTTCCTTCCATAATTTCTATGACAGAAACCAGAAAATCGTGAATTTCAACTAAAATTTTAATTTGTGTGATCCAGAATACTGTTTCTACTAAATTATTATTCAAAAGGAAGCTAAATATAAATTTTTAAGTTTCTAGCCCTTTTCTGTTGCACCAATGATTTTTACAGAAAAATGTCCAAATTTCGAAAATGGTTAACGTTATTTCACTGATATCCAACACATATTGATTTTGTATTACTCCTGACATGCTAGAAACGTTTCAGGTTATTTACTTCATTTTAAGGTTTTGCGCAATATTTATGACGTCAGAACTAGTTACAGCGGACTGTCTGGCACACAATGGAAAGACTAATGTAGACTGCTTCCCTACAACAGGTTGGGCAAGGGGAACATGAGACGATGATCAAACATCAAGGAAGTGGAGGTGGTACCAGGGGCTACATGTTTGGCGGAATTAAATGCCAAATATGCCACGTACTGAATAATCGCACTTGTGGCGTGAATGAGAATGGAAAATAATTGAGGCTGCCTTCAGATTGCATTTCTGTCTCTCTGTAAATGAAGCTGCAGACAATTCAGTATAGTCGTGGAGTGAGTTATCACATTGTCGTAGCAAAATCTTTTAAACTGTTGTGAGAGGAAGGGAAGAGCGTAGTCCATGACAGCGGTATAGGGAGGGACAAATATGAAAAATATCCCAGACAAATGAAGAATAATGAACCCAGCGGCCACCTTGCTCCTGGATACGAACCAGGCCAGGATATAATGAGTGCCGTTACCAGTGCATGGCAGGGGCTCGTTATAATTCACAGAAGACAGTACAAATCCTCTACGAGTGTTGAAATTGGGTTTAGGATTTTTATAGTTACAGCACTTCCCCCGCCGAACGCCATTTATCCTGTACAAGGTAGACCAAGTAAGAAAATCCCTAACCTTTCTAAGGACTCTACCGATTCTTAAATGGCCTCTAACCACAAACTCAAGAAAGTAATGGAAAATGGCGGGAACCAAGATTACCAGAAAGCAAATCTTGGACAGATCATCCTGTTTGCCCCGATAACACAATACATCCTGTTGTTGGTTGCATTCCAGCACTGATTTGCCGTTTAACAACGCTTCCATAATCTTACACAGAGCAGGGTCTCGGTCTTGAACAAACCAAAGGACTCTGGTGGCCATTATACCTGTCAAAGAGAACTGCAACTGTAATCATTCACTTATCTGTCAATAGTGTATACATCTGCAAAGTGGCATTGACATCCGACCATGTCTTCTGGCTGCTACACTTCGTTTTTTGTCAAGCAATATATTTTCAGTAAGATACAATTTCTCATTTGAAACTGATCTCCAGTGATTTGATATGATCAATTGCACACCTGCTCAACTATCAACAGAATTTTCTCTCACATCGTTGCATTTTAGCCTTTATCAAATTGCTTGTCACTAGTGAACATCCTCATTTACATTTGATGATTTGAAGTATTTTGGCAGTTATTCATTTAACTGAAGATCAGAAATGGATCCAATACCAGGTCTTGTGGTATTCCATATTTCACACTCCCCCAATTTAAATGTAATAATACTCCTGTGATGCAGTTTGTCACAAAAAAAAATAACACTAGTATAATCTGTGTTGTTAGTTCTTCCTGAATTTAATTTCTGAGGTCATATAATGCTTTGTCATCACAAAGTGCTTTGCAAAAGTAAACTAAGAGGACGTGAAAGTCTCTTCGGGTTTGCTGCCGGATCCTAAAATCAACTTGACTCGATATTTCGGCGATCCAACTGGTCGCCATCTTCAGGAAAATGCTGCTTCTGCTGATGAGTCCCGCTGAGAACTGACGCCAGGTTGCATATCGACGTCCTATATAGGCCACCGTTCAGTATACGGCACATGCGCCGCCCATCGCGGTCTCTGCCTTCCAAAACAGGGATGTGGCGCCGCCCTTAGTGAAACACTGCTGGCAACGATATATCGCAATCAAGGCCGTACCGAAGAACGTTCAGTTTTGATGTGGGATAATACAGGATTCCACGTTTTGCTAAGAGGAAACCCATTGACCCTGTTGATTAAATTATCAGTCAACCTAATTTCAATCGCCTCTTTATAGACACTGTCCCAAGAACCGGAAATGCTGACAACCACAACAGTTTCCTCAAATTTAATTTTGTGTCCCTCATTTAGGAAGTGTTCTGCTACCGCCGATTTTTCCGGCTGTTGTAGCCTCCACACACCTCTCATGCACTGTGTGAATAGAACGGCCAACGTAAGCTTTCTCACATTGACACGGAATTTTATACACCCTGGGTTTCCTAAGCCCCAAATCATCCTTCACAGAGCCGAGCAGAGGCCTAATCCTAGAAGGTGGACGGAACACACTCTTTATGTTAAAATTCTTTAAAATTCGTCCAATCTTAAACGACAAGCATCCAGCATAAGGAAGAAAGGCCACAGATCTATGTTCCTCTTCGTACACCTCCGGAGATGGTCCAAACTCCATAGCCCGACGAATCTGCTTCTCGGTGTACCCATTTTCCTTAAAAACAGTCATCAAATGCTCAAATTCTTGGGTTAAGCTGTCTGCGTCGGAAATGGCATATGCTCTCCGTAAAAAAGTCCTAAGGACGCCACTACGTTGGTGTGGTGGATGACAACTCTTAGGATGCAGATACCAATCTGTGTGTGTCGTCTTTCGGTGAACACTGTGTCCCAAAGTTCTATCTGGTTTTTTATAAACCATTACGTCTAAAAATGGAAACATCCCATCATTTTCAATCGTATTATTTATGGAGGACTTCGAGGACATGGCACTGAGGACTTCAGCTTTGCAACCAACGTGCTTCTGGAGATACGTGGACGATACTTTCTTAGTCTGGCCGCATGGACGTGATGCTCTTAACAGATTTTTGGACCACTTCAACTGTATTCATACCCGTCTCAAATTTACTATATAGGTAGAAAATGATGGGATGCTTCCATTTTTAGACGTAATGGTTTATAAAAAACCGGATGGAACTTTGGGACACAGTGTTCACCGAAAGCCGACACACACAGACTGGTATCTGCATCCTAATTGTTGTCATCCACCACACCAACGTAGTGGCGTTCTTAGGACTTTTTTACGGAGAGCATATGCCATTTCCGACGCAGACAGCTTAACCAAAGAACTTGAGCATTTGATGACTGTCTGTCTTCAGGTCTGTCTTCAGGTCTGTCTTGAGGGAACACGTTGATGATGTGGGCCGTACTTTGGTCGATGTATGAACGGTCGCTCCATCTTGTTTCAATACTACATACAGCTCTTCTGCATCTGTTAACTATGGATAGAAAGAGTCAAAGACCTCTAGATATCTGGTACTGTTTAAGGTGTAATAGAAAAATATGGAACAACTAATGTGCATGCCGACCAACCCCGCACTAAACGCCAGTCTTCTCTGAGTGGAGAGGTTCTTCATGCAAGATACGTACGTTGTCCTGCGATTGGAACTACAGTTCAGGGAGTATAATTAACCTGACAAATGAAACCACGCCTCATATGATATGAAGTAAAGCGAGGGGTTCAAGTAGCTGTTAGTACTTGATATTAATAGCCAGTTACAATAATGAACTCTTTTTTTCCTGGTCCTCAAATTTCAATTTTGCACCACACTCACACTATAGGTGTTTCAGTACACCAACCTACTGCAATAAGCTCCTTACTGACTTGCAGGGACTTCTCGTAATGCCCGTGGGACTTCTGCCTGTAGTTTCAAGGGACCTCACTGTCGGTCGCCTTTTCCTCTGCACATTCCAAACAGATCCTGCAGCCATCCATTTCCTGTACAGATCTTGAATTGTGCTGGTCGTGAGGAGTTTTCAACCGGAATACTTTGCTTCGAACATTTCTTAACATTATTCTATGGATCCTGTCTTTATGTAACATTCTACTATATCAGTTCACTGTTCTAATGCAAACTGCCCCATTCCTGTAACATTTCAACAGTACTAGCTTCTCAGAATAATTGACACACGAACATACAACTGCACTCAACTTTCCGAAAAAATGCAGTGTAGCCGACTCCCGAGACACTGTACCCGCTTCACAAGCAATTCGATGAGAGACGATTAACAAGTACGTGTGGCGTACCACCTTTATTTGGGACCCTTTGTATAACAAACAAAGCTATACCATTCTGTACTAGTAGACGATTAGTACCACTCGACATGACCTTGCAAAACGTGGCGGCTAAGTATGCAATTGGCTTCTAATATGGCGGCGCTTGTGTTGTATATAAATGGTGATTTTTTTCACCGTGTACTAAGTGGTGATCGATGTGAGGATACGGAACGAGAAAGGCGTAATGAACCTACGTCCGGAAATGAGTGGTTTCCAGGCTAGGGATCATTTATTCAATCATACTTTGTTACACAGTCAGCGGGCTAACACGCGCTGTACCATGCAGCGGTATGCATGATTCCCTCCTAGAGGGGGGCACTGTTCCTCATACGTCATGCCCTAGCGCCCTCTCTTGCCATAGTAATTGGTAATGTTGTGTCCGCTTCACCTCTCTTGCTGAGTCCCCGTGTACACAGTACACAGTGGCTCCGTATTCGAATGGAGAGTTTGCCGACACGGAAAAGCAAATGGCAACGGGCGGCGGGCAACACGGTTGGATCACGAGACCTAACCCCGCCGACAACCACCACAGCATTTAACGTTTGCAACAGTTTTTCACCGTTTGTCTGAGACAGGGTCGTTTCAGGAAGCAGGAAATCATGAAGGACGTACCCGAAACGTTCGGACACCAGACTTGGAGGAAAATGTGGAAGGCGACCGCTGTGTCAGTACCAGGCAGTTGGCCCGCCAGTACGGGGTAAGCCAGACATCCGTGTGGAATATTTTCCACGACAATTGTTACTGCTCTTACCACTTATAGCCTGTGCAGGGCTTACTAGCGACAGACTTTCCTCGTCGGGAGCAGTTTCGTCACTGGTTTCTACACCAAGCAACAAGCCATTTAATGGTGTGTGGTCGAGGGTACTTTCGATAGCACTATCTGATCCTTCCAACCGCGCATAGTGCGGGGGAAGAATGATTGTCGCTAAGCCTCTGTGTTGGCTCTAATTTCTCGAATTTTCTCCTCGTAGTCAATAGGAGAGATGTATGTGGGAGGAAGTAATATGTTGTCCGACTCATGCTGAAAAATGCTGACCCGAAATTTCAATAGTAGCTCCATCTGTGATTCACAAAGGCTTTCTAATAACGTCTGCCAGTGGAGTTTGTTTAGTATCTCCGTAACGCTCTCTTGCCAGCTAAACAATCCCGTGGCGAAACGCACTGCTTTTCATTGTATCTTCTCTATTTCCTCTATCAGTTCTACCTGATAGCGATCGCAGTTAGATGTAAAATACTCAACAATCGGGCGAACAAGCGCCTTATAAGACACTTCTTTCACCGATGAGTTACATTTCCTTAAGATTTTACCGATGAGTCTGAGCCTGAAATCTGCGTCTCCCACTATCGGTTTCATATGCTCATTCCACTCAAGGTCGCTCTGGATAGCTACGCTTAGATATTTTACGGCAGACGCTGTCTCCAGCTGTTTGTCGTCTATAGTGTAGATATACAGTAATGGATTTTCTTTCCTATGTATGCGCAATATGTTAGATTTATTTACGTTCAGGGTCAACTGTCAGAGCCTGCACCAGTCATCAATTCATTGCAGGTCGTTCTGCAAATTCTTACTATCTTCTAGCGTTGCTAGTTTGGAATAGACAACTGCAGCACTTGTGAATAGCCTTAAAGGGCATCCGACGCTTTCTACTAGATCGTTTATATATCCGGAGGCCACCTTTACACGTAGTGGTATTTTGAACTTTCACAACAGTCATCTGAGGGATAGTATGCAGAATCCCCACGGTACGAGCGAATCACCAGCATCGGTGAAAACGGAATGTGTGGGCCAGGATAATTGGTGACTGTATTTTGCGACTAGTCTTTCTTCCACGTCACCTAACAGGACGGAAATATAAGCGTTTTTGCGGATAACTTCACCTCACCTGCTGGAAGAAGCATTCATGATTCTAAAGGTTATGTGGCTGCTAGACGACGGTGCTCCAGCCAACTTCACCTTAACGTGTGGATGCATCTCAGTTGTGTCTTTCCTGCTTGATGAATCGGACAAGGGGGCCTAATTGCAAGGCCCGTTCGTTCGATGGATCTCAACCCGTGTGGTTCTTCGTTATGGGGCCATCTCAAAAGTATCGTGTATGCAGAGCACATTCCAGATGTGGCGACACTGCACCAACGTATTCACACTGCCTTTGACACTGTCCGGATGCACCCTGGCTGATGTGAACGTATTAGACGCCAGTCTCTGTCGCAAAGTTGTTGTTGTGGTCTTCGGTCCAGAGACTGGTTTGATGCACCTCTCCATGATACTCTATCCCGTGCAAGCTTCTTCGTCTCCGAGTAACTACTGCAACTTACATCCTTCTGAATTTGCTTAGTGCATTCATCTCTTGGTCTCCCTCTACGATTTTTACCCTTTACGCTGCCCTCAAATACTAAATTGGTGATCCCGTGGTGCTTCAGAGCGTGTCCTACCAACCGATCCCTTCTTCTAGTTAAGCTGTGCCACAAATTTCTCTTCTCTCCAATTCCATTCAATACCTAATCTTCAGTTACGTGATCTACCCATCCAGTCTTTAACATTCTTCTGTAGCATCAAATCTAGAAAGCTTCTATTCTCTTCTTGTCTACACTATTTGTCGTCCATGTTTCACATCCATTGATGGCTACACTCCATATAAATACTTTCAGAAAGGACTTCCAAACACTTACATCTATATTCGATGTGAACAAATTTCTCTTTTTCAGAAACGCTTTCCTTGCCATTGACAGTCTACATTTTATATCCTCTCTACTTCGACCATTATCAGTTATTTTTCCCCCCAAATAGCAAAACCTATCTACTACTTTAAGCGTGTCATTTCCTAACCTAATTCCCTCGGCATCACCTGATTTAATTCGACTACATTCCATTATCCTCGTTTTGCTTTTGTTGATGTCCATCTTATATCCTCCTTTCAATACACTGTCCATTTCGTTGAACTGCCCTTCCAGGCCCTTTGCTGTCTCTGACAGAATTACAATGTCAACGGAAAACCTCAAAGTCTGTATTTCTTCTTCCTGGATTTTAATTCCGACTCCAGATTTTTCTTTTGTTCCCTTTACTGCTTGCTCAATATACAGACTGAGTAACGTCGGCGATAGGCTACAATCCTGCCTCACTCCCTTCTCAACCACTGTTTCCCTTTCATGCTCCTCGATTATTATAACTGCCATCTGCTTTCTGTACAAATTGTAAATAGCCTTTCCGTCCCTGTATTTTACCCTTGCCATCTTCAGTATTTGCAAGATGGTATTCCAGTCAACATTATCAAAAGCTTTCTCTAAGTCTACAAATGATAGAAACGTAAGTTTGCCTTCCCTTAACCTATCTTCTAAGATAGATATTGCTTCGCGTGTTCCAACATTTCTACCCAATCCAAACTGATCTTTCCCGAGGTCGGCTGCTACCAGTTTTCCATTCGTCTGTAAAGAATTCGTGTTAGTATTTTGCAGCCGTAACTTATTAAACTGATAGTTCGGTAATTTTGACACTTGTCAACACCTGATTTCTTTGGAATTGGAATTATATTCTTCTCGAAGTCTGAGGGTGTTTCTCCGGTCTCATGCATCTTGCTCACCAGATGGTAGAGTTTTGTCAGTGTTGGCTCTCCCAAGGCTATCTGTAGTTCTAATGGAATGTTGTCTGCTCCTGGAGCCTTGTTTCGACTTAGGTCTTTCAGTACTCTGTCAAATTCTTCACGCAGTGTCATATCTCCTATGTCATCTTCATCTTCATTCTCTTCCATTTTCATAATATTGCCCTCAAGTACATCGCCCTTTTGCTGACACTCTATATATCCCTTCCACCTTTGTGCTTTCCCTTCTTTGCTTGGGTCTGGTTTTCCATCTTATGTCTTCATATTCCTACAGGTGGTCCCCCTTTTCTCTGAAGGTCTCTTCGATTTTCCTGTAGGCAGTATCTATCTTACACCAACTGATATATGCTTCTACATGCTTATATTTGTTGTCTAACCATATCTGTTTAGCCATTTTGCACTTCCTGTCGATCACATTTCTGAGACGTTTGTATTCCTTTTCGCCTGCTTCATTTACTGCATTTTTATATTTTCTCCTTTCATCAACTGAATTCGGTATCTCTTGTGTTGCCCAACGATTTCTGCTAGCCCTCGTTTTTTCAGCTACTTCATCCTCTGCTGCCTTCACTGTTTCATGTCTCAAAACTACAAATTCTTCTTATACTGTATTTCTTCCCCCCGCCCTTATCAATCGTTCCCTAATGCTCTCCCCTGAAGCTTTCTACAACCTCTTCTTCTTTCGAGTCCCATCTCCTTAAATGCCCACCTCTTTGCAGGTTTTTTTCAGTTTTAATCTACAGTTCATAACCAATAAATTGTGGTCAGAATCCACATCAGCCCCTGGAAATATCCTACAATTTAAAATCTGGTTCCCAATCTCTGTCATAACGTTATATAATCTATTTAAACCTTCAGGTGTCTCCAGGCCTCTTCCGCGTATACAACATTCTTTCCATGATTCCTAAACCAAGTGTTAGCTATGATTAAGTTATGTTCTGTGCAAAATTTTATCAGGCGGCTTTCTCTTCCATTCCTTACTCCCAGTCCATATTCACCTACTACTTTTCCTTCTCTTCCTTTTCCTACTATCGAATTCCAGTTCCATATGACTATTAAATTTTCATCTCCTTTCACTATCTGAATAATTTCTCTTATCGCATCATACATTTCTTCAATCTCTTCTTCATCTGCAGAGCCAGTTGGCAAATAAACTTATACTACTGCGGTATGTGCTACTGTGGCATGCAGCAATGTAGGATTGAGTAAATGGTCTCTAGCATGGGCACGACGCATTTGACCTTCTTTGTTCCGTATCCTCTCATCGACCAATCCGCAGAGTTCGCACACGGCGGATAAGGCCACCCCGTATAGGTCGCCGGCTGTGACAGAGAGAGGACGGACTCACTGTAGGCGGCGCAGGGCACGCCGGTGTAGGCGTGGGCGGCGTGGCGGCAGCGGTGGGTGCCGCGCGTGCAGAGCGCCGGGTCTCCCGCCGGCAGCAGGTTGTGGAGCTCGGCGCTCAGCTTCTCCAGGTCGTCGCTGCTCCGGAGCCGCCGCACCAGCCGCCGCTCCGCCGACTGCAGCGTGCGCAGCTGGTCTGCCGGCAGTCGACCAGCACGGCCACACTAAGAAGGCAGATTACAGCGGCAAACGACACACACACTCTCGCATTTCCCGATCGACTACAGGTGTGCTTGAGGCTCCATCCTATCCCCTACACACAGCTCTTTAAACTTATTAGATTCAAAGTTAAACATTGAGCCTTAAATACTGACTTGGTGTTCATGGTTTCGAGCATCGTTCAGAGGCGTGCCAAATGTTTCAATTATCTATTTTATTTCTTACTTTTAGACAAGTGATTTCCTAAAATAATTGAGCGTTATTTTCTACAATATTTTTCTATTTCAAGGTTTTTCAGAAAGCGTGAAACATATTTGAATATCGATGAATAGCCTATTATTATTAGAGTATATGCATCAAGAGAAATTAGAGAAGTTTTAATTTATGCTGTTATTTGATATTTTTTGATACTGCAGGAGCTGTTCGTCATAGTTTCAATTTTCCCTCAAATTACTTATTTAGATTTTCTTAGTTACTTTGATTACTTTCGAAAAATTGAATCAGTTTTTACGAAACTAGACCTGACGCTGGTCTGTTTGATACCCCACTTGTCTGTCCGTTTCCCACTCTTCGTTTGGCTATGAAAATGTTGGGAAAAATACGTTATTTAATTTCTGCGGTGTCATGTGTTTGCTCCGCTGAAAAATTTGGCCGAAAACCGTGGATTTATCGTGATCAGAAAATGTGTAAATTCCAAACGAGGACTTAACGGAAGGTGGGTAGGAGCAGCAAAGACGGACATCGTTATGATGGACGCAAAAAGTTAAAAACGGTAATACGTGGTAGTGTTACACCTCCCCTACCTGCGATGTAAATTAGTTTAGTGGTTTACAGTGACGTTAATAGTTCTTCATCTTGGTGTATGTTGTCGTCGATTAGATTCTCGCTTGAGCATTTACATCTGTCCTCCCGCCTCAGTTTCATGTGTCACAAGAAAAGGAATGTAAATACGCGTCACAACGATGAGAAGATTGCACTTCTACTGGCAAAGCGTCCGATGCCATTGTGAGCAGTCAAAATAAACTGTTTAACACTAATGGGTTAACTACGAAGACACGAATAGAGAGGTGAGTGAAGGACACCTTTTGGAGTTTCTTTGTATTACAGTATTTAACGTTCCCACTCCAGTTCGACTAGATTCACATTCATAGTGCAGCAACACAGATTTGCTGTGTCTGCCTACAGTAAACGAAGAAGTTATAACAGGTAAAAAACATTGATAGGGAAGGGGTAAACAATTTTTAATGAAATGAACACAATAACGCGAAGGCTTGAAGTGGTCTTTCACCAGCTGCTGATGAAAAATGGTTGATCTTGAGATCAGTGTACAAGATAGCGTACAATAAGATCTAGGTCCTGAATGCAAAGACCAAGTTGAAGGTTGAAGTTTACGTGGTGCAGAATGTGAAAAGCTTCCGCTAGTTGGAGGGAAATCAAACAGACGGGCTACAGATCAACAAGGGCGTGACAGACAGGTCCCAAACGTCGCAGAAACTACGGTATGCTGCAAAGACAACCTATGGAAGGAAAAACCGGTCCACGAACGCCAAAGTGAGATATTATACACTAACGTACAGGGAAAAAAATACCTTGAACGATAGATACAGGACCTCATATTCACAGGACATTAAATTTTAGATTACTACGTTCTGCATTTAAACCATGTCTGCTAGCGGGTTCAAGGCCAAGATGGATATCGCGGCACAACACCACCTACCTGTAAAATCTGCCTGCGGCTCTCGTTGCTGTAAACCGAAGGCAATGGACCAGTGTGACGTGAGCAGACATGCAGGATGCCTCGTAAACGTATGCTCGAACGGTGCCCTCAAATAAATGTTTGAAAGTGGGCGCATTACTGGCATGGGAGAATGATTCGCATCCACCCGGGAAATTGCAGCTTGTGTGAGACGATGTGTTTCAGCAGTGCAGGAACATGTGTGTGCAGAATGGCTGACTTAAGGCCACAGAACATGACGAGATGGGTCAGCCCCCCCCCCCCCCTCCCAAGAAGATCGACACCCCACCTGAATGGCACTCCAGGACAGAGAGGACAGACCTTCGTCCTCCTCGGCTGTGGCCCAACAGCGGAACAGTGCAACACGTCCTACTCTGTCAGGGGTGACTGCTCGTCGCCGTTCATTACGGCATAGGTTACGTGCGTAGTCGGCTTCTCCGCCTATCTTTGAGGAATGTGCAGGAACATGTTAGGCAAATGTGTGTGGAACGACGTAACAGGGGACAGGAATGGCATCAGATAGTGTTTTAAGACCAATCCGAGGTCTGTTTGTTTGAAGATGATGGCCGCATTGTGGTTCGCCACAAACAGGGGGAGCGTCATCACAGTGGCTGTATTCACACAACACACACAGCGCCATCTCGAGGCCTTATGGTGTTGGGTGCTACTGGGCACGGCCACAGGTCACAGTTGGCGCGTGTCCAGACCACTGTGACCAGTGTGAGCTACGTGGATGACATCCTGTGAACTGTAGCCACACCCTTGCTCCACAGCACTTCAGAGGCCATTTTTCACAAATGACATCCATGCCCGAGGCAGGATTCGAACCTGCGACCGTAGCGGTCGCGCAGTTCCAGACTGTATCGCCTAGAACCGCTAGGCCGCTCCGGCCGGCGCCATTTCTCAGCAAGACAGTGCAAGACCACACGTTACTGCACGAACTTGTGCCATCGTACTCTCACAGGTTATCAGCCTTTAGCCCTGGCATGCCAGGTCACCAGACTAGTCGTCTATCACAGGACACATGCTCAATCGAGGTGACTGAAATTCTAATTATATGAACGTCCTATCTCTAGTCGTTCAAGGTGATCTGTCTTTCCTAAACATGAGTGTATGTCTTCAATTAGAAACACCGCGTGTATGCAACGGAGGGCACCACCTTGGATAAGTGAGCTTGCATCCGGCTGGAGAAAGAGAAGCGAAAGATCTTGAAACACATATGAGACACGAAAAAACACGCTGAAACCTGGATGCACAGACAAACGCAGGAGCTGTGTGAGAGCGTTGAACCAGTTTAAAGCATGACACGAAAGAGAAGGCTGACATTTGTCAGAGGCATCATGAGAATGGGGAACAACACGTTGACAAAGAAGATATGGAACACAGCACGCTTAACAGAGAACTGGGCGAAAGAAATCAGGGAGGACTGCAAAGGAATTGGAATAAATGAAAAACTTCGTACCTAACAGTGCAGGATTGGTCCAGCTGTAGGAATACAGGTGGGCGGCTATCAGAATCACAATTAAGATCACGGAAGCAGAGAGAAATGGGAGGAGCGAGAGAACGCAAATGTCTTGGCGTACTGAATAAGTCACCGGTGATTCTAAAGGGGCGAAACGACTAAATACGAGGCGCATTCAAAAAGTAATGTCCGATTTGGCGCGAAGTGGGAACTACTGTGAAAATCAGATGTAGCTTCGATCAGATGTGTTGGGCAGTGTCTTTAGTGTGCCTGTCGATCGCTTCACGTCGCTCTTTTCAGATCAGAGCGCAAAGTGATGCCGTAGAAATCCCTGGTGAGAGGTTCGCCTGAAGCTATGCAGCCCACGTAACAAAAATCTTTCTTCAAGACAATTCTCAGCCGCGTTCTGCAGGGGCAATGAAGACGCTCCTGTGGCGTTTTCGATTGGAAGTGCTTGATCACCCACAATAGAGCGCTTAATTCTCTCTGATGTTCATCTCTGCTCACATGAACCGCTGGCTACGAAGACAACATTTTGGCACAAACAACGATAGGCAGACCAGCGTAGAGAATTGGTGAAAAGCACAGGCGGCTGCTTTCTGTGACGAGGACAGTGGAAAGTTTGAACAATAGTGCGACAAATTTCTAAGTCTGAGCGGAGACTAGTTAGAGAGGTAGGTGGAAGGTGTGGCTAACAGTTGCGAATAAAAAAATTTTCAGTTTCACTGTGGTTTTCATTTCGCGACCGATCGAACATTTCTTTCCGAACAGCCCTTGTAACTAAATGCATACAAAGATCCGGTGAAAAGGGTAGCTCGCAGTAGTGTGGTTTATATGAACCGTGCGGCAACTCTTTTGCGTCTCTCGGCTGTGGCGTGAGACCGCTGTTTTTCGCACAAACGAGGCTCGGCGGCTGCTCCTCCCTACCGTAGAGGTACTTCTCGAAGGCGCGGAAGGTGAAGGGTCCGTGGAAGCCCTCGAGGCCGACGAAGAGGCCGGCGCGGCGGTAGTCGTCGACGAGCCTCTTGACGAGCACCTGCTCGTTGGCGCGGCCCGCGCGGGTCTGGAGCCTCTTGAGCTCCAGCAGCTGCTGGAAGATGCGCCGCTCCATGTGGTACCTCCGGCAGCGTTAGTCGGCGACCCGGCTACACAGGCAGCGTCTCAGTAGCACCGCAGACTCTGTCTCAAAATAGCTGTACTCTCAAGTTTTCCTTGTGCAAGGTGTTGAACCACATGGTCGGTCGTGAGCACAGGCTCCGCACAAATCTATCCGAAAGGGAGCAAGATTTTAAAATTTCCTATTTTGCTATAATCCGTTCGGTAAGCTTCAGAATGTGTCATCCCTCCAGAATAGTATGTAACAGAATGTACGTAAATTTCATTGTATAGTCGAGAATTGATTGTTATCAACACGTCACATTTGTCGAAGGTAGATTGATTTGACACCTAAATGATAAGCACATTACATTAGAACATGCAAACTAAACGTTTTTATATTTTTAATGCGAAAATAGATGCTACCATTTTCATTTTACGATCTAAAATGACATCTTCATATGATTAAATCCAGCGAGTTGCCAAATGAAGCCAGACAGTATTCACTACAGAAGTTGTTATTGATAAACCAGAAAAAATCAGACTGATCGAGAAAATGCTGTTGGATATCAACAAAAATACCCATAAAAATGACACAGATTGATATACCTCATAGTGGAGAAACAGAAGATGAACAGGGGTAAGAAAATGTTTCGTTAAAGAGATATGAAATGAATTCCCTGTTGTGTCTCTTGGTTGTGTAATTTACCTCAAACTTGCGTTTTTGCTTACATTACTGCTTACAGTCATGGAATTTTTTCTCTGATTTGCATTTGTTCTGTTTCAGTGTAACTTCCATCGCAACATATCGTAACTGTGTGTTCTGTGTCTGAAATGACGTACATGCACTACATCTACAGCCTGGCAGATAGGAATGCGGATTCAGCACGTGAATTTTATGGCTGAACGTAACTCCGATAGGCAGTTACCTGTGCAGGAACGTTTGTACGACACCGTCAATGCTTGTGAGAGACAGCCTCATTTGAGAAGAAAATTTCAGATGAAGACCACGTGATGAAAGAATTCGTGAGATTGAAGAATATGTTCTTCTTCCTGTGGATGGAGCTCGAGCAGCTAGTACAAAGAGAATACCGGAAGGGAAGGCCTCAGTGACATGTCGACGTGAAGCAGTTAGTGTGGAAACTTATGTACTCGTATCGACTTCAACAGGTGCAAGGATTAAATGAGGCGACGCATGTTAAGCCAGTACGCTGCGTTTCTTAGCATGTACCTGATTCACTGATGAGGCTGGCTTTTAAGTTCATGGGTAGGGATCTTCAATGATCATAGCAATCGCGACTGGGCTTATGCAAACCAACGCAAATTGCGACAAGACATATGTCAACAGAGGTTCAGCCTCAATGTGTGCTGTGGAATCGTTAATGATCATGTAACTGGCCTCTATGTCTTTCCTCAACTTCTTACTGGATAAACGAATCTGCTGTTTCTCAGAGATGATTTGTTTCATTTAGTTGATTATGTATCTCTAGAAGTCAGCCAACGAATGTGGTTTTCGCACAAAGGTGCTCCACCTCCCAATACATGGATAGTTTTCCAGTATGTCGATACTAAATTTCCAAAGAGACGCTTACAACCAAATTTGGCTCAGCAGGCTTAGCACTGTGGGGTTTATAACCTCCTAGCTCCAATAGGAGTGGAGATATGGGAAAAAAGTGTTTTCCTCACCTCTGGTGTATAGGCTGCCCTATGCAACAGGTACTTAGTGTGGGAACAGTGTCAGCGTGTCCAAACAAATTGCTTTGCAAGGCAGCCTACGAGTCAGGGGCAACAAATGACTTTCTGGGCCCTGATTTATAGGCTGCCCTGTATAACAGGCGTGTTTTGTTGGAGCAGTGTCAGCCTGATTTATCGACCGGCTTTACACCTGTATATCAGGGGCAAATAAATGATTTTGTAGCTCCTGATATGTTGCCTGCCCTGCATGGTAGGCTAATTGTGGAAGTAGTACCTGCCTCCTTTACTTAACTGTATTGCAGTGGCTACATGTGACAACGAGCTTGGCAGGGGATAGTTTGAGATGGGCAGAAGAGCAGATGAATAGACTGAGGGGGAGTAGCAAATGGTCAGGGGAGGAGGGGGAGATGCATGAGACAAGTGAAATGTGTAGAGGAATAGTGGGCAAATAGCGAAGGAGGAGGGAGAGGTGGAGATGGAAAAGGAAGGCGCAGGAGCGTATGCTCAGCGTGAGGAGGATGAAGATATGGTCAGAGAGAGGGGTAGAGGAAATGGACAAAGAGGCAGGGAGGAGGGGATAGAGAGGTAGAGTTGAACAGACAAACAGAAGGAGGGAGAGGTGTGTTCAGTATATGTGTTGACAGCATATGTGGGCGAAGCCGCAGGAAGAAGGCTAGTAGTAATGTGACACTATTAGTATCGTTAGCGAACTGGGTTCTATAAAGCGTGGCGTGCACTCACTTGCGCATGCTGTTCTGCACGGCCTGAGTGACGGTGACGGTGCTGAGCGGCGGCCGGCCGTCCTGCCTGCAGGGCCACGGCACCCTGCCCCCCCCCCCCCGCCGCCCCCGCCGCCCCCGCCGCCCCCATCGCTGCCCCCGGCCTCGCCCGGCTGCTCGTGCTCCCGCCGCGGCGACGGCTCGAACCCAGAGTCGGGCTGCGCGCTGGAGCGGCTGCGCGTGGTCGTCGTGGACGCCTCTTCCTCCTCCTCCTCGTCTTCCTCCTCCTACTCGACCTCTTCCTCACCCTCCTCCCGCTTCTGCACGCCGCCCTTGACCTCCAGTTCCTCTTGTTCTCCGTCTCCTTCCGACTCCTCGCCGCTTACCTCCTGCCTCTCCTGTATGAGAAAGACGCTGACTAAATGGATACGAAATGTCTCGCCACATTCTACAAAACTCATTTTTCACAGCGAATCAGGTATCAGATATACAGATGATCCGCAGAACTAAATTACTGTTAACTAACTGCTTACTGATATAATTACAGAAACTATGAAATACAAACTAATTATCACTCCATCCATTAAGTTTATCTTTTAGCGCAATTCTAAAAGCGTAGTTCTCGAAGCACGTGACGATGGCTATATCTCACTCCTGATCCTCGCCCCCCCCACCCGCCCACTCATCCACAGCTGCGGAAATGCCTTACCTAGAAGTGCAGAAGTGAAATTTCTTCAATTTTCCAAGACTCGTGAAGACTGTGGCTGCACGTTCATTGATTCCTAAAGAACTAATTTTTCCGCAATGTGTATTTACGACTACCTATGGATTCTAAAAAAGAATCAGTTGCTGCTTGTAGGTGAGTGAGAACGTTAATCTCAGGGCTTGTGAATCGGGCGACTGTGGGAAGTGACTCAAGACTGATGGAGTGAGTTGGTGTGTTGATTGGAGACAACAGACGTTCCAATGCCACGTCAGATTTCATCAGCTGTCCTGGGGCACAGCAGTGTATGACAGTGAAACATGCACTGTGGGAATACCGGAACAGAACGGAATTGAAGTATTAGAGATGTGGCTCTACAGACGAATGTTGAAAATGAGGTGGTCTGATAAGGTAAGGAATGAGGAGGTTCTGCGCAGAATAGGAGAGGAAAGGAATTGTGGAAAACACTGACAAGGAAGAGAGACAGGATGATTGGACATTTGTTAAGACACGAAGGAATGACGTCCATGTTACTAGAGGGAGTTGATGCACGAAACAGTCGTCATCACTGGCTGCAGATTTCTACATTGAGATACGCAAAAACTGATAACCTCGCTACGATTATCGTATCGATAACGGATGGTGTTACGTAAGAAGCTAGCACAGGATGCGTTCTGTTGTTTACGTTTATTTTTCGTTGTACGTCGTACTGGGACATTTTATTTGCGTGACTCCTACAGGTATACAGCAGCAGAGTTTAGTTATCTTATTGATAATTGGTAAAAATACTCAGTGGACTTAAGGAAAGTGCATTGCTTTGGGATTGGCATCCAAGCAAATATACATTAACATCAGTTATCGTCACATTTACACGCTTGTCAAAAATGCATTGAATGTCTTCTCAACTATTTAGAAGATATCGCAAACATTCTTACGTTCTTGGTATTTCTTTCTCAATTTGTTATGCGGAGTATATTTAGTCCTTGTATATTTGAAGTTTGTTTAAGTTTACGTGGCTTGGTATTACGTGCTAATTCACTGATTTCTACATTAACGAAATGAAAAAAAGACTGGAAAACAGAGAGAGACGGAGAGAGAGAGAGAGACAGACAGAGAGAGAAGGAAGGGAAGGGGAAGCGGCTATACATTGACTGGATCCAAACACCACAACTGGCCCACTGGCACTAATGTCATCACCGATTTGCCCATACTTCAAATACGTCAACTACTTAGCAGTTTTGCAGGTCAAGTGTGTACATTGTACTTTATTAAATTGATTTCCACTGCACTCGATGCATCTCTTCACACTCGAAAATGATCCCAAACGTTTTCTGGCACATTCGTCGAGCCATGCCATTACGATCACTTCCTCTGGTCCTCTCATCGGTTCAACAGTTCCAAAGAGAAAGCAAATTCAAACGGGACAGTGTTACAGCTGTTGAAGGCAATCAAGAACTTCGGAGCCTATTGTATTGTAACAGTTTGTGGAAAATTTCGACCAATATACTAGAATGTTCTTATTAAGAAAGAACCAACAGTCGACCTTCGTCGCGTTATTTTAAGGACACCTTTACCGTCACACCGGGAGTTATGCGGTAGTACTTAAGACTGTAGGGTAGGTAAATGTCGCGTATGGGAAAATTTAGAATATTTTCTTAGAAAAGAGCGAAGTTGTTAGTACATCGGAAGTTCATTTATAAACCCTGCACTAATGGCAGTCTGGAAGTGGAATGAACAGTGTGGAAGAGTTATATAAGAGTGATAAAACTGAAGACAGTATTATGGAAAGGGAAGGGTAAGTGAATGATTTGTCACAGGACTTAAAGACTTAAGTCGAAAGAAAGAACCTCTAGTGGACATGATTCCCTCACAGTTATTAAGATCTTTAGGAGAACGGACAACGAGAAAAGTATTTCTCATGATATGCAAGGCACATGAGAAAGACCGTCAAATTTGAAGTGGAACATTACAATTCCTATACGAGTACTAAGGAGATGCTGGAAGGCGAGACTACTACCGGAACATCAGTTTTATAAGTCACGGTTGCAAAATACAGGGACCAGTTAGTTACAGAAGAACGGAGGCCAGGAGAACCAAACCTCGGGGAGGACCAGTATGGATTTCGAGGAAATGTGCGAACTTTTGAGGCAAAATTGACTCTACAACTTTTCTTACAAGGGAACATCACCAACTTGACGTCATATTTTAAGGAGAAAAAAGCACCCTTGCAAGATATCAGCCACGTCAATCGAACCCGAGGGAAAATTTGGGCCATAATTTTGATTGAATATAGCAAAACGAAAGCCGTAGTTTTAAATTTCACTTTCAAGGAACCATTCACACAGGGGAATCGTACGAACATACCGTCACTTGACCATTGGACAAACTACAATACAGACGAGATAGTGATAAGCATACCTGGCGTAAAGAAACAACTAAAAATTTTGAAAGCAGGTAAATCGTCAGATTCAAATGGAATTCCAATTCTTCTTTACGAAGAGTGCTCTATGGCATTGGCCCCTTACGTAACTTGCATTTACCGTGAATCTCTCGCCCAGGACAAAGTCCCAAACGAGTGCAAAACAGCGCAGGTGCCTCCAGTGCATAAGAAGGGTAAGCGACGTATCCGCAAAATTACACCCCAATATCCCTAACTTCTATTGTCTTGTGACAGCCAGAGCGAGAGCACCAGCAGCAGCGAGTACTGTTTGTATAAAGCGTTTATTTTGCATTTTGTTTACGACCTTCAACTAAGGAAGGGATTCTATTTGTGTTTATCTGCTCTGCATAGTAACTAACAGTTCTTGATAAAACTTTACGTAGTTTTCGTGTTAGATTTCTTAGTGTTTTCTTGATCGTTTAGAACAGAAAGCGCCCTAAAACCGTCTTTTGTTTGTTTCGCGGCCGTTAGCCACTAGTCACTTGAATCAGCAGTTGTCTTGTGACAGCCAGAGCGAGAGCACCAGCAGCAGCGAGTACTGTTTGTATAAAGCGTTTATTTTGCATGTTGTTTACGACCATCCACTAAGGAAGGGATTCTATTTGTGTTTATCTGCTCTGCATAGTAACTAACAGTTCTTGATAAAACTTTACGTAGTTTTCGTGTTAGATTTCTTAGTGTTTTCTTGATCGTTTAGAACAGAAAGCGCCCTAAAACCGTCTTTTGTTTGTTTCGCGGCCGTTAGCCACTAGTCACTTGAATCAGCAGTTGTCTTGTGACAGCCAGAGCGAGAGCACCAGCAGCAGCGAGTACTGTTTGTATAAAGCGTTTTTGTACTTATTTGCTGCGCTTAGCTTTTAAATAGTTTTTCTGGGAAAACCTAGCGTAGTTTTCGCGTCTCGTATTTCAGTGAGTGTTTCTTGATTATCAGAGTAGCTCATCAGAAGATTATCTTGGGAATTTCTCACCGTATAGAGTAGGGTAAACATAGTCATGTGTAGGGACTGTGGTTGTTGTGAGCGGACGCAAGGAGAATTGGCCACTCTTCGGGGGCAGGTGGAGGCTTTGTCTGTTAGGCTCATCGAGCTCGAGGCGCAGGCGTCGGCTCGTAGTGGCGTTGGGGCAACTGTGGTGAGACCTATGCCTACTTCGGTGGCCTTGGAATCACATGGAACCCCTGATGTCGCTGCGTCTTCCGGCAGTGAGCATCTTACCGGTCAGCCATCACTCCAGGGTGAATGGCGGACAGTGGTGGGCTCGCGCGTGCCTGGCCGAAAGGCAAAGGTGGGATCTGGCCGCGTGGCAGCTGCCTTACCCCTTTCCAACAGGTACGGGGTGCGTCCTAGTGGTGATGACATCGTGTCCGAGCCACCACAGGATGCCTCGCCTGTTGGGCCAGTGGCCGATTCTCCGGCAAGGTCCCGACAGTCACAAAGGGCGGGCCTATTAGTTATAGGGAGCTCCAACGTTAGGCGGGTTATGGAGCCCCTCAGGAAAATAGCGGGTAGGTCGGGGAAGAATGCCAGTGTGCACTCGGTGTGCTTGCCGGGGGGTCTCGTCCGTAATGTGGAGGAGGCCCTTCCGGCAGCTATTGAACGCACTGGGTGTGACCGGCTGCAGATAGTAGTACATGTCGGAACGAATGACGCCTGCCGCTTGGGTTCTGAGGCCATCCTTGGTTCCTTCCGGCGGCTGGCTGATTTGGTGAAGACAACCAGCATCGCACGCGGAGTGCAAGCTGAGCTTAATATCTGCAGCATAGTGCCCAGAGTCGATCGCGGTCCTCTGGTTTGGAGCCGTGTGGAGGGTCTAAACCAGAGGCTCAGACGACTCTGCGACTATAATGGTTGCAAATTCATCGACCTCCGTTATTGGGTGGAGAACTGTAGGGCCCCCCTAGACAGGTCAGGCGTGCACTACACACCGGAAGCAGCTACTAGGGTAGCAGAGTACGTGTGGCGTGCACACGGGGGTTTTTTAGGTTAGAGGGACCCCCCCCTTGGGCGAAACTATAAAATACCTGACGGCTTACCAGAGAGGACATTATCATCGTTGATAAAGAACGTCCGTCCTCAGAGACCAAAAACAGGAAAAGTTAACGTAATATTGGTAAACTGCAGGAGTATCCAGGGCAAGGTTCCTGAATTAGTATCTCTTATTGAAGGAAATAGTGCGCATATAGTATTAGGAACGGAAAGTTGGTTAAAACCGGAAGTGAACAGTAACGAAATCCTAGACACAGAATGGAATATATACCGCAAGGATAGGATAAACGCCAATGGTGGAGGAGTATTTATAGCAGTAAAGAATTCAATAATATCCAGTGAAGTTATTAGCGAATGCGAATGAGAAATAATCTGGGTTAAGTTAAGTATCAAAGGTGGGTCAGATATGATAGTCGGATGCTTCTATAGACCACCTGCATCAGCAACCGTAGTAGTTGAGCGCCTCAGAGAGAACCTGCAGAACGTCGTGAAGAAGTTTCGTGATCATACTATTGTAATAGGGGGAGACTTCAATCTACCAGGTATAGAATGGGATAGTCACACAATCAGAACTGGAGCCAGGAACAGAGACTCTTGTGACATTATCCTGACTGCCTTGTCCGAGAATTACTTCGAGCAGATAGTTAGAGAACCAACTCGTGAAGCTAACGTTTTAGACCTCATAGCAACAAATAGACCGGAACTTTTCGACTCCGTGAATGTAGAAGAGGGTATCAGTGATCATAAGTCAGTGGTTGCATCAATGACTACAAGTGTAATAAGAAATGCCAAGAAAGGAAGGAAAATACACTCCGGGAAATTGAAATAAGAACACCGTGAAATCATTGTCCCAGGAAGAGGAAACTTTATTGACACATTCCTGGGGTCAGATCCATCACATGATCACACTGACAGAACCACAGGCACATAGACACAGGCAACAGAGCATGCACAATGTCGGCACTAGTACAGTGTATATCCACCTTTCGCAGCAATGCAGGCTGCTATTCTCCCATGGAGACGATCGTAGAGATGCTGGATGTAGTCCTGTGGAACGGCTTGCCAAGCCATTTCCACCTGGCGCCTCAGTTGGATCAGCGTTCGTGCTGGACGTGCAGACCGCGTGAGACGACGCTTCATCCAGTCCCAAACATGCTCAATGGGGGACAGATCCGGAGATCTTGCTGGCCAGGGTAGTTGACTTACACCTTCTAGAGCACGTTGGGTGGCACGGGATACATGCGGACGTGCATTGTCCTGTTGGAACAGCAAGTTCCCTTGCCGGTCTAGGAATGGTAGAACGATGGGTTCGATGACGGTTTGGATGTACCGTGCACTATTCAGTGTCCCTTCGACGATCACCAGTGGTGTACGGCCAGTGTAGGAGTTCGCTCCCCACACCATGATGCCGGGTGTTGGCCCTGTGTGCCTCGGTCGTATGCAGTCCTGATTGTGGCGCTCACCTGCACGGCGCCAAACACGCATACGACCATCATTGGCACCAAGGCAGAAGCGACTCTCATCGCTGAAGACGACACGTCTCCATTCGTCCCTCCATTCACGCCTGTCGCTACACCACTGGAGGCGGGCTGCACGATGTTGGGGCGTGAGCGGAAGACGGCCTAACGGTGTGCGGGACCGTAGCCCAGCTTCATGGAGACGGTTGCGAACGGTCCTCGCCGATACCCCAGGAGCAACAGTGTCCCTAATCTGCTGGGAAGTGGCGGTGCGGTCCCCTACGGCACTGCGTAGGATCCTACGGTCTTGGCGTGCATCCGTGCGTCGCTGCGGTCCGGTCCCAGGTCGACGGGCACGTGCACCTTCCGCCGACCACTGGCGACAACATCGATGTACTGTGGAGACCTCACGCCCCACGTGTTGAGCAATTCGGCGGTACGTCCACCCGGCCTCCCGCATGCCCACTATACGCCCTCGCTCAAAGTCCGTCAACTGCACATACGGTTCACGTCCACGCTGTCGCGGCATGCTACCAGTGTTAAAGACTGCGATGGAGCTCCGTATGCCACGGCAAACTGGCTGACACTGACGGCGGCGGTGCACAAATGCTGCGCAGCTAGCGCCATTCGACGGCCAACACCGCGGTTCCTGGTGTGTCCACTGTGCCGTGCGTGTGATCATTGCTTGTACAGCCCTCTCGCAGTGTCCGGAGCAAGTATGGTGGGTCTGACACACCGGTGTCAATGTGTTCTTTTTTCCATTTCCAGGAGTGTATATTTGCTTAACAAGAGTGATAGGGCACAAATCGCAGAATATCTGAGTGACCACCATCAAACGTTCATTTCTGAGGAAGAGGATGTGGAACACAAATGGAAAAAATTCAGAAACATCGTCCAGTACGCCTTAGATAAGTTCGTACCAACTAAGGTCCAAAGCGAGGGGAAAGATCCACCGTGGTATAACAATCATGTACGAAAGGTACTACGGAAACAAAGAAAGCTTCATCATTGGTTTAAGAGTAGCCGAATCATAGCTGATAAGGAAAAGCTGAACGAAGCGAAAAAGAGCGTAAAGAGAGCAATGAGAGAAGCATTCAACGAATTCGAACATAAAACATTGGCAAACAATCTAAACAAGAACCCTAAAAAGTTTTGGTCATATGTAAAATCGGTAAGCGGATCTAAATCCCCTATTCAGTCACTCGTTGACCACGATGGCACCGAAACAGAGGACGACCGAAGAAAGGCAGAAATACTGAATTCAGTGTTCCGAAACTGTTTCACTGCGGAAAATCGTAACACGGTCCCTGACTTCACCCGTCGCACGGGCACCAAAATGGAAAATATTGAAATAAACGATATCGGAATTGAAAAGCAACTGCTATCACTTAGTAGCGGAAAAGCATCCGGACCAGACGAGATACCCTTAAGATTCTACAGTGATTATGCTAAAGAACTTGCCCCCATTCTATCAGCAATTTATCGTAGATCGCTGGAAGAACGTAAAGTACCTAGCGACTGGAAGAAAGCGCAGGTCGTTCCCATTTTCAAGAAGGGTCATAAATCAGATGCGAATAATTATAGGCCTATTTCGCTTACGTCAATCTGTTGTAGAATAATGGAACATGTTTTGTGTTCTCGTATTATGACGTTCTTAGATAATATAAATCTCCTTCATCATAAGCAACATGGATTCCGCAAACAGAGATCATGTGAAACTCAGCTCGCCCTATTTGCCCAAGAAATTCACAGTGCCGTAGACACTGGCGAGCAGATTGATGCTGTATTCCTGGACTTCAGGAAGGCATTTGATACGGTTCCGCACTTACGTTTAGTGAAAAAAATACGAGCTTACGGAATATCGGACCAGGTTTGTGATTGGATTCAGGATTTCCTAGAAGAAAGAACACAACATGTCATTCTTAACGGTTCAAAATCTGCAGATGTAGAGGTAATTTCGGGAGTACCGCAGGGAAGCGTGATAGGACCTTTATTGTTTACAATATACATAAATGACTTAGTTGACAACATCGGTAGCTCCGTGAGGCTATTTGCAGATGACACGGTTGTCTACAAGAAAGTAGCAACATCAGAAGACTCGTACGTAATCCAGGAGGACCTGCAGAGGATTAATGCATGGTGCGACAGCTGGCAGCTTTCCCTAAACGTAGATAAATGTAATATAATGCGCATACATAGGGGCAGAAATCCATTCCAGTACGATTATGCCATAGGTGGTAAATCATTGGAAGCGGTAACGACCGTAAAATACTTAGGAGTTACTATCCGGAGCGATCTGAAGTGGAATGATCACATAAAACAAATAGTGGGAAAAGCAGGCGCCAGGTTGAGATTCATAGGAAGAATTCTAAGAAAATGTGACTCATCGACGAAAGAAGTAGCTTACAAAACGCTTGTTCGTCCGATTGTTGAGTATTGCTCATCAGTATGGGACCCTTACCAGGTTGGATTAATAGAAGAGATAGACATGATCCAGCGAAAAGCAGCGCGATTCGTCATGGGGACATTTAGTCAGCGCGAGAGCGTTACGGAGATGCTGAACAAGCTCCAGTGGCGGACACTTCAAGAAAGGCGTTACGCAATACGGAGAGGTTTATTATCGAAATTACGAGAGAGCACATTCCGGGAAGAGATGGGCAACATATTACTACCGCCCACATATATCTCGCGTAATGATCACAACGAAAAGATCCGAGAAATTAGAGCAAATACGGAGACTTACAAGCAGTCGTTCTTCCCACGCACAATTCGTGAATGGAACAGGGAAGGGGGGATCAGATAGTGGTACAATAAGTACCCTCCGCCACACACCGTAAGGTGGCTCGCGGAGTATAGATGTAGATGTATTTGCGGCAGAATCCTTGAATATTCCCAGTTCCCAAATAGAAAGCTTTCTTGGGACTGAGAAGCTTATGTCCACGAATGAGCATAGTTTTAGAAAGCGTCGCTCGTGCAAAATTCAATTTGCCCTTTTCTCACACGGTAAGGGCAACAGGCAGACTCCATATTTCTATATTTCCGGAAAGTATTTAGCATGATGCCCCACAGCAGGCTGTTAACGGATGTACGAACATAAGGAATAAGGTCACAGATACGTGAGCGGTTCGAAGACTTCTTAAATAATGGAACCCAGTACGCTGTCCTCAGTGGTGAGTGTCGATCAGAGACAACGGTATCGTCAGGAGTGCCCCAGGGAAATGTGATAGGCTGATTCGGCAGACAGAGCGGGTAGCAATGTGCGGTTGTTTGCTGATGATGCCGTGGTGTGCCGTAAGGTGTCGATGTTGGGTGACTATAGGAAGATAAATGGCAGCTAGTCCTAAATGTAGAAAAATGCAAGTCAATGCGGATGAGTAGGGAGATCAAATCTGCAATATTCGGATACAGTAGTACTGGTTTCCTGCTTGATACGGTCACGTCCTTTAAAAATCTGGGTGTAACGTTGCAAAGCCATATGACATGGAACGAGCATATGAGAACTTTGGCAGGGAACGCAGATTGTCGATTTCTGCTTACTGGGAGAATTTTAGGAAAGAGTGGTTGACCTGTAAAGGAAACGGCATATAGGACGCTGGTCCGACCTATTCTTGAGTACTGCTCGTGTGCATCGGATCCGTACCAAATCGGAGTGAAGGAAGGCATCGAAGCAGTTCAGAGACAGGCTGCTAGATTTGATACCGGTAGGTTTGAACAACATGTAAGTTTTACGGAGATGCTTCGGGAACTCAAATGGGAATCTCCGGAGGGAAGGCGACGTTATTTTCGAGAAACACTATTGGGAAACTTTAGAGAATCGGCATTTGAAGCTGACTACCGAACGATACTACTGCCGCCAACATACATTGCGCGTAACGACCACGAAGATAAGACACGAGAAACTGGGCCTCACACGGAGACATATACACTGAAGCGCCAAAGAAACTGGTATAGGCATGCGTATTCAAACACAAAGATGTGAAAACAGGCAAAATACGGCGCTGCGGTCGGCAATGTGTCTGACATAGTTGTTAGATCGATTACTGCTTTTGCGATGGCAGGTTATCAAGATTTAAGTGAGTTTGAACATGGTGTTATAGTCGGCGCGCTAGTGATGGGACACATCATCTCTGAGCTAGAGGTGAAGTTGGGATTTCCCCGTACGACCATTTCACGAGTGTACCGTGAATATCAGGAATTCGGTAAAACATCTAATCACAGACATCGCTGCGGCCGGAGAAAGATGCTGCAAGAACGGAAACAACGACTACTGAAGAGAATCGTTCAACGTGACAGAAGTGCAACCCTTCCGCAGACTGCTGCAGATTTCAGTGCTGGACCATCAACAAGTGTCAGCGTGCCAACCATTCAACGAAACATCATCGGTATGGGCTTTCGGAGCCGAAGGCTTACTCGTGTACCCTTGATTACTGCACAACACAAAGCCTTACGGCTCGCCTGGGACAGTCATCACCGATATTGGACTGTTGATGACTGGAAACATGTTGCCTGGTCGGACGAGTCTCGTTTCAAATTGTATCGAGCGGATGAATGGGTACGGGTATCGAGACAAGCTCATGAATCCAAGGACCCTGCATATCAGCAATGGTCAGTTCAAGCTGGTGGAGGCTCTGTAATGGTGTGGGCCCTGTGCAGTTAGAGTTGTATGGGTCCCCTGAGACGTCTAGATATAACTCTGACAGGAGACACGTATGCAAGCATCCTGTCTAATCACCTGCATTCATTCATGTTCTTTGTGCATTCCGACAAACTTGGAAACTTCCAGGAAGACAATGCGACACCCCACACATCGAGAATTGCTTCAGAGTGGCTCCAGGAGCATTATTTTCACTTTAAACACTTCAGTTGGCCACCAGACTCCCGAGACATAAACATTATGGAGCATACCTGGGTCGCCTTGCAACGTGCTGTTCAGAAGAGATCTCCACCCCATCCAACTCTTACGGATATATGTACAGCCCTGTATGATTCATGGTGTCCGTTCCCTCCAGCGCTACTTCAGACATTAGTCGAGTCCATGCTACGTCGTGTTCCGGCACTTCTGTGTGCTCGCGGGGAACCTGCATGATATTAGGCAGGTGTACCAGTTTCTTTGGCTCTTCCTCGCACTATTTGCGTGTGGACCAGGAAAGGAAATTACAGGTCGTGGTATAGCATACCCTGCGCCACGCACCGTACGGTGGCTTGCGGAGTGTCTACGTAGATGTAGATGTAGACTGTAAGCAGTTATAAACGTCTGGAAGTACCTCTTTTAAACCTGCGCGCTTACAATTTTTTTGTCATTCGTTGCCACCCCACTGCTGTTGCTTTGGCTGTGTCAGAGAGCTCGATTTGCAAGCTCTAGATGGTGCCACAGATGTCTTTGCTTCGAACATTTTTACGTTGTGATTCACACAAATGCAGTATAATTTAATGAGGCGATTGACTGTATCATTAAGGAAGAAGTGTAGCGCTGTTTAATTATTGACATCGCTATAGTACTTTATTGTCTTTGGATTTTGAAGTTAGCACTGTAAAAGTGATGTATATTTGTAGCAGACGCGCTATTCTTCAACCGTGATTAAATTGTAAATCGAAAACCACTAACTTCATTTTATAATAAATCTTCACTCGCTCCAGTTTATTCAAATGGTTCAAATGGCTCTGAGCACTATGGGACTCAATATCTTAGGTCGTAAGTCCCCTAGAACCTAGAACTACTTAAACCTAACTAACCTAAGGACATCACACAGACTCATGCCCGAGGGCAGGATTCGAACTTGCGACCGTAGCTGTCCCGCGGTTCCGGACTGCAGCGCCAGAACCGCACGGCCACCGCGGCCGGCTCCGGTTTATTCATTTTGATTTTGGGGCGTGTATGTAACTGCAGCATTTCAGTACTAGAATATTGTTAACATTGAATGTGGTGTTGCCGGCCGCGGTGGTCTAGCGGTTCTAGGCGCTCCGTCCGGAACCGCGCGACTGCTACGGTCGCAGGTTCGAATCCTGCCTCGGGCGTGGATGTTTGTGATGTCCTTAGGTTTGTTAGGTTTAAGTAGTTCTAAGTTCTAGGGGACTGATGACCAAGGCTGTTAAGTCCCATAGTGCTCAGAGCCATTTTTGAATGTGGTGGTGGTGGTGGTGGTTAGTGTTTAACGTCCCGTCGACAACGAGGTCATTAGAGACGGAGCGCAAGCTCGGGTTGGGGAAGGAAGTCGGCCGTGCCCTTTCAAAGGAACCATCCCGGCATTTGCCTGAAAAGATTTAGGGAAATCGCGGAAAACCTAAATCAGGATGGCCGGAGACGGGATTGAACCGTTGTCCTCCCAAATGCGAGTCCAGTGTGCTAACCACTGCGCCACCTCGCTCGGTAACATTTAATGTGCATGAAGGTGACATTATAAACTCGTATTACTTGTTATGTTTCGGGCAGAGTGATATGTGTTGTGGAACAAGATTTTAAAACTCGCTGGGCAGATGAGTCCAGCTCCCTCCTCCACTTCCCTCGTCTTCAGCATCATGCGAATACGAATGCTCTAGTTGTCACCACGACGTACCGCACATCGCGTCCGGGCATTAGGCGGCTGCTGTGGGGCGGAACGAGTGACAAACTACCTGTGCGCGCTAAAGTTTGAAACCCGTCCTTTCGGAAGGTCGTAACTGCGCACTCTAACAATTACGCCCTAAATATTCACGTGGTGTCGATTGCTGCGGTCGATATCATGCAAGTGTGTCTTTTTGTCATTAAAATATGACATCAAGTTGGTGACATTTCCTCATTACACGGCTTGGAAGAAGTGTTGATCGGGAAGGATGACAGTATCATGAAAAAAAGTTATAAGACGAATATCAAGAAAAGTAAAACAAAGTTAACGGATTGTAGTTTAAATGAAGCTGGTGATATTGAGCGAATTAGCTTAGCAAATGAGACACTGAGAGCAGAAGGCGAGTTTTGCTATCTAGGTACCATTGCAACTAAGGAGAGCGGAAGAGGAGATATAAAATGCGGACTTGCAATAGAAAGAGAAGTTTTTCTTAAAATTAAACTTAAACGTTGGGAAGTATCTTCTGAAAGTATCTGTCGGGACTGTAGCCATGTTTGCGAGTAAACATGAACGACAAACAGTAGGCGTGAAGTGAATGAAGCTTTTGAAATATAGTGTTGCAAAAGAATGAGGGATATGTCAGATAACCAATCTAATGGGCGAGAAGAGAGCATCCAATAAGGCCTGTGTCTGCTGATTCTGCAAGCGATCAAATTCGGACACTACATCTGGAAATGGTGGCGAAGCCATGACACAATGAAATCAGTCTATCAACAAACACAAAATCCTCTTTTGAGACTCGTCGCCAAAAATGTTGTGGCTTGGCAAGGCAGCCAAGTCACAATGAGAGGAAGCCGAAAGGCACGCGCTTAAGCTCACGCAGGCTGGCGTGAGGTCTGGAACAGTTAAGGGAATTAATAGTAGCAAATAAAGTACGTAGTTGATATAATACTTAACTTTAATCCACAATTGGTGTACATCGCTCTTGACGGTACATGTTATAATCTCAATATCAAATGGTATGGCGCCTTGCTAGGTCGTAGCAAATGAAGTAGCTGAAGGCTAAGCCACTATCGTCTCGGCAAATGAGAGCTTATTTGTCAGTGAACTGTTGCTAGCTACGTCGGCTGTACAACTGGGGCGAGTGCTAGTAAGTCTGTCTAGACCTGCCGTGTGGTGGCGCTCGGTCTGCAATTACTGACAGTGGCGACACGCGGGTCCGACTTATACTAACGGACCGCGGCCGATTTAAAGACTACCACCTAGCAAGTGTGGTGTCTGGCGGTGACACCACAATATCCAACAGTCTTGCCACATTGGATTTCACACAGCCAACAAAGTTCAGCAATGTCAGGTCTGGTTAGTACTTGGGTGGGTTATCATCTGGATATTCCAGGTGCTATTGGATTTGAAAGACTGGTACTTGGTTGTTGCACAATGTGACTATTATTACTGTAGTTGCAACATGTGATGAAGAATTTGGTACTCTTCAGTAATACTATTGATGAAAGAGTGTACAGTGATTTTCTTAATTATGGGGATGAGTGAGACAGTGTGTTGTGTTCTTACACATGATTTGATTGCAGATGTGGTTATCATGTAGAGGGTGGTCCACTGATCGTGACCGGGCCAAATATCTCACGAAATAAGTGTCAAATGAGAAAACTAAAAAGTACGAAACTCGTCTAGCTTGAAGAGGGAAACCAGATGGCGCTATGGTTGGCCCGCTAGATGGCGCTGCCACAGGGCAAATGGATATCAACTGCGTTTTTTAAAATAGGAACCCCCATTTTATTACATATTAGTGTAGTACGTAAGGAAATATGAATGTTTTAGTTGGACCACTTTTTTCGCTTTGCGATAGATGGCGCTGTAATAGTCACAAACATATGTCTCACAATTTTAGACGAACAGTTGGTAACAGGTAGGTTTTTAAATTAAATACGGAACGTAGGTACGTTTGAACATTTTATTTCAGTTGTTCCAATGTGATACATGTACCTTTGTGACCTCATCATTTATGAGAACGCATGGTGTTACAGCGTGATAACCTGTAAATACCACATTAATCCAATAAATGCTCAAAATGATGTCCGTCAACCTAAATGCATATGGCAATACGTGTAACGACATTGCTCTCAACAGCGAGTACTTCCCCTGCCGTAATGTTCGAACGTGCATTGACAATGCGCTAACGCATGTTGTCAAGCGTTGTCAGTGGATATCGATAGCAAATATCCTTCAACTTTCCCCACAGAAAGAAATCTGGGGACGTCAGATCTGGTGAACGTGTGGGCCATGGTATGGTGCCTCGATGACCAATCCACCTGTCATGAAATATGCTATACAATACCGCTTCTACTGCACGCGAGCTGTGTGCCGGACCTCCATCATGTGGGAAGTACATCGCCATTCTGTCATGCAGTGGAACATCTTATAGTAACATCGGTAGAACATTACGTAGGAAATCAGCATACACTGCACCATTTAGATTGCCGTCAATAAAATGGGGGCCAAATTATCCTTCCTCCCATAATTCCGCACCATACATTAACCCGCCAAGGTCGTTGATGTTCCACTTGTCGCAGCCATCGTGGATTTTCCGTTGCCTGATAGTGCATATTATGCCGGTTTACGTTACCACTGTTGGTGAATGGCGCTTCGTCGCCAAGTAGAACGCGTGCAAAAATCTGTCATCGTCCCGTAACTTGTCTTGTGCCTAGTGGCAGAACTGTACACGACGTTCAAAGTCGTCGCCATGATATTTGTGGTGCATAGAAATATGGTACGGGTGCAATCGATGTAGATGTAGCATTCTTAACACCGACGGTTTTTGAGATTTCCGATTCTGGCGCAATTTGTCTGCTACTGATGTGCGGATTAGCTGCGACGGCAGCTAAAACACCTACTTGGGCATCATCATTTGTTGCATGTCGTGGTTGACGTTTCACATGTGGCTGAACACTTCCTGTTTCCTTAAATAACGTAACTATCCTGCGAACGGTCCGGACACTTGAATGATGTCGTCCTGGATACCGAGTCGGCCGATGTGGCCGAGCGGTTCTAGAGGCTACAGTCTGGAACCGCGCGACCGCTACGGTCGCAGGTTCGAATCCTGCCTCGTTCATGAATGTGTGTGATGCCCTTAGGTTAGTTAGGTTTAAGTATTTCTAAGTTCTAGGGGACTGATGACCTCAGATGTTAAGTCCGATAGTGCTCAGAGCCATTTGAACCATTTTGAACCAAGATACCGAGCAGCATACGTAGCACACGCCCGTTGGGCATTTTGATCACAATAGCCATACATCAATACGATATCGGCCTTTTCCGCAATTGGTAAGCGGTCCATTTTAACACGGGTAATGTATCACGAAGCAAATACCGTCCGCACTGACGGAATGTTACGTGATACCACGTACTTATACGTTTGTGACTATTACAGCGCCATCATCACAAAGCGGAAAAAGTGGTCCAACTGAAACATTCATATATCTTTACGAATACGTAATAAAACATGAGGGTTCCTCTTTTTTTTAAAAATAAAACGCAGTTGATATCCGTTTTACCTATGGCAGCGCCATCTAGCTGGCCAATCATAGCGCCATCTCGTTTCCCCTTTCAAGCTAGACGAGTTTCGTTATTTGTAGTTTTTTCGTTTGATGCTTATTTCGTCAGATATTTGGGCCGGTCACTATCAATGGACCACGCTGTATACCTCAGCTCTGCTTACAACTAGCAGCCACTTTGGCTACAGCAGTAGAAAGTTCATCACAATTCTCTGTTTCTTGAAATGCTACTTTCTGTGTTGGCCTTCAGTACACCTACTTCATGTTCAAGCTATTAAAAAGCTGTTGCATGACTACTTGTTTGTTAACCTCACTCGCTATAGTCTGACTTTGAGCAGCTCCTAGTCTATCCTGTAACTCACGTTTTTTCCTTTTTCCACAAACATTATTCTCCTGTTCTAGCACTTATTTTCGACTAGTTATTGACAGTTATAATTGTCTAAGATTTCTCTCCTCAAGTGCAATGAATCTGTTTAATTTTATCATTTCTTTGTAGTCCAGTGCAGTCTGTTGTTGTAACATGGAACTTTCATCCCATAAAAATATCCAAAAAAACTTCTGAAGAGGGATAACTGAGGGAGTGAAGTAACATAAATCACACTAAGTTGAATCCAGTCCACCTACCCAAAACAAGACATTATTAGTTTCTCCGCAGGTGCGCAGTAAAAGGCAGAGTAATAAATGAGCAACTAAAGTAGCCTGAGACGTTTTAGATTTCTGACATTAACTTGCTCATTTGACAACACTTACAAAGTTCAGTATACAACTCCTCTGGAGAAGTAAATTTAATGAAGTCATTAAATCCATGTATCGCAATGTGTGCATTTAGCATTCTTAAGAAATTTGAAAATTATGAACTCAACTCTTCAATTTCACAGTTAATATCATAGTGAGGGTGGGGAGGCGGAAGGGCAAAAGGATAGAAGGGTGGGGACTGGTCCAACTCTCCACTCTACTATGCAGAAACTCTTACCTCTGCAAAGTAAAACGATGAAATTGGCAGTCAAACTTACTCCTACTGCTCAATTCTGATTAAACTGGTGTATTTCAACGGCCAACAGAAAGCTAGTAATAAATTTCGTTACATGTACTAAAATCTCCAACAGGCATCAGATGAACTGCAGGTCCATAAGAATGCTCAGTGGCATAGACACAGCTGCAGCAAATCAGTTTGGAAACTTTTTAGGATAGGATCCCATACAGTTGGGTACATTTCAAAGACAGCAATATTTCATACAATTCCCAGAAACAAGTTTTTGCACTCATAATATCAATATAGATCTCCAATGAAGCGTGCAGCTTCAGAAATGTATACCAGAAACTTTTTCGTAGTGCGAAACTAGGACAGTTGTGATTTTACAAGTTCAGAAAGTATAATCCAATGTCAGTAGTATCACTCATCAAGTTCCACCTACGGAAACATCACTATCTGACAAACTTCACCTACCAGTACCACTAACTTTGCTAATCTCGATAAATTCCTTGAGCCATTCACAGTTCCAAAATATCACTTTCGTACTAAACATTAAAAAAATCCTAAAGTCCACCAACTTGACAAAGAATCTCTGCAGGACGTTGTGAGCTAGCAACTCACATCTGACCATTCAGTACAACTACAAGTTCCTTTTGCAGCAAGGCACAGGAGCATTTGCCCATCCCAACTGAACACAAGTGGAAAACATAAAAATATACCAGTACACACTTACCACTTCAGTAATGTTATGCACAACCCTCGTTTCATGAAATCAACCTAACATATTAATATGTCAACCGTATTGGATAGTAATTTCTCTACACATAATAAAATGGTACCACAAATGAAGAGAAAGACAGTACTTTATCAATAAGCAACGTAATTGCACTTCGTCAGATGAGAATGTAACATTCCCCTTAGCGTGCACTCGAAAGACTCCTTTAACAACTTGAGAACAGGGGTCCATGCACATGTGTATCAGCTATTGTGTCAGTATTTAATGAGCAACATAGCAATAATGACATAACTAACATGAGAACCAGTACCACTAACTTTGCTAATCTCGATAAATTCCTTGAGCCATTCACAGTTCCTAAATATCACTTTCGTACTAAACATTTAAAAAATCCTAAAGTCCACCAACTTGACAAAGAATCTCTGCAGGACGTTGTGAGCTAGCAACTCACATCTGACCATTCAGTACAACTACAAGTTCCTTTTGCAGCAAGGCACAGGAGCATTTGCCCATCCCAACTGAACACAAGTGGAAAACATAAAAATATACCAGTACACACTTACCACTTCAGTACTGTTATGCACAACCCTCGTTTCATGAAATCAACCTAACATATTAATATGTCAACCGTATTGGATAGTAATTTCTCTACACATAATAAAATGGTACCACAAATGAAGAGAAAGACAGTACTTTATCAATAAGCAACGTAATTGCACTTCGTCAGATGAGAATGTAACATTCCCCTTAGCGTGCACTCGAAAGACTCCTTTAACAACTTGAGAACAGGGGTCCATGCACATGTGTATCAGCTATTGTGTCAGTATTTAATGAGCAACATAGCAATAATGACATAACTAACATGAGAAGTTGTGTAAGGATCGAATTAAGATGCTTGAATGTAACAGTTATTGACTAGAGTATATTTCAAGGTGTATAAATTACCTTTCACTAACACAGATCAACTAAAATGAACTTCAAACATCAGATGAAAAAAGAATGCACTGTTAGAGAAACGCTATATTGTAAACTATGTATTGCATCGAATAAACGGGACATGTTCTGTGATATTTTTTTCACAAAAATTGTTCTTCTTGTAGGTGCAGAATCATTGTATTTTAAAATATTATTACGTATGTTTAGTGGGTTACAATAGTTGTTTTCGAGTAGATCGACGTCTACACTAGAAGCTGCAATCTTATTTCGCACTCAAGTTACGAGAAAAAGAAAATGAATAACAACGGCATTCGTCAACTCGGCGAACTTGTATCGCGCATTGTTATTCACGTAAATACATCCCCAATTTCAGAAACAAAAATTAGATAAAATTTAAAAGCCTATACGTAAAAGCAAAGTAACTCTACCACTAATAGTAAATTCTAAAGTATTAAAATAATTTAATTATAGCACAATATCACTATAGTAAGTTCTACAAATTTTCGTTGTGTTATTAGATACCTTACATTTATGAAGTTCATGTTTCCTTGTCTGAAGCAGTGGAAATATTGAGTGGAAAATACCAGATGGTCATAACTAAAGTGCAGCTGCCCGTTGAGGTGCAGTGTGGACTGTAATTATCGTACGGCGGTGAAACTTGGTAGATACTCTAATGCGCTTACTTGGAACTGACGTCGTAAAAAAAATTTGTTCCACTTTTGGTCTCCAGGTGCAAATGTGGGACTGTGAATGCGAGAAAGACTTGTAGAAACGCTTCCATATACCATGGAGTAGTGAACCTGGCAATGCCTCACAATTGCTAAATGGAATGACTGTCATTGGGACAGGTCAACACAGAATGCTGTGTAGTGTGAGGGTTAACCCAGCAACAGCATTATCATTGACAGTTTGCATGATGAAAATTTATTTGTACCAGTTTAACCAGTGAGTGCATGGACACAAAAAAAGCAAATTTCTTCCTGTATGAACTTCGAACAACACAGTACACATTTTTTAGCTAAGAACAATACGTCATGACACACTGTAAAATAGAATTTCAGTAAACTTTAAGATTCTGCCACAATCCTTCACACCTGCAAATCCTTGATCAGCCCCATCCTTTGTTATGCCAGCGTTGCCTGGATTTCCGCCCCTGCCAGATTCTATAACGCTCTCCAAATCCTTGAACACCATGCAATCCGCCTTGCCTTTTGTTTCCACCTCATGTCCCCCACAGAGATCCTCTGTGACCTCATTCCCTTCCCACACCCTCTCCTTTTCCTCAAACACATCTGCATCCTGTACATCATCCACCAACTCGATCCCCCATATCCGCTGTTGTCTCTTGTCCTCTCTACCCTCAGCCTGTTGTCGCGCCTTTAACCACCGTCTCTCATGTCCACACCCTCCACCTCCTTTCCCAACACAACGTCCAGCACTTATCCCTTCCAGATGATAAGCTTCACCCTGATCTCCACCCTTCCTACCAACTCTAACCCTACATTCCCCCTTCCTACTCCTCAGGGCTTCCTCTCCCCTCCTTTTCCCTTCCCCTGAGCGCCACCCCTTTACCATGCTGCCATTCTGTGTCTCTGTGTCACCTGTTGACTTGCCTTCCCCCCTCCAACTCCCATCCTTCCTGACTCCTGCCCCTTGGGGCGCTCCCCAACCACCCTTTTTCTTTTCATCCCGCCCCCCTCCCCATTCCACCGACCCTCTTTTTCCCTCCTCTCAGGCCTCCTACCATTGGCAGGCCCTTCCTGACAGATTCTATCCCTCGTCACATGTGTCTAATCACTTACGGTGGTTTTTTTAAGGGTGTTCATGCTGGAGTGGCCAACTTTTAACTTGTGCATGCGTATTTTATGTGCTCCATGAAACACCAACTGTGTTTTTTGACTTTCTTCGAAATTTTTTACCTGTCCTTCAGTGAACGTCTTCAAGTAAGTTTATATTTTAATCTCTATTGTCTCCACTTATTTCGGTTCTTATGTCCCGCTTTTTATCACATTTTATTTGTGTCATTTCATCTTTTTATTTGTTGTGTCACTTGGCTGAAGAGTGGCGGACTGTGCCACTGACAGCCGTCACCTGCCCATAAGTGGCCGGGAAATGAAATTACAATAAAGACAAAACAATTACGGAAGATGCTCCTGCTAAGTTCTCTTTCCCTATCTTCGTGCCACCTGTTGCTCCTAGGCTGCAAGTCCACCATGGACACCCCAACCACCACGATTATATACACCCCTCCTTCCTCTGCCCCCACCATTACCTCCGTAAGTCCCTCCTCCAGCTTCCCCCATCTGCCCCACCTCTTCTCTTCACAGCTTCATCCCTGCCATATCCACCTATCCCCTGTACCCCCACCTATTTACTGCCTCTACTTCTGCTCCTCCCCCTGCTCCTGCTCGTGCTCCTGCCGCCATTCCCACCACTACCATGTGTAGGGATGACTCTCATGCACTCCCCACTCGTCCTGCTATGACTTCCTCTACTTCGCCTGCCCATGACATGGACCACCGCTCCACAGTCACCACCACAGACACCCACCCTCCCTTCAAAGTGCTTCCACCTCTCATGAGGGCCCTGCCTTCCGCCACCTCTCCCAGTCCCTCACCCTCCTTCCAGGCCACACCTGCCAAAAAACCTCCAAACGCCCAAGTGCTGACCCTACCTCCACCCCCTCTTCCAAGAAACCACTGCCCACCCCTCTTGCATGCCCAGCCCCCACCATACATACATTCGTTATTTCCCAACCCAATACTAAATTCCTCACTGCCTAAACACTAGAAATCTGCAAGTATACCCCAGTGCCGCTATTGCTCAGCTTATGCCCCACAGAGGCTCTGTCCTTATCCACTTCCCTTCTCATTCCACACTGACCTCTTCCGGAGACTTCTCCATATCACCTTTAGCCCACATGTCTCTCACATCTTTACTTACCTCCTCCTTTTCCTGTCAATCCTAAAGCCCTCATCATCCCAAAACCCTCACCACTGTGATTGCAAAGCTCATCCTTGTGGTATTTAAGGTGAAGTTATTGGCAGAATTGAATGCCCACCCTGCCCTGGAAATCTGCTCAGCCTGATGTATCTGTAACAACTCCAGCCCTACCCTTTTGGCACATGTGTTCACAGAGTCCACCTCCTCCATACATCACCTTTTGCCACCCCATTAATCCCTTCCTTTCTCCTATTCAATGCTATCACTGCCAATGCTGTCTCCTCTATGATGGACGCATCACCCAAAGCTTCAACCACCTTGCCCCCATCTGCCCCTACTGTAAAGCCTCCCACTTCCTCAAACAATGTTCTAACCTCGCCTCCCCTCCTTCCTGCAACACCTGCAACGAATCCCACCCCATCTACACCTCCAAATGCAAAGCCAAACTCCTTCCCACCAACTCCAAACTAACTGTTCCCATTCACACCATCGATCAGCCCATCCAATGCATCAATTCCCTCTGCCCAATCCAGACAGCTGACAACATCATCTGTTTCCTGACCATCATACTCCAGAATATTCATCCCTTCCAACGCTCCCACACCCTCCAGCAGATCTCCCTTGCCACCTGATCCATCTTTCATTTCAATACCTACACTACATACTCCCGCAACCAGGCCCACTTCATCTTCACCCACCCAGACACCCTCATTTGAGCCCCTCTCTTCCCTCCACTCACTCTCCACCTTGCCCCAATGACGCGCCAACAGTATCATCTCCTATACATCAACATTTGCTCCCTCCCTACCAACAAATACCTCTTCATGCGTACCCTGTCCCATCACCAGGTCAACTCCTTCATCCTTAGTGAAACCTTCCTCCAACATCATCATGTTGTCCGCTCCTCTCTGTACCTCATTCACTCCACTGACAATCCCCTTTTGCTAGAGGGAGGTGGGGTCACTACTGGACACCTGAAGCATATATCTATGTCCGTGTCCTACCACAACCCCTGCTCAATGACAACCGAACACCTCATCCTCAACATCTTCCTCCTCCCCCCCCCCCCCCCCCGTCATCACCTGTGCAATTATCCACTATCTACATCTAACCCGCAGCTCCTCTTCCCTATGAATTCATCTCCCAATATGGCCCACCTTCTACAACTATGTTATTACCACATGCCTCAACATCGTCAACTGTGACCCCGATACCTTCAGTGGTGGCATCAGTTCCTCACTACCCTCCATGGTAATCTAGTTCCCCTCTTACAGATCACCCATTCTAAAAGTAACTCCATCCCTGGTGTCATCATCACTTGCCCTTACCTCCTTGGTCGTATTGCCACGGATATTCTGGACCCTTTTGGTACCAATCACCTCCCAGTGGTTCACACAATCTCCTCAGCACATTGCCTCAATCCAGCCCCTTGCTAGCTGCCCTGCCAAGTCCATGACTACCAACGAGCTGACTAGGATGCATACTGGGAATCCATTGCCTCACAGGTCAAAAACCACCATCTTTCCTACCACCATCCCGCTGACATCACACATGCCTCTTCGTTACTTCAGTAGACCGTCACTAATGCCATAGAGGTCCATGTTCCTAACAAACTTATCCACCGTCACCACCCTACACTTGCTCCACACGCTGTCCTTCTCCTCCATGGATTCCACAGGCTCTACTGCTCCTTCCTCTGCACCTGTGACTAAGATACCCTCCCAGACACTGGCAAGTACACATCTGCAACGTCTGAACAGCAAAGAAACAGCAGGACTGGCGACACACATGTACATGAATCAGCTCCACCATCCCTGTCAACTCCTCCTCTGTCTTCCACCATCTAACTGGTAGTCATCCTGCCCCACAGTACACCCTTCTCCACCATGACCACCTTTTCTATGACAACCTCAGTAAGGCTAACCATTTTGCTTCCCATCTCTCCAAGTTTTTCTCCTTTCCCAACGATCCTCACTTTGATTACTCCCTCTTCCCCACCAGCCAGAACACTCTGATGCCACCATTCTGCCACTCGCCTACAGTTTCTAGTATTTGGACCCTCATCATACATAAACATTCCCATTGCAGCAAATGACATCAAACTCATACTCCAGTCCAAGTGCAATGCCATCACTTGTCACAACAGTGTCACCTACTGCCACCTCAAGAAATCCCCCCTCTTCGTCCTGGCTGTCCTTGCTACCTTGACATCATCATTCTCTCCACTGGCTTGTACCCTGACATTTGGAAAACTTCCCACATCCTGCTGTTTCTTAATCCCGACAGACCACCCTCTATCATCTCGCCTCCCTCACCTCCATGTTCATTAAGGTCTTTGAGTCTATCCTCTCCTGACGTGTTTATCACCACCTTAATCAGCACCACCTCTTTCCCCGTACCCAGTGTGGTTTCCAAACCTCTTCCTTAGCCAATAACCAGCAGTTTAAGCTTATCAATCTTCTTTCCCTCCAATATAAGTCCTATTGTTCCTCTTTCTATGTCTCCTTCGACCTCCAGACTGCCTTTCACCATGTCTGGCATCCCAGGCTACTCCTTAAACTCCAGGGCTTTCTCTGTCTCGTTGCTTCCTTCCTCTCCTGTCGTCCCTCTTATGTCACTATCCACAATACCAACACCTATGCATTCTATCCCTCCATGAGCGTGCCCGAAGGCTCCATCCTTTTCCCTCTCCTCTATCACCTTTATGTTGCAGATACACCCAAATCTTTTCCGCCTCACATCTTCTACTAATTTGCTGCCAATTTGCTGATGACACCGTCTTTCTGGACCTGTATCCTCCCCTTGAACAGGGCCACAGTATTCCTTCAAACCCACCTCAATCAGTTCACTGCCTGGTGCAACGAGTGGCCCTTCACATCAACTCTTCCAAACCCAGGTCATACCACCCGCACTTTCTGGCTCCACAATTTTTACCACACGTTTATGGTTGTCCTATCCACCTCCCTCATACCTTGACCTCGACCGTCACCTCACCTGGACTCCCCATCCTCTTATGATCCAATACAAAGCCCACAACAGACTCCACATTCTGAAACTGTTGTCTTGCTGGACATGGGGCCTGCATTCTTCCTTTATCCTTCACACCTACAAATCCTTGATCAGCCCCATCCTTCCTTATACCATAGTCACCATGATCTCTACCCCACCCATATTCAATAAAGCCTTCTAAATCCTCGAACGCCATGCACTCTGCCCTGCTTTCCACATCAGTCTCCCATCCCCGATACAAATCCTCTATCACATCAACCCCTTCCCATATCTTCTCCTTTTCCTCAAACACATCCACACCCTGTACATTGTCCACAGACTGGATTGCTCGGACCCCCTGTTGTCTCTTATCCTCCCTACCCAGAGCCTGTTGCTGTGCCTTTACTGTTGTGTGCCACCCTCTCTCCATCTCCACGTTCTCAGCCTCCTTTACTGACGTGCCTTCCAGTGCATACCCCTCCCAGATGATAAGCTTCGCCCTTATGTCTACTCCTCCTACGAACTCTAACTTCACCATCCACCCCCTCCTCATGGCTCCTACTCCCATTCTTTTGTCTTCCCATGAGTAGTTTTTTTCTCCCTGCCACGCGCTCTCCCTTTCTAGTGCATCTCTTCCGCATCTCTGCACTCCCTCCTGATTCGCCTTCTCTCTCCCTTGCTATCGCGCTCGTCTCCTGGCCCTTGCTATGCCCCGCGACCAATTTCCTTTTCCACTACCTTCTCTAGAAGCCCTCTACCACTGCTCTCTTTTGTCCCATCTTTCTCTCCTCTCAGGATGTCCCCTCCCTCGGCCGAATCCTCCTGGCACTGTTTAATCTTTGTCGTGTGTCCTTCATCTCGTGCTGTTGTTAAAGTGTCGTCGTTCTGGCGCTTTGTAATACTGTGGCCAACTTTTGACTTGTTTGTGTGACTTCCGTGTATTTTTATGTGTTACAAAAATCGCCAACTGTGCTTTTTTATCTTTATGTGGACTTTTTTAGCTGTCCTATAATTAACGTCTCTGTGTAAGTGTGTATTTTAACCCCCATTGTCTCTCCTTATTATGTTTTTATGTCTCCCATCTCATCGCCTTTTCTATGTTTTATCCATTTTAACTGTATCATTCGGTTGATGAGCAGCGGATTGTGCCAGCCCTCCCTTACCCATATGGGGCCGTAGGAATGAAATTACAGTATAGAAAAAAAATTACGAAAGGTGAAGTTTTGGGTTTCGCTAGTAACTCAAAGAGCTTATTTTGTTATGTATAGCTCTACAATCCCATACTGTTATACACGATCGCAATGCATTCCGTGTAAGTCCGAAACAGTATGACCAATATTACGATTGCCTAGGCATCAGTTTTTGTCACCAAATGATCCTAAATTTACATCTTTGGTCACAATATGCTAGGACGTTTTGGATGTCCTCAACCGTCAGCTTAAGGAGAGTTGTTATACATGCACGATCTAACACTAAGTTAAATAGTATTAAAAAACAAAAAATACCCATTTATTGCGTAATACATCTTACATTTCAAGTTGTAACCACTAATCTTAGCTCATCTAAATGAGTCTGTTATGTCATTTCATTACATTTTGTGACAATTATGTACATTTATTTTGTGATGCTTGTGAACTTATTCGTTATTATTCCTTCTTTACTTATTGCTCATATTGATTTTACATTTATATTGTACCTCACCAGTTACTGGCTAAAATTGTCTTCTATTTCGATTACTGACTAAAGACTACCTCTGCAACGTTTTTTACGATGTTACCTAACGACGCACTTTTCATGGCGTTAGTATGAGTATCTTTTCTATAAGAGTTACAATTTTTTTGTCAAATTTGTTCACGCGGTGTTGACATGTATTTAATCGCATTAGTAAGTAAACTTAATGTTTGATTCGCATTCTTCAGTCAATGCTAGCACCACCTACAGGCCATCGTTTACCTCTCGTAAGTTCAGTCGCCACACACTGTTTGGCACTGGTTCGATTCGATAGACGATGGGACTGAAAAATATGCCTACATGACATGAGATTTCTACTGTATTCAGTTCATGTGCTCGCTTTCGTGAACTTGTACTAAAATTTGTTTTTTATGTAAGTACGATACTATTTGGAACATCTGTGTACTGCAATACGTACTTAGATACACGCTTATGTATATTTTCTGTCATTACTTTCTTGTACAGTTCATTCCACAGCTTCAGTCTGACGATAAAATATTTAAACGCATGACGCTTAATAAAGGATTGTGCGATCAGGACTTCTCTACTTTCAAAAGTTGAGCCAAATCTGAATGGTCATCTCCCTCTACTATAGAAGTATTTCTAAACAAAATAATGGATAATGAATTCGGCAACACCTGTCTTTGCTTGTTTTTTGTGTAAGACCTTGGTCCTCTCTCTATCCATTCGGGTCCCGCCAGTAGAAACCAAATACCAAGAAAAGAAATCTTCTGCTAAGCTAAATTAATTTTGGAAGGCTTAACAGCAAGACCAGTGGCAAGAATTCGGCACAAAACCTCCTCCAGGTGTTTCAGATCTTGTTGGAAGGTAATATTGTAAATTACAACGTCATCTAAGGTTTAAATTTTACATCTCCGGAAACGTTATCCAAAAGTCTAGAGAGAACAGCAGCCCAAGTTGATATGCCAATTAGTGTACCGATAAAGTCGAATAAATTCCAATCCATACAAAACGCTGTCACCTGTCTACAGTTTTGGCTAATGGGGTCTGGTGGTAAGCCTAATTAAGCTCGAGAATAGAAGAATACCGAGCACCGGGAAAGCAGGTGAAACTGTGGTGCAAGTTGGATAGTGGCATAGATTCACGAACACACTTCTTATTTAATAGTATGATCAACCACCAGTCACCCATTGGAACTAGAAAGATAAGAGAGGTGTAAGGTGAGGTAGGAGACATAATAACCCCATCACAGATCATCCGCTCCACCAGCAGATGCAATATTTTCATTTCGGGTGGTGTCAATCTATATTGGGGTTGACGCACTGAAAATCGTCAGCAAGGCAGATTCTGTATTGTATCGTGTTGATAACACCTGGTTTGTCAATTAACGACTCCGAAAACTCGTCCAGAAGGAGCAGCATCGCCTCAGCCTCACAATCAACAAAATGACCTGCCTGAAATTTACAATCCTGCACAGTAACGGCGTTGGTTCCTTTGACAGGAAAACACTGGTACAACTTGAAGTTTTAGTTGGGGTAAAATTTAAAAGAAACTTCCTTTCTACATAATAGAAGACAGAACCAATACGCTGAATTCAGTCGCCGCCCAAAAGATCCTTAACCCTCAGCTCACAAGGTGTGGTCTCTCAATGGCGTGAAAATTTTCGAACTCTCTCTGTAAGTTCAGCTGTGATGGAATGCTTCTATACTGTTCCCAATCCCCCATAAATTGCCAACTTTACAATGTTTTACAGTCGGTTGCGTTATTGCGTTCTTTGTTTGTTGTTACACGTGTTACTGACAGGTGTTACGGTCTCCTAGATCTAGCCTCGCGAACGAAGTGCCTGTTTTCTTCAGTACGGTGTGTTACAAAATTTGGTCGCAGGAACGTGACACTTTTAATTTCCTCGAGTTTGATGAAATTGTTAGTCGGTGGATAGAGAAATGTGTCACTGATACAGGTCAAGAAATAGACGAAAAAGATGATCACAATTCTGCTGTGGAACAAGAGCATTATTCAGAGGAAGAACCTCAGGACAACTGTGGCGGGGATTTGTCTGTTTCTCCAATTAAATACTTAGTGTGTCAGTTAAAATCAAATGCAGTTCTGTAGAACCCAGCATTTAATATCCATCGTTGGGAGTGCAAGAAGGAGGCGTACGTTATCTTCGATCAGAAAGATTTTCAACATATAGTAATAAAATGGTATTTATTAAATACGAAGAAATACTCGACTTAAATGATGCTTCTTCATGTGAAATGTCCAGCACCATTAGACATTTGAAATTATTGCAAGTCCTGTAAAATATTGAAGTTCTGTCACTGTGCCTCTGAGTGATGCCCATGTAGAGTGCAGAAGTGGCCTATGATGCTTTTGGAGCCTAAATTCCGGAGACGACGGACGAACAGTGCAGCTTGTAGACTCGGCGGTAACTGGAAGCTGTACAAGACTCGGCGCACTGAAGAGAACTGCCTGCTATAGCTTTTTTTCCCCTCCTGTCTGGCATCCAGTCCCTCGGTGGTTTTTATTCTACATGAGTGCTCCATCGTTTCCAGCGTTTTCCTTTTTTTTTTTTAACTGTCTCGCTCTGTGTGATTTTTACACTTTTAACTTGTACAGGGGGACACAAGAGGGTAGGGATATCGAATCGGTGGACAATGTACAGTGTGCGGATGTGTTCAAGGGAGAGAAGAAGGTGGGTAAGTGGATGAGGTCATAGAGGATTCGCATGAGGGACGGAAGGCGTTGCGATGTGCATGGTGTTCCAGGATTTTGAAGGCTTTATAGAATCTGGGGGGATGGGGGGGGGGGTGCAGAGATCCAAGCGACACTAGCATAACAAAGGATGGGGCGGATCGAGGACTTGTAGGTATGAAGGATGATGGAAGGGTGCAGCCCCCACATCCGGCCAGACATGTATCTATTGTGGCTTTGTGTTGGATCATAAGGAAATAGGAAGTCCAGGTTAGATGACGATCAAGACTGAGGCCAAGGTATTTTAGGGCAGGAGTGAGGTGAATAGTACGATCATAAATGGTTCGGTAGAAATCATGGAGATGGAAGGAGGGGGTGGTGCAGCCAATGACGATTGACCGTGTCTTGGAGGGGTTGATACGAAGGAACTACTGGTTGCACTAAGTAGTGAACTGGTCAAGGTGGGTTTCGAGTGTACATTGAGACATTTACCTTTGAAGGTTAAGATAAAGGGCCAGGAAGGTGGTGTAATCACCAAATTGGAGGAGATGGACAGGTAGGGAATGTTTGGGCATGTTGTCAGAATTCAGGAAATAGAGGGGAGGGGGAAGGATGGAGCCTTGGGTCACTCCAGTGGGCTAGAAAGTACAGGAGTGGGAATTGTGGATATTGACATAGATGGGAGGAAGGGAGAGCAAGGAAGCAACGAGACAGACGAAATTGATAGGGAGAGCATAAGTATGGAGTCTGAAGATGAGCTTGGGATCCCAGGCATGGTCATAGGCATTCTTGAAGTCGAGGGAAACAAAGACAATGGAGCAGCGGGAGTTAAGTTGGAGGGAAAGAGGATTGGTAAGGTTAAGGAGTTGGTCATTGGCTGAGAAGGAGGGCCAGAAGCAACACTGGGTAGAGCGAAGGAGGTGGTGCTACTAGTTTAGGTGGCGATGAATCTGGCAGGAGAGGATGGATTCTAAGACCTTACTAAACAAGGAGGTGAGGCATATGGGACGATAGGAAGAGGCGTCAGAGGGGGGTTTGTTGGGTTTAGGGAACAGTAGGACACAGTAAGTCTTCCACAGGTCAGGGTAAAAGCCAGTGGAGAGGAGGACGTTTTACAGGGTAGCAAGGGGACCAGGAAGGACGGGGGGGATTTCTTGAGGTGGCCGTAGGTGACATCATCGTAACCAGGGGTGGTGTTGCATTTGGAGCAGAGGCCGAGTGTGACGCCATGTGCGGTGATGGGAGTGTTTATATCTGAGAGGGTAACTGATCCAAGAGCTGGAAACTAGGAGCGAGCTGTGGGACAGAGATATCAGTTCATTCAAGGACGGTGGGGAAGAGGGGGTAATCAAAATGGGGATCAACAGGAATGAAGAATACCTCAAATAAGTGGGAAGCAAAATGGTTAGCCTTACTGAGGTGGTATGATTGTCGTGGAGGACAGAGTAATGTGGGTTGCAATGGCTACCAGTAAGGCAGTGGAAGACTGAGCAGTACTTGGAGGACTTGACACGGAGAGTGGAGTTGAGGCATGTACGTGTGTGGCGCCAGTCCCGGCGTTTCTTTGCTGTAAGAAGGTTCCAGATGTGTCGCTGTAATTGCCACTGGCGGAGGAGTGTATCCTTGTCACAGGTGTGGAGGAAGGAGCGGTAAAGCCTGCAGGATCCACAAAGAAGAAGGGCGGCCCGTGGAGGACACATAGGGTGGTGAGCTTGAGTGAGTCTGACCGGAACCGGGGCCTCCACAGCGTCAGTGATGGCCTTCTGGAGGAAGGAAGAGGCATGGGTGATGTCAGTGGCGCGGTGAAAGGTAAGGGTGTAACTTTCGACCTGTGAGGCAATGGATTCCCGGCTGCCACAGCTCAGTGCTCCGGTGTTTAACGGGGCATCGACCAATCTCCATCCACACACGTGATGCCCATGTTTGGCAGCTGCGGCCAGCGATAGTCCTCGGTGTAGTGCCAACCCATACAGCTGGTGCACTGAGAGTGTTCCGAGAGCGAATTATCGATTGTGATGCGCTACTGTCTGGAGTCGTGAGTACCATCACCCCAACCATTTTGTATGCTTTGATTTTGTACCTATTGAGAAGAGTTTTTACGTCCAAATTTAAGCATTGGAATTTAGTTTTGTATGGAAATTTACTTGCTACAGACTCGTATAACGTTTCAGAAAGAGTAAATCAGTTCTCTAACAGTCCATTTATGTGTATTATTTTAAAAAGAAGTATGTGATTTTGTGTGATAAATAGTGAAATTCTACACGCTTTATTTAGAGGAGTAAAATAAACAAGGAGAAGTCAAGCATCACTTTAGTAATGCTTGACAATAACGAACTAAACGGGCCGAGAAAATCCTTGCACAGAAATACTCGCCTTACAGCCACCATTCATAAGCAACACTTACCCACTGGCAGTACGACATCCCTGCAAGACCGGTTGTAGGCTAGGAAACTTACAAATGCTGCGATTACAAATATCATACTCAAGCAATGAGAGGCTACTGCCTGAATCAATTATATCACACACAGGTTCCTGATTTACTACAGTGTAAACATGGGGCAAAAATGAACTGACGGAAGCTCTAATCCCGCTGTAGCATCCAATAGGAAATTTGAATTTCAAAGCGCCCGCACGCTTCTGGCGTCAGCTGGCCACACACGCGTTACATGATGTGGGACACCGATTCACCGACTGTCTGGGATCACCACAACGGAATTCCTGCTTGGTCTTAACCAACCCAGCATACCGACTACACTCTGCTCCCTGCCCACCGGTCGGTTTTTCTGACAACCGATCCCGGCCCTCCTTCCCACTTCGTATCGACATAACGAAAAGAAAAAAAAAAGAATTATGTTAACCACTAATCCGTCTAATTGCGCAAAAGCCATCGGCTTATTTCAGAGCTTTCAAGTGCAATCGATCTTCTGGCTTAACCCCATCGAGAATGCAGTAGCTCTAATCGCCTCCTCCTCCTCACTCACATCAATCTCTAAATCCATAGTGGCACTACAAACCACTTTTACACTGACGAGCCAAAGAACCTGGCACATCTGCCTAATATCGTGTAGGGCCTCCTCTATCACGCAGAAGTGCCGTAACACGACGTGGCATGGACTCGACTAATGTGTGAACCAGTGCTGGGGGGAACTGACACTATGAATCTTAAAATTAAAGTTTAGAACAGTCTAGATTGCAATCTTGTTAAAATATCTTTTATTGGGGTGAGTGATCGGTTTCGACTCTATGAGAGAGTCATCTTCAGACTCTGTAAAGATATATTGCCAAAGTAGTATAGACGTTATAATAAGCATATAAAATATATATCTAAAAATAAGGTAAATAGTAATAAGTTATAGCCAGAGCGGTGGATGGACACTGCTCGATGAGTTCCGTCGACCCTGGACGCTCGTGTAACAGCTGACTGTGCATGAATTACCACTCACCCCAGAGGAACTACAGAAAGACAGACTAATATTGAAGCAGACTGCTAGTGTAAATGATTTCAGTCCCAATGACATTGACTTCATGTTTAATAAGATACAGGATACACATAGTGCACCTGAATCCGGTCATCGAAAATAGTCCAAAACTACATACATGGGGTATATCTCTGATAAAATAAATGAATTATTTAAAATTACCGAGCTCACAATAGCATTCGTCACCAATAATCAGCTTCAAAATAGACTCAGACATAATATTAATCAAAAGAACAACACTAAATATCAAAATTCAAGAATGTATAAAATACAATGTGATGAGTGCGAGAAACAATACAGCGGACAAACTGGCCGTAACTTTGCTATTCGTTTTAAAGAACATGTGGCTGGTACCAGTCGTAGTAAATCCTTGTTTGGCCAACATTTGCATGACTGCAACCATTCCGAAGGATTAATTCATGCGAATTTAAAAATCCTTCACTGTGCCCCAAAAGGACCGTTACTTAATGCATTAGAGAAAATTGAAATCTATGCACATCGTAAAAGTGAACTCCTAGCTCTACTCAGTGAAAAGCTAGACTTTAGGGTAAAACATTTTTATGATCTTTTTGAAGACCTATTATAAAGAACTGCTCTTTTGTTTTCGTATTGATGTAGTTGTGGTCTTCAGTCCTGAGACTGATTTGATGCAGCTCTCCATGTTACTCTACCCTGTGCAAGTTTCTTCATCTCCCAGTACTTACTGCAACCTACCTCGTTCTGAATGTGCTTAATGTATTCATCTCTTGGTCTCCCTCTACGATTTTAACCCTCCACGCTGTCCTCCAATGCTAAATTTGTGATCCCTTGATGCCTCAGAACATGTCCTACCAACCTGTCCCTTCTTCTTGTCAAGTTGTGCCACAAACTCCTCTTCTCCCCATTTCTTTTCAATACCTCCTCATTAGTTATGTGATCTACCCATCTAATCTTCGGCATTCTTCTGTATCACCACATTTCGAAAGCTTCTATTCTCTTCTTGTCCAAACTATTTACCGTCCATGTTTCACTTCTGACGCTTGTTTTATCATTAGTATTTTACAACTACGTTTTTAACTACGTGGATCTCATTTTTCTAATGGCTTTTATACTAAAAAGCACAACACAACAACATGTAAAATGTCACTTCACACTTTTCTTATTTTTTATTTTGTTATCCATATTTTACCATCAAAGGATGCTAGTCGTCGCTTATTTTTGATGTCCGGTTTGTACTTCGTCATAGCGGTATCAGGCACCTGGTTCCCACCGATCACCATACACATTCATTAGCATCCTGTTACCAATATTGGAACCTATACTATGTCCAACCTGACATAGGAAATTTCTTGTGAACAGATTTTAGAAAATAACGTAATTTTAAGCTTTTATGACGTATAATTTTGTCATTATGACGTATACTACGCTAATATTGATAAAAGGCGTCAAATGCTGGCAATTATAACCTTGTTACGGCACCATACATTGTCGCAGTGAGAATAAGACGCTATTTCCATGGCAACCGCGGATATATCTACGCAGACACTGTTTTCGTTGTCGATTTGTCAACCCTTGAGATATCTTTCGCAGTACCCAATAATCTCTGATCATCTGATGCCTACCTCACCGGGCTAGGGCGCCGTTTCCACGGCAACTATCGATGCACTTTAGTAACATCGTTCCGCTGTTATTACAGAAAAGTTGGTGTGGTTCCGCGATAGTACAGTTATTTTCTATGGCGCTGACATCAGAAGAGAGCTAAAATCTGTGGTGTCACCGCCAGACACCACACTTGCTAGGTGGTAGCCTTTAAATCGGCCGCGGTCCGTTAGTATACGTCGGACCCGCGTGTCGCCACTGTCAGTAATTGCAGACCGAGCGCCACCACACGGCAGGTCTAGAGAGACTTACTAGCACTCGCCCCAGTTGTACAGCCGACGTAGCTAGCAACAGTTCACTGACAAATAAGCACTCAGTTGCCGAGACAATAGTTAGCATAGCCTTCAGCTAAGTTATTTGCTACGACCTAGCAAGGCGCCATCACTAAGTTATATTAAAATGGAGATTATATCTGTACAAGAGCGATGTACACCAATTATGGATTAAAGTTAAGTATTCCAGCAGCTACGTACTTTTCTTTATAGCATTCATTTCGTATTCCGTTTCGGACCTCACGCCAGCCTGCGTGAGTTTAAGCGCGTGCATTTCGGCCTTCTCTAGCAACACAGTGTTGGCTCTTCTGCCAACACTACAAAATCCACGTAAACGCTGGGGCAACGACAGTATTTGGTGTAGATTTTGTAGTTCTGAGTTTAGAAGGCTGGCAGCATGCTCTAAGACTTATTTCATACCAATAAACCATTTCAATAGCATAATTTATATACACTGACGATTAATGATCAATAATTTACATTACGATTTACTCCAACTGTAAATGTTCCTTTATGGTTATGTTTTAAGTTATGTAATCATGAACGTGTTTTCTGATGATGTCCTACTCAGAACGGTGTCTGTGACCACCCCTATTAATACCCGTTCCCTCCATACACAGTCAGCAGTTGCACGAGCGTCGAGGGTCGACGGAACTCATCGAGCAGTGTCCATCCACCGCTCTGGGTATAATTTATTACTTTTTATCTTATTTTTATATATTTTTATATGATTATTATAAGGTCTATACAACTTTGGCAACATATTTTTACAGAGTCTGAAGATGACTCTTTCATAGAGTCGAAACCGGTCATTCACTCCAATTAATAAGTATTTCAATAAGACTGCGATCAAGACTGTTGTAAATTTTAATTTTAACTACTTTCAAGATCGCTGACTACGTTTTCTAAAATCTGACCATCTTGGAGGGCCGTCCATAAATCCGTAAGAGTAAGAGAGGATGGAGATCTCCTCTGAACGGCACGTTGCAAGGATTCCAGATATGCTCAATAATGTTCTTGTCTGCCGAGTCTGGTGGCCAGTAGAAGTGTTTAAACTCATGAGACTGTTCCTGGAGCTACTCTGTAGCAATTCTGGAGATGCGGAATGTCGCGTTGTCCTGTTGGAATTGCCAAAGTCCGTCGGGATGCACGATGGACCCGAATTGATGCAGGTGATCAGACAGAATGTTTACGTACGTTCCACCAATCAGAGAGGTATCTTGACTTATCAGGTGTCCCATATCACTGAAACTGCAGACGCCCCACAGACAGTGGAAATTAAAATGTCCTGTGGTGCCTCTCCTGCTCCAAGTCGGCCCGTCTGACGTCTTGCCACCCCCCCCCCCCCCCCACACCCTTAAATATTGATAACCTGCTATTGTAGCAGCAGTAACAGATCTAACAACTGCGCCGGGCACTTGTTGTCATATATAGCGTTGCAGACCACAGCGCAGTATCCTGCCTGTTAACATATCTATGTAATTGAGTACACATGTCTATACGAGTTTCTTTGGCGCTTCAGTGTGTGACATTCCTTCAGAGTGTCGCCACCAACAGGTCGCTATAATGCAGCACAGCATCTCGCAATGGTGGATGGAACACATTATGCGCCGTCGCCTGGGGCATAAAGACAAATCAGCAGCGGCTAAACACAGCCTCGACGAGGGGCGTACGTTCGAATTTGAGAAATCAGATATGTTGTGTAGAGTTAGTTGGTTTTGGGAGAGTATCAATAAAGAATTTAGTGAAATATGACTTCAGAACCGTCTCGTCAATAGGCGAGGGCTATGAGCTATAAGAGGGTACCTTCAGCTTAAGGTGGCTGATCACCAAAAATGTTCATTGATGTCAGTTTTCCAGAAACCTTCTCTATAGGCTGCAAAACTTGTAATCACGTAATGAAATACCTACCACCAGTATGCTTCCGTATTTACATTAGTTAATCCAGTTAGATTACAACTAAAAGTGAAGGATACTAACATAACCCATACTGTCGGAGAAATGACGCAAAACGGACTTAAGAACACAACCATTCTCTCTGTACGCATTCACATTTGCCAGATAGAAGGTAGATATCGCGTATAACGCAAACTGGCGTGGCCCATTAAAAGGGAAAGACAGACGAAATGCAAGTAAATATTCTCAAGCAACTGCGTGGCTGCAGTAATTTTATACTGTAATATAAAAACTTGGGACAAATACGTAGGAAAATAAATATTGCAATGAAACTGTCAAACATCTATCTAAAATGGAAACGCAACAAATTTAGACTTAAAAATACGTCTGCTTCAGCCTGATACTACTCAGCTCGCTACAGCAGTCACCTATAGTGTGACGTAGAATCGTAAATTTAAAAATCGTTAGCGCAGCAGAGTGGGAGGGCACTGCAGCATCCTGGCATGTGCTCTGCTTTCCAGATTCTTGACGCGCATGTGTCTGCATGTCGAAGGGCAACTAATAATAAGTAAACTAATTAATTGTCATTACCAGAAAGTAATCTTTACTATTAAATAAATGGATACATCTTAAACTTTTTATTAGTATATTAGTGTAATATGGGAATTTTAGTTTAAAGAAATAAATGAAAATTTAGAAGTGTCATGCCAGTCACACATTCGTTATGTGTTCTAGTAGAAGGTTGTCGCTCTATGCATTAAAAGTGCAAACTCCCTACTGGGTACTTCGCTGGGCGGTTATATTTCCGGTAGTATGCTGCGGGGTTAAATACCTGACTGAAGGTAACGTCTTTGAGAAAAGATGATGTATGGAGTAAAGTACGCGATCAAATGAATTGAATAGCAGAGAAAACGTATGGAAAGGCGTTTATCTCTTCGTATTGATTCCATAGTCCGTGCGAAGGCTGTTAAAGTGACAGTCGCCTGAAGAAAATCACCTCCGTCCTCCGCCATGTCAGTTTCTGACTATTTCCACTTTCTGTATAAATCATTCTCATCCATTACGAATGTACAGCTGAGTGATAGCCCAAACGACCAGCGTCGTTGGCCAATCGAAACATAGATATCTATCTGCCGCCAGCTTTTATGCCTTATTTCTGCGATCACAGCTGCAGAGGAGCATGGAGTAAGGACACAAAACCTTTAACTGTGGATCAAAGGGGCTCTCTGGAAACAGGTCAGTGCCTTTCGTAAGAAGTAATATTCAGCGATAATTACCACCCATGTTCCGTTTAATTGAATACTTTAGATGAAATGTTCGCCTCTGGCACTTTGAATTGCTGCTTTTAAATGAAGTTGATTACCATTACAGTGCAAAAATACAATGTAAATAGCACAAACGCCAGCTGCATTCTGTGTACAAGGAAAGGTAATGCAAACGGTTTCTTATCCAAATATCGAATGTTGGTTGCTGTACGTCGTATAACAAGGAGGACTGCCTACCAACACATCTGCAGCAGTATCATGACCTATCGGGTCTGCAGCTACGCAGTGTTACTGCACGCATTGGTTGGTATTCAACGATTGCCACGTAAATACGAAATTAGTACGTCTTTACTCAACACCACGCAAGATCTCAATGGTAGCATGGGACTAGAGCGCGAGAGAATTTGCGCGACCCTACAGCATCGCACTGCAACATCACGTGCCCTGAGTCAAGAAATGGGCCTGCTTCCAGCAAGGCAAGAATGTATAGCATACTGCGACGACATCTGGAGCATCATGGGACTGCAGCACGGTGACCATTGTTGGAGCAGTAGAGAGGGATACGCCAGTAGAGGTATGGCAGCAATAAACACAAGAGTGACATTACGGCATCTTTTGATACGAGTCTCTATTCTACGTGTAGTGGCTCCATGACGTTGTATCTAAACAAGATACTACAAAACTGCAGTCTGCCAGTTCCATCATGACCTACGATGATACTGTTCGAATGTAACAATTGTCCAGCTCAGCATGGTCTGGGATGCATCACTCAGTGATGAGTTACCGAGAGACTGGCATGCCGTCGTCATTAACCAACCACAGTGGTAATGAACTCCAGGACAAAGTGGAAGCACGATGGAATGACGTACATCTGTCATCCAACTCCATTTAGACCCGGTACCCTGAGAGTTTAAAGCCATTGTTGCCATTAGCGGTGGAAGCTCAGTGCTCTAAATGTCACTCTTTTGTTGTGTCACGGTTTCATTGCATGTCTTGTGGCAGAGTTTTTGTTAGATTAGCAGGAGAAAGAAGGCCGCCGATGCGTTCTTTGTCAACAAATTCTGGATGGCCTGGTATCACAGCAAAAGTCACCATTCAGGCCTTGCCATATACAAATTCACCTCACATCTAGGACTCACTGCCTCCATCAGAGCCGAACACTGCTGCAGTAAAGGAGACAGTCTGTAGCAATGCCGACCCGCGTTACCAAATGTCACGGCGCGACGCCTGGCTATTCCCTGTCCTAAATGACGAGATATGCTGGCTCAGAAGACCATTCGTGGGTAAAACCCCCATCAATGCTGCCCATTTTAGCCAGGCGGCATTAGCCACTGCCGGCAGATTTCCAGAAATCGTCAATGCCCCTCACCAGCCAGATATGGTTCATCTGGCTGCCACTACTGGACGTGGCCTCCACTGGCTGCTACAGGCCGGGTCTAGGTCCGATGCTGCAGAGCGTCGACCTGGCATCTTCAGCCAGGGGACCACCCACTGGCTGACTGCTGCCGACTTTACGACGTCCAGCCGAGAGATCGGGGTTCTCACCGCAGACTGACCGACTGATGAGTCACTCCTTCCCTACTGCCTGCACACTCGGCTGCTCTCTTTTGCTGGGTCACTTGTTCTGCAGGCCACTGTGTTGCTGCCCACGCTGGGGTATCTCAGCGCACTCACTGTACCGCGGTTGCGTCTCCTTGCTTCCTTAGGAGAGTGACCCCTGGGCGAGGAGCCTCACTTTGCACTTCTCCACCTGCCGAAGTACTGACGCCACGACTCCTCACCTGGGTCTAACGACACTGTAAACTGGCCTGTTAGTGAAGGCTGCTTGCTGAGTTCAGCACTTTACTAACACTCTGGGGCCAACGTCTGACACTCGTTGCTGAGAGCGACAACACATCCGCTATAACTAATGGAATAAATAAATGAATGTTTCTGCCACGCGTCCCTGACTTACCAAATGGCATCCCTTGCCTCTAATTCTGCTGTCCAAACAAAAAATACTCACCACCACCATAATCGGTAGCAGGGTACAAGAATACTAGCCCCATCCTGCCGCCACTCTGTACCTTGTGCGTCCTCAAATAATGAACAAATTTGATCAAATATTCTTCTGCCATACTGTATTCGTTCTGTCTCACTACAAACAGATTTAAATTATTTGCTATACTTCCTGTTCTACTGTTTTTAATGCCGAGCAGCATATTAGTAGTACTTAGAATATAGCCAACCGACCGAGTTAGTACAGTGGTTAGCACAATGGACTTGCATTCGAGAGGACGGCGGTTCATTCCTGATTTACGTTTTCTGTAATTTCCTTAAATCGCTTCAGGCAAGTGCCTGGATGGTTCCTTTGACAGGGCACTGCCGACTTCCTTCATCATCCTCCCCTAATACGATGAGATCGATGACCTCGCTGTTTTCTCTCTTCCCCTAAAGCAACTCAACCAGTATAGGTATGATACAATGAGTTCCTAATATCAAATAAGAAACGACCATACTTTCTTCACCGCCTCACTGTATTACTGTGGCTTGTATGTTTCTCTGATACTTTCATTGACAAACAGTCATTACTAAGACTCTTAGCAGGCTTGAACGTATGGAAACAGTTACCAGTTCACATCCAATTGGCTTCAAATCCTCCATCTGGGTAAACAACGCTAATGATCACTATAACTGGTTGTGAGGTACTTGATCCAAGCCCCATCCCCATGTTCCACTACAACTCTTGTGAGAAGTGCTGGAGCCACCGCCACAAATGATTACAGAATTATTTGGAACATGTCTACAGTCGCATCACACGTCGTCATCACGACTGTAGCGCCAGTCCAGAGACTCTTCTTTCGCCTTCTCGGGTTGATGGCAAGTGTGATGGTTAAACTTTAGTTGGCATTGGAATTTAAGGGTAGCGTATAGTATGCCAGAGTCACACATTAGGGTTCCTTAGTTTTGGGAGAATACTGGGGAGGAACATCAAGGCATGTGTCCTGTGTGGTGTGCACCATGTAAACTGTTAGGCTACAGTGCTTCCTGTACACTATCAGCCCCGGTGATGCGTTGTACATGCTATAGGCATGGTCACAATGGCTGCGACATCAGTCTGAATGGCTTATGGCCCGCCACAAGCATTGGAAGTAGTGCTTGAATCTTACTATCACCTATATATTAAGTCTTCATGTTGGTATTTACTGTTTTCTCCGATCGATTTTTGTTATCTCTATTGTATAAAAACCACGCAATGGTTGAATGAGGAACACAGACAGTTACCACTGAGGAAGCAGATCGGTTCTTGTAGCAGTACCTAGCTTATTTAAGAGAAGAGAATAAAGAAGTGCATAAAAAGTTGAGTACAGCAAAGGAGGAAATAATCTCGTCTTTTGGACTGCTCCTGGCAGGAGAGGATGTACTGGCATTTGTAGGTAATCTACTAGCGGTTGCAAATACGGGATTCTGGACTGATGCGCAGTTGTTAAAGATCATCAAGTTGCGTTACCACGATGGCTTAAGAAGCTAGGTTTGAGGAACTCAAGAAAAGTGGGTACAATGGTATTAGAAACTGGATAACACGAGGTTCTACCAGAGACATTCAACGTTGTATCACAAAAGCAGAAGGATTCTGTCGAAACTTGTAGATAAAATATGGAGGATCCATGTTGATACCTCCCAGTGGCCGTGCGGGATTAGCCGAGCGGTCTAGGACTGTGCGGCTAGTGGCGGCGGAGGTTGGAATCCTCCCTCGGGCATGGGTGTGTTTGTCCTTAGGAAAATTTAGGTTAAGTAGTGTGTAAACTTAGGGACTGATGACCTTAGCAGTCAAGTCCCATAAGATTTCACACACACACACACACACACACACACACACACACACACACACACACACCTATTAGTGTAGAGATAATGTTGAAGCAAATGGAATCATTCAAAAGCAAGCAGAACATAAACAAATAGTAGCGTTCATATGCAGACTACCACGTAGTGCGTTAAGGAAGGTGAATGAAGTATTTCCGAAGGACCTGACTAATCCTGTTCACGTACCCAGTACACTGGAAGAAATAGGTATAGCGACAAAGGTCCTCGATAGGAGAAATGCATACTCTACTGATGTGAATTTCTATCGCTGAGAACGTTTGGGTCATATGTGAAAGGAATGTCGCCAGCCACAACGTATAAAATGTGGGCAAGTGGAACACTGGAAGTTGGACTGAAGGAGTAAGACGTACAATGGTAGAAGATGAAGTGCAAATAATCAACTGTTAAATGAGAATGGCAACTTCAAATCCACTGAGTGGCGTTCCCAGTAATATTTGATGCTGTAAGAAATGGGGCGTTTCTTGACTAGCACAACAGACAGAAGGTTCATATGTCAGTGGCGAGTCGACCTTACACGTTATACGTTCTGTGGTTTGAGGATTATAATGTGCAATCACAAGAATCAGCAATGTTATGTTTTTAGGTAGGAGTGGAACGATGGAAATGTTGGGGATCAGGGAGTGTAGCCCCACAGAGGTGAAGGGTCCTGCACATCATGCTAAAGTTGATATTTGGAGATGCATGGTGGAAACGGAGAACCATTGTCACTATTAGAGGAAACTGTAGTCAATGATGTATAGTTTCAGAGTTTATCTGTCATAAAGGAAAAACGAATTAAATTCCATGCGTAGTCGTTAAGGTCAGTTTATGTGGTAAGGTACCACATAATACAAGTGAGCTACTTTGAATGAATGTAGGAACAGAGCTAACTGCAAAATTATTGTGTGTGCTACAAACAGTGTGGACAGCTATGGGTATGGAATGATGATGTAGAAAAGTGTTGGGTTAAATTTTGGCTGTAAAAGGAGGTGCGATACTTATGCCGGTAATAATAGATATCTAGCGTGTAGTAACAAGGAGAAACGTACCCACCCGGATATCCGAGCGCGTTAATGCACCGCTTCAGTTTGCCGGGAAGGTGACTGAGTCTCAGATCGAATGCTCCTCGCTCTTCAGCCAGCCAGCCCAGAGGTGGCTTTTATGCGGTTTCCCACATCCACCGAGATAAATACTGGCCAGCAGCCTCTGTCCCGCGCCATATACCTGCTAAGTAAGCATTCAGGAGAAACTTCTCACACTTGAACATGAGCTGTACACTAGATGCAGACAGATCTGGTAAGCAGACTTTGTCCACAGGGAGTGGTGGCGTCAAGAAGGGTATCCAGTCTCCAACAGTTACCAACATTGCTTCAACCCACGTAACAATGTCGATCCCCTAGGGAACTAGTAAATGGAAAAAGTGAAGAGGAAGAATTAGGAGATACGCGGTATTTCAGTTCTGGTAAACGAGTTGGTGACCGTCTACTTCGAAATCGTTCTGCAAACCTTCGCCACACTTATTTCGCCGGCAGCACAATTTCCAGTAAGCTTGCAAACATTCATCTCTGCAAAAGTGAGAGTCTATCAGCAATAGGCTCTAACAATCTGGATTAAAAAACGGGACAAAGTTAAGATTCTTCACCGCCTGCTGTGGCCGAGTGGTTCTAGGCACTTCAGTCCGGAACTGTGCTGCTGCTACGGTCGTAGGTTCGAATCCTGCCTCGGGCATGGATGTGTGTGATGTCCTTAGGTTACTTAGGTTTAAGTAGTTGTAAGTCTAGTGGACTAATGACCTCAGATGTTAAGTCCCATAGCGCTTAGAGCCATTTGAACCATTTTTAAGATTCTTCACATGATTTTGACTCACCCTATAGATTTGGTTAATATTTAATTGTCAAACGTGAGTACTTTATATACAAAGGTAAAGATTACATTGAATGATCTCAGATTCTACAAAATCATTTGTATGTTATCTTTGTTAAGATAATATCTTACATGGGAATGTATTTCAACAACAGACATTTATAAAAGCATTCGAAAAAGTTCGATGAATTTTTTCACTCCGTCTCTTTGTTCCAAGCAATGACAGGATGTTTTGTCCAATATGTGAAACTTCATATTACATCTAAAATATTTAGTTGCCTATGTTTTTCACCAGTGGCTGGGACTGCCAGCCATTGTGTTATGTCACTGCCTGAGTTTCTGTAGCTGAAGGTGTGAACCAGATGAAGACAGTTTCATACTAGTGAATTTCACGCCTTCTATGAACACTGTTTCGAAATATTTCTATTAGTCCTGTGTATGTTATACCATGGCAACCGCATTTTAATTTATGCACTCCTGAATTGGTGAATTTACAGCGTTTTCCCCTAGATTGACAAAATTGCGTTTTGTTGTGAGTTCTGATACTTATTCTCAACTTGGAATTTTGAGAAGAACGGTTGATATTATCTGATAATTTCCCAATATGAAAAATATGTGTAGATTTGTGAAAAAATAGGCACTAACAGTGCAATAGTAATTGACACGAGAATGGAAGAGTAGTATTCAAAATAGTCTGTATAAAAAGAATCATCGAGTCTGCAACGAAAGTAACATCATTTGCAAAGAAAACTAAACCACTCACCCATTTGACACCTGTCACAATTAAAAATCCCTAAACGGTACTAAATATTTACTTGAGAAAAGAGAAAAAAATATTGCGCCATGATGAACCGACCCGCAAATGTAGGGTATTTTACACACCTACTCAGGCTGTACATACAAAACTCAGCATACAGTGAAAAGTTTGAGTGAAGTGATACAAAAAGCTACAGACGTCGACATCTTATCGCACCTAAAACATTTTCTTGGATGTTATCACCATGTACACCAACAGAAAAATTGAAGAGACCATTCAAGTTGTCGAACATAATACACCGACGTATCATAAGAGGAACGCAATAGTAGTAGACGAATTTTATTGCTTTACTAGGATTACAACTCTCCCATAACTATTCCAAGTTAAACAACCAAATACATGTACTAGAATATGGTTTAGTAAAGTGACACTATCTTGCTGGTCTACTAGCTCATATTTTACTGCACCATATTGAGAACTAATTTCCTTATAACAATCCCAAATGGATAAAAAATTCTTTGTAGATAACACACTAATATTACAAGAGCGATGAGAAAAATAAATATACTCCATTGAATTGAATAAATAATCCAAAAATATGAACAGTATGGAAAGGATACATCGCTACTCACCACATTATGAGGCGATGAGTCACAGAGAGGTTTCATCCGAAAGACTGCTAACATACTGAGCTTCAGAACAAAATTCTTCTTCTGTAATAGGAAACACGCCCACGTTCACACAGGTACAATCCACACAGACATGGCCACTGTCTACAAGCGCTGGAGCACGACTTAACGTGAGTCAGGCTTCAGTGTCCAGAGACAATGGCCATTACTGTGTGAACTGTGGCTCTGTGAGTATGTGTGTGTTTCCTATTTTTGAAGAAGAACTTCGTCTTTAAGCTCGGTATTTAGGCTATTTTTTCATTGTGCATGTCTGCAACTCAATGCCTCTTCTATATGGTACTGCTGTTATTCCATTATTTGATTTCATGCAAAAATAGATTTACAACTGAGAGTGAACATCATAATAAAATAAACCATTTAGATCTAACTTAAATAGCACTTTAGACGACTAAACAGATATTAAAAAGCTACACGTAAGTAGAAGTAAAATAAAAGACAGCATTACGGTAACAAGGAAACATGATAATAAAAAAGTTCAAGAAAAATTTGAGTTGCTAAACTTGTATATGGGAGGAACGGAATATGAATTTTCATTCTTCCAGATGATTTAGGTTTGCTAGGCTTATCTTGATGACTGTCGACAGTACTCCTTCAAGTGGCAATCTCTAACGTGTATAATGCGAGGTCTGTACTTTTCCCCATAACTATTCATTATTTCCACTTATTTTTCCTTCTTTACTGTCTTACTTATTTTCATTTATTTAGTTACTTAACCCAAAATTATTAAATACTTAAGGTTCTGTCTGAGATGCAAGCAAGACTCCTTAAAGACATTCATAACAGTAGACTTTGCAATGTGCTTCATAGGTGGTTCTTATGTAGCAATAATAATGGTTGTAGTAATTAATAAACTTGTTACGGCGAGGCCATTCTCATTAATTTTATTAAATGAACATAAGTACTTTGCGATGAAACAACCAATACTTACATACTTGTCATACTCAACAAGTTATGGGTGATTCGAGTTCTCAATTCCCACAATTTGCGATGTGTAGAGATGCGGCAACTGTGTTGGTTGGTCAAGTTTTTGTTTTGTCATAACTGTTGTAGCTTTGTACAGATTTCAGATGTAGGAAAATAATGACTATGACGGTGTTTCTAATCATGCCTATGGTTACTCTATCATTCTCCTAATCGTTCGTGAAAACAAGAGTTCAGGAAAAATCATTTGTCGTAGAAGTGTTCATGGCTGAGTTTACTCTGTTAATTAGTTCTATGTAGAGAATTATAGATTAATTCTTTATGTAATGCGAGCATCTTGCCTACTACAGCTGCATAACTTTTTCTTTCTTCTCAGGCAACAGAGGTATCCTGGAGTGCTAGCCGATGTTGACATGACGAATAGAAGAGACCTCTTAACATCTGCAGCATCATACCACGCCATCTGCAGGGTTTTCGGGCTGACGCCGTTCACAGTGGACACTGAGAAGTGTGAGCTACGGAGGACACGTGCTGGTACGCTATACGCGGCTGTTGTTCTTGTCATGAGCCTAGTAATAACAGCGCGTGTGGAAAACCGGCTGCAAGCTGTGAACGCGAGAAAAAAGGATTCCATCACCTTTGTGTGGTTGGTTGCTTATATCACGACACGCTTCGCTACCACCGTGATGACTGTCGTCGCAGATCTTTTTCTGAACACCCGCAAGTACCAGAGGATCCTCACTCTGCTGTCTTATCGGGACAGCGGCGTCTTGGAGTCTCATCTTTCCTCCAGTGGGCCAGTAAAGATCTCCTGCGTTGCAGTTTACGTCATGTCTTTTGCTCTGATTATAGCTGTTGTTACGCTGGATTGTCCGAGCAACGGCACCCTCTGGTCATTTTTCCCATTATTGTTCACAAATAGTATTGTACCAACAGCTGTTTTCAGGTACGTGGGACTTGTCCTTCTGGTGAAGGACGACTTAAGTCAACTCAACCAGTGTCTGGGAGGTTCGGATCAAATGATGTGCCAGAGCCGACCACTTGCAGACCGCTACCGGAAACTGAGGAGAGTCCACTCAGCACTGTGCCACCTGTCCCAGGAGGTTCTTTCGGCACATGAGACATTCTTGGTTTCATTCATCGTGACAGCACTGTGCACTGATTCTTGGAACGTTGTGGCGATAACCTTATCACTGCCGCATAGACGGCCAGAGGTGGTATATATTTTGGTTCTGTCGTGGCAGTCGTCGCATTTGTTAATGGTGATAGCTGCCTCGCACGCGCTGTCCAGGGAGGCGGCGCAGACAGCTCCCGTCGCGTGCCGATTACTCCTGGGTTCGACTCTCCGCTGCTCAGAAACTGTAGAGCTGCGCCACTTCTGCCGCCAGGCCCGCAGCCAGAGTCCCACTCACCGACTTTACGGTGTCGTTCCTTTGGATATGAGGATGTTGGTGGCCTCATTGTCTTTCATTACAACTTATACCGTGGTTTTGTTAACTTTCTGGGAAGCGTTCTCAAAAAGAAAACAGTGTGCTATAATTATTACAGCAGTGTTGATGAATATGGACTGTTCTACACTAAGATCGGTAACTGTGTTGCTATGAATACGAGCTTGTAAAATTCATGCCTATTAAATTAACTTTTACCTTAACCATAGATAGCTATTAAAACTCTGTAGTATTGTGAATGATGAGACCTCTCTGCTTGAAAATTTTTCCTTGCTTACTATTGCACAATACAACCAAGGGGTACGAGGATGGACGTATTCAAGTCTATATATCCTCCCAACGGTGGAAGCTGAAGGAGACAAAACTGCAATATTTTCTTCACTACGTTTAACTTTCACGCAAGGGGTAATTATTAATAGCAAGAAAAATGATTTACTTAGATCAAGATGTAAATTGCACGAATTTGTAATTATTGAGGCGTAAAAAGTCACTGCATTTAAGTGAAAGAGAAAAAAGGTCTGGAGCAACAACTGGAATGTTCTTAATGGGCACAGAATGTTGCAAGAGAGGCTATGTTTCTCAAAAGAAGGCGGAAGTTCGACAAAGCGGTGGCAATACGACACGGAGCTACAGGAACCAACAAGAGGACGTGGCAACACAAGAGTGCCACAAACACTATCTGTCCTAGGTGAATGTAAACGGTGTTTCGTCGCTGTCTTCTATCGCACGGTAATTATGAGTTACTGCAGCTCGAAAAAGCTACCGCTACTAAAATTATACTAGTGTTAATCTCGGACATAAAGATGACTACTACTCGCTTTGTTGCATAGAGAAATGGGACCATCAGAGTCTGATACGCCACGACAGCCTGCAGAAACCATCGTAAAACATAGTCAAGCATCAGGGAAACGACGTCCATATCGAGACCGTAATCAGAGTTATTACTTCCCTTGATACAACCCAATGTGTCTCACGCAACCGAATGAACCATTCTACTTTTGTATCATGTGACGTACAAATTTTCTCGTAGATGTCCAACCTTATTAAACAACTCTCACACCAAGACAGTGATTGTAATAGAGCTACAGACATTTAAACATAGGACAGAACTCGAGCAGGAAACAGCACAGAAAATGAATGTCAAAATGTGCACTGCCTTGGCAGGAGTGACCTTGACCTTGCTACACTCATCATGCACACAGTCAGAATGAGCCGCTGGGCGCTAAGATGATAAACTCACTACACATTACATTCACTTTCATCCTCAGAGCGTATCGACCAAACGAGGCATTTTTTACATCATACACTAATGTCACAGACCAAGACAACCACTGCAAATCAAAACTCACTTTCCAGCATACTAGGACTGCAGCATCTCTTCAAGCAGAAAACTGTGTAATCACACAGCTCTAATTGAAACTTTTGAAAATATACGATCCACAACATGTCAGATCGTGCATACTCGACTTGCAAATGGATTGGATTCTATCAAAGAAGAATGTCACTCATTCAAAGAAAACATCATTAAATAAAACATCCGATAAAGGCTAAACATAACTTGCCTAAATCCTCTTACATATGATTCTCAGCATGTACTGGAGCTGCTCACTAATAGAAAAAATGCGCTCATAAACAAGTGTCACTGTGTCAGCTTCACAAAAAACAAAAGTTGTTTCTCTGCATCATCTCATTAGAACATACATTATTCACATAATTCTTATACCAGTACATCAAAATATTCACAAAAATCATATGATGTGACTTATCATTCATCAAATCAGACCTGACACTCCAAGAAGAAACTGCGCAATGTATGTAGAAAATTACCTCATTAGTGTATATGTGGTGTCACCGCCAGACACCACACTTGCTAGGTGGTAGCCTTTAAATCGGCCGCGGTCCATTAGTATACGTCGGACCCGCGTGTCGCCACTGTTGGTGATTGCAGACCAAGCGCCGCCACGAGGCAGGTCTAGAGAGACTTCCTAGCACTCGCCCCAGTTGTACAGCCGACTTTGCTAGCGATGGTTCATTGACAAATTACGCTCTCATTTGCCGAGACGATAGTTAAGTATTCCAACAGCTACGTACTTTATTTGCTAGACTCAAATCCTTTAACTGTTCCAGACCTCACGCCAGCCTGCGTGAGCTTAAACGCGTGCCTTTCGGCTTCATCACCTAGTGGCTTCGCTGTCTTGCCAAGTCACAACAGTATAAACGAAATGTAAGAAAAAATATGTATATGAGTATTACATATGGTAACTACATCTCTAATGTCATCGTGATCTTTCCAGCGCTGCACACTGTCTCACTCGTCCTCATAATTAACATCATTGTACACTCTCATCCGTAGTACTCCTCAAGAATACTAAATCCCTCATTACAAGTTGCCACTATAATAACAATAATTATATTGTGCAACAGCCGAGTCCAAGTCTTCCAAATCCACTGGCGCCAGGAATACCAGAAAAAATATTAAATTTGTGGTAATATTAATCAAAGAAACTTAACTAACACATAAGCAGGAACACTACATATTTTACACTGCATACCTGAATATCAGGAAATATGGTACCTCCACACTACCACACACTGAGGTCTTCACTTGGTCATGCGTAAGTTCTAAAGGTTCTAACACTTAGTGTTTAACTTGCCATTGACATTGACGTCATCGGAGATGGTCATCTCGTAACAGAAACAGATTCATGTTAGTTTGCAGGAATAAAATTTCGGTTTTGAAACTTTACTCCTTGTTGGGACAGCATGCACGAAACCGCTGTAGGTGGGGAGTCGCATCTCCTCACTGAACTTTGGACTGCTGGCTCCTAATTTATTAATAATCCACTTTCAACAACACCAGTGACATTTCAGTGTCAATAAACTTCACCAACACCCGTATACTGTAAGATATTTTATTTTATTCTGAAAGCAACTGGTCTTGGCGAATCATTTTGCCACATTCAGGACCCACACGCTTTTATCCAAATAAACGGACTTACCGTATAGCGCCATAAAATATTGGGTATCGTGAATTCCAATCGTTATGCAAATGCTTCATACAAAGACGTGACATAAACATTTTGTCTATATACTGAAAATAATCTTACCGTAGATTCATCTCTCAACACTGGTTTGACATGTGCCTTGTGGTCGCCAGGTGCTCCCAACACACTGTGAGCTCAGTCACAAACACTGGAGTCCAGATTACTGGGCTATCCAAGCTCTGCTTACAGCAAGTAGCCAGTTGGGCTACAACAGTAACAACTTCATCAGCCGTTTCTGTTCCCTCAAACATTATTTCTAGAGCAGTTTCTAGCCTATGATGTAACTCAGATTGTTCTCTTCTTGCATAGATTCTATCTTCTTGGCCTTTCATTTCTTATCTACTGGTCTATGACTGTTATATTGCTTAAGATTGTCGTCCTCAAGTGCTATTAACCTGTTTGGTTGTAACACTTCCTTGTAGTCCTGTGCAGTCTGTTGTAACATGGGAATGTCATCCCCTGTAGAATGCAGAAATTTTGCAAACAAAGTTCTAATGAGTTATAACTTGGGGACTGAAGTAACATAAAGTACATTGAGCTGAATCCAACCGAACGTCCCACAACATAGCATTAGTTTCAGTGCAAGTGCGCACTAAAGCGCAGCGTGATAATTCACCAAGGCGTTAATATTGAACACAAGTAGTAGACAATCGGTATTAGAAATCTGAAACAGTTCAGCTTTGTAGCTTTAAGTTGCTCATGCGACAACGTTTACAAAGTCCAGTATACACTTTCTCCAAGCAAATGAATCAAGTCATCAGATCAATGGATTGCAAAGTATTTAATATTCTTAAGAAATATGAAGATGATTATAAACTCCACTTTGTCAAAATTAAAGTTAGCATAATCGAGATGGGAGGGTGCTGGGAAGGCGGGAGGATTGAAGGATGGGGACTGCTCCATTATTCTAGCTACGACTTGTCATCACTGCAAATTACAACGATGAAATTGGCAATCAAAGCTACTCATAGTATTCCATTCTAATTAAACTGCCTATTACAACAGCCCACAGCAACCCAGTAATAAGTTTCATTACAGATACTATAGCCACCAACGGGGAAAAACATATCTACAGTCAATAATCGTCGAAAGTTTTAGACTAAGGTTCCGTACAATTATATACGTTTGATCCACAGTAACAGTTCATAAAATTAGCAGAAGAGAAGGATTTTGCCTGCAGAACTTCAATACAGATATCCACACAGCGAACCCCAACGTTAAATACAGTGTTCAGTTTCAAAAATTATTGATCACAAATGCTTGTTTAATGTATAACTAAGTTAGTACCGATTCCACAAGATCGAAATATCACACTCCTAATAACATTCAAAACCATCGTAAATGCCACGAACCTGACGAAGGATTTCTCTACGGGGACTAGTGGCCTAGCAACTCACAGTTGACCACTCAACGGAGCTACAAGTTCCTTTTGCAGGGAAGCACACGAACATTTGCCTCTCCCAATTAACCACAAATAGAAACGATAAAAATATCCCAGTACATACTTATCACTTCAGTACTATCTAAAAACCTGGTTTCATGAAGTCAGCCCAACATGTTAATATGTCAGCCCTGATAGATAGTAATTTATCTGCTGATATACGTATGTTACCACAAAAGAACAGAAATACAATAGTTTAGCAATAAGCGGCGTAATTGCACTTCGCCAAATGTGAATGTAACATTCCACTTACAGTTTACTCAACAGACTCGACTAACAGCGGAGAACAGAAGTGCATACGCATGTTTATCAATTAATGTGTCAGTACTTAATGAGCAATAGAGTCAGTAACATTAGAAGTTGTGTAAGGATTAAATCAAAAAACCACGAATTTAACAGTTATTCAATGTTGGTTGAAAAGAATTTGTTCCAATCTTGGTCTCCGTGTGCTGATCTAGCACTGTGAATACGAGAATGACGTACAGAAATGATTACATATATAATGCCCTAGTGAACCCGGCAATGCTTCACAATTGCTAAATGAAAGGACGGTCATAGGTTTCTTTTGCTTTATTTTAGGGCGAAAAAACAACCAAGGTCATACGCGACCATGTCAGAACCTTAGTACACATATACGAAAAATGACTTGAAAATTACTACACGTTAAGCTCAATCGATTGGAGGAAAGAACGTTAAGAAGAAGGAGAAAGGTCCATAAAATGCTCAGTAGAGACAGTGGAGGTTCCGAACTAAAGATTAAATGTGCTTCGCCATACTGCTGCGACGGATAGAAAGTAATACGCATGTGGCAGCTCGCGCGTCGCTCGGTTGAACGGCCGATAATTCAGGCGGCATACATACATTAGAACGAAAGTGGTTTAAAAAGGGGGCATTCTGTCAGGAAATGGCGAACTGTCAATGGCTGATGACAACGAGCACAAAGCAGTGGGGGATCACCACTTAACCAATGGCGATGGCTAAAACGACAGTCTTCAATACGGAATCTGGCTAAAACGATCCCATCACGGCGAGAGGGCCGAGAGGACGTCGGCCAAGCCCGTTAGGATATTTTTATTCCCCAGAGCTTGTTGCCATGAAGGAAAGACTTGTAGTGGTGCCAAAGTGACACCAACTGCTGACAGATGGCAACGCGGAGTTCATGGGAAGGAATGGAAGAGCTAGCGGCGCGGGGTAGGGGGACTGCAGGCTTGGCAGCAGCGTCAGCGGCCTCATTTCCCGTCAGACCGACGTACCAAGAACCCACATAAACGTCACGATGGTTCCCTCAAGAGGGAGCAAGTGGAAGCTTTCTAGGACCGGTTGCACTGAAGGGTGGACGGTGGACGGCAGTTAGAAGCTCTGAAGGGTACAGAGAGTCAGAGCAGATGACACAACTGAAAAGTCTGTGTCGCCTGTTGTACTGTGTGGCGTGATACAGGGCGAAGAGTCCTGCTGTAAATAGTGAGTAGTGTTCCGGAAGCCGATACCGAAAATCGTCGGTGCCACTGATAGAGGCACGCCCGACACCATGGCCGGTACGAGAGTCATCAGTGTATACAAATGTGCTATCTGTGAGTTCTGAGAAACTTACAGCGATAGATCGAACCTTGAGTAGTTTCCTTACGAAGTGAATTAAGTCCAAGGTGAACACGGGCTGCCGTACGTAGGCAATGTGGTGAAGGGTTCACACCAATCGGGAAAGTGGCAAGTAGCGTCTTCCTGAGCTGCTGGAGCAATAGCCGAGAGCGAACTCCAGGAGGTAGCAGAGAGAAGGGACGTGCTGCATACTGGCAGTCAAAGGTGTCATCGAAGGAGGAGACACAGGATGGGTGGCCACGCACGGCACACAAACGGCATGCGTATCTGCAGAGGAGAAGTCACGGCGGTAGGAGAGAGGTAGTTTAGCAGCTTCAGCATAGAGACTCTCAACCAAGGTAGTGTAAAAGGCCAAACGGATTCCACGATTGTGGAGTGTAATCAGAAGGTGTAAGATGGAAAGACGTGCAGATGCATAGACGAAACACCTATAGTCTAGTTTCGAACGGACTATGGATCGGTACAAATGGAGTTTAGTGGTCCCATACGGTCCCTAGGAAGTACCGCTTACGACATGTAGGACACTGCAGAGCGGGTGCAGTGGGCGGTCGGATCAGATACATGGGAGGACCAAGGACGTTTTATATCACGAATGAGTCACAGGAATTTCGTAATTTCATCGAACGTATGGGTAATGGGCCCAAGGTGAAAACACCCTGGAAGTAACCCATTTCGCCGCCAGAAATTCATACAAACTGTTTTCTCAGTAGAAAAGCGAAAACCGTAGTCGATACTCCACGAGTAAAGACATCGCTAAAGACGACGCTCAAGACGACAGGTCCGTGGAGAAATGCAACAGATAGCAAAATCGACGACGTAAAGGGAGAAAGAGATGTCCGGTGGGAGACAATTCAAAACGGTTTAATGGCTACAGCAAAGGGGACGACGCTTAGGACAGAACCTTGATGCACCCAATTTTTCTGCATGAAGGTGTCCAACAAGGCAGAATCCACCCGGACCTTGAAATCTCCGTCTTTTAAAAATTCCTGACGGAGATAGGACAGGCAACGTCGGAAACCCCAAGTGTATAGAGTACACAGGATACCAGTCGTCCAGCAGGTCTCGTAGGCTTTCTCCACATCAAATAACACAGCCACAGTCTGGTGTTTCAGCAGAAAACCGGAAACGAAATAGACTGACAGAGTGACGAGATTGTCGAATGCAGAATGACTCGCTCGGAATCCACACTGGGCAGTGGTTAATAAACTGCGAGATACGAGAAACCATAACAGCTGGGCATAAATCACATGTTCCGTCACCTTGCAAACACACCTGGTGAGAGAAATGGGGCGGGTAAGTATGAGGAAGGTGTTTGTCCTTACAGGAATTAGATATTGGTAAGACAGTGTCTGGGAAACGTGCAATCTGCTCAAATACGACTTTATGTATGAAGGAGAAAGTGCTTGCCCACAAGAGAAAGGTGCTGCAACATCTGAATGAGAACATCGTCCAACCCCGAGGCAGAATATTGCGGTGGTTTAGCTTCTTCGTAGTAAAGGCAGCATGGTAGTGTTCACGATTCTGAGAAGAAATGGGTATCACCCGGGCCTCCTCCACTCGTTTCAGATGGAGAAAGGCAGGGCGATAATGGGTAGAGCTCGAAATCTCCGAAAAATAGAGGTGTAGGGTGTTACAGAGAGCAATGCGGTCCACAGTGAATTCCGTTACGGTCAGGCCGGAAATTGGGGAATGGGTCTTGGTCCCAGAGAGCCGCCGGAGGTTGGCCCACACGACAGAAGAGGGAGTGGAACTGCCAAAAGATCTAGTAAATGAAATACGACTATCTTCTTTGCTGTCCCTAAGTATAGAATGACACTGCGCACGCAACTGCTTATAATGGATGCATTTCTCCATTGTAGGATGAGGGTTAGAAAAGCAGAGAGCACGTCTTCGCGCGCAAATGGCGTCGTGACACTCCTCAGTCCACCAAGGGACCGGGACACGGAGAGGTAAAGATAAAGTGCGAGGAATAGAGCATTCTGTGGCGGTCAGGATAACGTGTGTAAGGTATTGTACCTGTTCATGAGAATTGGGAAAATATTGCTCGGCGAAGATCGGCAGGGAGGAGTAAAGCCCCTATTTAGCCTTAGAAAGCTGCCAGTTGGGTTTACACATTGGTGGGGTAGGAGGAGTAAATGGATAACACACGGGAAATGATCGCTCGAGTACATGTCAAAGAGAACAGACCACTCGAGACGACAGGCACAAGGGGTGAGGCAGCTGACCAATAAGCTGGAGGAAGTCTTCCCCGGTGACACCTTATACCGGTAGTACCTCGGCGTATCATAAAACACCCAAACGACTAAGTGGAAGGAGTGGACCTTTGGGCAGGGAAGCATTCACCTTTTATTGATCACAGTATTTATGGAAGTCAATCTACACAAATAACAGTTGTCATAAACTTCAAGTGGGAGAACATTTGTACATGAAACTCCTGAGTTGGCTTTAAATACTAAAGAAAGTGTAACAAATTTTCAAATCAGAAAGATAATATCCTTTTACAAAAAATAGGATACACTGAACGCCCAAAGGCCTACCGTAAGTTCACTTAGAGACAGATTTAAAAGCTTTCCCAGACATATTCGTTTATAAAAGAATGGGAAACTATGTTTTGTATTAAAAATAGTGAAGAAATAACATTTATAATAATGAACTCCCAGTGAGAGATCATTTATACATGAAGCTTATCACTTGGCTTTAGTTACCAATGAATGTATAACAACATTTCAAATGAGAAATGTAATACCCTTTTTATAGAAAATAGAAAATACTGCACTCCCAAAGGGCTATCGTAAATTCACTTACAGACATTTTTGAATCCATCCAGAAATATAATCGTTTAAAACAAACAGTAACATTACATACGGGCTCCCAACTAGACAGGAAATAATATACATCAGACACTTCTCTAACAAATATTTCCCAGCTCTCGGCATCGACCAAGTGCGGATATGAACGTCCGTCGGAGCGGCTAACGCGGGCCACACCTGGTTGTGCCGCTCGGGCCCGATTTGTCGGCCCGACGGAGGGCGCGAAGCACAGTGGGTGCGTCCGAATTCACTTTACGCGTGACCCTCCCCCCCCCCAAACGGTTAACTCAGACGGATCTCATTGTGTGCACCTGGGAGGGGTGGCTCAGACCAACCACCTAGGCACAGGTGTAGAACACATTGTCAACAATTATAGTCCAAGGAATCGCGTGTGCTGATGCAGCAACTACATGCTACAACCAAATGTCGGTTACAGTGCTATGTGAATAACACCAAAATCAGTCACTTAAAACAACTTTAAATAAAAGGACATGGTAGCAGTATCGCAAGAATTAAAAGAAATTGCGACTGCTAAATATAGCTTACAAGTAATAATTAAAGAGGACTCCGGATGAGATATTTCAATTAACCGATTGAGATCACTTGCACACGTGATGCCCCAAAAAAACACCAAATGATATTATATCCTCACGTAAATCGAGCCCTTGGTTGGTACTGACATTCAAACCTCCGCACAAGTATCTCACGGAGTTAGCGTACTTTGGTACATCCTACAGTTCAAGATCTACAATAGTGTCTGGAACAAACTAAACACTCAGTTTTAAAACATTATACACAATAAGCCCCACGGCCCGGCTATTAAGGGAGAATACCGACGTCACTAGACACCGAGCAACAACAGTTCGATTAGAATTGTCCAACAAATTGCGTAGTGCCCGACCACAACATGGATTACCAACAGAATTTCATAACTGAGCACTTGCAATACGGAAGGTGAAAAGTGCGTGGCCAGTGAAAGACATAAACAGAATGATGTCACCTTATCACGCCAGCGAAATAATCGTCAGAGAAGTAGGTCGCCAGTACAGTCTTCCAATAAAATGTAATCGCTTAACGGCCACCAACTGCTTGGCTGTGTAGACCATCGCAAGACACAACCGTTACAACTGTCACCTGTACAATGACTTTTCAAAACACCTCTTCACCGACCGGGTTACCTCCCTTCCACGGACAGTCGCACCGCCTTCTCCCCACCTCCAAAGAACCTCTCCCGGTCGGCCGCCGATCCAGTCACCGCCGCGCCACCTCGCGGCCGAGACACAAGCGCCGAAAAGTCAGCATCTCTGAACGGATATCGATAGCTGCAAGACCGGCATGGCTCAACACCTGACGATGGAGGGATGTAGACATTACAAAGAGAAAAGTTTAAATGAGGAAGGAAAATGTGGGCTGCAACAGCATGCAACTGGGTGTTCATTGAGATGGTTTGACTATAATTGTAATCCTGGATGAGCAGCATGACTTCCCTATGAGACAGAATGCCGTCCTTGGGGGGAAGGTGTAAGACGACTGGAAAAGAATGCGAGAGGTCAAAGGAGTTGCAAGGACGCAATTTAGTTATCTGGAGGCAGAAAGGAAGTGGACCCCGTGATTTCAAGAGCAGCCGTAATTCCTTCCTGTTGGATCTAATGCTGTGAACATTCCATTGGGGAAGAGTCGCGACAGGGAAAGCGGAGGAGGGAAACAAATGAAGGTTTGTCACCTCGGCAGTCACCGAGTGCCAGCCTTCCAAGACTCAATGCTACATGGTTCAGGGGCTGGAGGATCCTGTTCCATGAGATCTACAAAGACATCAGCATCCTAACTGGGTTGGCCTGCGGGTTTCAGGGCGGTAAAGCGGTTGGCGGTGCGCACCATCGACACCGTTGTAGAGGATAGACGATTCGGCAAAAGAGACCATTTGCCTTTGTAAGATTTCTGGGGGCCTTTGCGGTTGGCGGAGGACTACTCGCATGTTTGTTGGCCAGAGGGATGTAAAAAGTGTTCATGGGAGAGTTCCTTCTGTCCTTTCGAGGCTCTCGATTGTGTAGCAGTGAATTCGCCCCAAAAGGTGAAGGTATAGTTGCTTGTTGCACAGCTGGAGGAGAAGGAGATGGGGATGCTACCGTTACACTGGGCGATTTTACAACTCTGGTGCAGAATTTGAGGTCTCAAGCCAGCGTGGCTGTGTCTTTCGTGGAGCGAGGTGTAGCAAGAACAGTAGTGTAAGTGCCTGATTGTAAAACGCAGGGTTTTCTAGTAACCAACAGCTTGGGAGAGACAGCATAAGGACTTTTTCTTTATCCAGATCTCCCAGGCGGTCCCTTCATCGAGACACATGTGACATTCTCGGGATAATGCTGCATGGTTGCCATTGCAGTTGATATAGTGGGATGAAGGAGGTGGGCGATCGCCCTCATGAGCATCCCTAACACAAGTAACACATTTTGTTCTGTTTCGACAGGACCTTCGAGTGTGGTTGTAAGGTTGACACTGGTAGTACCGCATCGGAATTGGAATGTGCAGTTGGTCTTTGATGACTTCATAGCCTGCTCTGATCATTGATGGGAGCACTATCCTGTTAAACGTGAGAAAAAGAGTGCATTTAGCCACTAAGGTTGCATCAACATTTTACATTACCTAATGGACCTCATTGACGATGGTCAGATCATCGAGCAACTGATTGCAAATAACAACACGCGAAAAATTCAGCTTTCGATGGGCCTCAACATGAACAGGTGAGTCATGGAGAAGCGAAGCTGCCACTAGTCTTTGGGCTTGAGTAACACAATTAGTCTTCCTAAGCGAATTGCCATTACATAAACGAGAGCAGGATCTCACAGGGCAACTAACGGCATCAGCACCTCTCTGAATATTAAATGGATTAACTGTAGAAAAGGAATGACCTTCTTCGGTATGTGACACCATAAGGACCTGAAGTGAAGCTGAGAGAGTCTGGGAATGCTTATCTTCATTCCACCTGCATTTAGTAGATATAGACTGAGATCGTGACTGGCTCATTGTGAACAAATCCTCCGTGCTTGCCAGCGTCTCAAATGCAATGGCGTCCTGCTTCCAACTGCCCCCCCCCCCCCTCAGAGGGGTGGCATGCCCACTTCAGGTGATCGTTCACATCTCATGTCACACCTCCCAAGCTCCTGACAGAGGGGCCAGTTGGAAATTTGTGAAGGTACGAGGGTCACTCCAAAAGAAATGCACACTATTTTTCTAAGAATACAGTTTTCATTTTGCATGTGTGAATGTCTTACAGTGTGTAGATACATCCTTCCTGCTTGTTTTCAGACTTAGTTCATCCTGTTCCCGTGAGTGGTGTCGTCACAGCATGTCTTCAAGATGGCTGCTACACTTGATGTTCGTCAGAAGCAACATGCTGTCACAGAATTCTTGTGCTGCGAAAACGAGACAGTGGGAAACATCCACAAGAGGTTGAAAAAGGTGTATAGAGATGCTGCTGTCGATCGCAGTACAGTTAGTCATTGGGCAAACAGGTTATGTCATGAAAGAGGGCACGGCGATATTAAGGATTGTCCTTGCAGCGGCACGTCTCGTACTGCACACACTCGAGACAATGTGCAGAGAGTTTACGGAATGGTGACTGCTGACAGACGCATCACAGTGCCGGAAGGATGTATCTACACACTGTAAAACTGTCACACATGTAGAATAAAAGATGGATTTATAAAAAAATAGAGTGACCCTCGTAATAGCTCAGGCAGTCAGTCACCTCTCTCTGGGACGGTCCTGTACCAGGGAGTACATGCGGACCCTAAGTGTCTACCCAGGGCTGGGAATTACGCGTTACCCAGTCACCTGTCACGTGGCAGAAGCATGGACTAGCTTTCAGGAGCACCCAGGGAGGGAGGAGAAACAAATAAAGAGGAACCTCAGGCGTTGAAGCGGATGAATAATAGGAGATTGAGTACGAAGTGGAAACAAAGAAAAAAAATTGTGGGGCCTGTTCCGATGTCAGGCTACTGAAAATTCAGAACACGTTCCAAAAAATATCGCAGACAGGTTCTCCAAAGATGCGGAAAAAGGATAGCAGGAGCATGGACATGCAACACAGAAGGCTGAGGCCCCATGGTAGCCAAACAAGAACTGACCAAAGACTGGTGTGCCCTGTGTGTGGTGACGACGAGGGGGGGGGGGGGCGGTCATAGGGACAGTTCAGAATACAAGGCTATGGAGTGGGATGGTTAGAGCAGAAACGGCAATATCATTCACAGTTTGGACGATAATTCATTTGTAAAAGTTTAACCAGTGAATATGTGGACCAATGCAGCAAATTACTTCCTGCATGAAATACACCAGTGAAGTATTTAGTACACAGTAAACCGTTTGTAGTTAATATTCTTCACAGTACTCCAAAATGCTGATGTTCGTAAGAATATAAATGAATTTTAGGCTTAAGAAAATATCCGCCTAGCGCTCACTAAACCACCTGTCTATAACAATTTATCTTTTAAAAACAATTTGAACAATATTTGCAATTTTTGAAAAATACGCGCCTGGCTCTTACTAGACTATGTTAATAACCTTCCCATTAACAATTGTAATTAAGAAACATGCGCCCTTGTGTTCACGAAGTGTAAGATATTGAAGACGAAACGCGCCAAGACGCTCAACAAATGATTCATTAAACACCAAGACATCAGTGCGAAATAAGGTCCGAATTTAAACGTTGGCGGTCGTCTGAGTAAAGCCATATGTGTATAAGAGAGTAAGGTACATACAGTAAACTTTTTACTGTTTCACACTTCTTACCTCCAACTGCCATCAGGCCGAAATGAGATGGCTCGGCATTTTCTAACACCAGCACCTCACTGTCACTAAGGGAGCAGCATCAGATCCGTGACCGGCCATGGCAGCGGAGATCTGCCCTAAACTGCCGCCTGTCAACTACCCAGATCACCAGGCCCCCAGATGGACTCAACTACGGCACACTAAAACTCTAAATGAACATATTGTTGCATACAAGGATGAAAAATTACAAAGAGGGAACAAACCAATTCCACCTAAGGGAAGTGAGAGTAAAGTTCCTACATTACTCTGTACAAAAACTGCCTGTTCACATTAGCAATTGCTTTGAATTGAAGCTACAACAAACTGGGGACTCCACCAAAAGCCAGGCAATGAATATTATTGCTGGAACATTAATAATAGCCACCAAACTCAAGGTAAAATATTGGGCTAATAAGAGCAAAGCGATCTGTCTAACAGCCACAACTCTGTAACATTTTGACTATCACATATCACACTCCTTCAGAACATTAGCTGTCTTAAGTGGAGCCTAATTACGCCTCAACAAATGCTGGAACTCTTGTCCATAAGTTTCACTAGAACTTTCAAGCAGAGCATGGCGTTGTCCTTTACATGTAAACATGCCGTTATCAGGCGAAGTGTCTTACCACATTCAGAAACTGGAATTGGTCACATAGGTCACCGAGAGGTTCTGGATGAAAATCAGCAGCTGAAGGTCTTCGCTCCTCCCAGTAGTGAGATCGGCGTCCAAACACCACACAGGCAGGCAACCTCACCGACCAGGGCACAACACAGTCCCTCTGCTTGACTCCACACACGCCACTCGCGGCACCATCTCTAAGTTCGCAACTGCTGCTGCGCTCCATAGCGCAGCTCCGCTTCCTCATTCTGTGGACTCACTCGATGCCGACATACCACTCGCCTCATCTGTGGGACTTGCTTCATACCATCAGCCACACAATTTGCCATGCAAGGATCGGGAGCCTGCCCACTAGTGATATATCGAATCAAGCGCCACAGCTCATTATTCCCCATCAAAATCTCCACAACTCCCGTCCGCTAATTTATGTTAAACGAGGACGGAGAATTTACGTCCATCCTTTGACCTTGGAGATATGTACTCTAGAAAACTTCCCAGTATCAATGTTACGAACCATTTGGGTGACCGCCTTAAGAACCTGGATTACCTCACAAGGTGCTGCAAAGCACAGTGCCAATGTATGAGAAATTGGGGCCATATCTTCACGCCCGGCAGAAAGGTTTTAGATGAAACCTTATCACCCACAGGCACCTTTAACTCGCTTTGCCCCTGACTGTAACGGCGCACCTGCCTCTAGTGTGTGATACTAATATTTCGTCACACTTGTTTCCAGTTCTCTTAAATTAGGCCACGTGTCCATTTCTGAGGGAGCAGGGCATTAACTGACCACAGATTGGCCAAGGAAAGTTGAGACCATGCGCAAACATCAAGGAAGTGGGTGCTTTTAAGGACTTCATGGTAGACCGCCAAATTAAACCATGGTACATAAGGAACCCACTTGTGGACTGAATGAGAATGGTAAATAATAATGGCTGCCTGCAGATTGTAGTTCACTCCTTCAACAAATCATGCTTTCGGTCAGTATGGTATAGTCGTCGAATGAGATCGTGCGTTGTCGAAGCAGAATCTGTAACCAGTTGTAGAAAAGAAGACAGGAACATTGCACGGTAATGGTACAGGGAGTGACATTTATGAAAAACATCGATGACAAGTGAAGAACAGTTCACCCAACAGTCACCCTACCTCTTGGTACAAACCAAGCAAATCTGAGCAGGCATCAACACATGAACAGAATGTACCGGTTGCTGTCACTATTACATGGGAGGAGCGGACGTAATCAACTAAGAGCGTATTCATGAGAAAGTGATCACTTGACGATTTCAAAAATCCCCTGCAAGTATTGGAACTGGTGTTGATAATTCTTCAGGGTTATACGGCCGTGGTCCATGGTACTCTTCTGCTCCTAACGTTTTGTCCAATACTACGTTGGACATCCTCAGAGGTATGGCTGGTCCTGCTGAGTCCTGCCGACTGACGAGTCGGGCGTCGGAAAGCGGCCTAAATACCGAGGAAAGTGGGCGTGGTCTATCTTGCACATAGTAGCAGAGAGAAAACCAGTCAAGGATAAAATATAACTATCCATAATAGTCCGTCATAGATAAAAATCACTTATCGATTCTGTAACGCTACTGTCGATATCTCGCTTAATTTCAAGGCCTCTTCTTTTCTATTAAAATTATCTTCATGTTTATAAATTTCAATAGCCTCCCTATACAGTCGTGGATAATAGTTCGAGGTAGCACTTAAAACTGTAGTTTCAGAAAACTTAACTACATGGTCACCTGACTGAAGTGCATGTTCCGCAACGGCCGATTTATCTATTTTCCCAGTCGGCATAGACTTTTATGCTCCTTTACCCTTGTATTCACACTTCTTTTCGTAGTACCAATGTAGACCTTGCACAAGTACACGGAATTTCATCCACACCGCTAGATGATAATGGTGGCCTTCTATCTTTAACAGAACGAAGTACTTGTCCTCTTTTGCTGGTAGGTTTGAATACCGGTTTCACTTTATGTTTCAGCAAAATTTTGCCGAATTGATCTGTAACCTTACTAATGAAAGGTAAAGACACCGTATTCTTCCATTGCTGTGTACCATGCTTGTCCTTTGGCCTGCTGTAATTTGATCTTAAAACTCTACTAATTTCTTTGTTTGAATACCCATTCTTTTCGAAGGCCTGTTTCAGATGATTCAGTTCCGTATCCAGATGTTCCGGCGTACAAATCCGTTTTGCTCTGTCCACTAAACGTTTGATTACACATCTTTTTTGTTGTCGGTGATGATTGAAGTTCTTATATAAGTATCTATCAGTATGTGTGCTGTTCCGAAACACTTTATGTTTTAGACTGCCATCGGTCTGTCTCGTGGCTAACACATCGAGAAACGAAATAGCCTGGTCTTTTTCCACTTCAATGGTAAACTGAATTTTAGGGTTTATGCTATTAAGATAATGAAAAAATTCTTCTAAGGCTTTTTTACCGTGTGTCGAAACCACGAATGTGTCTTCTACATAACGATACCAACAACATGGTTTCTTATTTGCTTTATTCTACGCTAATTCTTCATGTAAAAATTGGCAATCGCAGGGCTCAATGGGTTACCCATGGCAACACCATCCACTTGCTCATAAAACTCCTCATCTCACTTAAACTGGCTAGATGTGAGACAGTGTCTAAACAGAGTGGTCAAATCTTCAGGGAAAACTTCCGTTATGTGAACCATAATTTCATTGACCGGAATCATAGTAAACAGAGATACAATATCAAAGCTGACCAGAATGTCTTCAGGAGCTAAGGTTAGAGCTTCAATTTCCTAATAAAATGACGTGAATCCCTCACATAAGAATCAGTCTTACCAATGTATGGTTGTAGAAGAATACCTAGATACCTAGATATTTGATAAGTAGGGGAATCAATCGCACTAACAATGGGTCTCAGAGGGAGATTTATGTTGTGAACTTTAGGTAAACCATAAAGTCTGGGACTCTTAGCTTCACTCTTTAGCAAAACGTTTTTATCCTTGTGTGCAATGGAAGCAGAAGACTTTATCAACGTATTAGTTTTCCTCAAAATAACAGCCGTCGGGTCTCTTCTAAGTTTATTGTAATGTCCCGCCACTAATGGATCCAAAATCTTACATCTGTAGTCCTCTTTGTTCATCACCACAGTGGCATTGCCTTTATCAGATGGAAGAACAACTATCCCTTCATCCGCAGTTAAATCCCTGAGGGCCTTTCCCTCCTCCCTAGTTAAATTGCTCTCCAATGGCTTAATATGGAATATGACCCTTGTGATTTCAGAACGAATTTTATTAGCAGTTGCCTTAGGGAGAGTTCGAATCCCTGCTTCCACATTCACAATAATCTCTTCCACTGGTACATGCGTAGGAGTGATCGCACTCAGCAGGACCAGCCATTCCTCTGAGGATGTCCAATGTAGTATTGGACTAAACGTTAGGAATAGAAGAATTCCATGGACCACGGCCATATAACCCTGAAGAATTATCAACAACAGTACCATCTGGTCGTGAAAGCCTTCATTGTATATTGGAACTGGGTTTAGCAATTTTACATTCATGGCACTGTCCCACCAAATGCTATATATCTTGATACAAGCAAGGTCAACTAAGAAATTCCCTAACCCGGCCAAGGATCCGACAGATTGCTAAATGCCCTCCAATCACAGACTTATGAAAGCCATGGAAAATTGCGGCAACCAAGTCTTCCGTAACACAAATCTTGGTCTGCTTATCCTGCTTGCTCTAATAACAGAATATTACCTTTTGCATGTTATATTCGGCAATGATTTGGCGCTTAATAAATCTTGTTCAGCCTTAGACAGAGCAGGGTCTTGGTCTTGATGGTGCTCCAAATTACGAAATAACTTATGGACCATGGTTAGTTCCTCAGCATCCCAAGCTGGTTCCCTTATTCTCTGTTCCTTATTGTGGTGACTGCACCTCTGCTCGAACAGTCGACTCAGTGCTTCTTCTACTGCGTTGTCAGTTCCCCTAATATGCCAAATGGCAAAGCGAAACGCAGAAATGCCATGGCCCGCTGGACAATTCGTCCCGTGTTCCTGGGCCGGCGAGTACCCCACTTACGGCTTGGTTGTCCGTTTCAAGACAAAGTTCCCGGTGATCGACGTCGAACAAACTTTTCGAGGGGGAACACTACCACCAGGGCCTTACACTCGTAAACATAATATTGAAGTCCTACTGGCGAAAGGGACCTTGAAGCGCACGCAATTGGTCTACGTTCTCCCTGATTTCCGGGAAGAGTACCGCAGCGATACCCAATTTTGGACCGTCGGTCTGCACGACAAAACAGATATGCGTAGTCAGAAATAGCTAGCACTGGACGGTTAATCAGGGAGACAGCTGTGACACCCTGCACTCAAATGTCTGATTCTTCTTATGCACCGGGTTCAAGGGGGGACGCTATCTGGGCAAAATTAGGGATGAACTTTCGTCGATAGAAGTTTGCTATCAAAATGGACCGGGTGACGCCCTTTTTGGTCTTAGGTAGGGAAAATATCTGTAAGTAATTGCTCCTTTCATGATCTTCTCGGATCCGGCCAGCAGAAACCAAATGATCAGGGGAAGAAAACTCCTGCTCAGCTAAATTAGTTCTCGAAGGCTCTACAATAAGACAAGTGGCGTCTCAAAACCTCCTCCAGGTATTGTAAATGTCGTTGGATGGTAGTACTATAAATTGCATGTCATATAAGTAATAACAACCTGATTTAAATGTTACAAAAATGGTTCAAATGGCTCTGAGCACTACGGGACTTAACTTCTGATGTCATCAGTCCCCTAGAACTTAGAACTACTTAAACCTAACTAACCTAAGGACATCAGACACATCAATGCCCGAGGCAGGATTCGAACCTGCGACCGTACCGGTCGCGCGGTTCCAGACTGTAGCGCCTACAACCGCTCTGCCACTCGGCCGGCATTTAAATTTTACATCCCCCAATATTATGTCCGAAGTCTGGAGATATCAGCAGCCCCAATCCATAAGCCAAATGGTATACGGCTAAATTCGAACATAATACAATCCGGACGGAACGCTGTCAGTTGTCTAGAATTTTCAGTCAGTGCGATCTCGTGGTAAGCCTGATGATGATCGAGAATATAAAAAAGAACGATTACCAGAAAACAGCGGCACAGATTCAAAGACCGACTTCTTATTTAATAGCCTATAATCAACCACAGGTTGACACCGGAATCACTGACCTCAGGATCACAAACATGACCTACCTTACACTTACATCATGCACAGTAACGCTGTTTTTCCCTGTGACCGGAATACACTGGCTCAATTCGTAGCTCTTTTTGGGGTAAAATTTAAAAGAAAACGTCCTGCCCACATAATTCATGATAAAACTACTAAACTGAATCCAGTCGCTACACAAGACCATTAACGCAAAAATGCTTGACAATTTCGAATTGGACGGGCCAAGAAAACTCATAGCTACCAGTCAGAGGCAACACCTGCCCATTGGCAGTACGACCTCCCTGCAAGACCGGTTTTAGGCTAGGAAACTCACAATTGCTGCGACTGAATATATACAAGTAATAATCAAGCAGTTAAAGGATACTGCCTGAATCAATTAAAGCACACACGAATTCATGGTTTACTGCAGCACAAACAAGGGGCAAAAGTGAATTTACAGAACGTCTAATGCGGCTGCAGCATTAAATAGGAGATTTAAAATCCAACGCACCCGCACGCTTTCGGTGTCAGCTGGTCAGACGCTGGTTACGTGACGCAAGACACCGGCTCACTATTAGTCCAGGATCACCGCATCGGAAACACCACTTGGCCTTAACCAACGTGGCATCTCGACTACTCTCCGCGCCCTGTCCAACTCTCGGTTGTTGTGAAACGCACCTCGCCCATTCCCGATTAGTATCGGTGAAACGAATCGAATCAACCTGATGCACTAATCTGTGTAATTCGGCAAAATTCACGGGCTTATTACAAAATATCAAGCGCGATCGGTCTTCGAGCTTAGCCCCTTGCAGAATACAGTGGTTTCGATCGCTTCCTCATCACTCAAGCTCCAAAGCCGTAACGGCGTTACGAACCCCTTCTATATATTCCTGAAAGTTGTATGTGTGTGTTTTGGCATGTAATGGGCGGCCAACAGCGAGGTTATTAGCGCCCTGACATTTATTGAAACAAACGAATGTGGATAAGAACTAAAACTGTCGTACAAACGTGCCCACGAAATGACCAGACAATCTCCCTATCGGACAGGCAATCTCACATGCACTAAAACCAGTGAGGAGGGAAGATCAAGAAAGACATAGAAAGTAAAACAGAGTGAAAACAAAACACAGAAGAGCTAAAATAACAACACAGGGAAATGTAACCGGCTGACCGCTTACAAAAATCTTGGGTGAGCCAGCCACATTGTTGATATATTAAAAACATCTCCGCAAAATCCTGAAGGGGGAGGTAGTATATGTTGGTCAATTCATTTTTCGTATGTGGAGACATTTATGTCTAACCATATTCTTCCTCAAATCCTGCACGGTTCCTTGATGCTGTAACACTTCCGCAAGATTAGAACTTGACCGCCCTTTCGCCAGAGGATATTATGATTGCAGAAAAACTGACGACTGACTAAACGTTGCTGCACCCCCACATTTTGTTTTCAAGCAAGACGCCAATAAGGCAAGGTTTATTGGCTTCATTATAGAACCACCTCAAAATGTGTGCGTGCAGCAGCTTGCTAGTTGAAATAAACTTATTGTTTATGTGGTGTCACCGCCAGACACCACACTTGCTAGGTGGTAGCTTAAATCGGCCGCGGTCCATTTAGTACATGTCGGACCCGCGTGTCGCCACTGTGTGATCGCAGACCGAGCGCCACCACAAGGCAGTTCTCGAGATACGGGATAGCTTTCGCCCCAGTTGTACGACGACTTTGCTAGCGACTACATTGACGAAGCCTTTCTCTAATTTGCCGAGAGACAGTTAGAATAGCCTTCAGCTAAGTCCATGGCTACGATCTAGCAAGGCGCCATTAGCCTTACATAGTTTGATAGTTAGCGTATGAAATGTCTCATCAACAATGCTGTAAACAACAAAGAATAAAAGATAAGTATTCGAGGAGCTGCATACTTTTCTTATTAGATTTCACTACTTATCCTGTTCCAGAATTCACTCCCGTCTGCGTTAGATAGCGTGCATTAAGGCCGCCTCTATCTACAAGGTGTTGGCACATTTACCAACACATCAGTTTACATCCCAACCACAGCCAGCCACACGGTTCAAGTTCGCAAACTGCCGTTAGTATACCGTCTGTAATCAACAAGGCTAGCTGTTGTCTTCTTTAGCTCATAAACGACGCCGTTTGCAATTTCTAACGCAATTGTTTTTACATGGTGACAACGACCTAGGCCTAGTCATAGAGCTACATTTCTTCATCATGCATTAGTTTGCGAAAGAGTATACACAAGGGTAAAATATTACACCGGCATAAAGCCTTGTAAGAAAATTTGCGTATGGAACTCATTATATGAATGTAGAAAAAGTATATGACGGAATAACACCTGGAAGATTCTTGTACATGATACTATTGCACAGTGTAGTACCAATCAATAAACGGCAGTGCGTTGATTATTTAGTCGCTGGAAGGCTAGTAAACGTCAGTAGCCTTTATTCAGATGACCTTTTTCTATCACTGTAGTTTAATTCTTCACACATTCATAATGCACTTATGTTCGTGCTTCCTTAACTACTCACACAGCCACCTGCCCGCAGTCTCTCTGTGGCAGTTTCTGCGATATCAGCGGCCGAGTAGCGTATAGTAAGAACTTACAACAGGATCTACGAACTCTCGGTAGAAAGATTAGTGCTTGCTGGGCCATATGGTGAACAAAGACAAACGATGTCTGTGCGACATGAGATTTGGAACGGAAGAAATGAACGTATGTGTTTCTGCGCATCTAAAAACTTGGGCGAGCGAAATGTAATTTTTTTTTAAGTTTTTGCAAGCCACATATACGCAATGGGGGACCAGCACAACCAGTGTGGTAATGAAATAAGCCAATGGGCAGTACTGTTGACATTTTGCCAAATCAATCCGTACACATGAGGTTTGCGACAACAGTGACGGGTGAGGCACATAGAACCGCTAACACAGCGACAAAGTGTGACTCGGGGTGAAGTAGCTAGCTCGGCGGTGCTTCATTCCCCAACATCTTTCCTCCCATTTACCAAGGAATCGGAGAAAAGTATTAAAACAAGACATCCTGTAAACAGAGAGTTAAAAACATCCTCCCCTGCCCTCTCCCCTCCCAGTCCACTGTATCGCCAACTGTTCACAGCATAGTACTCCTTACCTCAGTCACAATACTAAAATTCCAAGATGACGGAAACAGAACAATTCTCTCATCTTTCCAACCAGTGAGAGAGTAATATTTACATGTCCGCCTGCTTCGCTGGGTGGAAACGTGCTTGCCTCACCCCCCCTTCCAACGTGCAAGCGGACCCTGGTCCGATTCCCGGCCGGATTGGAGATTTTTCAGCGCTCGTGGACTGGCTGTTGTGTTGTCCTCATCATCATTTCATCCTCATCACCGGCGGGCAAGACACCCAGTGTGGCTTCTGCTGAAGTAAGACTTGTACTTGGCGGCCGAACTTCCCCAGATGGGGCCTCTCCGCCAACGGTGCCATACGCTCTTCCCATTTTTTGTAATATTTAAATGACGTGTCAGAAATGCAGTAAAACATGCAGCCTACACTTGAAAGTCAAAAATATTCGTTATGTATTTGAAAGTCAAATATATGCATTATTTCCAATAGAAAATGGCATTAAAGTTACATAACTTACTTAGAGAGCGAATGTATCCTTTATAATTTACCTCTATTTCTTCGGACCAGTCATAGAGAAGTAATAAAATTCCAATATGGTGGAAATAGATGAGCTTTGTTCTTTATGCCCCCATAACCTCCAGTGAATGCTAAAAGGTAAACATAAAACATATAATGGTAAATGGTAAATGTGGTACCATAAACACTAAACATTAAATACTACCATAAGTGATAAACGCTAAAGTGTAAATGCTGAAAGCTAATCGTAAACAGTAAATGCTTGACTTTAAACACTGAACAGGTAACTCTAAAAGCTAAATGGTAGACACTAAATGGTAAGTGCTATATGGTAGACAGTAAATGCTAAATAACTAACGGTAAACACCAAATAGTTAACGCTAAATGGTGAAAGCTAAATGATGAACGCCAAGCGCTATTGCTATATGCAGTTATAATTACAGATCTCTACAAATTTACGACAGATGTGTGGTGTCACCGCCAGACACCACACTTGCTAGTTGGTAGCTTAAATCGGCCGCGGTCCATTTAGTACATGTTGGACCCACGTGTCGCCACTGTGTGATCGCAGACCGAGGGCCACCACAAGGCAGGTCTCGAGATACGGGATAGCACTCACACCAGTTGTACGGACGACATTGCTAGCGACAATACGGACGAAGCCTTCCTCTCATTTGCCGAGAGACAGTTACAATAGCCTTCTGCTAAGTCCATGGCTATGACCTAGCAAGGCGCCATCAGCCTTACCTAGTTTGAGAGTTATCGTATAAATATCTCAAGAAGAACGTTGTAAACCAACAAAGAATAAAGTTAAGTATATTCCAAAGCTATGTATTTTCTTGATAGCAGTCATAATGTATCCTGTTCCAGACTTGACGCCAGTCGGTGTGTGTGTACGCGTGCCTTTCGGCTCCCTTCTCAGTGTGGCGTAACTAGCTTGTTACGCCTCAACAGATTGGCGTGTTCTTTCTGATTGCTTACATTTACTTGTGTCATGGCTTCGCCAGATGTACTGTCCGAATTTTATCGCTTGCAGAATCAGCAGACGCAGGCGTTATTGGATGCCCTTGGACAGCTCGCCCAGGGTCAACGTGCCTATCCAACCGATGCGGCAGCCGCCGCTTCACCGCTACCGCAGCCACAACTCGCAGTTGCACCGCCTTCTAGGCACTACGATCCAGCGCAAGAATCGTGGCCAGAATGGTCCCGACAGTTTGGCTTTCATCTAGCCGCCTACAGAATTCAAGGTAATGAGCAACAGCCGTTTTTGTTTTCTTGTGTCGGTGTGTCCACCTACCGTGTGATAATGAAATTGTTTCCCAACGCGACGTAGCAACTCTGTCCTACGAAGAAATTTTGTCTGCTTTAGACGCCTATTTCAAAGAAACAGTCAATGTAGTTGCAAAACGGTATACGTTTTTTCGTACAAAACGTACGGCCGGTCAAAGTAATAGGGAGTGGGTTGCAACTTTGCAAGGCCTTACAAGGGCCTGTGCCTTTGACTGTGACTGTGGCCTTTCTTATTCAGATACTATGGTGCGTGATGCAATTGCACAGAACGTTTCTGATGTTCGCATACGGGAGCAAATTTTGAAACTAGTTAATCCCTCCCTTCAACAACTTAACTCCACTTCATATATTCCTCAACAAAGGAAAAACCCAGAAGAATTACCCCACTTTAATTTTCGTAGCATGTAGAACATATCCTGAGCCAAAATATAATGAGATATTTCGAACAAAATGACAAAATGACCTGCTTCATACCAGCCAGCATGGTAACCGGCCCTCGCGCACTTCGACGCAGCTGCCGCCGCGCTCTAAGCCAGGTGTGCCGCGCCAGCACGCAAATGCAGTAAAATCATGCCCGCAGTGTGCTACTAGACATTCGCGTGAACATTGCCCATCACGCCAAGCTATTTGCTTTTTCTGCAATAGGAAAGGACCTGTTCAAAGTGTTTGCCAGAAAAAGCTCAGATCACACAATCACAACCATTCCAGGCCCTTTGCTTCGCGCCGGAATCGAACCAAGGACACTCAGGATCGTGGACCTTCGCTAAGGGACATTCATGTCGTTAATTCCGCTTCGTCCAATGCCACTTTCTCTAACAGTGACTGTGTTCGTCCCACAAACACTGTGCGTCGACGTCGAAGGAAATCACGTCAATTAGCAAGTGATGCTGTACCAGTATCCATTCAAATTGCACAAAACAGTCGCTCTTGTCGTCAGTAGGACAATAAACTTTTTGTAGATGGCAAGGTCATACCATTCCAGCTCGATACCGGAGCTGCAGTTTCATTGCTCAATCACGACACGTACAAACAACTGGGCACACCTCCGTTGCGTGCCGCAAATGTTACGCTAAAGAGTTATTCAGGACAGCTCATCCCTGTGTTAGGACAGTGCACTCTTCTTGCAACATATAAAGGACAAACAAAACTTGTGTCATTTTACGTTCTTCGTTCTTCTACTGCAGTGAACTTGTTTGGTTTGGATTTATTTCAGTTGTTTAACATGTCTATTGTAAATCAGGTCCTATCAGTGAATCAAACTGTGCCTACAGACAGTGTTTCTAGTGTAGGTGAAGAATTTGCAGACATTTTTGCATCGGGCCTTGGTTGCGCTAAAAACTATGCAGCACATTTGGAACTGCAAGTCAACGCGCAACCGAAATTTTTCAGAGCGCGCAATGTTCCTCACGCATTGCGTGATGAGGTCGCAAGAACATTACCTGATTTAGAGTCACAAGGTGTGGGTGCATGTGCGCAATGCCTTTTCTCTTTAGCTCCGCTTCATTGCTTACGCCGTACAGGTGTTCCGTTCGTCTGGACGACGGAATGCGAACGCGCCTTTCGCCAGTTGAAATCGGCGTTGCTTTCAAATACTTGCCTCACGCCTTTCGATCCCCAGAAACCCCTTTTGTTGATAGTATATGCATCGGATTTCGGGATCGGTGCTGTGCTTGCGCACAAAGTTGGCTCGCATGATCGCCCTATTGCCTTTGCGTCAAACTTGCCCTCGTCTGCGCAAAGAAATTATTCCCAGATAGAAAAAGAAGCTTTGGCTCTCGTGTTTGGTGTTACTAAGTTCCATGATTTCTTGTATGGTCGTCACTTTACCATCATCACAGACCACAAACCTTTGACATCGCTTTTTCATCCGAACAAGCCTGTACCTCCACGTACAGCGCAGAAATTCATTCGCAGGTCTATTTTCCTCTCGCAGTACCGCTACGATATCTTGTATCGGTCCACTGCTAAGCACGGAAACGCCGATGCGTTGTCCCGTTTGCCTGTTGCTGAGGATACAACATTCGATTCTTCTGAACTTGCTTGCGTGTTCATTGATTCGGAAACCGATGAAGTGGTCGAATCGTTTCCGATTGATTTTCGTCGTGTAGCTACAGCCACCGCTGCTGACCCTGTCCCTGCTACCGATTTGCGTTTTGTTGCTACGCAATGGCCATTGTCAAAGTCATGGATCGAGGATCCGTTGGTTCGCCGATTTTTTGCTCACAAGGAGAGACTTTTTGTTCGATGTGGTGTTTTGTTGTTGCGTTCTGATAATGATCAGTCCCGAGTCGTGATCCCACGTTCGTTACAGTCCTCTGTTTTACGGCTTCTTCACCAAGGACATTGGGGTATAGTGCGAACGAAACAACTTGCTCGTCAGCACTGTACTTGGTTCGGAGTCGATGCTGCGATTACGATTATGTGTTCTTCTTGCATGACGTGTGCCGAACAACAATCCGCGCCGCCGCGGAAAGTCTTTGCGTGGCCAAAAGCCACTTCCCCTTGGCAACGCTTGCACATGGATTTTGCTGGTCCATTCTGGAATACTCGATGGTTGGTTCTGGTCGATGCCTTCAGTAATTTTCCTTTTGTTGTCCGGATGTCTTCCACGACGTCCTCTGCCACCATCCAAGCGTTGTCTGCTATATTTTGCATTGAAGGTCTTCCACAGACTATTCTATCCGACAATGGCCCACAATTCATGTCCGTAGAATTTCAGTCATTCTGCCAGGCCAATGGTATTCAACATCTGACATCCGCGCCGTTTTCCCCTCAGTCAAACGGTGCCGCTGAACGATTGGTCTGGACTTTCAAGTCACAGATGTTGAAGTTGAAAGAGTCGCATTCTCGGGAGGACGCGTTGTTGCTCTTTTTGTCATTGTATCGCTCTTAGCCCCGAGATGGTCGCTCGCCGGCTGAGTTGCACCACGGTCGTCCTCATCGAACCTTGATGTCTTTGCTGCATCCGCCGCATCAGGTTCCTGTGCAGCGGCAGACTCCTGCTTTTGCTCCTGGAGACGTTGTATTCTATCGCAACTATCGAGGTTCACGGCGTTGGCTCGCAGGCCGCATTCTTCGCTGCCTCGGCCGCGCGATGTAATTGGTTTTGGGGGCCTCTGGTGAGGTGCGTCGGCATCTCAATCAGCTGCGCCTCTGTCGTCGCACGGGTTCTGCCGCTCCCCGTCTGCTTTCAGCGACGGTGCCGTCCGGTCAGCGCCCTGGGGACCCACCTACTGGCTCGCCTCATCCCCAGGTGTTCCCGACGATGCCTTCCATTTTTCCCCATGGCGACGCGCTGCTGCAGCCTCCGCCGCCGCCGCAGCTGCCGGTACTCCAGCCGGCGCCGCCCGCATTCGACGCTTCGCTGCAGCCGCCGAACGCCTCCCTGGGTCACGCGCCGCCGATCGCTGCCCGTGACCAGGTGTCCTCCGCCATGGACCTCTTGCCCGCTCCGGACCACATGGCGTCTTCGCGCGTCGGGTACCCCGACGCAATGGAGGTCGACCCTTCGGCCCCTCCTGTCTCTTTACGGGCGCATACACCGCATGTTGACGTGCACCCTGGACTAGGTTTTCAGGCGTTTCCTAGCTCCCCTCGGACCGAATGGCCGGGTGCGGGTGGCACAGCCTCGCCTGTTGTTAGGCTCCCCACCTCATCGCAAACGTCAACATGGGGTCCTCCCCACGGCGGGCGGAAGCCTTATAACACGACCGTTCGCCGATTTGCGGGGGAGGAATGTGGTGTCACCGCCAGACACCACACTTGCTAGGTGGTAGCTTAAATCGGCCGCGGTCCATTTAGTACATGTCGGACCCGCGTGTCGCCACTGTGTGATCGCAGACCGAGCGCCACCACAAGGGAGGTCTCGAGATACGGGATAGCACTCGCACCAGTTGTACGGACGACATTGCTAGCGACAATACGGACGTAGCCTTCCGCTCATTTGCCGAGAGACAGTTACAATAGCCTTCTGCTAAGTCCATGGCTACGACCTAGCAAGGCGCCATCAGCCTTACCTAGTTTGAGAGTTATCGTATAAATATCTCAAGAAGAACGTTGTAAACCAACAAAGAATAAAGTTAAGTATATTCCAAAGCTACGTATTTTCTTGATAGCAGTCATAACGTATCCTGTTCCAGACTTGACGCCAGTCGGCGTGTGTGTACGCGTGCCTTTCGGCTCCCTTCTCAATGTGGCGTAACCAGCTTGTTACGCCACAACAAGATGAAAATGGTATTTTAGTTATTTCTGTGAAACACAGTGTTGACTGTATACATTACCACACCTCCGTAATAATGTGAAAAGTGATTCTAGGATCAAAATTATGCATCATTTATGTAAAGACGTATTTGTATATCTAAAACTCTAAGCTCCAAAATACTGTACAACCTTATATTGCCCTCTTTTCCAAAGTAATCATTTCTTCTCTTCCTCTCTCTCTCTCTCCCTCTCTCTCTCTCTCACACACACACACACACACACACGAACATACGCATACAGACATGGGCGCAATCTGTTTCATAATTACTTCATTATTTTATAATACATTAGTGAGGAATAAACAATAAATTGGAAAATTAACAATTTTACAATATAAAACTTGATCAGATAATTACTGCAATTACTGTGGAGACATACCAATCTTATGGACAGTCTATATCGTTTTCCACATCTTTCTCAACACTGTCTGTTGCAAAGAGTAGTTTTTTTTTTCAATTTGAGATCATATTCAGAACAACCCCATTAGATAACCATGATTTCACTGCTGAATCTGCCTTAATAAAATTGAAACACAGCTGAACAGCATTTTACGGGCAAACTGTTCAAATGGTTCAAATGGCTCTGAGCACTATGGGACTTAACATCTTAGGTCATCAGTCCCCTAGAACTTAGAACTACTTAAACCTAACTAACCTAAGGACGTCACACACATCCATGCCCGAGGCAGGATTTGAACCTGCGACCGTAGCAGTCCCGCGGTTCCGGACTGCAGCGCCTAGAACCGCACGGCCACCGCGGCCGGCTGGCAAACTGTGCACATCACGAGTAATGTAGCTATCAAGCAGTTATTTATGCTGGAACAGAAAGTGGTCTGCCATTCGTAACTACCGTATAGTGTTCGGGATCGGTAAAGCACTGTCCCTGAAGTTATTGCCTTACGTGCTCACTGACTTCTCTAAGAGCTTTTAGTCTACCAATGATTTTGTATCTGAGAAGTTGTTGCGAATATAGCAAGGGGTCACATAAATCTTGTTTTTAGAGATTTGATATTAACATCTCTTACCCTTGCATTGTATGATACTTTGTGAAGGGAAACTGTCATTTTTTTCACAAAAAAATACCGAAGAACAGTTTCAAAATCGACTGTATCTGTGTTATTCCCTCTTACAGGACAAACTATGCACACTTTACCACCGTTGAGGAAGTGTTGTTTAGCGGGACTGATGGTCGAAATTCTTCATGGGAGGTATACCTTGCGGCCCTTCAGATGAACCAGCACCACCTCTGTCCTGAACGTCGGGTGCCGCCACCCTTACCCCCTGCTGACAGTGTTACTATGTGAACTACACTCCTCGGACTCTTAAAGCTGTCCTGTTTCTTACAGGTTCCACACATGAGCAATATTCTAGAATTGGTTTTCACAGGATGTGCAGATGTTGTACTGGGTCAAATACTTTTCGGAAATCAGGAAATACTGCATCTGTCAGACTGCATTGGTTAAAACTCTGACTATATCACATGATTAATGTGTGAGCTGGGTCTCCCATGTTCCATGTATACAGAAACCATGCTGGCTGGTATGAAGCAGGTCATTTTGTCATTTTGTTCGAAATATCTCATTATATTTTGGCTCAGGATATGTTCTACATGCTACGAAAATTAAAGTATGGTAATTCTTCTGGGTTTTTCCTTTGTTGAGGAATATATGAACTGGAGTTAAACATTTTAGCTTTTGCTTTGGTAGCCTAAATTTCAGTTCCTGTCTCACTCACGTGTGACTGTACACAAAAGTAGGTGTACAAGAGTTCGTTTCCAATCTTTAGGTTCTAAGTAGTTTTCGAAGAAGGGATTGCATAACATTTCCAAGGATGAATTGTCATGATCGTTTCTACCAAAATTGTAATTTTACAATTGGGTTGTTGCATGACCAAAATCTCCGTCAAAGATTACCGTGTGATTGGGGAACTTACGTGCAAACAAATGAGGTTTCCTCTGAACTTTTCGCTTACAATAGGAGTGTAGGAAAAGGGAGAGAAGGAAACATAGTGGGTGAATATGGATTGGGGCTAAGAAATGAAAGAGGCAGCCGCCTGGTAGAATTTTGCACAGAGCACAACATAATCATAACTAACACTTGGATTAAGAATCATGAAAGAAGGTTGTATACATGGAAGAACCCAGGAGATACTAAAAGGTATCAGATAGATTATATAATGGTAAGTCAGAGATTTAGGAACCAGGTTTTAAATTGTAAGACATATGCAGGGGCAGATGTGGACTCTGACCACAATCTATTGGTTATGACCTGTAGATTAAAACTGAAGAAAATGCAAAAAGGTGGGAATTTAAGGAGATGGGACCTGGATAAACTAAAAGAACCAGAGGTTGTACAGAGATTCAGGGAGAGCATAAGGGAGCAATTGACAGGAATGGGGGAAGGAAATACAGTAGAAGAAGAATGGGTAGCTTTGAGGGATGAAGTAGTGAAGGCAGCAGAGGATCAAGTAGGTAAAAAGATGAGGGCTAGTAGAAATCCTTGGGTAACAGAAGAAATATTGAATTTAATTGATGAAAGGAGAAAATATAAAAATGCAGTAAGTGAAGCAGGCAAAAAGGAATACACACGTCTCAAAAATGAGATCGACAGGAAGTGCAAAACGGCTAAGCAGGGATGGCTAGAGGGCAAATGTAAGGATGTAGAGGCCTATCTCACTAGCGGTAAGATAGATGCCGCCTACAGGAAAATAAAGAGACCTTGGGAGATAAGAGAACGACTTGTATCAATATCAAGAGCTCAGATGGAAACCCAGTTCTAAGCAAAGAAGGGAAAGCAGAAAGGTGGAAGGAGTATATAGAGGGTCTATACAAGGGCGATGTACTTGAGGACAATATTATGAAAATGGAAGAGGATGTAGATGAAGATGAAATGGGAGGCATGATACTGCGTGAAGAGTTTCACAGAGCACTGAAAGACCTGAGTCGAAACAAGGCCCCCAGAGTAGACAATATTCCATTGGCACTACTGACGGCCGTGGGAGAGCCAGTTCTGACAAAATTCTACCATCTGGTGAGCAAGATATATGAAACAGGTGAAATACCCTCAGACTTCTAGAAGATTATAATTATTCCAATCCCAAAGAAAGCAGGTGTTGACAGATGTGAAAATTACCTAACTATCAGTTTAATAAGTCACAGCTGCAAAATACTAACACGAATTCTTTACAGACGAATGGAGAAACTAGTAGAAGCCAACCTCGGGGAAGATCAGTTTGGATTCCGTAGAAACACTGGAACACGTGAGGCAATACTGACCTTACGACTTATATTAGAAGAAAGATTAAGGAAAGGCGAACCTACATTTCTAGCATTTGTAGACTTAGAGAAAGCTTTTGACAACGTTGACTGGAATACTCTCTTTCAAATTCTAAAGGTGGCAGGGGTAAAATACAGGGAGCGAAAGGCATTTACAATTTGTACAGAAACCAGATGGCAGTTATAAGAGTCGAGGGACATGAAAGGGAATCAGTGGTTGGGAAGGGAGTAAGACTGGGTTGTAGCCTCTCCCCGATGTTGTTCAATCTGTATATTGAGCAAACAGTAAAGGAAACAAAAGAAAAATTCGGAGTAGGTATTAAAATTCATGGAGAAGAAATAAAAACTTTGAGGTTCGCCGATGACATTGTAATTCTGTCAGAGACAGTAAAGGACTTGGAAGAGCAGTTGAATGGAATGGACAGTGTCTTGAAAGGAGGAAATAAGATGAACATCAACAAAAGCAAAACAAGGATAATGGAATGTAGTCTAATTAAGTCGGGTGATGCTGAGGGAATTAGATTAGGAAATGAGGCACTTAAAGTAGTAAAGGAGTTTTGCTATTTGGGAGCAAAATAACTGATGATGGTCGAAGTAGAGAGGATATAAAATGTAGGCTGGCAATGGCAAGAAAAGCGTTTCTGAAGAAGAGAAATTTGTTAAAATCCAGTATTGATTTAAGTGTCAGGAAGTCATTTCTGAAAGTACTCGTATGGAGTGTAGCCATGTAAGGAAGTGAAACATGGACGATAAATAGTTCGGACAAGAAGAGAATAGAAGCTTTCGAAATGTGGTGCTACAGAAGAATGCTGAAGATTAGATGGGAAGATCACATAACTAATGAGGAAGTATTGAATACGATTGGGGAGAAGAGAAGTTTGTGGCACAACTTGACTAGAAGAAGGTATCGGTTGGTAGGACATGTTCTCAGGCATCAAGGGATCACCAATTTAGTATTGGAGGGCAGCGTGGAGGTTAAAATCGTAGAGGGAGACCAAGAGATGAATACACTAAGCATATTCAGAAGGATGTATGTTGCAGTAGGTACTGGGAGATGAAAAAGCTTGCACAGGATAGAGTAGCATGGAGAGCTGCATCAAACCAGTCTCAGGACTGAAGACCACAATAACAACAGGACGTGAATCTGCTGCTCGATCGAATGATACAATTGCCATTTTGCCCAAGGAGTCTTGCCCAAAGAATCTCTCATTCAGCTTCAAATTCTGTCTCGGCGGGTCTGAGTTCCTTGTTTACTAAGACAAATACAACAACCGCATTTCCCACTACCCTATCTTTTTTACAGTAAGTTAAATTTTCCCGAAAACGTTATAGCTACCAATGTCAGGCGCAACCATGTTTCTGTACCTCAGATTCCGTAGGCTTCATTGCTTTCCAGATGCACATCGAACTCAGGCGCTTCGCTGCAAATGCTTTGGCAGTTAACTACAGCCGCGCGGGATTAGATGAGCGGTCGGACATGGGTGTGTGTCTTTGTCCTTAGTATAATTTAGGATGAGTACACTACTGGCCATTAAAATTGCTACACCAAAAAGAAATGCAGATGATAAACGGGTATTCATTGGACAAATATATTATACTAAAACTGACATGTGAGTACATTTTCACGCAATTTGGGTGCATAGATCCTGAGAAATCAGTGCCCAGAACAACCACCTCTGGCCGTAATAACGGCCTTGATAGCCTGAGCATTGAGTCAAACAGAGCTTGGATGGCGTGTACAGGTACAGCTGCCCATGCAGCTTCAACACGATACCACAGTTCATCAAGAATAGTGACTGGCGTATTGTGACGAGCCAGTTGCTCGGTACCCATTGACCAGACGTTTTCAATTGGTGAGAGATCTGGAGAATGTGCTGGCCAGGGCAGCAGTCGAACATTTCCTGTATCCAGAAAGGCCCGTACAGGACCTGCAACATGCGGTCGTGCATTATCCTGCTGAAATGTAGGGTTTCGCAAGGATCGAATGATGGGCAGAGCCACGGGTCGTAACACATCTGAAATGTAACGTCCACTGTTCAAAGTGCCGTCAGTGCGAACAAGAGGTGACCGAGACGTGTAACCAATGGCACCCCATACCATCACGCCGGGTGATACGCCAGTATGGCGATGGCGAATACACGCTTCCAATGTGCGTTCACCGCGATGTCGCCTAACACGGATGCGACCATCATGATGCTGTAAATAGAACCTGGATTCATCCGAAAAAATAACGTTTTGCCATTCGTGCACCCAGGTTCGTCGTTGAGTACACCATCGCAGGCGCTCCTGTCTGTGATGCAGCGTCAAGGGTAACCGCAGCTATGGTCTCCGAGCTGATAGTCCATGCTGCTGCAAACGTCGTAGAACTGTTCGTGCATATGGTTGTTGTCTTGCAAACGTTCCCATCTGTTGTCTCAGGGATGGACACGTGGCTGCACGATCCGTTACACTTATTCCATATTATGCTAACACTCATTGGATCTCGACCAACGCGAGCAGCAATGTCCCGATACGATAAACCGCAATTGCGATAGGCTAGAATCCGACCCTTATCAAAGTCGGAAACGTGACGGTACGCATTTCTCCTACTTACACAAGGCATCACAACAACGTTTCACCAGGAAACGCCGGTTAACTGCTGTTTGTGTGTGAGTAATCGGTTGGAAACTTTCCTCATGTCAGCACGTTGTAGGTGTCGCCACCGGCGCCAACTTTGTGTGAGTGCACAATGTGGAAAGCTAATCATTTGCATATCACAGCATCTTCTTCCTGTCGGTTAAATTTCATGTCTGTAGCACCTCATCTTCGTTGTGGAGCAATGTTAATGGTTAGTAGTGTACGATGCGCTAGTGGACTGATGAAACCGCGTCGAATGCTGGAGTGTGATTTTCTCGAAAACTATTGACTGTAAGTCGAAGTACGTGTCCCTTTATTTTCGCTCCTCTTTCAACCTACCAAGTTTCCACTGTGTCAGAGAGCAGCCTACGGCGGGTTGCCCTTGTGCCTGTAGCCGGACGAGTTGTCTAGCGTTGCGGTAATAAATATTAAACACAAGCCTTCCTTGTAAATAAAACAGTTTGTCTATCAGTGCGAACCGTATCAAAATACCTACAGTGGTTCTCGAAATTATCCATCAGATAAAGATTGAAAAACGCGACGGGGGACACTACATGTGTGAGACCAAATCAGCAAGTCCAAGCCCCTACTTTTTGTAGCCAAATTAGGTTATAAATGCGAAGTCAACATGTCCTTTCCCAGCGTTGGACCCATCTTGGTTCGTTCCGGCCTTATCTTCCGGTAGCTCCGCCGCACGACGGTTGTGGTTCACACGTCCGTGGCGTTAGAGCAACGAAGCTTGATTTGTTTTCTATGGAGCAAGGGACGAACACCCATCGAGATCTACAGGGAAATGCAGCCCACATGTGGCGAAAACTGATTCATTTTGAGAATTGTGACGTCGTGGTGGTGCTGTTAGTTCGATAAAGGCCATGAAGTCTAGCATCTCAATGAGCGATCGTGGAGGCCGCGTTTTTTGCTGACTGATGACCATATTCCCGCGCGGATGCAATGTTGAAAGCAGATCGGTGCGTGAAAATCACGGCCATTTCCCGACATCTTGGCGCATTGTATGGGAGTGCTTACGACATCGTTCCAGGAGCGCTATGGTACCGGAAGGTTTCATGTCAGTGGGTGCCTAAGCAGTTGGACGACATGATGGAAGGCAAGCGAATGACGTCTTCACTGAATCATCTGCAATGGTATTCCAAGGAGGGTCAAAGTTTCCTGGACCCCCATATTACTGTCGATAAAACGTGGATACTGCATTTCATAACGAAATTCAAGCACCAGAGCATGCTGTGGAAACATCCAGGTTCGCCTGTGACAAAAAAAAAAATCCGTTCAGCGCCATCTGCTTGGAAAGTGATGTTAACAACATTTTGCCGGCCGGAGTGGCCATGCGGTTCTAGGCACTACAGTCTGGAGCCGAGCGACCGCTACGGTCGCAGGTTCGAATCTTACCTCGGGCATGGATGTGTGTGATGTCCTTAGGTTAGTTAGGTTTAATTAGTTCTAAGTTCTAGGCGACTGATGACCTCAGAAGTTAAGCCGCATAGTGCTCAGAGCCTTTTTAACGACCTTTTGAGATAGGCGTGGACTGCTCCTGATGGATTTCACGCCACAAGAATGTCGACAGTATTTGTTCCACACTGTCACATCCGAGAGCTGCCGTTAGGTGAAGGCCGAGGGATTCTCGATGTGGACAACGTGATTCTGCTGCACGACAATGCGAGACTACATGTGGCACTCAGAACTGCCAAAAAGCACCAGCCATTCCGGACTACCCACCATACAGTCCAGACCTCGCCCCCTACTGATTTCCACGTTTTAGCACCATTGAAGAAGTTCCTGGTTGAACAGCCATTCACAAGTAATAAAGAATGAAAACAGCAGTCCGAAGGTGGTTCCATAATCGGCCAGACAAATTCTGTTCCAGGGGCACATCAAATTTACTGCTGCAATGGGACAAATGTATGAATCGGTGTGTGAGCTACGTAGCTTATAGAAAATAGGGGCAAAGACTTTCTGATTTGCCTTCGCACTCGAGTGACCCAGCCCGACTACGCACAGGTTGCATTAAGTATGTACAGTCAGACAGCTTGTGTGGCGTAGCGTATTTTGCTAGCAGGCTACTGCGTGGAGTTATGAATAAATTTCAGAGAACAACGTTAACAAATTAAATATCGTCACTTTCATATAACTTATGCAATGTAAGTGGCACACGACAGGAAAGTTGACTGGAAGCATGAATGCTACGTGTTCCATATTGAACTGGAGGTTGGAGTGATATCTCATGGGAATAATGGGAGTACAACGTGATGTTAGAAATATGTTTACAACGAATGCAAAAACTGTATGCGAATCATGGGTGTATGTGTGTGTGAATGATTCAATTTGTGTCAGAGGCTGGCAGAGGTGACGCAAATAAATAATAATAATAAACCACGCATGACAATACAAGTTTAGCTCGTTTATGGAATGAATTTTCACCCTGAGGTGGAGTTTGCGCTGATATGAAACTACCTGGCAGGTTAAAACTGTGTGCTGGAGTGAGACTGGAACCTGAGGCCTTTTACCTCCGACGTGCAAGTGCTCTACCAACTGAGACGATTGGTCATGACTCGTACTTGGGTAGCTCAGTTGGTAGAGCGCTTTTGCGTGAAGGGCGAAGATCCCAGGTTCAAGCCTCGTTCAGGCACACAGTTTTAACCTGCCAGGAAGTTACATATCGGCGCACACTCAACTGCAGATTGAACATCCCCCAAGTTTTGGCTTAGCAATTTCTCCGCAGTACACTTTCTCCAAGTTACGCAGGAGAACGTCTGTGAAGTTTGGAAGGAAGGAGATGAAGTACTGGCGAAATGAAGTTGTTTATTTTGTGTTACAGTACTTCCTCTGTGAAGCTTGGCACGCAGTGTGATGCATTGTAGAGGCTCATTGCTGCATTTGTTTGTCGTGGACTCTTTACACCGCATAGAGAACTGCGTCCATATATGGGTTTGATTAAAGAAAGGTAGAAAGCTGAGAGTAACGATGGCGATTATTTGGCTGAAACGACGGGTTTTCGGTTATATCGGCTTTTTCAATGCCAGTTTAACTGAACTGTGAAAAGCGCTCAAAATAACTGGTTTAAGAAACAACCGATATACGGTTTTTTCTTCCGTTTATGATCTGTAAATAGGGAAGGATATCGATCAAAGATTGAATCATTTTTTCTCCCTCAATTTCAAAACACAAAGAATCACAATATTGAGCTAATAGTCAAAGAAAAAAGCCCCTTTTCTCGAAAAGTGAGACGTGGTTGGGTACTACTAAAAATCCCCAGTGTTATCCTACTGATTGGAAATTTTTGTAACTCTGCTCAAAAATCGTGTTGTAATAGCGGTTCATACCACTTCTTGGGCATTGCAAACAGTCGGTGCTATAGGGTGAAAACTGAGGTTGAAGAACTCTATTTTTCGTGTTAATTTGTCCGTTTTCATTTGTTAAAAGCAGATAAAGACATGTTGTGTATACGGGCATTAGATGAGTTGGTTTGTGGTTTTATTTTAAACTGAGAGTGATTTGTTAGGTTCCAAGTTTTCCCCTTATATGATGTCTCAAATTTGTTGTGACTTCTCCCATTTTTAATCTTTTAAAGTAATGGACTAGCGTAATTCACTGATATCACACTTCAATACCTCAGATGAGGAATGGTTCCATTTTGTAATACGAGTGATGTTCGACTATGACAATGAGAAACTGCCGTATAGACCTGATAGCCCAGGTCCTGCACACTGCTTCTACACGCATACCATCTGATAGCCCACGCCACATGGTAACTGGTACATTATAGACCCAGCAAAGCTATACCGATTCTTATACTATTCGTTTGATGTCCGTTTCTGTCTTATTGTTATTAATATAGAACTGACCGTTTTTCTCGTTTTGTATTATTACACAATATTTCAAAGCAATGCAATTTTACGAATAAAAAACACTCGTTGCTTTAAAAAAAGCCGGCCGCTATGACCGAGCAGTTCTAGGTGCTTCAGTTCGGAACCGTGCTGCTGCTACTGTCGCAGGTTCGAATCCTGCCTCGGGCATGGATGTGTGTAATGTTCTTAGGTTAGTTAAGTTTAAGTAGTTCTAAGTCAAGCGGACTGTTGACCTCAGATGTTAAGTTCCATAGTGCTCAGAGCCATTTCAACCATTTGAACCTTAAAAAACGTTTTATTTAAAAACGGACGGGTTTAGCATTGTTGCAATGGGTAATTGGTATTGCGACTATTTTATCCGGTTATTAATTAAAAATAAAAGCACCTGACATGACAAAGGCCAAACAAATACCGAAAAATATCCGTACCGGTTTTAGCCAGTCAACGAAGCAAAGTTGCTTTTTGGAAAAAATTTTACTCCTAGAAAAAAAATAAAACATCACATATTTTGGATTCGCATGTTTTCTCCGCAATGCAATTGTTCTCAAAAGATTGGAGGGGATTTATTGGTTCATTATTTCCAACTGTGTCTCATCACAACCTGATAATGAAGTGGTTACCTTTCCGTCATTGCCGATATTTACTACGATGCTTTAGTGTAGAGTAACTGACTGCCCATTGTTCAAGGAATTTGCAGTGAATTGAGCGTGCGAATCTGAGGGCAGCAGCAATTGGCAGATTGAAATTTTAGTCATATTTCGAAATGCGTATCGCTAGATCATTCAGAGGTGATACTCGGTTAAGGCACAGAGTGGAGAAAGGGAACTCTTCCAGGATATGATCCCACAACCTTTCCGCTTCCAGCCACACGTTCTACTGCTCGCTCCGGGATATGATCCCACAACCTTTCCGCTTCCAGCCACACGTTCTACTGCTCGCTACACCACCACATGAGATATTATGAATTAGGTCCTGCTTGCTGCATTCACGAGACACCGCTGCTGTGTCTGGTTAAGGCGGCTGTTTGCTAGATGGCAATGGTATCGTTTTCACAATTTCATTTCAATTCGCCCTAATTCAGACAGTATGTATCAAATGTATATAAACTAGATGCTAAATCCTTCCTCACGAATCAGCGTATCTGTTAGTAAAAATCGGGTAAAAAGCGCCACAGAATTTCGTGAGACTAGCCTGCCTACACAGACGGACGCAAGCAAGCGACTTAGTCATGGCGTACCTCCTAATATCGTGTCGGAGCTCTTTTTCTTCGGCGTAGTGCAGCAACTCAACGTAGCATCGACTCAACTGCGAAAGTGTTGCCGACGCAGGGTTTTGTGCACGAACTGACCTCTCGATTATATACCATAAGTGTTCGACGGAGTTCATGTCGGGCTATCTGGGTGGCCAAATCGTTTGCTTGAATTGCCCAGAATTTTCTTCAAACCAATCGCAAACAACTGTCACCCGCTCACATGGCGTATTGTCTACCATAAAAATTACGTAGCTGTTTGGGATCATGAAGTTCATGGAAGGCTGCTAATGTTTTCCAAGTAGACGAACATAACCGAGTAGCCAGTCGATTCCATATAAACACAAACCACACTATTATGGAGCCACCAACAGCTAACACTTGTTGACACCTTGGGTCCACGGATTCGTAGCGTCTGCACCACACTCGAACTCTACCACGAGCTCTTATCAACTGAAATCGGTATTCGTCTGAGCAGGCCACAGTTTTCCAGTTATCCAGGGTGCAACTGATACGGTCAAGAGCACAGGAGAGGCGCTGCAGGCGATGTCGTGTTGTTAACAAAGGCACTCACGTCGGTCGTCTGCTGCACATAGCCCATTAAGGCCAAATTTCGCCGTATTGTCCTAGCGGGTACGCTCGTCGTGCGTCCCACATTGATTTATGCGGTTATTTCACGCAGTGTTGTGTGTCTGTCAGCATTGACAACTCTACGGAAACGCCGCTGCTGTCGGTCGTTCAGTGAAGGCTATCGGCCACAGCGTTGTCTGTGGTGAAAGGTAATGACTGATTATATATATATATATATATATATATATATATATATATATATATATATATATATATATATGAAGAACCTATCTTTTGTATGCAAGTGTAGCTGTATCAATGTATTATAAGAAAATATTAATTTACGTGCTTCTTATGTTCCGAATCTTAGATCCTTGTCCATCTTTTATTCTCAAGTCCGTAAGTCCCGATATTTTCAAACTGGATTTGACAACATCTTGCATGGCTAGTAAAACCCCACATATTAGTAACCGGAATAACGCCAGAGCAATGTTCTATTGACATATTGCTTCTCTGCAAATTACTTTAAGAGTGCAATTTGACACTAATGTTTCGTATTGTTGTCACGTCGAAACCATAGTCAAGTCCAAATCCGTAGGTAGGGTCATTAGCGAAATAGACCACTTAGAACTAAAGCAATTTTTATTACTGACGTCAACGTGGAGCTACAACAGAAGTGAACTCCTGCACGGAGAGTGTAGCTATTTATACAGACATCAAATATTGCAGAATGCTGGTGTTGATATAAACAACGAATACTTCAGAATGCTGGTATTCATACTTACATCGAATATTCCATAATACACAAACATCACAAACGTTACACATTTCAAGAACCTTCCTTAAGTTATAAATACTTAATAGCAAATTAATGCTATAGGCTGTGTTTGAACTTGTGATCTGCAGCACGAAATGCTATTAGCTACGCTGCAGTATTGTGCCACTTGCATGTTAAATGATTTGAAAAAGAGATTGAAGAGGGCAGGTCCTGACAACCTAGCAACGTAGCACTCACTAACAAGTGGGGAGACGACCAGAATCAGTTAGTAGTCGTCTAAAGGATAGTCACAGTCAATACAGTCATGGCCGAAATAGATAGATTTCGAGGAAATAAATGCAGCGATAATGTCCGTGTGTAACATTGGTGCAACTAGTGCAGGCGTTATGATACTGCAGCAGTTAAACTTTCCATTCTGTCTAATGGGATAAATACGTCACAACAGAAATATCTTCCAAAAGTGAGGTAACAACTGTTCCAGTACACATAAACATCATAACAATGTGGGCCCAAGAAAACCACGACGTCAATAAGTTTGCCATTTCGAGCCTAGAATATGTACTGTTTCACAATGTTTAGTAATTTCATTGTATTACAATTACACAAAATGAAATTTCTTGACTCATTTGCGGGTCCCAGAACCTTCCTCGTGGTTTCAATGGAATACGATTAATGTACTGTGAACGACAAATTATTGTTCATTCGGTACTGTGATTCTGGCCAGCCCTGAATTCAGTTATAGGTGTTCGGAACCAGAATCGATGCGATACCTCGATAATATCGGAAAAGTTAACTAGTACCGGAGCCGACGAAACGTATTGATTGCTTATTTATTTCTAAGCTTTTCTTATTAAGAACGAAACGCTGCATGTATGGAAATAGTCTATGTTTTAACGATCCAACATTAACTTCATACTGAAAGCAAATGTAAGAAGCAAACTTGCCAAACATTGTAAGCTATCAACCTATATTATTAGTATAGCGCACCATAACAACTTTCTCTTTAAGACAAAAGCTCTCCATATCAATACAAGGTCAAGTGCAGTTTCGTAATTATGTTACGTTTTTATGGAACAAATGAATGACTGGTTTCCAGGTGTTTCTACCAAAATACCGTGCTCTGCTGATCGAATTGGTTCTGGATGTTTCAATTACTTCTATACGACTATAAGTCCTGAGTTAATTAATAAAAATCATATTACAGTCATTTAAGAATATTCTCACCTCAGACTCGTTTACACTGAGGTGACAAAATTGGCGTAGCGATATACATATATACAGATGGCCGTAATATCAAGCACACAGGGTATAAAATGGCAATGCTTTGACGGAGCTGTCAGTTTTAGTCACCTGATTAACGTGAAAAGGCTTCCGCCGTGATTATGGCCGCGCGACGGGAATTAACAGACTCTGATCCCTGGAGCTAGAAACACGGGACATTCCATTTCGGAAATTGTTAGGGAATTTAATATTCCGTGACCCTCAGTGTCAAGAGTGTGCCGAGTATACCAAAACTCAGACTATTGAACATATTTTCTGAAAACTGTCTTGAGCACCTACTTCGGCAGACCACACGCGATGGAGATCTCTCAGACCCTGTAGGTACAAACAGGCCGGACCTTGCCGATAGCGTTAGTATAGAGACGGGGATCATGATGACATCATAACGACTATGGTTACGGAAGTTATTTCATCAGTCAAGAAGGCTAGGAGATTATTTCTGCTACAAAGAGCAGATAAACAGTCGTTAGCATCTCACTTAGTCAGTGATCTGACATCATGTAATTCCAGTAAGATCGATGTAAAGTTTTTATGGACAAAGTGTAAGCGGACTGTAAATCGTGGTCTGGAGAACTATGAACGCAGAAGGTGGATTGAGGGCGGAAAAGACTAACAATTTTTTTAAGAACGAACTTCTGAAAATGATGCAGAGGCAGAGGCTGTTGCACTCTGGGTTCAAAGTGGAATGCGCAATGACGACACTAAAGGTTAGTACAGATTCGGAGAAGCTGTCGAAGTCGATTGATTGTGAGAGGATACGAGATGAATAAGACAAAATTTCTATCTGGTGTGATGGAAGGCAGCTGGCTCTAAATGAGGATAAATGTGACTTAATGTGGATGAAAAGGAAAGATGAACGTGTAGTGTTCGGATACAGCATTAGTAGTGTGCTGCTTGACACAATCACATTGTTTGAATGTATAGGAGTAAAGTTGTAAACCGACATTAAATGGAACGATTATGTGAGGACTGTGATAGGGAAGGTGAATGGTGAACTTCAGTTAATTGGGAGAATTTTGAGAAAGTGTGATTAATTTGTAAAGGAATCCGCATATAGGACACTAGTGCTTTGTATTTTCGAATACTGCTAGAGTGTTTTGGATACGTACCAGGACAGATTGAAGGAATACATCGAAGCAATTAGGAGGCACGCTGCTAGATTTGTTATCGATAGGTACGAAAAACACGGAAGTATTACGGAGATGCTTATGTAACTCAAATGGGAATTAATCATAACATGTAAGCTTTCACGGCCGGTGTCTTCATTAAATAAAACTTCCGGGCTGAATTACCGTGGTCCATATGTAAAACTTCATCTCCTTTCTGACGTTTCGTTGCCTACTGCGGCCAATATCTTCCGAGGTGAGTCGGGGACTGGCTGCTAGGCGCTGGAGGCCCCTCTTGTATAGAGCGCTTAGATGGCGCCACCACTCATCACGTGCTTTTGACTTTAATACTATCTCTGGGTAGTGCCATCTCTCTCGAGTACAGGTAATCGATTGTCACTTCGTCGGTGCAAAGTCTACTGCCATATCTTGTCTAGTTTTAATCCTTCTTCTTTTTTATTAAAATTATTTTCGTGCTTGTAGATATCTATAGCTTCTCTAAACATGCGGGTATAATAATGTGTGGTCCTAGCTATCACGTTTGTCTCAGTAAATTTTATTTCGTGATCACTGTCTTTGAAAACGCGTTCCGCTACAGCTGATTTGTCAATTTGTCCCAATCTGCAGTTCTTTTTGTGTCCGTTAGGCGGGTATTAACACTCCTTTTAGTTGTTCCAATATAAACCATGCCACAACTACACGGAATTATCATCCTAGCCAGAAGAGAGGAGTCATAAAAACTTTTGTGGACAGAGCTAATAAAATCTGTGAGCCTATTTATTTGCAATATGAATCAAGCCACTTACGAACGGCTTTCAAGAGAAATGAGTACACTGACAACGAGATAGATCGAGCACTCCACCCTAGAAGAAAAGTGTCCGAAAAAACACGACAACAACAAACGTCGTCTGGAAAAGTTTTACTTCCATTTATTCATAACACCACGGATCGTATTGGGAAAGTGGAGACAATCTTTCGACCTACCAAGAAAATAAGAGAAACTTTAAGATCGGTGAAAGACGCACGACACCCGTTAGCTACCCCAAGTGTGTATAAAATTCCGTGTAGCTGTTGCATGGTTTATATTGGAACAACTAGAAGGAGTGTTAATACCCGCCTAACAGAACACAAAAGGAACTGTAGATTGGGACAAATTGACAATTCAGATGTAGCGGAACACGTTTTCAAAGACGGTGATGATAGCTACGACCTCACATTATTATACACGCATGTATAGAGAAGCTATAGAGATCTGCAAACACGAAAAAAATTTTAATAAAAAATAAGAAGGAATAAAACTAGACAAGATATGGCGGTCGACTTTGCACCTACGAAGTGACAATCGATTACCTGTAGTCGAGAAAGATGGCACTAGCCAGAGATAGTTTTAAAGGCGAAAGCACGTGATGAGAGGTGGCGCCATCTAATCTCTCTGTATAAGCGGGACCTCCACCGCCTAGCAGCCACACGACGCACGCACGACACACGCGCTTACGCACGCACTCGAGTGCTGCTCGAGATATCGATGAGAGAGGTGTATCGCCATGCGAAGGGTTGGCGGATCGTCGTCCGTGGGGCCAGCTCAGGCGACTGAGCTGATCCTGAAGGCGGACCCGTCCGGCCCCCCACCTATGACGAACCGGCAGTCGACTCCTGACTACGCTAACGATGACTCTTTTACTTCTGACCTGCGCTCTCGTGACCGAGCGTTCATTCTTATGAACAAGCTCCCTCACGGGGGGTCCTATCTTTGCCGAGACCACTCGAGAGGTCGCTGTGCCCCGCGTCGCTCCTCTGGCCCCAGAGACACAGGAAGAGCCCGTGCCTGCGCCAGTTGAAGCCCCGTCCTGCGCTAGGGGAAACCCCGCAGTCTGGACGGCGGCACAGTCCGCTGCAGAGGCCACCGAGGTGGCCGCCATCGAACTGCCGGGCGCAAAGCTTACTGAGGCGATTGCAGAGGCAGAGCGTCGCGACATCGACGCTGACGATGCCCGCGCGCCCAGCAAACGCCGGGCTGTGACACACGACGATTCCGACAACGCCTCCCTGACCTCTAACACCGCGAGTCCGCGGAAGAAGGCGTCTAGGGCCTCCCGCGCCTCCACCATAGAGGCTGTGAAGACGGTCGCGAGCTCCTCCCGGAGCACCGCCAAGCCGAGGCTGGCAACGAAGACGCAGCGACCCAGTCGTTCGCCTGCTGCCTCCCGGCAGCCTGATGCGGACGCGGCAGAGGACGACGACGCCCCAGAAGAAGCCGCCGCCCCCGCCGCCCATCATTCGTCCAATGGGACGGCGCCTACATGGATTTCCAGCGGAAACTTGACAGGGTGGCAACGTCCACTACTGTCAAGGCCGCCGGCCGTGGCCTCTACAAGGTCACAGTGACGTCCAATGAAGAGTACCGCGCGGTGATGGACACCACCTGCAAGGATGGCCTCCCGTGTTACACGCACCCTTCCGACCCCCTCAGACTTCTGAATGTGGTTTTACACCACCTTCCCCTCAAGTTTGTCTCGGACTACCTCCGAGAGGAGCTCGAGGACGTGGGCTATAGCATCCGGTCCACCGGCCCGATGAAGTCCCTGGAACTCACCGAGACATGCCACTGTACCAGGTTGCCCTCATCGACAACCTGGAAAACCGGAAGATTTTCCAGGTGCAGCGGGTCGGCCGTGTCGAGGTCGCGGTGGAGCCGCTTCGGGCCAAAGGCGAGAGGCGGCGGGCAGCACGTTGCCAGTTACAGAGGCTGTTCGGCCTCCAAACGGGGCCTCAACCAGCAACGGCGCGTGGCTGCTCCTTCTCGTAAAGTGCACCCGTCCACGAGTTTTGCTGCCGCCACCGAAGGCGGACCGTCTGCCTCCTCCACCCAGCGAACGGAGCAGGCCGTTGGCGAGTGGTAGCAGCCGACTGCACCGTCCGCGGCTTCCCCCGGGCGAGTGGCAACCGCGGCAACCACGCCTGGCATACGCGATGCCGCCCCACGCAGGAGTCGCCGGCGCGCGGGGCGGGCCACCCCTGCCGCTGCGCAACGGACTGCCGCCGACACTCTGCCGTGGCAGCAGCCCGCAACTCGTGCTGCGGCGCCATTGCAACTAGCTGCCGGTGATACACGGCAGTCGCCTTCTACGGCGCGGTCGCAACTAGCCGCCCCCGTAGCGGAGGCCGCCCCAACGGCACCCTCGGATCCCGATCGCTTTTGCGGTCGTTGAGGCAGCTGCTCGAGCAACTCTCGGTGCTCGTCACCGCGGTTACGACGGCCCTCCAGGCTGGCCTTGCTGCTTCTGCCCACCATGGATAACCGCCACATCCGTGGCCTCACCGTATGCGCCCTCAACGCGAACAGCTCGGTCCCCCAGCAAGAGGAATTCATGGCGTTCTTGCGCGACGAGGCAATTGACATTTACCTCGTGTGCGACTCATTCCTGCTGCCGGGAATTCGTGTGAAGGCGGCCAACTATCGGTGCTATCGCACCGACAGGCTGACCCTTGGTGGCGGGACGGCCATCTACGTCAAGGCTTCCCTCAAACATCACGAAGTCCAGCTAATAAAATAGCACAGAAGCTGAAATCGTTATAGCTGCAGAAAGCTGGCTGAAGCCTGAAATAAGTTCGGCAGAAATCTTTACGAAGCCTCAGACGGCGTTCAGGAAAGATAGATTAGGCAGAGTTGGTGGTGGAGTGTTTGTGTCTGTCTGTAGTGGTTTACCTTGTAGTGAAGTCGAAGTAGATACTCCGTGCGATTTGGTATGGGTGGAGGTTATTCTTAACAGCCGAACTAAGTTAATAATTGGTTCCTTCCACCGGCCCCCAGACTCCGATGATATAGTTGCTGAACAGTTCAGAGAAAATTTAAGTCTTGTAACAAATAAATACCCCACTCATACGGTTATAGTTAGTGGGGACTTCAACCTTCCTTCGATATACTGGCTAAAATACTTGTTCAAAACCGGTGGTAGGCAGAAAACTTCTTCAGAGATTGTCCTAAATGGTTTCTCCGAAAATTATTTCGAGCAGTTAGTCCACGAACCCACGCGAATTGTAAATGGTTGCGAAAACACACTTGACCTCTTAGCCACAAACAATCCAGAGCTAATAGAGAGCATCATGACTGGTACAAGGATTAGTGATCACAAGGTCGTTGTAGCTAGGCTCAATTCCGTTTCTTCCAAATCCACCAGAAACAAACGAAAAATAATTTTATTTAAAAAAGCGGATAAAGTGTCACTAGAAGCCTTCCTAAGAGACAGTCTCCATTCCTTCCGAACTGACTATGCAAATGTAGACGAGATGTGGCTCAAATTCAAAGATATAGTAGCAACAGCACTTGCGAGTTCCATACCTCATAAATTGGTAAGAGATGGAACTCATCCCCCATGGTACACAAAACAGGTCCGAACGCTTTTGCAGAGGCAACGGAAAAAGCATGCGAAGTTCAGAAGAACGCGAAATCCCGAAGATAGGCTAAAACTTACAGATGCGCGAAATTTGGCACGGAGTTCAATGCGAGATGCCTTTCATAGGTTCCACAACGAAACATTGTCTCGAAATTTGGTACAAAATCCGAAGAAATTCTGGTCGCATGTAAAGTACACAAGCGGCAAGACGCAGTCAATACCTTCGCTGCGCAGTGCCGACGGTACTGTTACCGACGACTGTGCCGCTAAAGCGGAGTTATTGAACGCAGTTTTCCGAAATTCCTTCACCAGGGAAGACGAATGGAATATTCCAGAATTTGAAACACGAACATCTGCTAGCATGAGTTTCTTAGAAGTAGATACCTTAGGCGTTGCGAAGCAACTCAAATCGCTTGATACGGGCAAGTCTTCAGGTCCAGATTGTATACCGATTAGGTTCCTTTCAGATTACGCTGATACAATAGCTCCGTACTTAGCAATCATATACAACCGCTCGCTCACCGATAGATCTGTACCTACATATTGGAAAATTGCGCAGGTCGCACCAGTGTTTAAGAAGGGTAGTAGCAGTAATCCATCGAACTACAGACCTATATCATTGACGTCGGTTTGCAGTAGGGTTTTGGAACATATACTGTATTCAAAGATTATGAAACACCTCGAAGGGAACGATCTATTGATACCTAATCAGCATGGTTTCAGAAAACATCGTTCTTGAGCAACGCAGCTAGCTCTTTATTCGCACGAAGTAATGACCACTATCGACGTGGGATCTCTAGTTGATTCCGTATTTCTAGATTTCCGGAAAGCTTTTGACACCGTTCCTCACAACGCGACTTCTAATCAAGCTGCGGGCCTACGGGGTATCGTCTCAGTTGTGCGACTGGATTCGTGATTTCCTGTCAGGAAGGTCGCAGTTCGTAGTAATAGACGGCAAATCATCGAGTAAAACTGAAGTGATATCATGTGTTCCATTGGGAAGCGTCTTGGGACCTCTGCTGTTCCTGATCTATATAAATGACCTGGATGACAATCTGAGCAGTTCTCTTAGGTTGTTCGCGGATGATGCTGTAATTTTCCGTCTAGTAAGGTCATCCGAAGACTAGTATCAGTTGCAAAGCGATTTAGATAAGATTGCTGTATGGTGTGGCAGGTGGCAGTTGACGCTAAATAACGAAAGGTGTGAGGTGATCCACATGAGTTCCAAGAGAAATCCGTTGGAATTCGATTACTCGGTAAACAGTACAATTCTCAAGGCTGTCAATTCAACCAAGTACCTGGGTGTAAAAATTACGAACAACTTCAGTTGGAAAGACCACATACATAATATTGTGGGAAAGGCGAGCCAAAGGTTGCGTTTCATTGGCAGGACACTTTGAAGATGCAACAAGTCCACTAAAGAGACAGCTTACACTACACTCCTTCGTCCTCTGATAGAATATTGCTGCGCGGTGTGGGATCCTTACCAGGTGGGGTTGACGGAGGACATCGAAAAGGTGCAAAAAAGGGCAGCTCGTTTTGTATTATCACGTAATAGGGGAGAGAGTGTGGCAGATATTATACGCGAGCTGGGATGGAAGTCATTAAAGCAAAGACGTATTTCCTCGCGGCGAGATCTATTTACGAAATTTCAGTCACCAACTTTCTCTTGCGAATGCGAAAATATTTTGTTGAGCCCAACCTACATCGGTAGGAATGATCATCAAAATAAAATAAGAGAAATCAGAGCTCGAACATGAAGGTTTAGGTGTTCGTTTTTCCCGCGCACTGTTCAGGAGTGTAATGGTAGGGAGATGAACCCTCTGCCAAGCACTTAAATGTGAATTGCAGAGTAATCATGCAGATGTAGATGTACCGCCCCTCACCGCGGTGGAGGCCACTGGGGTGGCTGTCACCACTGCGGCGGGGGTCCTCACCTTCGTTGCGGCCTACAGGCCGCCGAGGGGACTGCTCAGGGGGCTGACTTCGACGCCCTGCTGGCGTTGCGCGGGAAGATCTTCACTGCTGGCGACTTGAACGCCAAGCACACGCAAGCACACGCATCACCAACGCCAGCGGCCGCCGCCGCCTCCTTCGCGCCACACAACGGCAGGGCGCGATAGTACTGGGGCCCTTGGGCCTCACCGCCTTCTCCCATCGCGGCCAGCCTGACGTGCTCGGCGTCGCCGTACTGAAAGGTGTCGGGCACTTCACGTCTGTCACCGTTAGATTTGTTCCTATTTATTTCATTTATTTATTTATTGCCAAAGTATAGACCTGTTACCGGACGTTTATAGCCGGCCGAAGTGGCCGTGCGGTTAAAGGCGCTGCAGTCTGGAACCGCAAGACCGCTACGGTCGCAGGTTCGAATCCTGCCTCGGGCATGGATGTTTGTGATGTCCTTAGGTTAGTTAGGTTTAACTAGTTCTAAGTCCTAGGGGACTAATGACCTCAGCAGTTGAGTCCCATAGTGCTCAGAGCCATTTTTTCGGACGTTTATAACAGGTCGTACATGTTACAATTTTCGTTTTTCATCTTTTTACAGTATTCTTTCCTTTTGTTTTATCTACAACATTTACACAGAATGATACTTTTCAAAATAACAATAATTTAAGGTTGAAATATAAATAAAATTTTGTTGTTTCTTAAGAAGAATATAAAAGGAAGATAGGATAGATGAGAGATATGTTAGTACCATCACCGAATGGGACTGACAGCGAATACCTCGGAATGGTTTCTTCGAGCCGTTAACCGCCAGTCACACACATACACACACACGCACACACACACACACACACACACACACACACACACACACACACACACACAGTCACACACAGTCACACACACACACACACACACACACACACACACACACACATACACTCACAAATGGTTATTAGTAGAGATATTATGTTGCTTATCCTATTTATTACTAATCCTACGTATTAACTACTTTAGGTGCCCATCCATGTACACCATTTGGTGTTTTCTTGGCTAGATTGCCAGCACTTTTGCTTATTTACTGTCACATCTCACCTTCCTCCTCCTGTTCCTCCTCATTGTCACTATTTTCGTTGTCACTGTGGGTATCGCTGTCCATCCTCTGGAGATTACTGTTACACTGCACATAGGCATGTCTGTAATCTCGTGTCCGCATATACCCTTCACGTGTTGTTTTTCAAATACTGTTTGTCAGTGCGTTCAATTGTGCCCACTGTTCTTCGTCTCTTATGGCTGTGTATAGATCTATGTCTGTATCTGTGTAATCTAAGTGTAGTGTATGTCTATTGTCTGCGTATTGCCCGCAGAAATAGACAGTGTGTTCTGGGGAACCTTCTTCCCGCATGTGCATGTAGGTGTCTGCCTCAGACTCACGCGGTTTGAGTGCGTGGGACAAGTTCCGTGTCCGTTTAAGAAATGTACCATACCGCGGCTGGGATCCGTATGTTTCATTCTCAACCTCTCCCTTACGTCAGGGAGGAAGTCGTGCAGTCTACGTCCCTTATCACTTACATCCCACTCACCTTGCCATGTATAGCCTAAGTAGGACACTTCTCTGCCCTCGTCTGACGGATGATTTGTTGGTGACCACGTTCAGCCTATGTGCCCACGTGCTAGCTGCGAAGCTGAGTACTGATTCGAAGAGCGCACAGTGGCATGTACGTATGACTGGTAGAGGTAGTCTGTACTGTTTTGAATTTAGCCTCACCAGTTTGTGCAGTATTTTTTCTGCTTTGTCTGTTGTTAGCCTTATGTGTTCGTGGAAATTCAATTTTTCATCTATGTGTACCCCAAGATAGCGCGTAATGCGTGCTCGTTTGATGTTTGTGTCCCCAACTTTAACCGAAGGATTCCTTTGGAGTGATCCTTTCAGTAAAGTGTATGTTGTTTTGTTTCCGGCTATCCTGAGTTTGTTGTTGTGACACCACTGTGTAATTGTTTGTTGTATTCCACTGGCTTTCTCTTCTAACTGGGCTCTGTTGTTTGCAGTTACAACAACTAATAGGTCATCTGCGTAGGCGACAATTACGTCTAACCTCTCATCCCCATCCAGAAGTTGTAGGAGGGGTTCGAGAAATGTCGCACCAACTCCCGCCGACCATTTTAGAGAAAATTACGCACAAAAATCGCCTCTTTCGAGAGCGGCAGCTCACGCGGCTGGCCGAGACGAATCGCCGCCTCAACAGGGCGCGGCGTGAGATTCCGGCCGCCATAGATGATCACCGGATCGTGACTGGGCAGGCCTTGTGGCCACCCTAACGACGACAGATGGCAGTTCTTGGCGGCAGCCAGGCGCTTCCTTCGCCGTCACCAGCGAGTCCCGCCCCTCCACGTGGTTGCGAACGTTGTCTACGAGCCGGATGCGAAAGCCAGCTTCCTCGCGGACACGTTCGCGGAAAATTTCCACCCCGCCGATGACGTGTTCGATGACGACCACGTGCGCCCAGTGGAGGACCGCCTCCCTGTTTTCCTCACTGCGCGTGAAGAGGACGACACGATAGAGGAAATCACGGCTGCAGAAGTCGATCTGCAGCTCCGTCGCTTCAACCCCAAGAAGGCGGGTGGCACGGATGGTGTCACCAACGGCCAGTTGAGATTGCTACCGCCAGAGGTACACCAGTCTCTGGCGGTCATCTTCAACAGCATCCTTCGCTCTGGGACTTTCCCTTCCGCGTGGTTGCCATCCGCAAGAGCAGCAAGGACCCACGTCAGGCAGCCAACTACCGGCCGATCAGCGAGCTCCAGTCCCTCTCAAAAGTCTTTGAGAGGTTGTACGTGGAGTGGCTTTTACGCCAGGTGACGGAACAGCAACTCATAACCCAGGAACAGTTCGGGTTCCGGAGCGGCCGCTCGACCACCCAATAGCTGTTGCGCCTCCTGGAGCAGGCGATGCGAGCGCAGGACACGCGGGAGTACCTAGGGGCGGTGCTTCTCGACGTCTCCGAGGCCTAAGAATGTGTGTGGCACGACGGCCTCGTGTACAAACTTTTTGTACACGGGGTACCGACGTCGCACGTGGTCCTACAGCGCTCGTATCTATCGGGCCGCACATTCCACGTCTGAGCAGATGGTGGTACATCCGGCAGATTCGAGCGGGAGTGCCGCAGGGGTCGGTACTCGGCCCCCTGCTATACTCTCTGTACATCGCCGACCAACTTCACACAAGCTCTCATGTGAAACCTGCAGAACTAGCACTCCTGAAAGAAAGGGTACTGCGGAGACATGGCTTAGCCACAGCCTGGGGGATGTTTCCAGAATGAGATTTTCACTCTGCAGTGGAGTGTGCGCTGATATGAAACTTCCTTCTTTCAGGAGTGCTAGTTCAGCAGGGTTCGCAGGAGAGCTTCTGTAAAGTATGGAAGGTAGGAGACGAGATACTGGCAGAAGTAAGGCTTTGAGGACGGGACGTGAGTCGTGCTTGGGTAGCTCAGTTGGTAGAGCACTTGCCCGCGAAAGGCAAAGGTCCCGAGTTCGAGTCTCGGTCCGGCACACGGTTTTAATCTGCCAGGAAGTTTCATATCAGCGCACACTCCGCTGCAGAGTGAAAATCTCATTCTGGAAACCACGGTGTCACACTGGACAGGTTCCTGACGTGGCTGTCCCACGTCCGTGACAGAGGGAAAGCAGTAGGGAGACTAGGTGCGTTGTACCCGCTGCTCAACCCCTCGTGTACACTTCCTCCACTCCACGGCCTCTCCATGCACCTGGCCACGGTACGGCCGGTTCTGGAATATGCGGCCGTGGAGTGGGGTAACGCAGCAGCGACACACATTGCGACGCTCCAACGCGTCCAGAATAGGGCGCTGCGACTTGCGCTCCACAAGCCGCCTCGCTACCCGACGAGGCTGCTCCACGAGGAAGCAGGCATCCCTTTCCTGACGATATCGCTTTCTGCAAATCGCCAGGGTGTTCTACAACAACACAGAACACACTGACTGTAGTCTAATTCGTGGGCTGGGCCAACAGATCCACTAAAGGCCTACAAGACGCTGGCCCGACCTACTGCGGGAGTAGCCCTCTCCCACAGTCCCGATGAAGATACAAAGAGCGTCTCTATAGCCAGCGACGCTCACTGAGGACAGCTCGTCAAGGTAGGTCCCACTGTCAACACCACAGGTCAGCGCAGGAACACCAGCTCCGCTGCTTACACTGCCTCTACACCTGGCATATGTCGCCAGTGTTTTACAGCGAGCGAGCGAGCCTAGCAGCCAGTCGCCGACCCACCACGGTAGATGTTGACCGCAGTAGGCAACGAAACGTGAGGAAGGAGAGGAATTTTTATATATGGACCACGGCAATTCAGCCCAGAAGTTTTCATTAATCAAATGGGAATTCCTAGGGCAAGACGACTTTTTTCTCAAGGCACACTCTGAGTAAGCTTAGAGGACCGGCATTTGAAGCTGACTGCGCCTAAGTAGATGCAGATGTAGATGTACATTTCTTTGGTCGGCTTCATGTTACCTGCTAATATGTTTCACACAAAACGAATACGTTTTCCAGACGTAATCTTTGAGAAGTCTTAAGCTGCTCTGCGGTCTCGCATTTCTTCCTGACTTCCATACCACCGAAACAAACGACAAATTTCACAGTTGTATTTGTTGTGCGATTGCAGTGCCATAGAATTTGTTTAATGGCATCACATTCACCATTCACTGTACTATTTACTATGATTTCCACGGTTGTAATTTCCACCTTCGGGCATTTTATAGTCGTTAAAGGTACTGACAACACAGCAATAATCAACGTTAATAAAATGAACGTAGGCTTAAATCCATTTTATCTGTTTTATTGACAGTTGTTGTATTTTCAACACATTTAACCACTTTAAAAAGACCGAAGGTCGAAATTACAATCGTGGTAATTGTAACAAATAGTATCGTCCATAGCTAAAACAATGAAATTAAATAAAGGTAGAGAGAGAAATTATTTCGTAACTATTAAGACAATCTTTTCCTTACTATTGCATACAATAACCTACACGACTAGGGAAGAGTTGCCAAAATTTAATCACTTTTGAGATTTTGGTTACTATAGTCCAAACAGCCAGTTATAAAGATTTTTAAACAATGCCACGCTCAACTGTGGGACGCTGTTCTTGGTATCTGATTTAAGGAACTAAAAATCTTGGAAAACTAAAACACACTACATCTAATTTTCTAAACATCTGCAAATGATACAACTTAAGTAATTGGTTTCTTAATATGTGTAAGTGTGTGCATGAACTTTAACATCCTTATAAACTATATCCCTGACCTGAAAGATATCTATCAGTCTAAGTTTAAGGAAATGTCCCATGTTTTAGTTCTCACAACACCATTTGCTGCCATCACGACACAACTTCCTCCCTCCTTTCCCCATCCCCGTCCACTTCGCAAGAGTGCAGGAGTCCACATTTCTTTACTTCATGCGTCTGGGCACTTCTTCCTTTCGCTGTTTCTAAAAAACTCACGCCACCATTCCTGTATTTTAGGAATGATTTTCTGTGGTGGTTTCCGCACAGAGTCTCGAAAATACTTCCTTTTCACAGGTCGAGCTGTAGCTCCATTCTCATTCTCCTTTGCTTGGACGGAAATCTTCAGCCCACTTTTTGTCTGCCATTGCTTCTTCTGCACTGAAATTCTGGGGCAAACCGACTCGTTGAGCAAAGTCTAACGCAAGTTTTCTTACGCCCAAAAATGCGAATCCAACATTATCTCTTGAAATGTATGATCATATCATTGCAATTCGTTTTCAGTTTCGCTGGAAAACATTTTAGTATCCCCGTTTGCATTTTTCTTTTCATTTTCAGCATGCCTCTCCATAGTTAGCTTAGGAACATTTTATATTCGTTCACATACATTCAACCCGTGATTGCCAGTTAAATATACTGTTACAACTACATGCAATTTGTGGTGTCACCGCCAGACAGCACACTTGCTAGGTGGTAGTCTTTAAATCGGCCGCGGTTCGGTAGTATACGTCGCCACTATCAGTGATTGCAGACCGAGCGCCGCCATACGGCAGGTCTACAGATACTTCCTAGCACTCGCACCAGTTGTACAGCCGACTTTGCTAACGATGGTTCACTGACAAAATACGCTCTCATTTGCCGAGACGATAGTTAGCATAGCCTTCAGCTACGTCATTTGCTACGACCTAGCAAGGCGCCATTATCATTTGCTATTTATCTTGTGATGTATGTACCGTGAGACCGATGTTCACCAATTATGGATTAAAGTTATGTATTCCAGAAGCTACGTACCTTTTTTGCTAGTCTTAATACCTTGTCCTGTTCCAGACCTCACGCCAGCCTGCATGAGCTTAAACGCGTGCCTTTCGGCTTCCCGTCATAGTGGATTGGTTGTCTTGCCAGTCCACAACAGTTGGCGACGAGAATTCTGCGTTCGTAACTATTTTGGCCTGATTTACTTCTGTCATGGCTTCGCCACAATCTACAGGTTTACTGTCCGAATTTTATCGCTTGCAGAATCAGCAGACGCAGGCCTTATTGGATGCCCTTTGACAGCTCGTCCAGGGTCAACGTGCAGTGCAAAACGATGCGGCAGCCGCCGCTCCACCGCTACCGCAGCCACAACACGCTATTGCACCAACTTTTCCCCCTTTTGATGCTGCACTGGAAAGCTGGACGGAGTGGTCACGCCAATTTGGTTTCCATCTCACCGCCTACAGAATTCAAGGTAATGAGCGGCAGCCTTTTCTCATTTCCGCCGTTGGCGTCCAGACGTACCGTGTAATAGTGAAATTATTTCCCCGACGCGACGTAGCAACTCTGTCCTACGACGAAATTTTGTCTGCATTGGATGCATATTTTAAAGAATCAGTCAATGTAGTTGCAAAACGGTATACCTTCTGTCGTACAAAACGTACGGCAGGTCAGACTGATAGGGAATGGGTTGCAACCTTGCAAGGCCTTACTAAGGATTGTGCTTTTGAGTGTCAATGTGGATTCCCTTATTCAGATACTATGGTACGTGATGCAATTGCACAGAACATTTCTGATGTTCGTATACGGGAACAGATTTTGAAACTAGTCAATCCCTCCCTTCAACAAATGATAATGGCGCCTTGCTAGGTCGTAGCAAATGACGTAGCTGAAGGCTATGCTAACTATCGTCTCGGCAAATGAGAGCGTATTTTGTCAGTGAACCATCGCTAGCAAAGTCGGCTGTAAAACTGGGGCGAGTGCTAGGAAGTCTCTTTAGACCTGCCGTATGGCGGCCCTCGGTCTGCAATCACTGATAGTGGCGACACGCGGGTCCGATGTATACTACCGGACCGCGGCCGATTTAAAGGCTACCACCTAGCAAGTGTGGTGTCTGGCGGTGACACCACACAATTCTTCTGTGCCTCACTTGCCATAACGCCTATCTGTTTCCGTACTATAATACACAATGATTGTTCGATTAATAACTTAGCATAAAGAACGCATGATAAGATTCACCACGTGATTTCTAAAACTTATGTTGCACTAATAATGCGGAACACATTTTTAAAGCTCATTATGCGAAAAAGTTTCATAAATTCTACCAGTGGAATATAGGAAGCTTCTAGCGGTAGATTGTAAGCAACGTCACTATTGTCCGTTTCCTACAAATAATGAGAGAATGGTAACGTGTAGGACAGCAGCTCAGGCCGACTGAAACATAAAATGAAGTGGACTGCAATGTCGGATCATAGTTTCGAAAAATGTTATAGTACTAAAGATATACCAAGCAATTGGATATTAATCGATACGAGATAGATAGTACTCTACTCTTGCTGAATAACTGTAAGGTAATAGACATAATGTTACATCAAAATAAAGTCCAAAATGCAATTATGGTAGCAGCTTATTTAATAGCTTTTAGTTGCAACAGGTTCCATGCCAATGATAATCTTCTTAAAAGCTATTTATTTCGTCCACTGGTTGTTGGTTTATATCCATTTTATTTTTGCTTTGTACACCACGACGTTTCCTCCTTGTAGCAATTTTCAGTATAATGTTGGACGCGTTAAACATATATGTTTTGCGATACAGCCTTATAATTTCATGAACTGTCCGTAACTGGTCGGGCTTGAGAGCTGTTGCCATGGCAATCGGTTTAGCACGAACAGCAGCTCACAGCCAAGCCGTTTACTTGTGTGGGCTGGCTCTGAGCTGTATGCAACATTACAAACGAATTGTTTAGCACGAGGAGCCGATGTACACAGTTCAGAGCTCCCCTGGCTGTGTACTGCTGTTAGAACATATTTACAGCTTTCAAGCTCTGTCAACTATGTGCTGTTCAATAAATTATGTAGCTGTAACCAAAAATATATCTCAACGAGATATTTAATATTTCAAACCTCGTCACATTTCCAAATCGTTTGCGCATTTACTACTGAGCACTTAATGACATTAAACTACAAAATCCGCCTCTTGTAGGCCACTAACTGAACATACGGCAATAATAATAATAATTTTGCACATCAACACTGTAAGACAGAAAAAGGGTGTTAGATGTAGGAGTAGATTTCTGAATGTTACTTCTTAGGTCTACAACTTTGCCAGCGCTGTTTTTTCTCGAAGGTAGAGACTTTATTGTGAAAAACTTACAGAAAATTTACGATTGGAAGTATTGGCCACCGCGGATCGCTACTTTCTCCCATCTTCCAGGTACGTACGAGCCGCTTGGCAGAAGAACTGGGCGTCTTTAGAGGAGATCCATGAATCGATCTAATTTTGCACTTGGTAATAGGGCCGGAAGTGCTCGTCAGCCAGGTCTTGTGCCACTGTTCGAGAAACATGCTAGTCAGAGGGAGCAATGTCCGGCGATGAAGGAGAATGGGCAGGACTTCCCACTTCAACCTTTCCAGGTATGTTTCGACGGGTTTTGCGACAGAAGATCGACAAAAGTTATGCTGAAAAATCACGGTTTCGTTTCTGTCGCTGTATTGTAGCCATTTGTCTTCCAGTGTTCGGCTCAAAGGAGTCAAGTGGTTTCGATAATTGTCCCCTGTGACTGTTTCCGTAAGTTTCAGCCACCTCGAAAATATTCTCTCTTCCACCGCCATGTCGGGATCGATGTCAAACATTTTTAAAGCGCTGAAATCATTCTGTGCAAGTTCTCTCACTAACAGATACCTCAACATATATCTTGCCCAGTATTTAATGAATCTCAACCGCGGATTCCTTTATGTTAATTCAGAAAATTCCATCTTTCTGCAAACGACGAGAAGTGAGCTCGTAATTTGACATATTCAATGGAGAATAATTTTATAATGTAATCACAAATTGACAAATATTTTGGCTGAGTTATGTTTACAAATGCTTAAGATAACTTTATGACAGTTACGACTTATCACCTGCACTAATGATTGTCGCCACTGCCATCTACTGCAAACGGCGAAAGCAAAGCTGTAGACCTAATGCAATTGTTTATGAACGACGAAGAGGGCCATAAGACATCAGTTTGAAACGGCACAGACAAGAAACACACACACAAGTACTCACAGCTATACAGTTAGACTAGACTAATCTTATGCGCCGTGGTTCAAATGGCTCTGAGCACTATGGGACTCAACATCTGTGGTCATAAGTCCCCTAGAACATAGAACTACTTAAACCTAACTAACCTAAGGAGATCACACACATCCATGCCCGAGGCAGGATTCGAACCTGCGACCGTAGCAGTCGCGTATGCGCCGTGTTTGACCGATCTGTCTCAAATGTTCAGATGTGTGTGAGATCATCTTACACACTACTTAAACTGACTTATGCTAACAACATCACACACACGTATGCCCGAGGGAGGGCTCGCACCTCCGGCAGGAGTGGCCGCGCAGCCCGTGGCAGGACGCCTCAAACCGCGCAGCCACTCCGCGCGACACCGATATGTTTCACTTACGTCTTTATTCGAGGCATCTTTGAGTATTTCATTTTATGCCTGACTGATACGTTAACCACCAAACGCCAAAAAAGTCACATAAGAGGCAGGCGGAGATAATCTAACAGAATTTCAGTCAAGTTCGTTTGATAACGAAACACAATGGTGACGAAAAAGTAGTTGATGGGGAACTGTTTCCAACTGTCAAGACAGGAAAGCACACCAAGTGACCAGGAATGTTAGCCATATGTCACAGAAACGTATCTTCGTTCTTTTGTGCAACTAAACAATTGTTTTGTCATTTTTTGCTTTCTGTACAGGTTTATACACCGCACTGAGCTTTTATTTTCACGTCTAAGAAAGTACGTATTAGCCTTCAATAATTCGTGCGTTGTAGCGTAAAAAGAACGATACACAGTTTACATAATTTATAACACAGAAGTAGTATGTCCTTTACCTTCATCAGCACGCATCCGGTGTCCAAAAGTTGACAAAAATTCTACGATGTATAACAGCGAAGCTTTTTCTAAATGCGGCGAGACCAGCTCGTTTCACCAGGTCAGAAGAACGTTGCCCAGCAACGGACGAGAGCTGCGTAACAATGACAGCAGCTGGCGTAGAAGACTGAAGTTTGGGACACAGACAACTAGTTGTGGGCTGTGAGTATTAACGAGGCACCGATTCAAGAATTATTGATTGCAGTATCATTTAGAGGGCCACTTTAAACTGCACGGGAAGATTTATTTATTCATTAGTTTCGGACGGAATTTTCATCATTAACTCACCCAGGTCTTGCGTTACAACCAGACGAGCATCTTAGTTACTGGCCACAAAACATATAAACGGGGCAATACACAACATAGCGTCCATACATGAACGTCGGTGCGCACTTCCTGCAAACACAGGACATTCCTTTGCGCCGGAGTTCCATTGCAAGGGAGGGCAAGAGCGGCGGACGACCACTGGGGCTGGAGGCGTTATGTGGCTTTGTTTCGCAAGCATCGCCGTGCGGAACTTACGATTAATAACGTCTCCATTCTGAATGGCATATTACGTTCAGAAATACCGTCCTTGACTCTTGCCCATATCTGCACTGTAGGATACAATTAGGGGTGATACGGAGGTGTTCGTACATCAATATGACCATGTTCGGTTAAAATATTGTCTGTTTTATAAGTGATGTACCCTTGTTTGTTCATTTTATCAATAAATGCAACTAGGGCCCCAATACATTCTTCTTTAAAGAAATTCCCTTTTCTGTTAACCAAGACGTCATTTCACTCCTCGTGGACTTTGATGTTGTAGCACGAGGCAGATGCTTACTGCGATAAAGGGCGTTATACCTAGCAAGGACATTATGAGGAAGTAGATTAGCTATCAGTTTCTCCCTGAACCATTTTCCATACGTTGGGGAATCTATGTCGCTGTGATAAGCCCTTGTTGTCCGGCCTGATTTTAACCTCATGTACACATCAGTACAAAACCGTCCCGCCCGCCAACATGAATGATGTCAATTCTACTTCCTTTCGAAACACGTCTTAAAAGACCGTGTAGTGGATTGTCCCTCCCTCTTTACGATTATGTGTGACAGGTGTGAGCAATTGTCTCATCCATCTGAACAGTCAGCTTTGTATCCCACAACGGCCTGGATCGTCTTCAGACAGGTCTCCGCTGGTCACCGAGACTCTTCACTGAAGACAATTCTTCACCAATCAATGCCATTTCAGGCAGAAGAAGTGTCTGGAGACGCCCATGACAGCAGTGGAATACCAACCTGAGTGTCGCTCGCCATTTGGTCCGACAAGCAGTAGTGATTGTCTCGAGTGTCATTTCTTTTCTAAGAGGACTGCTTTACTTCTAATTCATGGCACCCTTACAGCATAGCCGTTGGTTGACGATACTCTACACCCCGTTTTGTTGCCCTTCATGGCAAGCCACCCTGGCCTTACATTTCAGCAAGATAACGCCCGCTAAACACTGTGAGAGTTTCTACTGCTTGCCTTCGTGCTTGTCAAATCCTGTCTTGGCCAACAAGGCCTCAGTGTCGCTCCCCAATTGAGAACGTCTGGAGCGATCTGGGCAGGACACTCTAGCCATCTGGTGATTTTTCTTACCCAGTGCGCCACTTCTACAGAATCTGGCACAATATCCACCAGGATGACATACAACTACTCTGTCAGTCAGTGCCATGTAGAATAACTGCTTGCGTAAGGACCACAGGTGGACCAACGGGTTACTGCTCAATTTGTGATGCTCTATGTCCTGAATAAATCATTCAGTTTTTCTGAAATGGTGAACATTTATTAGTCTGTTCATGTGTAGCACATCTACTACTGTATTTACGTCTCATTCAGATAATTCCTTCATAATCATGTTCTTTTTGTTTTTCTTGTTTTTTTTAAGCGTGTATATTTAAAACAAGAAACTAACTGGTTAGTAAATGCTCTTTTTAAGACATTTTACGTTGTCCAATACCTTTCAGCGGCTAGCTTTCATCTTCGAAGTGTGATTCTGTGTGTGCATAATATCGCATTTCATTCTAAAACAATTTCATTCACAGATTTTTTTATACGTAGGAACGGGTAAAATTCATAAGGTGTCAAAACGGCAGGATGGAAGTTCCAACTATTCATAGTTAAAAATGTTTGTTTTACCACTGACAAAGCATTTCCTTGTCCAGGTGCGCTATCGTGAGGGAGGTAGATTTTTTCCAGTCCTGTCTCTTCTTCCGCAAAGCATGTGACAACTAAGGTTACTGCTTTTATTCAGGGTAGGGTGAGGTGGGGGTAAAGCGAGCAATGGTAGGTAGAGGATGGAAATGGTCACATTCGAAGCATTTGTTCGGAAAAATGCTTCATACAAAGACGTGACATAAACATGTTGTATATTTAATGAAAATAATCTTACCTCGGATTCATCTCTCAACACTGGTTTGACATGTGCCTTGTGGTCGGCAGGTGCTCCCAACACACTGTGAGCTCAGTCACAAACACTGGATTACAGATTACTGGGCTATCCAAGCTCTGCTTATAGCAAGTAGCCAGTTGAGCTACAACGGTAACAACTTCATCAGCCGTTTCTGTTTCCTCAAACATTATTTTCTCTGTTGACTTTCAGTAGTTCTACTCCCTCCTCATGATTTGCCATAATTGTTGTATGACTACCTACTTGCTCCTTGACCTGACTCGCAAGAGTCTGTCTTGGAGCAGTTTCTAGCCTATCATGTAACTCAGATTGTTCCCTTCTTCCATTGATTCTATCTTCCTGGTCTTTCACTTCTTGTCTACTAGTCTATGACAGTTATGATTGCCTAAGATTGTCGTCCTCAAGTGCTATTAATCTGTTTGGATAAAACACTTCCTTTTAGTCCTATGCAGTCTGTTGTAACATGAGAATGTTATCCCCTGTGGAGTGCAAAAATTTTGCAAACAAAGTTCTAATGAGGGGTAACTTGGGGACTGAAGTAACAAAGTACATTGCGCTGAATCCAACCCAATGTCTCACAACAACATAGCATCAGTTTCACTGCCAGTGCGCACTAAAGCGCAGCGTAATAATTCAGAAAGGCGTTAGTATTAAACACAAGCAGTAGACAATTAGTATTAGAAATCTGAAACAATTCAGACTTGCGGCTTTAAGTTGCTCATGCGGCAACATTTACAAGGTGCAGTATACACTTTATCCAAGCAAATGAATCCAGTAGAGTCATCAGATCTATGGATTGCAAAGTATTTAGTATTCTTAAGAAATATGAAAATGATTATACACTCCACTCCGTCAAAATTACAGTTAACATAATCGTGAGGGGAGGGTGGTGGGAAGGCGAGAGGTTTCAAGGATGGGGATTGGTCCACAATTCTAACTACGACTTGTCATCACTGCAAAGTACAATGATGAAATTGGCAATCAAAGTTACTCATAGTATTCCATTCTAATTAAACTGCCTATTACAACAGTCCACAGAAACGCAGAACAAGTTTCATTACAGATACCTAAGGCCACCAACCAGGAAAAACATATCTACAGTCAATAATCGTCCAAAGTTTTAGACTAAGATTCCGTACAATTATAAACATATAATACACATTCAGTAGCTCGTGGTCTCGCGGTAGTGTCCTCGTTTCCCGAGCACGGGGTCCCGGGTTCGATTTCCGGCGAGGTCAGGGATTTTTCCTGCCTCGAGATGACTGGGTGATGTTGTGTCGTCTTCATCATCATCATTCATCCCCTTGCCTAGTAAAGCGGAGCGGGTCTCCCCCATCGTCCCGTCGCTCTGTAAAGAAGCATGGGACTTCCTTTCCATTTCAATAGTTCATATAATTAGCAGAAGAAAAGATTTTTCACGCAGAACTTCAATATAGGTATCCGCACAGCAAACACCAACATTAAATGCAGTGTGCAGTTCCAAAAATTATTCTTCAGAAAGGTTTTTTTAATGTATAAGTAAGTTAGTTCTGATTCCACAAGATCGAAATATCACACTCCTAATAACATTCAAAAGCATCAAAAATGCCATTAACCTGACGAAGGATTTCTCTATGGGAACTAGTAACCTAGCAACTCACAAATGACCACTCAATAGAACTACAAGTTCCTTTTACAGGGAAGCACACGAACATTTGCATTTCCCAATTAAACACAAATAGAAACCATAAAAATATCCCAGTACACACTTATCACTTCAGTACCATCCACAAACCTGTTTCATGAAATTAACCCAACGTGTTGATATGGCATCCCTGATAGATAGTAATTTATGTACTGATATACTGGTACGTATGGTACCACAAAAGAACAGAAAGACAGTAATAAGCGCCGTAATTGCACTTCGCCAAATTTGAATGTAACATTCCGATTAGAGTTTACTCAACAGACTCGACTAACAGCGGAGAACAGAAGTGCATACGCATGTTTATCAATTAATGTGTCAGTATTTAATGGGCTATATAGAAAAAAGCCAGTAACATCATAAGTTGTGTAAGGATAAAATCAAAAAACCACGAATTCAACAGTTATTCAATGTTGATTGAAAAAAATTTGTTCCAATTTGGTCACCATGTGCAGATCTGGCACTGTGAATACGAGAATGACGTACAGAAATGATTACATATATAATGGCCTAGTGAACCCGGCAATGTTTCACAACTGCTAAATGAAAGGACGGTCATAAGTTTGTTTTGCTTCATTTTAGGGCGCAAAAACAACTAAGGTCATATGCGACCATGTCAGATCCTTAGAACACAAATACGAAAAAGGAGTTAAAAACGATTACACGTTAAGCCCATTCGATTGGAGAAAAGAGAGTTAAGAAGAAGGACTTACTCTTGGAGAAAGTTCCATAAAATACGCAATACAATAGAGTTTCCGAACTAAAGATTAAATGTCCTTCGCCATACTGCTACGACGGATAGAAAGTAATAAACAGGCGCCACCTCGCGCGTCGCTCGGTTGAACGGCCGGTAATTCAGACGGCATACAGACATCAGAACATAAGTGTTTAAAAAAGGGGGCATTTGGTCAGGAAATGGCGAATTGACAAAGGCTAATGACAACAAGCACAAAGCGTTGGGGGGTCACCACTTAACCAATGGCGATGGCTAAAACGGCAGAGTTCAATACGGAATCTGGCTAAAATGATCTCCTCACGGCGAGAGGGCCGAGAGGACATCGGCCAAGCCCGTTGGGATATTTTTTGTTCCTCGGAGCTTGCTACCATGAAGGTGGTGATGCCAAAGTGACACCAATTGCTGACAGACGGCAACACGGATATCATCGGAAGGAATGGAACAGCTAGCGGCGCGGGGTAGGGGGACTGCAGGCTTGGCAGCAGCGTCAGCGTCCTTATTTCCCGTCAGACCAACGCACCAGGTCCAAATGGTTCAAATGGCTCTGAGCACTATGGGACTTAACATCTATGGTCATCAGTCCCCTAGAACTTAGAACTACTTAAACCTAACTAACCTAAGGACATCACACAACACCCAGTCATCACGAGGCAGAGTAAATCCCTGCCCCCGCCGGGAATCGAATCCGGGAACACGGGCTTGGGAAGTGAGAACGCTACCGCACGACCACGAGCTGCGGACGAAGCACCAGGAACCCACATAAACATCACGATGGTTCCCTCAAGAGGGAGCAAGTGGAAGCTTTCTTCGGCCCGTTGCACTAAAGGGTGGACTGTGGGCAGCACGCAGAAGCTCTGAAGGGTACAAGGAGTCAGAGCAGATGAGACAACTGAAAAGTCTGTGTCGCCTGATGTACTGTGTTGCCTGATACAGGGTGAAGAGTGCTTCTGTAAATAGTGAGTAGTGTTCCGAAAATCGTCGGTGCCAATGACAAAGGCACGCCCGACACCATGGTCGGTACGAGAGCCATCAGTGTATACATATGTACTATCTGTATGTTGTGTACAACTGTTGAGAAACTTACAGCGATCCATCGATTCTGGAGTTGTTTCCTCATGAAGTGAATTAAGCCATGGTGAACACGGGCTGTCGTACGAAGGCAATGTGGTGAAGGGTTCACTCCAATTGGGAAAGTGGCAAGTAGTGTGATGTTAAATTGCTGGAGCAATAGCCGAGAGCGAACTCCAGGAGGTAGCAGAGAGGAGGGACGTGCTGCATACTGGCAGTCAAAGGAGTCATCGAAGGAGGAGGCACAGGATGGGTGGCCACGCACGGCACACAAACGGCATGCGTATCTGCAGAGGAGAAGTCACGGCGGTAGGAGAGAGGTAGTTTAGCAGCTTCAGCATAGAGACTCTCAACCAAGGTAGTGTAAAAGGCCAAACGGATTCCACGATTGTGGAGTGTAATCAGAAGGTGTAAGATGGAAAGACGTGCAGATGCATAGACGATACACCTATAGTCTAGTTTCGAACGGACAATGGATCGATACAAATGCAGCGTTAAAACTGTCACCTGTACAATGCCTTTTCAAAACACCTCTTCACCGACCGGGTTACCTCCCTTCCTCGGGCAATCGCACCGTCGTCTACCCACCTTCAAACAACCTCTCTCGCTCGCCCGACGACACTCTCACCGCAGAGCCGCCTCGCAACCGACACACAAGCGCCGAAAAGTTAACATCTCGAAACGGATATCGATAGCTGCAAAATCGGCGTGGATCAACACCTAATGATCGAGGGATGTAGACATTACAAAGAGAAAAGTTGAAATGAGGAAGGAAAATGTGGACTGCAACAGCAGTTGAGACGGTTTGACTATAAATGTAATCCTGGATAAGCAATGCTGCTCATCCAGGATGAGACAGAATGCCGTCCACGGGGGAAGGTGTAAGCCAACTGGAAAGGAATGCGAGAGGTCAAAACTGTCGGGAGGACGCAATTTTGTTTTCCGGAGGAAGAAAAGAAGCGGACGCCGTGATTTCAAGAGCAGCCGTAATTTCTACTTGTTGGATCTAATGCTGTGAACATTCCATTGGGGAAGAGTCACGACAGGGAAAGCGGAGAAGGGTAAAAAGTGAAGCGTTGTCACCTCTGCAATCGCCGAGTGCCAGCCTTCCGAGACTCACTGCTACAGGGTTCAGAGCCTGGAGGATCCTGTTCCATGAGATCTACGAAGACATCAGCATCCTAACTGGGTTGTCCTGCGGATTCCAGGGCGGGTAAACGGTAGGCGGTGCGCACCATCGACACCGTTGTAGAGGATCGTTGATTCGGCAAAAGAGACCATTTACCTCTGTATCATTTCTTGGAGCCTTTGCGGTTGGCGGAGGAAGACTCGCATTTTTGTTGGCCAGAGGGATGGAATAAGTGTTCATGGGAGATTTCCTTCTGTCCTTTCCAGCTTTCCGGTGTGTAGCGGTTGATTTCGCCCCAAAGGTGGAGATACAGTTACTTCTTGCACAGCTGCAGGAGATGGGGATGCAACCGTGACACTGGGCGTATTACAACTCTGGGCAGAATTTGAGGTCTCAAGCCTGCGTCGCTGTGTCTTTCGTGGAGCGAGATGTAGCAAGATCAGTAGTGTAAGTGCTAGATTGTAAAACGCAGGGCTTTCTAGTAACCAACAGCCTGGGAGAGACAATATAAGGACTTTTTCTTTACCCAGATCTCCCAGACGGTCCCCTCGTCGAGACACACGGGATATCCTTGGGATAATGCTGCGTGGTTGCCATTGCAGTTGATACAGTGGGAAGAAGGAGGTGGGCCATCGCCCTCATGAGCATCCCTAACACTAGTAACACATTTGATTCTGTTTCGACAGGACCTTCGAGTGTGGTTGTAAGTTTGACACTGGTAGTATTGTATCGAATTTGGAATGTACAGCTGGACTTTGATGACTTTATAGCCTGCTCTGATCACTGATGGGAGCACTATCCTATCGAACGTGAGAGAAAGAGTGCATTTAGCCACTAAGGTTGCATCAACCTTTTACATTATCCGATGGACTTCATTCACGACGGTCAGATCGTCGAGCAACCATGTGTAAATAATGACACACGAAAAATTCAGCTTTCGATGGGCCTCAACATGAACAGGTTAGTCATGAAGGAGCGAAGCTGCCAGCAGTCGTTGGGCTTGAGTATCACAATTAGTCTTCCTAAGCAAATTGCCATTACATAAGGGAGAGCAGGATTTCACAGGGCCGGTAACGGCATCAGCACCTCTCTGAACGGATTAACTGTAGAAAAGGACTGACCTTCTTCGGTATATGAGACCACAAGGACCCGACGTGCAGCTGAGAGAGTCTGGGAATGTTTATCTTCATTCCATCTGCATTTAGTAGATGTAGACTGAGATGGTGACTGGATCATTGTGAGAAAATCCCCCGTGATTGCCAGCGTCTCAAACGCAGTGGCGTACTCCTTCCAACTTGGGCCCCTCTCAGAGGGCTGGCTTACCCACTTTAGGTGATCGTTCACACCTCATGTCACACCTCCCAAGCTCCTGACAGAGTGGCCAGTTGGAAATTTGGGAAAGTAATAGCTCAGGCAATCAGTCATCTCTCCCTGTGGCTGTCCTGTGCCAGGGAGTGCATGCGGACCCTACCTGTCTACCCACGGCTGGGAATTACGTGTTACCCAGTCACCTGTTATGTGGCGGATCCATGGGCTAGCTTTCAGGAGCACCCAGGGATGGAGGAGAAACAAATAAAGAGGAACCTCGAGCGTTGAAGCGGATGAATAATAGGAGATTGAGTACGAAGTGGAAAGAAAGAAAAAAAAAATATTGTGGGGCCTGTTCTGATGTCAGGCTACTGAAAATTCAGAACACATTCCCAAAAATATCCCAGACGGGTCCTCCAAAGCAGCGCAAAAAGGATAGGAGGAGGAAAGACATGCAGCACAAAAGGCAAAAGATGCTGCAAAGACTGAGGCCCCATGGTAGCCAAGCACGAACTGACCAAAGAGTGTTGTCCCCTGTGGGCGGGGCGGGGTGGGGGGGGGGGGGCGGTCATAGGGACAGTTCAGTATACAAGGCTGTGGAGTGGGATGGTTAGCGCAGCACGCAGCAACGGCAATATCATTTACAGTTTGCTCGATAATTTATTTTTACGAGTTTAACCAGTGAGTGTGTGGACCAATGCAGCAAATATCTTCCTGCATGAAATACAACAAAGAAGTACTGATTACACAGTAAACAGTTTGTAGTTAATACACGTCACAATACTCCAAAATTTTGATGTTCATAAGAATATAAATGAATTTTAGACTTAAAAAAATATGCGCCTAATGCTAACTAAACGACCTGTAAATAACTATTTATCTTTTCAAAACAATTTGAATAATATTTGCAATTTCTGAAAAATACGCGCCTGGCACTTACTACACTATGATAATAACCCTCCCATTGTTGTTGTTGTTGTTGTGGTCTTAAGTCCTGAGACTGATTTGATGCAGCTCTCCATGCTACTCTATCCTGTGCAAGCTTCATCTCCCAGTACCTACTGCAGCCTACAGCCTTCTGAATCTGCTTAGTGTATTCTTAGCACTTGTAATTAAGTAACATGCACCACTGTGCTCACGAAGTCTAAGATATTTAATACCAAACGCCCCAAGGCGCTCAACAAATGATTCATTACACACCAAGAGATCAGGGCGAAGTAAAGTCCGAATTTAACCGTTTGCAGCCACCTGAATACAGCCATACGTGTATAAGAGAGTAAGACACATACAGTAAACGTTTTACTGTTTCACAGTTCCTACCTCCAACTGCCAGCAGACCGACATGAGATGGCTCGGCCTTATCTAACACTGGCACCTCAGTGCATCAGTCGCTAAGGGAGCAGCACCAGATCCGTGACCGGCCATGGCAGCGGAGATCTGCCCTAAACTGCCGCCTGTTAACTACCCACATCACACAGGCCCCCAGATGGACTCAACTACGGCACACTAAAACTCTAAATGAACATATTGTTACATACAAGGATGAAAAATTACAAAGGGGGAACAAATCAATTCCACCTAAGGGAAGTGAAAGTAACGTTCCTACATTACTCTATACAAACACTGCCTGTTCACATAAGCAACAGCTTTTAATTGAAGCTGCAAAAAACTGGGGACTCAACCAAAAGTCAGGCAATGAATATTATTGCTGGAACATCAATAACAGCCACCAAACTCATGGCAGAATATTAGGCTAATTAGAGCAAAGCGATCTTTCTAACAGTCACAACTATATAACACTTTCGTTAGCACACTGCTTCAGAACATTAGCTGTCTTAAGTGGAGCCTAATTACGCCTCAAAAAATGCTGGAACTCTTGTCCATAAGTTTCACTATAAATTTAAAGCACCGCAGGACGTTGTCCTTTACATGTAAACATGCCATTATTATTCAGAAACTGGAATTGGTCACATGGGTCACCGAGAGGTGCTGGATGAAAATCAGCAGCTAAAGGTCTTCGCTCCTCCCAGTAGTGCGACCGGCGTCCAAACACCACACAGGCAGGCAACCTCACCGACCAGGGCACAACACAGTCCCTCTCCTTGACTCCACACACGCCACTCGCGGCACCATCTCGAAGTTCGCAACTGCTGCTGCGCTCCATAGCGCAGCTCCGCTTCCTCGTTCTGTGAACTTACTCGATGCCGACATACCACTCGCGTCATCTGTGGGACTTGCTTCATACCATCAGCCACACAATTTGCCATGCAAGGATCGGGAGCCAGCCCACTAGTGATATATCGAATCAAGCGCCACAGCTCATTATTCCCCATCAAAATCTCCACAACGCCCGTCCGCTAATTTATGTCAAACGAGGAACAGAGAATTTAGATCCATAACTTGACCTTGGAGATATGTACTCTAGAAAACTTCCCAGTATCAATGTTACGAACCATTTGGGTGACCGCCTTAAGAACCTGGATTACCTCACAAGGTGCTGCAAAGCACAGTGCCAATTTATGAGAAATTGGGGCCATATCTTCACGCCCGGCAGAAAGGTTTTAGATGAAACCTTATCACCAACAGGCACCTTTAACTCATTTTGCCCCTGACTGTAACGGCGCACCTGCCTCTAGTGTGTGATACTAATATTTCGTCACACTTGTTTCCAGTTCTCTTAAATTAGGTCACGTGTCCATTTCTCAGGGAGCAGGGCATCAACTGACCACAGATTGGCCAAGGGAAGTTGAGACCATGAGCAAACATCAAGGAAGTGGGGTGGTTTAAGGGACTTCATGGTAGATGTAATTAACAGCCAAATTAAAACATGGTACATAAGGAACCCATTTGTGGAGTGAATGAGAATGGAAAATAATAATGGCTGCCTGCAGATTGTAGTTCACTCCTTCAACAAATCATGGTTTCGGTCAGTATGGTATAGTCGTCGAATGAGATCGTGCGTTGCCGAAGCAGAATCTGTAACCAGTTGTAGAAAAGAAGACAGGAGCATTGCACGGTAATGGTACAGGGAGTGACATTTATGAAAACCATCGATGACAAGTGAAGAACAGTTCACCCAACAGTCACCCTACTTCTTGGTACAAACCAGGCAAATCTGAGCAGGCATCAACACATGAACAGAATGTACCGGTTGCTGTCACTATTACATGGGAGGAGCGGACGTAATCAACTAAGAGCGTATTCATGAGAAAGTGATCACTTGACGATTTCAAAAATCCCCTGCAAGTATTGGAACTGGTGTTGATAATTCTTCAGGGTTATACGGCCGTGGTCCATGGTACTCTTCTGCTCCTAACGTTTTGTCCAATACTACGTTGGACATCCTCAGAGGTATGGCTGGTCCTGCTGAGTCCTGCCGACTGACGAGTCGGGCGTCGGAAAGCGGCCTAAATACCGAGGAAAGTGGGCGTGGTCTCTCTTGCACATAGTAGCAGAGAGAAAACTAGTCAAGGATAAAATATAACTATCGATTATAGTCCGTCATAAATAAAAATCACTTATCGATTCTGTAACGCCACTGTTGATATCTCGCTTAATTTCAAGGCCTCTTCTTTTCTATTAAAATTGTATTCATGTTTATAAATTTCAATAGCCTCCCTATACAGTCGTGGATAATAGTTCGTGGTAGCACTTAAAACTTCAGAAAACTTAACTACATGGTCACCTGACTGAAGTGCACGTTCCGCAACGGCCGATTTATCTGTTTTTCGCAGTCGGCAAAGACTTTTATGCTCCTTTACCCTCGTATTCACACTTCGTTTCGTAGTACCAATGTAGACCTTGCCACAAGTACACGCAATTTCATCCACACCGCTAGATGATAATGGTGGCCTTCTATCTTTAACAGAACGAAGTACTTGTCCTCTTTTGCTGGTAGGTTTGAATACCGGTTTCACTTTATGTTTCAGCAAAATTTTTCCGAATTGATCTGTAACCTTACTAATGAAAGGTAAAGACACCGTATTCTTCCATTGCTGTGTACCATGCTTGTCCTTTGGCCTGCTGTAATTTGATCTTAAAACTCTACTAATTTCTTTGTTTGAGTACCCATTCTTCTCGAAGGCCTGTTTCAGATGATTCAGTTCCGTATCCAGATGTTCCAGCGTACAAATCCGTTTTGCCCTGTCCACTAAACTTTTGATTACACACCTTTTTTGTTGTGGGTGATGATTGAAGTTCTTATGTAGGTATCTATCAGTATGTGTGCTGTTCCAAAACACCTTATCTTTTAGACTGCCATATGTCTGTCTCATGGCTAACACATAGAGAAACGAAATAGCCTGGTCTTTTTCCAATTCAATGGTAAACTGAATTTTAGGGTTTATGCTATTAAGATAATGAAAAAATTCGTCTACCATGTGTCCAAACCACGAATGTGTCTTCTACATAACGATACCAACAACATGGTTTCTTATTTGCTTTATTCTACGCTAATTCTTCATGTAAAAATTGGCTATCGCAGGGCTCAATGGGCTACCCATGGCAACACCATCCACTTGCTCATAAATCTCCTCATCCCACTAAAACTGGCTAGATGTGAGACAGTGTCTAAACAGAGCGATCAAATCTTCAGGGAAAACTTCCGTTATGTGAACCATAATTTCATTGACCGGAATCATAGTAAACAGAGATACAATATCAAAGCTGACCAGAATGTCTTCAGGAGCCAAGGTTAGAGCTTCAATTTCCCAATAAAATGACGTGAATCCCTCACATAAGGATCAGTCTTACCAATGTATGGTTGTAGAAGAGTACCTAGATACCTAGATATTTGATAAGTAGGGGGATCGATCGCACTAACAATGGATCTCAGAGGGAGATTTATTTTGTGAACTTTAGGTAAACCATAAAGTCTGGGACACTTGGCTTCACTCCTTAGCAAAACGTTTTTAGCCTTCTGTGGAATGGAAGTATAAGACTATCAACGTATTAGTTATCCTCAAAATAACAGCCGTCGGGTCTGTTCTAAGTTTATTGTAATGTCCCGCCACTAATGGATCCAAAATCGTACTTCTGTAGTCCTCTTTGTTCATCACCACAGTGGCATTGCCTTTATCAGATGGAAGAACAACTATCCCTTCGCCCGCATTTAAATCCCTGAGGGCCTTTCCCTCCTCCTTAGTTAAATTACACTCCAGTGGCTTAATATGGCATAAGACCCTTGTGATTTCAAAACGAATTGCATTAGCAGTTGCCTTAGGAAGGGTTCGAATCCCTGCTTCCACATTCACAATAATCTCTTCCACTGGTGCATGTGTAGGAGTAATCGCACTCAGCAGGACCAGCCATACCTCTGAGGATGTACAACGTAGTATTGGACGAAACGTTAGGCACAGAAGAATTCCATGGACCACGGCCATATAACCCGGAAGAATTATAAACAACAGTACCATCTGGTCTTGAAAGCCTTCATTGTACATTGGAACTGGGTTTAGCAATTTTACATTCATGGCACTGTCCCACCAAATGCTATATATCTTGATACAAGCAAGGTCAACTAAGTAATTCCCTAACCTGGCCAAGGATCCAACAATTGCTAAATGCCCTCCAATCACAGACTTATGAAAGCAATGGAAAATTGCGGCAACCAAGCCTTCCGTAACACAAATCTTGGTCTGCTTATCCCGCTTGCTCTAATAACAGAATATTCCCTTTTGCATGTTATATTCGGCAGTGATTTGCCGCTTAATAAATTTTGTTCAGTCTTAGACAGAGCAGGGTCTTGGTCTTGATGGTGCTCCAAATTACAAAATAACTTATGGACCATGGTTAGTACCTCAGCAACCCAAGCTGGTTCTCTCATTCCCTGTTCCTTATTGTGGTGACTGCACCTCTGCTCAAACATTCGACTCAGTGCTTCTGCCATAGCGTTGTCGGTTCCCCTAATATGCCTGATGGTAAAGCGAAACGCAGACATGCCCACGGCCCGCTGGACAATTCGTCCCGTGTTCCTGGGCCGGCGAGTACCCCACTTACGGCTTGGTTGTCCGTTTCAAGACAAAGTTCCCGGTGATCGACGTCGAACAAACTTTTCGAGGGGGAACACTACCACCAGGGCCTTACACTCGTAAACATAATATTGAAGTCCTACTGGCGAAAGGGACCTTGAAGGGCACGCAATTTGTCTACGTTCTCCCTGATTTCCTGGTAGAGTACCGCAGCGATACCCAATTTTGAACCGTCGGTCTGCACGACAAAACAGATATGCGTAGTCAGAAATGGCTAGCACTGGACGGTTAATCAGGGAGACAGCTGTGACACCCTGCACTCAAATGTCTGATTCTTCTTATGCATCTGGTTCAAGGGGGGCCGCTATCTGGGCAAAATTTGGGATGAACTTTCGTCGTTCGCTGTCATAATGGACCGGACGACACCCTTCTTGGTCTTAGGTGGGGGAAATATCTGTAAGTACGTGCTATTTTTTTGATCTTCTCGGATCCGGCCAGCAGAAACGAAATGATCAGGGGAATAAAACTCCTACTCAGCTAAATTAGTTCTCGAAGGCTCTACAGTAAGACAAGTGGCAAGAAAGTGGCTCAAAACCTCCTCCAGGTATTGTAAATGTCGTTGGAAGGTAGTGCTATAAATTGCATGTCATCTAAGTAATAACAATTGGATTTAAATTTTACAAAAATGGTTCAAATGGCCCTGAGCACTACGGGACTTAACTTCTGAGGTCATCAGTACCCTAGAACTTAGAACTACTTAAACCTAAGTAACCTAAGAACATCAGACACATCCATGCCCGAGGCAGGATTCGAACCTGCGACCGTACCGGTCGCGCGGTTCCAGACTGTAGCGCCTACAACCACTCGGCCGCTCCGGCCGGCATTTAAATTTTACATCCCCCAATATTATGTCCGAAGTCTGGAGATATCAGCAGCCCCAATCCATAAGCCAAATGGTACACGGCTAAATTCGAACATAATACAATCCGGACGAAACGCTGTCAGTTGTCTAGAATTTTCAGTCAGTGGGATCTCGTGGTAAGCCTGATTAAGATCGAGAATAGAAAAAAAAAAACGAGAACCAGAAAACCAGGTGAAACAGTGGTGCAAGTCGGACAGCGGCACAGATTCAAAGACCAACTTCTTATTTAATAGCCTATAATCAACAACAGGTTGACACCGGAATCACTGACCTCAGGATCACAAACATGACTTACCTTACACTTACATCATGCACAGTAACGCTGTTTTTCCCTGTGACCGGAATACACTGGCTCAATTCGTAGCTCTTTTTGGGGTAAAATTTAAAAGAAAACGTCCTGCCCACATAATTCATGATAAAACTACTAAACTGAATCCAGTCGCTACACAAGACCATTAACGCAAAAATGCTTGACAATTTCGAATTGGACGGGCCAAGAAAACTCATAGCTACCAGTCAGAGGCTACACCTGCCCATTGGCAGTACGACCTCCCTGCAAGACCGGTTTTCGGCTAGGAAACTCACAACTGCTGCGACTGAAAATATACAAGTATTAATCAAGCAGTTAAAGGATACTGCCTGAATCAATTAAAGCACACACGAAGTCATGGTTTACTGCAGCACAAACAAGGGGCAAAAGTGAATTTACAGAACGTCGAATGCGGCTGCAGCATTAAATAGGATATTTAAACTTCAACGCACCCGCACGGTTTCGGTGTCAGCTGGTCAGACGCTGGTTCCGTGGCGCAAAACACCGGCTCACCATTAGTCCAGGATCACCGCATCGGAAACACCACTTGGCCTTAACCAACGTGGCATCTCGACTACTCTCCGCGCCCTGTCCAACTCTCGGTTGTTGTGAAACGCACCTCGCACTTTCCCGCTTAGTATCGGTGAAACGAATCGAATCAGCCTGATGCACTAATCTGTGTAATTCGGCAAATGTCACGGGCTTATTACAAAATATCAAGCGCGATCGGTCTTCGAGCTTAGCCCCTTGCAGAATGCAGTAGTTTCGATCGCTTCCTCATCACTCAAGCTCCAAAGCCATAACGGCGTTACGAACCCCTTCTATATATTCCTGAAAGGTGTATGTGTGTGTTTTGGCATGTAATGGGCGGCCAACAGCGAGGTTATCAGCGCCCTGACATTTATTGAAACAAACGATTGTGGATAAGAACTAAAACTGTCGTGCAAACGTGCCCTCGAAATGACCAGACAATCTCCCTATCGCACAGGCAATCTCACATGCACTAAAAACAGTGAGGAGGGAAGATCAAGAAAGACATAGAAAGCAAAACAGAGTGAAAACAAAACACAGAAGAGCTAAAATAACAACACAGGGAAATGTAACCGGCTGACCGCTTACAAAATCTTGGATGAGCCAGCCACTCTGTTGATACATTAAAAACATCTCCGCAAAATCCTGAACGGGGAGGTAGTATATGTTGGTCAATTCATTTTTCGTATGTGGAGACATTTATGCCTAACAATATTCTTCCTCAAATCCTGCACGGTTCCTTGATGCTGTAACACTTCCGCAAGGATAGAACTTGACCGCCCTTTCGCCAGAGGATATTATGATTGCAGAAAAACTGACGACTGACTACACGTTGCTGCACCCCCACATTTTGTTTTCAAGCAAGACGCCAATAAGGCAAGGTTTATTAGCTTCATTATAGAACCACCTCAAAATGTGTGCGTGCAGCAGCTTGCTAGTTGAAATAAACTTATTGTTTACATCGTAACCACAGCCAGCCACACGGTTCAAGATCGCAAACTGCCGTTAGTATACCGTCTGTAATCAACAAGGCTAGCTGTTGTCTTCTTTAGCTCATAAACGACACCGTTTGCAATTTCTAACGCAATTGTTTTTACATGGTGACAACGACCCAGGCCTAGTCATAGCGCTACATTTCTTCATCATACATTAGTTTACGAAAGAGTATACACAAGGGTAAATTACACCGACATAAAGCATTGTAAGAAAATTTGCGTATGGAACTCATTATATGAATGTAGAAAAAGTATATGACGGAATAACACCTGGAAAATTCTTGTACATAATACTATTGCACAATGTAGTACGAATCAATAAACGGCAGTGCATTGATTATTTAGTCGCTGGAAGGCTAGTAAACGACAGTGGCCTTTATTCAGATGACTTTTTTCTATCACTGTAGTTTAATTCTTCACACATTCATAATGCACTTTTGTTTGTGCTTCCTTAACTACGCACAAAGCCACCTGCCCGCAGTCTCTCTGTGGCTCTGTGGCAGTTTCTGCGATCTCAGCGGCCGAGTAGCGTCTATTAAGAACTTACTACAGGACCTACGAACTCTCCGTAGAAAGATTTGTGCTTGCTGGGCCATATGGTGTACAAAGACAAACGATGTCTGTGCGACATGAGATTTGGAACGGAAGAAATGAACGTATGTGTTTCTGCGCCTCTAAAAACTTGGGCGAGCGAAATGTAATTTTTTTTTAAAGTTTTTGCAAGGCACATATACGCAGTGGAGACCAGCACAACTAGTGTGGTAATGAAATAAGCCAATGGGCAGTACTGTTGACATTTTGCCAAAACACTCGGTACACATGAGGTTTGCGACAACAGTGACGGGTGAGGCACATAGAACCTCTAACACAGCGACAAAGTGTGACTCGGCGTGAAGTAGCTAGCTCAACTGCGCTTCATTCCCCAACACGTCTCCTGCCATTTACCAAGGAATCGGAGAAAAGTATTAAAACAAGACATCCTGTAAACAGAAAGTTAAAAACATCCTCCCCTGCCCTCTCCCCTCCCAGTCCACTGTATCTCCAACCGTTCACAGCATAGTACTCCTTACTGCAGTCACAATACTAAAATTCCAAGATGAAGGAAACAGAACAATTCTCTCATCTTTCCAACCAGTAAGAGAGTAATATTTAAATGTCCACCCGTTTCGCTGGGCTTGCCTCATCCCCCGTTCCACCGTGCAAGTGGACCCTGGTCCGATTCCCGGCCGGATTGGAGATTTTTCAGCGCTCGTGGACTGGCTGTTGTGTTGTCCTCATTATCATTTCATCCTCATCACCGGCGGGCAAGACACCCAGTGTGGCTTCTGCTGAAGTAAGTCTTGCACTTGGCGGCCGAACTTCCCCAGATGGGGCCTCTCCGCCAACGGTGCCATACGCTCACTCCCATTTTTTGTAATATTTAAATGACGTGTCAGAAATGCAGTAAAACATGCAGCCTACACTTGAAAGTCAAAAATATTCGTTATGTATTTGAAAGCCAAATATATGCATTACTTCCAATATAAAATGGCATTCAAGATACATAACTTACTTAGACAGCGAATGTATCCTTTATAATTTACCTCTATTTCTTCGGACCAGTCATAGAGAAGTAACAAAATTCCAATATGGTGGAAATAGATGAGTTTTGTTCTTTATGCCCCACATAACCTCCAGTGAATGCTAAAAGGTAAACAAAAAGCATATAATGGTAAATGGTAAATGTGGTACCATAAACACTAAACATTAAATACTACCATAAGTGATAAACGCTAATGAGTAAATCATGAAAGTTAATCGTAAACAGTAAATGCTTGACTTTAAACACTGAACAGGTAACACCAAAAGCTAAATGGTAGACACTAAATGGTAAGTGCTATATGGTAGACAGTAAATGCTGAATAACTAACGGTAAACACCAAATAGTTAACGCTAAATGGTGAAAGCTAAATGATGAACGCTAAGCGCTATTGCTATATGCAGTTATAATTACAGATCTCTAGAAATTTATGACAGATGAAAATGGTATTTAAATTATTTCTGTGAAACACAGTGTTGACTGTATACATTACCATACCTCCGTAATAATGTGAAAAGTGATTCTAGGATCAAAATTATGCATCATTTATGTACAGACGTATTTGTATATCTAAACCTCTAATCTCCATAATACTGTACAACCTTGTATTGCCTCTTATCCTAAGTAATAATTTCTTCTCTTCCTCTCACTCTCTCTCTCTCTCTCCCTCTCTCTCTCTCTCATACACCCACACGAAAATACGCATACAGACGCGGGCGCAATCTGTTTCATAGTTACTTCATTATTTTATAATATATTAGTGAGGAATAAACAATAAATTGGAAAATTAACAATTTTACAATATAAAACTTGATTAGATAATTACTGCAATTACTGTGGAGACATACCAATCTTATGGACATTCTATATCGTTTTCCACATCTTTCTCAACACTGTCTGTTGAAAGCAGTAGTTTGTTTTTCAATTTGAGATCATATTTAAAACAACCCCATTAGACAACCATGATTTCACTGCTGAATCTGCCTTAATAAAATTGAAACACAGCTGAACAGCATTTTACGGGTAAACTGTGCACATCACGAATAACGTATCTTAATGTAGCTATCAAGCAGTTATTAATACTGGAACAGAAAGTCGTCTGCCATTCGTAACTACCGTATACTTCTAAAACAACGTAGTGTTCGGGATCGGTAAAGCACTGTCCCTGAAGTTATTGCCTTACGTGCTCACTGACTTCTCTAAGAGCTTTTAGCCTACCAATGATTTTATATCTGAGAAGTTGTTGCGAATATAGCAAGGAGTCACATAAATCTTGTTTTTAGAGATTTGATATTAACATCTCTTATCCTTGCATTGTATGATACTTTGTGAAGGGAAACTGTCATTTTTTTCACAAAAAAATACCGAAGAACAGTTTCAAAATTGACTGTATCTGTGTTATTCCCTCTTACATGGCATACTATGCACACTTTACCACCGTTGAGGAAGTGTTGTTTAGCGGGACTGATGGTCGAAATTCTTCATGGGAGGTATACCTTGCTGCCCTTCAGATGAACCAGCACCATCTCTGTCCTGAATGTCGGGTGCCGCCACCCTTACTCCCCTGCTGACAGTGTTACTATGTGAACTACACTCCTCTGACTCTTAAAGCTCTCCTGTTTCGTACAGGTTCCACACATGAGCAATATTCTAGAACTGGTTTTGATAGGAAGTGCAGATGTTGTACTAGGTCAAATACTTTTCGGAAATCAGGAAATACTGCATCTGTCAGACTGCTTTGGTCAAAACTCTGACTATATCACATGGTTAATGTGTGAGCTGGGTCTCCCATGTTCGATGTATACAGAAATGATGCTGGCTGGCATGAAGTAGGTCATTTTGTCATTTTGTTCGAGATATCTCATTATATTTTGGCTCAGAATATGTTCTACATGCTACGAAAATTAAAGTGGGGTAATTCTTCTGGGTTTTTCCTTTGTTGAGGAATATATGAACTGGAGTTAAACATTTTAGCTTTTGCTTCGGTAGCCTAAATTCCAGTTCCTGTCTCACTCACGTGTGACTGTACACAAAAGTTGGTGTACAAGAGTTCGTTTCCAATCTTTATGTTCTAAGTAGTTTTCGAAGAAGGGATTGCATAACATTTCCAAGGATGAATTGTCATGATCGTTTCTACCAAAATTGTAATTTTACAATTGTGTTGTTGCCTGACCAAAATTTCCATCAATGATTACCGTATGATTGGGGAACTTAAGTGCAAACAAATGAGGTTTCCTCTGAACTTTTCGCTTACAATAGGACGTGAATCTGCTTGTCGATCGAATGATACAATTGCCATTATGCCTAATAAAGAATTGTGCGATCAGGACTTCTCTACATTTCAAAGTTGTGCCAAATCTGAATGGTCGCCTCCCTCTACTGTGGAAGTATTTCTACACAAAGTAATGTATAATGAACTCGGCAACACCTGTCTTTGTTTTTTTTGTGTAAGGCCTTGGTCCTCTCTCTATCCACTCAGGTTCCGCCAGCAGAAATCAAATACCAAGAAGAGAAATCTTCTGCTCAGCTAAATTAATTTTGGAATGCTAAACGGAAATACCAGTGGCAAGAATTCGGCTCAAAAACTCCTCCAGGTGTTGTAAATCTTGTTGGAAGGTAATACCGCAAACTACAACGTCACCTAAGACTTAAATTTTACATCTCTGGAAACGTTGTCCAAAAGTCTAGAGAGAACAGCAGCTCAAGTTGATAAGCTAATTAGTACACGGATAAATTCGAATAAATTCCCATCCATACCAAATGCTGTCACCTGTCTACAGTTTTGGCTAAGGGGGTCTGGTGGTAAGCCTGATTAAGATCGAGAATAGAAGAAAAACGTGTATCAGAGAACCAGGTGAAACAGTGGTGCAAGTTGGATAGTGGCATAGATTCACGAACAAACTTCTTATTTAATAGTCTACTCAACCACCAGTCGATAACCGCATTCTTCAACCATTGTAACTAGAAAGATAAGAGAGGGATAAGTTGATGTAGGAGACCTAATAACCCCGTCACAGAGCATCCGCTCCACCAGCTGACGCAATATTTTCATTTCGGGTGGTGTCAATCTATATGGGGGTTGACGCACTGAAAATCGTCAGCAAGGCAGATCCTACATTTTGTCGTGTTGTTAACACCTGATTTGCAAGTTACGGCATCCAGGAACTCGGCCAGAAGGAGCAGCATCGCCTCAGCCTCACAATCACCAAAATGACCTGCCTTAAATTTACAATCCTGCACAGTAACGGCGTTGGTTCCTTTGACAGGAAAACACTGGTACAACTTGAAGTTTTAGTTGGGGTTAAATTTAAAAGAAACTTCCTTTCTACATAATAGAAGACAGAACCAATACGCTGAACTCAGTCGCCGCCCAAAAGATCGTTAACCCTCAGCTCACAAGGTGTGGTCTCTCAATGGCGTGAAAATTTTCGAACTCTCTCTGTACGTTCAGCTGTGATGGAATGCTTCTATACTGTTCCCAACCCTCCATAGATTGCCAACTTTACAATGTTTTACAGTCGGTTGCGTCATTGCGTTCTTTAATTGTTTTTACACATGTTACTGACAGGTGTTAGGGTCTCCTAGATCTCGCCTCGTGAACTAAGTGGCTGTTTTCTTCAGTACAGTGTATTACAAAATTTGGTCGCAGGAACGTGACACTTGTAATATCCTGGAGTCTGATGAAATTGTTACTCGGTGAATAGAGAAATGTGTCATTGATACAGGTCAAGAAAAAGACAAAAAAGATGATTGTACAATAGCCAGTGATCACAATTCTGCTGTGGAACAAGAGCATTATTCAGAGGAAGAACCTCAGGAAAACTATGGCGGGGATTTGCTTCTCCAATAAAATACTTAGTGTGTCAGTTAAAGTCAAATGCAGTTCCGTAGAAACCAGCATTTAATATTCATCGTTGGGACTGCAAGAAGGAGGCGTAGGTTATCTTTGATCAGAAAGATTCCCAACATATAGTAATAAGATGGTATTTATTAAATATGAAGAAATACTCGACTTAAACGACGCTTCGTCTTGTGTAATGTCCAGCACAATCATACGTTTGAAATTATTTCAAGTCCTGTAAGATATTAAAGTTATGTCTCTGTGCCTCTGAGTGATGCCCATTTAGAGTCTAGAAGTGGCCTATGATGCCTTTGGAAATGATGGACGAACACTGCAGCTAGTAGACTCGCCGGTAACTGGAAGCTTCACACGGTGCGGTGCACTGAAGAGAACTACCTGCTATGCCTGCTATAGCTTTTTCCCCCTCTTTCTGGCCTCCAGTCCCTCGGTAGGTCCCTATCAGCGGTTTTTATTCTACATGAGTGGGCCATCGTTTCCAGTGTTTTTCTTTTTCTTTGGTTTTGTTTTCTTTTCTTTTCTTAAGTGACTCGCTCTGTGTGATTTTTATACTTTTAACTTGTACAGGGGGACACAAGAGGATAGGGGTATCGAGTCAGTGGATAATGTACAGGGTGTGGATGTGTTCAAGGAAATGAAGAAGGTGGGGTAAGGGGTCATAGACGATGCGCGTGGGTGACGCAGTTCGTTGTGAAGTGCATGGTGTTCCAGGATTTGGAAAGCTTTATGGAATCTGGGGGGGGGGGGGGGGGTGCGGAAATCCAAGCGACACTGGCATAACAAAGGATGGGGCGGATCGAGGACATGTAGGTGTGAAGGATGATGGAAGGGTGCAGCCCCCACGTCCGGCCTGACAGGTATCTATTGTGGGCTTTGTGTTGGATGATAAGGAGATAGGGAGTCCAGGTTAGGTGGCGGTCAAGACTGAGGCCAATGTATTTTAGGGTAGGAGTGAGGTGGATAGTACGATCATAAATAGTTAGGTAGAAATCATGGAGACGGAAAGAGGGGGTGGTGCAGCCAATGATGATTGCCTGTGCCTTGGAGGGGTTGATACGAAGGAACTATGGGTTGCACCAAGCAGTGAACTGGTCAAGGTGAGTTTCGAGTGTACACTGAGATCTTTTCCTTTGAAGGTTAAGAGAAATGGCGAGAAGGTGGTGTCATCAGCAAATTGGAGGAGATGGACAGATAGGGAAGGTTTGGGCATATTGGCAGTATACAGGAAATAGGGGAGAGCAGAAAGGATGGAGCCTCGGGGCACGCCAGTGGGCTAGAAAGTACAGGTGTGGGAATTGTGAATATTGATATAGGTGGGACGTAGGGAGAGGAAGGAAGCAACGAGACAGACGACATTTATAGGGAGAGCATAGGTATGGAGTCTGAAGATAATCTTGGGATTCCAGGCATGGTCGTAGGAATTCTGGAGGTCGAGGGAATTGAAGATACTGGAGCGATGAGAGTTAAGTTTGGGCGAAAGAAGATTGGTAAGGTTAAGGAGTTGGTTGGTCGCTGAGAAGGAGGGCCAGAAGCCACACTGGGTAAGGGGAAGTAGGTGGTGCTAGTTTAGGTGGCGATGAATCTGGCAGGACAGGATGGACCCGAAGACCTTATTGAACACAGCAGTGAGGCATATGGAACGATAGGAAGAGGTGTTAGAGGGGGGGTTTGTTGGGTTTAGGGAACAACAGGAGATGGGAACTCTTCCACAGGTCATGGTAAAAGCCAGTGGAGAGGAGAACGTTGTACAGGGTAGCAAGGGCAGCCAGGAAAATGGGGGGATTCCTTGAGGTGGCAAGAGGTGACAGCATCGTGACCAGGGGTGGTGTTGCGTTTTGAGCAGAGGCCGAGTGTAACATCATGTGCGGTGATGGGAGTGTCTATCTGAGAGGGTAACTGAACCAAGAACTGGAAACAAGGAGTGAGCTGTGGGACAGAGATATCAGTGTATTCAAGAACGGTGGGGAAGAGGGAGTAATCAAAATGGGAATCATCAGGAATGGAGAAGACCTCAGTCGTGGAGAATAGGGTAATGTGGGGTGGAATGGCTACCAGTAAGGCAGTGGAAGACTGAGCGGCACTTGGAGGAGTTGAGAGGGAGGGTGGAGTCGAGGCGTGTACGTGTGTGGCGCCAGTCCCGACGTTTCTTTGCTGTAAGAAGGTTCCAGATGTGTCGCTGTAATTGCCACTGGCGGAGGAGTGTATCCTTGTCGTAGGTGTGGAGGAAGGAGCGGTAAAGCCTGCGGATTCACAAAGAAGAAGGGCGACCTGTGGAGGCCAAATAGGGAGGTGAGGTTGAATGAGTTTGATAGGAACTGGGGCCTCCACAGCGTCAGTGATGGCCTTCTGGAGGAAGGAAGAGGCATGGGTGATGTCAGTGGGGCGGTGAAAGGTAAGAGTGTAGCATTCGACCTGTGAGGCAATGGAGTCCCGGCTGCCATAGCTCAGTGCCCCGGTGTTTAACGAGGCACCGACCAATCTCTGTCCACACATGGCATCTGCGGCCAATGGCAGTTCTCGGTGTAGTACCAACCCATACAGCTGGTGCACTAAGAGTGTTCCGAGAGAGAATTATCGATTGTGGTGGGCTACTCTCTGGAGTTGTAAGTACCATCACCTCAACTATTTTGTAGACTTTGTTTTTGTACCTATCGAGAAGATATTTTACGTCCAAATTTAAGCATTGGAATTTAGTTTTGTATGGAAATTTACTTGCTACAGACTCGTATAACGTTTCAGAAAGAGTAAATCAGTTCTCAAACACTCCATTTATGTGTATTATTTTAAAAATCGCAAAGAAGTATGTGATTTTGTGTGACAAATAGTGAAATTCTACAGGCTTTATTTAGAGGAATAAAATAAACAAGGAAAAGTGAAACACCATTTCAGTAATGCTTGACAATAACGAACTAAACGGGCCGAGAAAACCCTTGCACAGAAATACTCGCCTTACAGCGACCATTCGTAAGCAACACCTACCCATTGGCAGTAACACATCCCTGCAAAACCGGTTGTACGCTAGGAAACTTACAAATGCTGCTATTACAAATATCATACTCAAGCAGTGAGAGGCTGCTGCCTGAATCAGTTTCTGATTTACTACACTGTTAACACGGGGTAAAAATGAAGTGACGGAAGGTCTAATCCCACCGTAGCATCCAATAGGAGGTTTGAATTTCAAAGCGCCCGCACGCGTCTGGCGTCAGCTGGCCACACACGCGTTAAATGGTGTAGGACACCGATTCACCGACTGTCTGGGATCACCACAACGGAATTTCTGCTTGGTCTTAACCAACCCAGCATACCGACTACACTCTGCTCCCTGCCCACCGGTCGGTTTTTCTGACAACCGATCCCTGCCCTCCTTCCCACATCGTATCGACATAACGAAAAAAAAATATATGTTAACCACTAATCCGTCTAATTGCGCAAAAGTCATCGGCTTATTTCAGAGCTTTCAAGCGCAATCCATATTCTGGCTTAGCCGTTTTCCAGAATGCAGTAGCTTCTATCGCCTCCTCCTCCTCAGACAAATCAAGTGGCATTACAAACCACTTTTACACTGACGAGCCAACGAAACTGGCACACCTGCCTAATACCGTGTAGGGCCTCCTCGAGCACGCAGAAGTGCCGCAGCACAACGTGGCATGGACTTGACTAATGTCTGAAGGAATGCTGTGGGGAACTGACACCATGAATCTTAAAATTAAAGTTTACGACATTCTGGATTGCAAACGTGTAAAATATTTTTTTATTGGAGTGAGTGACCGGTTTCGACTCTATGAAAGACTCATCTTCAGACTCTGTAAAGATATACTGCCAAAGTAGTATATACGGTATAATAAGCATATAAAGTATATATAAAAATAAGATAAATAATAATAAATCTTACCCAGAGCGGTGGATGGACACTGCTCGATGAGTTCAGTCGGCCCTCGAAGCTCATGTAACTGCTGACTGTATAAATCACCACTCACCACACAGGAACTACAGAAAGAGAGACTAATATTGAAGCAGATTGCTAGTGTAAATGATTTCAATCCCAATGACATTGACTTCATGTTTAATAAGATACAAGGTACACATTGTTGCAACTGCGACCAGGAGGGTCGGGGTTGATACTGACGCAAGGCGCGGCGGGACCCGCGGAGAGGCCCGCGTACAACAGAACGGGAGAGGACGGACACGACCAGCGTAGGACGGAAAGAATACGACAAGATCGTTTTGTGGCGGTGTTCGTAGCGACAAACAATTCGCTGTAGAAACGGCTTACGAAGTCACCGCCACACTTTTAATAGCGGGCCGACCGGTCCGCTGGAACAGTGAACAGAAAGATGAAAACCCAAACACTCTGATTAAATAAAAGTCGGTACTTATCTTTATTAACGAAGATACAGGAACACAGTAGTGAACTCCGTGTCTACAGAGATCTGTCTAGTTCGAGTCGGAGCGGCTAGGTCAGCGTCGGCTGACGACAAACAACAACTCTGTTGCGATGAACACACAACTGACTAGCAAGTACACAATTCGGTGGCGAGTATACAACTGAGCGGCGAATACAGAACTGTCCTAGCGCTCGCGACTCCAGCGCTTAAGAACCCAGAAGCCAGCAGTGGCGCACGCAGACTTGCGGCGATTTCCTGTCTCGCTGGCGCTGCTCATGCGGACGGCGTCCGGACTTTGATGCTGCCAGCCTTTTTGGCAGCGGGCTCGGGTGGCATTACTGGCTAGGATATAACAGACCGAACAACAGAGTTACGAGGAAACAAACTCGTACACGAACCAGGAAGAAAGCAGCCTAGCGCAAGTGACGTGTAAACCGACGTAAGCACGATAAGACTGAATTAATGTTTCTTTTTTCCCTTTATTGATTTTCAATTCCCCGCGAAGGGGGAGAGCTGGCAGCAGCTTACTACGCTGCTCTACAGCCTACAGACTTTTGTTCAAAAAAGGAAGAAGAAAGAAACAAGGAAAAACAGGCGATAAAATGGTGATTTAAAGTGTAAAATGACGTAAAAATGCGGAAAGTTAAAACAGAAAGCAAAAGGGGTTAGCAAGGTTAATAAAATACACAGGAATCAGACAAGTAACATGTGAGACACACAATTAAAAAACATGGCGACAGTCTGGTTTCTGTTCGCGAGAGATAAAAAAAAAAGCACACCCAGTGACAGTATGATGGCTGTTCGCTACACTTCCCAAAAGACACAACACGGAGCACTCACTGGAAAAACACACCGTAAAACACTGCACGAAAATGGCGGCACAGAGATGGCACTCCCGATCCAAGGCAGATGGGGGACCTGGAGTAGGGGGAAAAACGAGGAGGGAGGAGAGGAAAAAACGAAAAGGGGGGGAACCAAGGAGGGAGAGGACTAATAAAGGCGGAGAAGGGCAGACGCAAGAGGGAATGAGAGGAGGCAGAGGAGGGAAATGTAAAAGGACTCGGGGGTGAGAAGGGGGCAAAGAGAGGGGAGGTGGGGAAGAAAGAGGATGGAGGGGAGGGGAGAGGGAGCCCGGGAAAAGGACAGAGGAAATGAGGGGGAGTGAGGATCAGAGTTGATAGGAGGGATAAATGGAGGGAGAGAGGGCATCATCCAGGAGGGGGAGTTGATGGAAGCCACCTTGGGAAAGGAGATGTAGGGTGTAGAGATGGAGGGTAGGGGTGACACAACGGTGAAGACGTGGCAGGGGGCGGGGATCGGAGAGGAGAGGACCAACCAGGGGGTGAGAGGGTTCAAGACGGCGGGAGATGTAGAGGATGCGGATATGTTCGAGGAATAGGAGCAGATGGGGGAAAGGAATGAGATCATAGAGGATCCGCGTGGGGGACGAGAGGCATATACGGAAGGCGAGGCGGAGTGCATGACGCTCAAGGATCTGGAGGGTGAATTAATGGGCGAGTGGCCGGCGCTTAAGTTCGCTCTCGGGGGCGCCGCTATTGGCCGCTGTGACCACGTGTTCCACTGTGGCGCCCCCACACTAAAAGTGGGCCAGGAGGCGCGCGCCGCAACAGCTTACGGCGCGATGGTGCAGAGACCTCTATGGGTCTTCGGCCTCCATGACGTCTGGCGTGGATTCAAATTCCGCGGCGCGCGGTACCAGACACATAGTGCACCTGAATCCGGTTATCGAAAATGCTCCAAAATTACATACATGGGGTATCTCTCCGATAAAATAAATGAATTATTTAAAAATACCGAGCTCACAATAGCATTCGTCACCAACAACCATCTTCAGAATAGACTCAGACACAATATTTATCAGAAAACAACTCTAAATATCAACATTCAAGAATGTATAAAATACAATGTGATGGCTGCAAAAAACAATGTAGCGCACAAACTGTCCGTTACTTTGCTATTCGTTTTAAAGAACATGTGGCTGGTACCAGTCGTAGTAAATCCTTGTTTGGCCAACATTTGAATAACTGCAACTATTCCCAAGGATTAATTCATACGAATTTAATAGTCCTTCACTTTGCCCCAAAAGGACCTTTACTTAATGCATTAGAGAAAATTGAAATCTTTGCACATCGTAAAAGTGAACCCCTAGCTCTACTCAATGAACAGCTAGACTTTAGGGAAAAACATTTTATGATCTTTTTGAAGACCTGTTATAAAGAACTGCTCTTTCGTTTTCGTATAATTACATTCTTATATACACTCCTGGAAATTGAAATAAGAACACCATGAATTCATTGTTCCAGGAAGGGGAAACTTTATTGACACATTCCTGGGGTCAGATACATCACATGATCACACTGACAGAACCACAGGACACATAGACACAGGCAACAGAGCATGCACATTGTCGGCACTAGTACAGTGTATATCCACCTTTCGCAGCAATGCAGGCTGCTATTCTCCCATGGAGACGATCGTAGAGATGCTGGATGTAGTCCTGTGGAACGGCTTGCCATGCCATTTCCACCTGGCGCCTCAGTTGGACCAGCGTTCGTGCTGGACGTGCAGACCGCGTGAGACGACGCTTCATCCAGTCCCAAACATGCTCAATGGGGGACAGATCCGGAGATCTTGCTGCCCAGGGTAGTTGAGTTACACCTTCTAGAGCACGTTGGGTGGCACGGGATACATGCGGACGTGCATTGTCCTGTTGGAACAGCAAGTTCCCTTGCCGGTCTAGGAATGGTAGAACGATGGGTTCGATGACGGTTTGGATGTAACGTGCACTATTCAGTGTCCCCTCGACGATCACCAGTGGTGTACGGCCAGTGTAGGAGATCGCTTCCCACACCATGATGCCGGGTGTTGGCCCTGTGTGCCTCGGTCGTATGCAGTCCTGATTGTGGCGCTCACCTGCACGGCGCCAAACACGCATACGACCATCATTAGCACCAAGGCAGAAGCGACTCTCATCGCTGAAGACGACACGTCTCCATTCGTCCCTCCATTCACGCCTGTCGCGACACCACTGGAGGCGGCCTGCACGATGTTGGGGCGTGAGCGGAAGACGGCCTAACGGTGTGCAGGACCGTAGCCCAGCTTCATGGAGACGGTTGCGAATGGTCCTCGCCGATACCCCAGGAGCAACAGTGTCCCTAATTTGCTGGGAAGTGGCGGTGCGGTCCCCTACGGCACTGCGTAGGACCCTACGGTCTTGGCGTGCATCCGTGCGTCGCTGCGGCCCGGTCCCAGGTCGACGGGCACGTGCACCTTCCGCCGACCACTGGCGACAACATCGATGTACTGTGGAGACCTCACGCCCCACGTGTTGAGCAATTCGGCGGTACGTCCACCCGGCCTCCCGCATGCCCACTATACGCCCTCGCTCACAGTCCGTCAACTGCACATACGGTTCACGTCCACGCTGTCGCGGCATGCTACCAGTGTTAAAGACTGCGATGGAGCTCCGTATGCCACGGCAAACTGGCTGACACTGACGGCGGCGGTGTACAAATGCTGCGCAGCTAGCGCCATTCGACGGCCAACACCGCGGTTCCTGGTGTGTCCGCTGTGCCGTGCGTGTGATCATTGCTTGTACAGCCCTCTCGCAGTGTCCGGAGCAAGTATGGTGGGTCTGACACACCGGTGTCAATGTGTTCTTTTTTCCATTTCCAGGAGTGTATTTTTATACTAGCTGACCCGGCGAACTTCATACTGCCTAACAGTCAATGACTGTCGTGTTACCTTTTAGCTGAACTAATTTAGGCTTTGATGAACGTAATACAATGATACAAAATAATATTAATATAGAGAGAAATATAAAAGTATTTTATTTTGATGAATGATGATGAATACATACAGAATGAGAATAAAAATTAAAAAAATAGTAATAATTAAGTATTTCAAACACATGCAAGAAAAAAATCATTGAAAACTATTTTGTGCAGGTTGTGATACACTCTGATTAGTTCATTAATCGGATTTTCATTCAAGCACCTTGTGGTAAACGACATTCTTTGTTTTTCGGTCAGGTGTAAGAACAAATAATGCGGATGGATTGCCGACACGTGAGCATGCCACGTACTATTGACCATGAGAAAAACACGCATTTTCTAGATTGAGGCCACAAACAGTCAAGGATTGGCCCTGTGATTTGTTGATCGTCATGGCGAAGGCAAAGACGAATCGGGAATTGAATTCGTTTAAACTCAAAGAGCATATCTGTTGGGATCATCGGAATCCTTGGAATAAGACCTTCCTCATCTTTAAATTTTCCTTTAAGTATCGAAGCGTGAATCACATTGCTCATCAATTTTCTTATCACCAAATGCGTTCCATTGCACAGTTTGGTTGCTTTAAATTTCTAAGCATGATGACTACCGAGCCAACCTTCAGTTGTAAATTGTGCGGTGGTAAACCAGGCACATCCAAGGAGTTCAAAAATTCAGTTGAATAATTAGTGGCTTCTTCTTAGTTTGTTACACAGTCGATAGATTTGAATGAATACAGAGTACCTACGATTTGATTTTGAATTATAAAATTGAGGTCATCTACATCTTTATTTTTAGCCCCCAAAATTGCTCGCTCACTTAACCATTTAGTATTTTTGTGGTTAGCAATGATATCCGGAAATACTTTGTTGATAAGCTCGTCTTTTGATGAGACGAAATTGCAAAAATTTGGAGGAAATGAGATCAAACCGCTCGATTCGTCAACAGGAACACGGCCATTACCGATGGTCAGCAATTGGTTCGCGAAATCATCAGCAGATAGATCGTTCAACAATGCAACTCTTATATTTACAGACAGTTGAAGTTTGTTTACATATCGCCACAGATTTGATGCTTTGAGGCAAGCGTTTATTTCGTTGGGAGCAGTAGATCTTCGAATTACTGGTAGTGTTTGTCGGAAATCGCCAGACAATAAAATCATTGAACCACCAAAACATCTCGAATCATTGCGCAGATCTTTTAATGTTCGGTCTAGTGCTTCCAATGCGCGTTTGTGCGCCATTGTGCATTCGTCCCATATGATGATTTTTGATGCTACTAAAACTTTGGCCATTGCGGAGTGTTTCGAAATGTTACATGTCGGTTGTTCAGTAGTTTGAAGGTTTACTGGCAATTTTAACTTTGAGTGAACCGTACGGCATCCGTCTAACAATGTGGCCGCTATTCCAGAAGAAGCAATTGCTACCGCAATTTCGGATCTCGCACGTACAGTGGCCTAAATCAATGACATGAGGAATGTCTTCCCAGTTCCACCGGGGGCATCAAAAAAAAAAAAGCCACCATTTCCATCATTAATTGCATTAATCAGTGTATCATAGACTTCCTTCTGCTTGGGATTCAACAGTGGTACACTCGTTTGAGCTGATTGGATTAGTTCATGTGGATCATATTCACGTTCACGTTCCAATTCTCTATTAAATGCGTCATTCATTCCGCGATCTGGCGCTGGCATTCCTAACCTAACTAACAAACTGCCGCACATGAGGTAACACATATCTTCGATCAAGAGCAAAGCCTGGTTATGCATCTCCTCATTCGCCTCAAGATCGGGATTTCTTGAGCTGACACGAATTCGATATAAAGTGTCTTCTGACTTGTTATCTTTGTATTTGTTCCACAGGTCACGTGGGTTCGATGGGAAGCATGTCGACGTGATGATAGCAAATAATGTGCGTATCTGACTTGGAGATGCAGAAATAATTGCTTCAGCGATTGTCGTGTCCCAATGAGTATCGTTTTCAAGCAAATTCAGTTCTTGACATGCTGCACGAAATGTGAGGCACACTATACCATTAACAGTTCGTAGTGATGCAAATGATGTTGGCCCTCGAACATGTACCAGCAACAACCGCAAATAGAAACATTCATCATTCTTCGGATGAACTGTGTAAATACGACCAAGAGCATCAGCAGAACGCATATCTGGATGACCAGGAACTGCATCGCCTTGCTTCCGACGTTGAAATTTCTTCGATGTAGCGTTCCAAGTGTAATAACGTGGCATTTCCGAGTAAAGCAACGTTCGTGCGAACGGATCGTTTTGACAAATCGCAAAGAAACTGGTCAGTGTTGCCGCTGGAGGTGTTTCGGCACGTTGAGCAGCATTCGACGCTGTGAAATATACTCTCTGACCGTTCTCTAGATGTACTCCCAAATGTACAACAGTGGGATAACGTTCGCGAATAGGGAATGAGAATATACGCCAAATTGCTTCATTGCAGTTCACATATCTACCAACTTGATAGCGCGTGATTTCATCGTTGATATTGGATGTTTGGATACCAAAAACCGCCATGTCACTCCCTTTCGTGACATATTTGCAAATTTATTTAATAGATTTGACCGAATTGTAATACTCAACATTACAATGTGCCTTCAATGTTTTGGAAAGAAGTAGCGAATAGGGAACAATCCAACTGTTGTCAACTATGAAATCGTTTCCTTTCACTTTAGTTGTGATAGTTCTACCATTATCATCGGGCGATCGACGCCGATACAATGGATAACCATCGTTGCCTGTAATGGTCTCTGCCGTGAATTTTCGCGGATACCGTTTGGAACACTTGCCGTCGACCATGCACGGTGATTGGCGGTTGATAGTGCCACATGGTCCATGAATCATATTCGTGATTACAACATCACGTAGGTCTGGATCGGTTTCAGGAGCAGGAATCTCCGCACATATGATGTCATCTATTTGACCTGGCCGAATTCTGTCTACTAACCAAATTAGAATGTGAGCTTGCGGTAGGCCTCGTTTTTGTCATTCGACTGAATACATCCAGCATCGAGTAATCCCAAAGACGTGTTGCTTAACAATGTAATTTATTAGTGACCGAATTTTTTGCTTGAAAACCCGTGCGGTGATGTCGTGTCGATCACTTGATGTTTGTCCGGGAAGCAGCAATTGAATAATTTCCATCCATTTCGGATTACATGTAAATGTAATGAATAGATCTGGCCGACCATAATGACGAACATATGTCATTGCATCTTGCGCATATTCATGCATATGACGCGGGCTACCTGTGTATGTCGCTGGTAAAATAGTCAATCGACCAACATTTTCTGGATCTCCTTCTGTGCTTATTGCATCGCGTAAATGAATATACTCTTCCGAACGCAAGTTAGCTTGATTCAACCGGATGAAAGTCAGGCGCTCCGTTTCGATTTTAACGTACATGTCAACGAAGTATTGTTGAAGCAGTCGACGAAATCGCAACAAATAATTGTCAGAATTTTCACGGATCATCAAACGATATGCGTAATAATTCATCGAACTAACCTTCTTGGTAGTTTCCTCACCTGAAATAAATACAGTAAAAATTGTATTTTAGAGCCCCTAATAGGTTAACGACTCTTACAGCAACTCTCTACTAAATTAGGAGTGACAACTTTTTTTGTGTACCAAAAGCAAACAGAATAAAATGTATATCAAGTTAAAATAAAAACAATGATATTGATCTTACCATTCAATGGATTAATCATTTTGATATTAAAGTGATATCCATCGTCTCCTTGCCAAAACATCAGCGGGTATTGTAACGCGTCATATGAACGGTGTGTTTCATATATTCTTTGTAGTTGCCCAGTATTGCGTCGTGTAAGCACAATATCACGTGTTTCCAAGTTTTCACCAACAATCAGGATTGCCACTTCATCGATTGTTGGAACATTAAATGTGCGTTCATGTGTTCCAGCTGGTCTTTTATCTGCTCTGATTACAACTTTATAGTCATCACTTGGCATGCGCTCTAAAGCAGTCTTGAACAGCCTGACCAATGCATGATGTTCATGAAGCATTTGCTGCAAATCTTGGAGAATTGCTCTTTTCGTAGCTGTGTTGATCCCTTGACGCCGGTCAAGTTGTTCTTCCATATTGCCCATGAAGTATATTTGCAAGAATTTGTGCTGTGCACCTTCAATAGGTTGCAATGATCCAATGCGATGGCAAATCTGGCCTTGAATCTGTAAATTCAAAGCCATAGTTATAGTTAGATTCACAAACACTTTTTTTTCAAATAATAACATACCATTTTTATTTTAGAGACAAATACAGAAATCTAACAAACTACATTCCAAATTTTTTTCACAATCATAGAAAGTAAAGTTTTTAACGTAAATTACCTTAAATGTCGGATTATATCCGTGTTCTTCGATAATTTCCGTCCCAAATGAAGTCATTTGGAAACAGACATTGTATTTTTGAGTGTTCGCTAGAAAATGTCGTAAGTCTAGTGTTTCACCATAAAGCAGGGAACGCAATGGCTCTGGTGGCGGGATCACTAATGGCAATGACACTTTACCACTAAGGCAGCACAAACCAGGCGTTTCACCAGCAAACTTCAATGCGCCACAATGCTGGCAAACAACGTCCATTGGACCAATGCAAACTACACGATGCAAGCTGTAGTCGATGGTGCAATCGTATCGAAACGCTGCTCGATTCAAATCAATACTTGAACCATTTCTTCTTGCATTTCGAAGATTATTCCTCTGTTCATCTGTACGATAAGCTCGACGATATCTCGTTTCTAATCTAGCCGTTTCACGGGCTGCCTCTCTTTGCTCTTGTGTTTGAGAAGCACGAATTAAGGCCCTTCTTTGCTCCATCCTAACGCGGCGCTCTTCTCGGGCAATTTGTCGTTCTTCGTCAGATAATTGACTCGCGATATTCCGTTGCCTAATTGCATTACGGCTCCTCTGGGAAATATTAGATCTTCTAGGATGCGGCATTTTTAGTAATAGTACTACTGAATATGCACTCGCACAAAACCACATAAAACAATCGAGACATAGACAATAGCTTATCAAGAAAAGTCATAGACAACCTATGAAAAGACATTTACACTTTTGTTAACCTGTAGAATAAATCTTTAATTAATTTAATAAATAATTTACACAAATTAATGTCTAAAACAAACAAATATAACAATACCTACCTGAACTTTCGAGACATTTTACACAAAATAAATTTCTGAACGCACACATAAATAGTTGTTACAGTATTTGACAGGATTGGACAACAAGTGTTTGACATGTAATAAACAAATGAGCATTTATTGAAATGATTATGTATTCATTACACATTTCTGAACGCATGCGTAATATTTTGCAATCTTTTTTTAAAAAAAATACACATAATAGTTTATTCATCCATTTTAAATAGTTTATGAACGCATGCATAAATGTCAATCATTACTTACAGATTTTGACAAAAAAAATTGACAGCTCTGAAACTAAAGAACTTTTAGGGAAAATAACGCATTTTTCAAGTATTCGTCAATTTTTCATTATTTTTAAGATGTATTCTGCTATTCGGGGCGGAGACAAATCCAACAAATCAAAAACCATGAAAATTTTTATTCGTCAATTTTTCATTATTTTTAAGATGTATTCTGCTATTCAGGGCGGAGACAAATCCAACAAATCAAAAACCATGAAAATTGGTCCAGCAGATCTCGAGTTATAAGTGTTGTAACAAACCCGACTTTGTTTTCTGTATATAGATTATGCTGACGCTTGTTTTATCATTAGTATCTCACAACAACGTTTTAAACTATGTGTATCTCATTTTTATAATGGTTCTTATTTTAAAAACCACAACACAACAACATGTGAACTGTCATTTCACACTTTTTTTATTTTTTATTTTGTTATCCATATTTTTCCATCAAAGGGTGATAGTCGTCGCTTAATTTTGATTTCCACTTTGTACTTTGCCATAGCGGTATCAGGCACCCGGTTCCCACCAATCACCATACACCATCATTAGCATCATGTTGCCAATATTAGAACCTATACTATGTCCAACCTGACATAGACAATTTCTCGCGAACAGATTTTTGGTGAAAACTTAATTTTAAGCTGATTATTAACCTATAATTTTATCCTTTTTGACGTATAATTTTGTCATTATGACGTATACTACGCTAATACTGACAAAAAGTGTCAAATTCCAGCAATTATTACCTGGTTACAGCACCATAGATTGTCGCAGTGAGAATAAGACGCTATTTCCATGGGAACCGCCGACATATCTACGCAAACACTGTTTTCATGGTCGAATTGTCAATCCTTGAAATATCTTTCGCAGTACCCAATAATCTCTGATGCCTGCCTCAAAGGGCTAAGACGCCGTTTCCACGGCAACTATCGATGCACCTGAGTAACATTGTTCCGCTGTTATTACAGAAGTGTCGGTGTGGTTCCACCATAGTACTTCAGAAGAGAGGAAAAGTCCACTTAAACTCTGGGGAACGACAATCTTTGATGTAGATTATGTAGTTCTAGTATAGAAGGCAGGCAGCATACTCTAAGCCTTATTTCATACCGATGGACCATTTTAATAGCATAATTTATATTCACTGACGATTAATGATCAATAACTGACATTACGATGTACTCCAACTGCAACTGTTCCTTTGTAGTCATGTTTTAAGTTATGTAATGATGAACGTGTTTTCTGATTGGCTACTTATGATGTCCTACTGAGAACGGTGTGTGTGACCACCCCTATTAATACCCGTTCCCTCCATGCACAGTCAGCTGTTACACGAGCGTCGAGGGTCGACGGAACTCATCGAGCAGTGTCCATCCACCGCTCTGGGTATAATTTATTACTTTTTATCTTATTTTTATATATTTTTATATGATTATTATAAGGTCTATACAACTTTGGCAACATATTTTTACAGAGTCTGAAGATGACTCTTTCATAGAGTTGAAACCGGTCATTCACTCCAATTAAAAAGTATTTTAATAAGACTGCGATCAAGACTGTTGTAAATTTTAATGGTAACTACTTTCAAGATTGCTGGCTATGTTTTCAAAAATCTTACCATGAATCTTGCAGGGCTGTCCATAAATCCGTAAGAGTAAGAGGGGATGGAGATCTCCTCTGAACAGCACGTTGCAAGGATCCCAGATATGCTCAATAATGTTCTTGTCTGCGGAGTCTGGTGGCCAGTAGAAGTGTTTAAACTCATGAGACTGTTCCTGGAGCTACTCTGTAGCAATTCTGGAGATGTGGAATGTCGCGTTGTCCTGTTGGAATTGCCGAAGTCCGTCGGGATGGACGATGGACACGAATTGATGCAGGTGATCAGACAGAATTTTTACGTACGTTCCACCAATCAGAGAGGTATCTTGACCTATCAGGTGTCCCTCACCATTACAGACCCTCCAATACCCTGAACAGTTCCTTGCTGACATACAGGGTCCATGGATTCATTAGGCTGTATCCATACCTGTACACGTCTATTTGCTCGGTGAAATCTGTAACGAGACCAGTCCGATTGGGCAACATTTTTCCAGTCATCAACACACATTGTTGATGTTGTGGGCCCAGGTGAGACGTCATCAAGGTAGACGAGTGGGCCTTCGGCTCCGAAAGCCCATATCGACGATGTTTCGTTGAGTGGTTCGCAGTTTGACACTTCGTGATGGCCTAGCACTGAAGTCTGCAGCAACATGCGGAAGGGTTGCACTTCTGTCACGTTGAACGATTCTCTTCAGTCGTCATTCGTCCCATTCTTGCAAGATCTATTTCCAGCCACAGCGATAATGGAGATTTCATATTTTACTGCATTCCTGATATTCACGGTACCCTCGTGAAATGATCATCCGGGAAAATCCTCACTTCGTAGTTACCTCGGAGATGCTGTGTCCCGTCGCTCTTGCACCAACTATAACACCACGTTCAAATTCACTCAAGAGAGGTAGGACGTCAGCCTCTCCTGCTCCAGGTTAGCCCGTCTGACGTCTTACCCCCCCCCCCCCACCCTTTAAATATTGATAAACTGCCATTGTAGCAGCAGTAACAGATGTAACAACTGCGCCGGACACTTGCTGTCATATATAGCGTTGTCGACCACAGCGCAGTATTCTGCCTGTTAACATATCTATGTAATTGAGTACACATATCTATACGAGTTTCTTTGGCGCTTCACTGTACGACATTACTTGAGAGTGCCGCCACCAACAGGTCGTTATAATGCGACACAGCATCTCGCAATGGTGGATGGAACACATTACGCTTGGTCGCCTCGGGCATGAAGACAAATCAGCAGCGGCTAAACACAGCCTCGACGAGGGGCGTACGTTCGAATTTGAGAAATCAGATATGTTGTGTCGAGTTACTGGACTTTGGGAGAGTATCAATAAAGAATTTAGTGAAATATGACCGTCTCGTCAATAGGCGAGGGCTATCAGCTATAAGAGGATACCATCGGCTTAAGGTGGCTGATCACCAAAAATGATCATTGATGTCAGTTTTCCAGAATCCTTCTCTATGGGCTGCAAAACTTGCAATCACGTAATGAAATACCTACCACCAGTATGCTTCCGTATTTACATTAGTTAATCCAGTTAGATTACAACTAAAAGTGTAGGATACTAACATAACCCATACTGTCGGAGAAATGACGCAAAACGGAGTTAAGAACACAACCATTCTCTCTGGGCGCATTCACATTTGCCAGATAGAAGGTAGATATCGCGCATAACGCAAACTGGCGTGGCCCATTAAAAGTCAAAGACAGACGAAATGCAAGTAAATATTCTCAAGCAACTGCGTGGCTGCAGAAATTTTACACTGTAATATAAAAACTCCCCCCATGAACCATGGACCTTGCCGTTGGTGGGGAGGCTTGCGTGCCTCAGCGATACAGATAGCCGTATCGTAGGTGCAACCAGAACGGAGGGGTATATGATGAGAAGCCAGACAAACATGTGGTTCCTGAAGAGGGGCAGCAGCCTTTTCAGTAGTTGCAAGGGCAACAGTCTGGATGATTGACTGATCTGGCCTTGTAACACGAACAAAATCGGCCTTCCTGTGCTGGTACTGCGAACGGCTGAAAGCAAGGGGAAACTACGGCCGTAATTTTTCCCGAGGGCATGCAGCTTTACTGTATGGTTAAATGATGATGGCGTCCTCTTGTGTAAAACATTCCGGAAGTAAAATAGTCCCCCGTTTGGATCTCCGGGTGGGGACTACTCAAGAGGATGTCGTTATCGGGAGAAAGAAAACTGGCGTTCTACGGATCGGAGCGTGGAATGTCAGATCCCTTAATCGGGCAGGTAGGTTAGAAAATTTAAAAAGGGAAATGGATAGGTTAAAGTTAGATATAGTGGGAATTAGTGAAGTTCGGTGGCAGCAGGAACAAGACTTTTGGTCAGGTGAATACAGGGTTATAAATACAAAATAAAATAGCTGTAATGCAGGAGGTGGTTTAATGATGAATAGAAAAATAGGAATGCGGGTAAGCTACTACAAACAGCATAGTAAACGCGTTATTGTGGCAAAGATAGATACGAAGCCCACGCCTACTGCAGTAGTACAAGTTTGTATGACAACTAGCTCTGCATATGACGAAGAAATTGAAGAAATGTATGATGAAATATAAGTGAAGGGTGACGAAAATTTAATAGTCATGGGTGACTGGAATTCGGTAGTAGGGAAAGGGAGAGAAGGAAATTTAGTCGGTGAATATGGATTGCGGCTAAGAAATGAAAGAGGAAGCCACCTGGTAGAATTTTGCACAGAGCGTAAGTTAATCATAGCTAACACTTGGTTGAAGAATCATAAAAGAAGGTTGTATACATGGAAGATACTAAAAGGTATCAGATAGATTATATAATGGTAAGACAGAGATTTACGAACCAGGTTTTAAATTGTAAGACATTTCCAGGAGCAGATGTGGACTCTGACCACAATCTATTGGTTATGATCTGTAGATTAAAACTGAAGAAACTGCAAAAAGGTGGGAATTTAAGGAGATGGGACCTGGATAAATTGACTAAACCAGAGGTTGTACAGAGTTTCAGGGATTGCATAAGGGAACAATTGACAGGAATGGGGGAAAGAAATACAGTAGAAGAAGAATCGGTAGCTCTGAGGGACGAAGTAGTGAAGGCAGCAGAGGATCAAGTAAGTAAAAAGACGAGGGCTAGTAGAAACCTTGGGTAACGGAAGATATATTGAATTTAATTGATGAAAGGAGAAAATATAAAAATTCAGTAAATGAAGCAGGCAAAAAGGAATACAAACGTCTCAAAAATGAGATCCACAGGAAATACAAACTTGCTAAACAAGGAAGGCTAGAGGACAAATGTAGGGATGTAGAGGCTCATCTCACGAGGGGTAAGATACATGCTGCCTACAGGAAAATTAAAGAGACCTTTGGAGATAAGAGAACCACTTGCATGAACATCAAGAGCTCAAATGGAAACCCAGTTCTAAGCAAAGAAGGGAAAGCAGAAAGGCGAAAGGGGTATAGAGGGTCTATACAAGGGCGATGTACTTGAGGACAATATTATGGGAATGGAAGAAGATGTAGAGGAAGATGAAATGGGAGATACGATACTGCGTGAAGAGTTTGACAGGGCACTGAAAGACCTGAGTCGAAACAAGGCCCCCGGAGTAGACAACATTCCATTAGAACTACTGATGGCCTTGGGAGAGCCAGTCCTGACAAAACTCTACCATCTGGTGAGCAAGATGTATGAGACAGGTGAAATACCCTCAGACTTCAAGAAGAATATAATAATTCCAATCCCAAAGAAAGCAGGTGTTGAAAGATGTGAAAATTACCGAACTATCAGTTTAATATGTCACAGCTGCAAAATACTAACGCGAATTCTTTACAGACGAATGGAAAAACTGGTAGAAGCGGACCTCGGGGAAGATCAGTTTGGATTCCGTAGAAATGTTGGAACCCGTGAGGCAATACTAACCTTACGACTTATCTTAGAAGAAAGATTAAGAAAAGCCAAATCCACGTTTCTAGCATTTGTAGACATAGAGAAAGCTTTTGACAATGTTGACTGGAATACTCTCTTTCACATTCTAAAGGTGGCAGGGAGCGAAAGGCTATTTACAATTTGTACAGAAACCAGATGGCAGTTGTAAGAGTCGAGGGGCATGAAAGGGAAGCAATGGTTGGGAAAGGAGTGAGACAGGATTGTAGCCTCTCCCCGATGTTATTCAATCTGTATATTGAGCAAGCAGTAAAGGAAACAAAAGAAAAATTCGGAGTAGGTATTAAAATTCATGGAGAAGAAGTAAAAACTTTGAGGTTCGCCGATGACATTGTAATTCTGTCAGAGACAGCAAAGGACTTGGAAGAGCAGTTGAATTGAATGGACAGTGTCTTGAAAGGAGGATATAAGGTGAACATCAACAAAGGCAAAACGAGGATAATGGAATGTAGTCAAATTAAATCGGGTGATGCTGAGGGAATTAGATTAGGAAATGCGACACTTAAAGTAGTAAAGGAGTTTTGCTATTTAGGGAGTAAAATAACTGATGATGGTCGAAGTAGAGAGGATATAAAATGGAGACTGGCAACGGCAAGGAAATCGTTTCTGAAGAAGAGAAATTTGTTAACATCGAGCATAGATTTAAGTGTCAGGAAGTCGTTTCTGAAAGTATTTGTATAGAGCGTAGCCATGTATGGAAGTGAAACATGGACGATAACTAGCATGGACAAGAAGGGAATAGAAGCTTTCGAAATGTGGTGCTACAGAAGAATGCTGAAGATAAGGTGGGTAGATCACGTAACTAATGAGGAGGTATTGAATAGGATTGGGGAGAAGAGAAGTTTGTGGCACAACTTGACTAGAAGAAGGGATCAGTTAGTAGGACATGTTTTGAGGCATCAGGGCATCACAAATTTAGCATTGGAGGGCAGCGTGGAGGGTAAAATCGTAGAGGGAGACCAAGAGATGAATAAACTAAGCAGATTCAGAAGGATGTAGGTTGCAATAGGTACTGGGAGATGAAGGGGCTTGCACAGGATAGAGTAGCATGGAGAGCTGCATCAAACCAGTCTCAGGACTGAAGACCACAACAACAACAACAATGTGCAATCACAAGAATCAGCAATGTTATGTTTTTAGGTAGGAGTGGAACGATGGAAAGTTTGGGGATCAGGGAGTGTAGCCCCACAGAGGTGAAGGGTCCTGCACATCCTGCTGAAGTTGATATTTGGAGATGCATGGTGGAAACGGGGAACCATTGTCACTATTAGAGGAAACTGTAGTCAATGATGTATAGTTTCAGAGTTTATCTGTCATAAAGGAAAAACGAATTAAATTCCATGCATAGTCATTAAGGTCAGTTTATGTGATAAGGTACCACAAAATACAAGGGAGATACTTTGAATGAATCTAGGAACAGAGCTAACTGCAAAATTATTGTGTGTGCTACAAACAGTGTGGACAGCATTGGGTATGGAATGATGATGTAGAAAAGTGTTGGGATAAATTTTGCCTGTAAAAGGAGGTGCGATACTTATGCTGGTAATAATAGATATTTAGCGTGTAGTAACAAGGGGAAACGTACCCATCCAGATATCCGAGCGCGTTAATGCACCGCTTGAGTTTGCCGGGAAGGTGACCCAGTCTCAGATCGAATGCTCCTCGCTCTTCAGCCAGCCAGCCCAGAGGTGGCTTTTATGCGGTTCCACACATCCACCGAGATAAATACTGGCCAGCAGCCTCCGTCCCGCGCCAGATACCTGCTACATAAACATTTATGAGAAACTTCTCACACTTGAACATGAGCTGTACACTAGATGCAGACAGATCTGGTAAGCAGACTCTGTCCACAGGGAGTGGTGGCGTCAGGAAGGGTATCCAGTCACCAACAATTACCAACATTGCTTCAACCCACGTAACAATGTCGATCCCGTAGGGAACTAGTAAATGGAAAAAGTGAAGAGGAAGAACTAGGAGATATGTGGTGTTTCATTTCTGTGCAGGAGAAGTGATTGAGGTCTTCGCTCCTTACGGGACGAGGGTGCTGTATTAAAGTTAATATGATGCTTTGCCCTCTGGAATTACTTTTTATCTTGTAAGGTGCAGAGTAATAAAACTGAACTGGAAAAAGTTTGTTAATTGTTGGGATACGAAAGATGAATGGAATGTGCAAATATAATAAGGGTAGAAGAACAAACTTGTCTAGGACTGGTAAGAGAACGAGACTGTCATAAATTGTCCAATATATTGTATTCTTATTTATTTATTTCCAGACTCGAATTGGGACACACACCCACTAACTGTGGCACTAGCGCTGAAGAATACATTTACCTCTGGGGTACAGTGTCCCATATCAGTTAATTTTCATATGAGAATCAAGTTATGTATACTTTTTAGCATATGCCAAAAACCTATGTTAATAATTTACATGTTATCACCTTAGCACATGTCTGTGGTATTCAGAATATACAGGGTGAGTCATAACTATTTGAATACTTTTTGGGAGAATAGGGTCCCAACCTTATCAACACGATTAAGGCACTCATTCAACGTTCAACAGTACAGTTTAGTGATAATTGTCTGCTACTAATCCAGTTCTACAAACCTTCTGGTAAACGAGTAGGTGACCGTCTACTTCGATATCGTTCTGCAAACCTTCGCCACACTTTTTTCGCCGGCAGCACAATTTACAGTAAGCTTGCAAACATTCATCTCTGCACAAATGTGAGTCTATCAGCTATAGGCTCTAACAATCTGGATTAAAAAACAGGACAAAGTTAAGATTCTTCACCGCCTGCTGTGGCCGAGTGTTTCTAGGCACTTCAGTCCGGAACTGCGCTGCTGCTACGGTCGCAGGTTCGAATCCTGCCTCGGGCAAGGATGTGTGTGATGTCCTTAGGTTACTTAGGTTTAAGTAGTTGTAAGTCTAGTGGACTGATGACCTCAGATGTTAAGTCCCATTGCGCTTAGAGCAATTTGAACCATTTTTAAGATTCTTCACATAATTTTGACTGACTCTGTAGATTTGGTTAATATTTAATTGTCAAACGTGAAGTACTTTATATACAAGGGTCAAGATTAACTTGAATGATCTCAGATTCTACAAAATCATTTGTATGTTACCTTTGTTAAGACAATATCTTACATGGGAATGTACACTCCTGGAAATTGAAATAAGAACACCGTGAATTCATTGTCCCAGGAAGGGGAAACTTTATTGACACATTCCTGGGGTCAGATACATCACATGATCACACTGACAGAACCACAGGCACATAGGCACAGGCAACATAGCATGCACAATATCGGCACTAGTACAGTGTATATCCACCTTTCGCAGCAATGCAGGCTGCTATTCTCCCATGGAGACGATCGTAGAGATGCTGGATGTAGTCCTGTGGAACGGCTTGCCAGCCCATTTCCACCTGGCGCCTCAGTTGGACCAGCGTTCGTGCTGGACGTGCAGACCGCGTGAGACAACACTTCATCCAGTCCCAAACATGCTCAATGGGGGACAGATCCGGAGATCTTGCTGGCCAGGGTAGTTGACTTACACCTTCTAGAGCACGTTGGGTGGCACGGGATACATGCGGACGTGCGTTGTCCTGTTGGAACAGCAAGTTCCCTTGCCGGTCTAGGAATGGTAGAACGATGGGTTCGATGACGGTTTGGATGTACCGTGCACTATTCAGTGTCCCCTCGACGATCACCAGTGGTGTACGACCAGTGTAGGAGATCGCTCCCCACACCATGATGCCGGGTGTTGGCCCTGTGTGCCTCGGTCGTATGCAGTCCTGATTGTGGCGCTCACCTGCACGGCGCCAAACACGCATACGACCATCATTGGCACCAAGGCAGAAGCGACTCTCATCGCTGAAGACGACACGTCTCCATTCGTCCCTCCATTCACGACTGTCGCGACACCACTGGAGGCGGGCTGCACGATGTTGGGGCGTGAGCGGAAGACGGCTTAACGGTGTGCGGGACCGTAGCCCAGCTTCATGGAGACGGTTGCGAATGGTCCTCGCCGATACCCCAGGAGCAACAGTGTCCCTAATTCGCTGGGAAGTGGCGGTGCGGTCCCCTACGGCACTGCGTAGGACCCTACGGTCTTGGCGTGCATCCGTGCGTCGCTGCGGTCCGGTCCCAGGTCGACGGGCACGTGCACCTTCCGCCGACCACTGGCGACAACATCGATGTACTGTGGAGACCTCACGCCCCACGTGTTGAGCAATTCGGCGGTACGTCCACCCGGCCTCCCGCATGCCCACTATACGCCCTCGCTCAAAGTCCGTCAACTGCACATACGGTTCACGTCCACGCTGTCGCGGCGTGCTACCAGTGTTAAAGACTGCGATGCAGCTCCGTATGCCACGGTAAACTGGCTGACACTGACGGCGGCGGTGCACAAATGCTGCGCAGCTAGCGCCATTCGACGGCCAACACCGCGGTTCCTGGTGTGTCCGCTGTGCCATGCGTGTGATCATTGCTTGTACAGCCCTCTCGCAGTGTCCGGAGCAAGTATGGTGGGTCTGACACACCGGTGTCAATGTGTTCTTTTTTCCATTTCCAGGAGTGTATTTCAACAAAGCATTCGAAAAAATTCAATGAATTTTTTTCACTCCGTCTCTTTGTTCCAAGCAATGACAGGATGTTTTGTCCAACATGTGAAACTTCATATTTCATCTAAAATATTTAGTTGCCTATGTTTTTCACCAGTGGCTGGGGCTGCCAGCCATTGTGTTATGTCACTGCCTGAGTTTCTGTAGCTGAAGATGTGAACCAGCTGAAGACAGTTTCATGCCAGTGAATTTCACGCCTTCTATGAATACTGTTTCGAAATATTTCTGTTAGTCCTACGTATGTTATCCCATGGCAACCGCATTTTTATTCATGCACTCCTGAATTGGTGAATTTACAGCGTTTTCCCCTAGAATGACGAGATTGTGTTTTGTTGTGAGCTCTGATACTTATTCTCAACTTGGAATTGTGATATGAACGTTTGATATTATATGATAATTTCCCAATATGAAAAATATGAGTATATTTGTGAAGAAATAAACACTAACAGTGCAATAGTAACTGACAAGGGAATGGAGTAGTAGTATTCAACATGGTCTGTATAAAAAGAATCATCGAGTCTCCAACGAAAGTAACATCATTTGCAATGAAAACAAAAACACTCAACCAACTGACACCTGTCCTAATTAAAAATCACTAAACTGTACTAAATATTCACTTGAAAAAAGAGAAAAAAATATTGTCCCATGATGAACCGACTCACAAATGTAAGGTATTGTATACACCTACTCAGGCTGTACATACAAAAGTCAGCATATAGTGAAAAGTTTGAGTGAAGTGATACAAAAAGCTACAGACGTCGACATCTTATCCTGCCTAAAAAATTTTTTTTTATGTTATCACCATGTACACCAACAGAACAATTGAAGAGGCCATTCAAGTTGTCGAACATAATACACCGACGCATCATAAGAGGAACGCAATAGTAGTAGACGAATTTTATTGCTTTACTAGGATTACAACTCTCCCATAACTATTCCAAGTTAAATAACCAAATACATGTACTAGAATATGGTTTAGTAAAGTGACACTATCTTGCTGGTCTACTAGCTAGTATTTTACTGCACCATACTGAGAAATAATTTCCTTATAACAATCCCAAATGGATAAAAAATTCTTTGTAGATGACACACTAATATTAAAAGAGCGATGAGAAAGATAAATTACTCCATTGAATTGAATAAATAATCCAAAAATATGAACAGTGTGGAAAGGATACATCGCTACTCACCACATTAAGAGGCGATGAGTCACAGAGAGGTTTCATCCGAAAGACTGCTAACATACTGAGCTTTAGAACAAAATTCTTCTTCAGTAATGGGAAACACGCACACGTTCACACAGGTACAACCCACACGGACATTGCCATTGTTTCCAGGCGCTGGAGCACGACTTAACGTGAGTCAGGCTCCAGTGTCCAGAGACAATGGCCATTACTGTGTGAACTGTAGCTCTGTGAGTATGTGTGTGTTTCCTATTTTTGAAGAATAACTTCGTCTTAAAGCTCTGTATTTAGGCTACTTTTTCGTTGTGCGTGTCTGCAACTCAATGCCTCTTCTATATGGTACTGCTGTTATTCCATTATTTGATTTCATGCAAAAATAGATTTACAACTGAGAGTGAACATCATAATAAAATAAACTATTTAGATCTAACTTAAATAGCACTTTAGACGACTAAACGGATATTAAAAAGCTACACGTAAGTAGAAGTAAAATAAAAGACAGCATTACGGTAACAAGGAAACATGATAATAAAAAAGCTCAGGAAAGATTTGAGTTGCTAAACTTGTATATGGGAGGAACGGAATATGAATTTTCATTCTTCCAGATGATTTAGGTTTGCTAGGCTTACCTTGATGACTGTCGACAGTACTCCTTCAAGTGGCAATCTCTAACGTGTATAATGCGAGGTCTCTACTGTTCCCCATAACTATCCATTAATTCCTCTTATTTTTCCTTCTTTACTGTCTTACTTATTTTCATTTATTTAGTTACTTAACCCAAAATTATTAAATACTTAAGGTTCTGTCTGAGATGCAAGCAAGACTCCTTAAAGACATTCATAACAGTAGACTTTGCAATGTGCTTGATAGGTGGTTTTTATGTAGGAATAATAATAGTTGTAGTAATTAATAAACGTGTTACGGCGAGGCCATTCTCATTAATTTTATTAAATGACCATAAGTACTTTGTGATAAAACAACCAATACTTACATACTTGTCATACTCAACAAGTTACGGGTGATTCGAGTTCTCAATTCCCACAATTTGCGATGTGCAGAGATGCGGCAACTGTGTTGGTTGGTCAAGTTTTTGTTTTGTCATAACTGTTGTAGCTTTGTACAGATTTCAGATGTAGGAAAATAATGACTATGACGGTGTTTCTAATCATGCCTATGGTTACTCTATCATTCTCCTAATCGTTCGTGAAAACAAGAGTTAAGGAAAAATCATTTGTCGTAGAAGTGTTCATGGCTGAGTTTACTCTGTTAATTAGTTCTATGTAGAGAATTATAGATTAATTCTCTATGTAATGCGAGCATCTTGCCTACTACAGCTGCATAACTTTTTCTTTCTCCACAGGCAACAGAGGTATCCTGGAGTGCTAGCCGATGTTGACATGACGAATAGAAGAGACCTCTTAACATCTGCAGCATCATACCACGCCATCTGCAGGGTTTTCGGGCTGACGCCGTTCACAGTGGACACTGAGAAGTGTGAGCTACGGAGGACACGTGCAGGAACGCTATACGCGGCTGTTGTTCTCGTCATGAGCCTAGTAATAATAGCGCCTGTGGAAAACCGGTTGCAAGCTGTGAACGCGAGAAAAAAGGATTCCATCACCTTTGTGTGGTTGGTTGCTTATATCACGACACGCTTCGCTACCACCGTGATGACTGTCGTCGCAGATCTTTTTCTGAACATCCGCAAGTACCAGAGGATCCTCACTCTGCTGTCTTATCGGGACAGTGGCGTCTTGGAGTCTCATCTTTCCTCCAGTGGGGCAGTAAAGATCTCCTGCGTTGCAGTTTACGTCATGTCTCTTGCTCTGATTATAGCTGTTGTTACGCTGGATTGTCCGAGCAACGGCACCCTCTGGTCATTTTTCCCCATATTGTTCGAAAATAATATTGTACCAACAGCTGTTTTCAGGTACGTGGGACTTGTCCTTCTGGTGAAGGACGACTTAAGTCAACTCAACCAGTGTCTGGGAGGTTCGGATCAAATGATGTGCCAGAGCCGACCACTTACAGACCGCTACCGGAAACTGAGGAGAGTCCACTCAGCACTGTGCCACCTGTCCCAGGAGGTTCTTTCGGCACATGAGACATTCTTGGTTTCATTCATCGTGACAGCACTGTGCACTATTTCTTGGAACGTTGTGGCGATAACCTTATCACTTCCGCATAGACGGCCAGAGGTGGTATATATATAGGTTCTGTCGTGGCAGTCGTCGCAATTGTTAATGGTGATAGCGGCCTCGCACGCGCTGTCCAGGGAGGCGGCGCAGACAGCTCCCGTCGTGTGCCGACTACTCCTGGGTTCGACTCTCCGCTGCTCAGAAACTGTAGAGCTGCGCCACTTCTGCCGCCAGGCCCGCAGCCAGAGTCCCACTCACCGACTTTACGGTGTCGTTCCTTTGGATATGAGGATGTTGGTGACCTCATTGTCTTTCATTACAACTTATACCGTGGTTTTGTTAATTTTCTGGGAAGCGTTCTCAAAAAGAAAACAGTGTGCTATAATTATTACAGCAGTGTTGATGAATATGGACTGTTCTACACTAAGATCGGTAACTGTGTTGCTATGATTACGAGCTTGTAATATTCATCCCTATTAAATTAACTTTTACCTTAACCATAGATAGCTATTAAAACTCTGTAGTATTGTGAATGATGAGACCTCTCTGCTTGAAAATTTTTCCTTGCTTACTATTGCACAACACAGCCAAGGGGTACGAGGATGGACGTATTCAAGTCTATATATCCTCCCAACGGTGGAAGCTGAAGGAGACAAAACTGCAATATTTTCTTCACTACGTTTAACTTTCACGCAAGGGATAATTACTAATAGCAAGACAACTGATTTTTCTTAGATCAAGATGTAAATTGCACGAATTTGTAATTATTGAGGCATAAAAAGTCACTGCATTTAAGTGAAAGAGAAAAAAGTTCTGGAGCAACAACTGGAATGTTCTTAGTGGGCACAGAATGTTGCAAGAGAGGCTATGTTTCTCAAAAGAAGGCGGAAGATTGACAAAGCGGTGGCAGTACGACACGGAGCTACAGGAACCAACAAGAGGACGTGGCAACACAAGAGTGCCACAAACACTATCTGTCCTAGGTGAATGTAAACGGTGTTTCGTCGCTGTCTTCTATCGCACGGCAATTATGAGTTACTGCAGCTCGAAAAAGCTACCGCTACAAAAATTATACTAGTGTTAATCTCGGACATAAAGATGACTACTACTCGCTTTGTTGCATAGAGAAATGGGACCATCAGAGTCTGATACGCCGCGACGGCCAGCAGAAACCATCGTAAAACATAGTCAAGCATCAGTGAAACGACGTCCATATCGAGACCTTAATCAGAGTTATTACTTCCCTTGATACAACCCAATGTGTCTCACGCAACCGAATGAACCATTCTACTTTTGTATCATGTTACCTACAAATTTTCTCGTAGATGTCCAACCTTTTTAAACAACTCCCACACCAAGACAGTGATTGTAATAGAGCTACATACATTTAAACATAGGACAGAACCCGAGCAGGAAACAGCACAGAAAATGAATGTCAAAATGTGCACTGCCTTGGCAGGAGTGACCTTGAGCTTGCTACACTCATCGTGCACACAGTCAGAATGAGCCGCTGGGCGCTAAGATGATAAACTCACTACACATTACATTCACTTTCATCCTCAGAGCGCATCGACCAAACGAGGTATTTTTCACATCATATACTAATCTCACGGACCAAGACAACCACTGCAAATCAAAACTCACTTTCCAGCCTACTAGGACTGCAGCATCTCTTCAAGCAGAAAACTGTGTAATCACACAGCTCTAATTGAAACTTTTGGAAAATATAAGATCCACAACATGTCAGATCGTGCATACACGACTTGCAAATGGATTGGATTCTATCAAAGAAGAATGTCACTCATTGAAGGAAAACATCATTAAAAAAACATCCGTTAAAGGCTAAACATAACTTGCCTAAGTCCTCTTACATATGATTCTCAGCATGTACTGGAGCTGCTCATTAATAGAAAAAATGCACTCATAAACAAGTGTCACTGTGTCAGCTTCACAAGAAACAAAAGTTGTTTCTCTGCATCATCTCTTTATAACATACATTATTCATGTAAGTGTAATACCAGTACATCAAAATATTCACAAAAATCATATGATGTAACTTGTCATTCATCAAATCAGACCTGACACTCCAAGAAGAAACTGCGCAATGTATGTAGAAAATTACCTCATTAGTGTATATGTGGTGTCACCGCCAGACACCACACTTGCTAGGTGTTAGCCTTTAAATCGGCCGCGGTCCGTTAGTATACGTCGGACCCGCGTGTCGCCACTGTCAGTGATTGCAGACCGAGCGCCGCCACACGGCAGGTCTAGAGAGACTTCCTAGCACTCGCCCCAGTTGTACAGCCGACTTTGCTAGCGATGGTTCACTGACAAATTACGCTCTCATTTGCCGAGACGATAGTTAAGTATTCCAACAGCTACGTACTTTATTTGCTAGACTCAAATCCTTTTAACTGTTCCAGACCTCACGCCAGCCTGCGTGAGCTTAAACGCGTGCCTTTCGGCTTCACCTCCTAGTGGCTTGGCTGTCTTGCCAAGTCACAACAGTATAAACGAAATGTAAGAAAATATATGTATATGTGTATTACATATGGTAACTACATCTCTAATGTCACCGTGATCTTTCCAGCGCTGCACACTGTCTCACTCGTCCTCATAATTAACATCATTGTACACTCTCATCCATAGTACTCCTCAAGAATACTATATCCCTCACTACAAGTTGCCACTATAATAACAATAATTATATTGTGCAACAGCCGAGTCCAAGTCTTCCAAATCCACTGGCGCCAGGAGTACCAGAAAAGAATAGTAAATTTGTGTTAATATTAATCAAAGAAACTTAACTAACACATAAGCAGGAACACTAGATATTTTACACTGCATACCTGAATATCAGGAAATATGGTACCTCCACACTACCACACACTGAGGTCTTCACTTGGTCATGCGTAAGTTCTAAAGGTTCTAACACTAGTGTTTAACTTGCCATTGACATTGAGGTCATCGGAGATGGTCATCTCGTAACAGAAACAGATACATGTTAGTTTGCAGAAATAAAATTTCGGTTTTGAAACGTTATTCCTTGTTGGGACAGCATGCACGAAACCGCTGTAGGTGGGGAGTCGCATCTCCTCACTGAACTTAGGACTGCTGGCTCCTAATTTACTAATAATCCGCTTTCAACAACACCAATGACATTTCAGTGTCAATAAACTTCACCAACACCCGTATACTTTAAGATATTTTACTTTATCCTGAAAGCAACTGGTCTTGGCGAATCATTTTGCCACATTCAGGACCCACAGGCTTTTATCCAAATAATCGAACTTACCGTATAGCGCCATAAAATACTGGGTATCGTGAATTCCAATCGTTATGCAAATGCTTCATAGGAAGACGTGACATGTACATGTTGTATATATACTGAAAATAATCTTACCGCAGATTGATCTCTCAACCCTGGTTTGACATGTGCCTTGTGGTCGCCAGGTGCTCCCAACACACTGTGAGCTCAGTCACAAACACTGGAGTCCAGATTACTGGGCTATCCAAGCTCTGCTTACAGCAAATAGACAGTTGGGCTACAACAGTAACAACTTCATCAGCCGTTTCTGTTCCCTCAAACATTATTTCTAGAGCAGTTTCTAGCCTATGATGTAACTCAGATTCTTCCCTTCTTCCATAGATTCTATCGTCTTGGACTTTCACTTCTTATCTACTGGTCTATGACTGTTATATTGCTTAAGATTGTCGTCCTCAAGTGCTATTAACCTGTTTGGTTGTAACACTTCCTTGTAGTCCTGTGCAGTCTGTTGTAACATGGGAATGTCATCCCCTGTAGAATGCAGAAATTTTGCAAACAAAGTTCTAATGAGGGATAACTTGGGGACTGAAGTAACATAAAGTACATTGAGCTGAATCCAACCGAACTTCCCACAACATAGCATTAGTTTCAGTGCAAGTGCGCACTAAAGCGCAGCGTGTTAATTCAGCAAGGCGTTAATATTGAACACAAGTAATAGACAATCAGTATTGGAAATTTGAAACAGTTCAGCTTTGTAGCTTTAAGTTGCTCATGCGACAACATTTACAAAGTCCAGTATACACTTTCTCCAAGCAAATGAATCAAGTCATCAGATCAAGTATTTAATATTCTTAAGAAATATGAAGATGATTATAAACTCCACTTTGTCAAAATTAAAGTTAACATAATCGAGATGGGAGGGTGCTGGGAAGGCGAGAGGATTGAAGGATGGGGACTGCTCCATTATTCTAGCTACGACTTGTCAGCACTGCAAATTACAACGATGAAATTGGCAATCAAAGTTACTCATAGGATTCCATTCTAATTAGACTGCCTATTACAACAGCCCACAGCAACCCACTAATAAGTTTCATTACAGATACTATAGCCACCAACGGGGAAAAACATATCTACAGTCAATAATCGTCGAAAGTTTTAGACTAAGGTTCCGTACAATTATATACGTTTGATCCACAGTAATAGTTCACATAATCAGCAGAAGAAAAGGATTTTGCCTGCAGAATTTCAATACAGATATCCACACAGCGAACCCCAACGTTAAATACAGTGTTCAGTTTCAAAAATTATTGATCACAAATGCTTTTTTAATGTATAACTAAGTTAGTACCGATTCGACAAGATCGAAATATCACACTCCTAATAACATTCAAAAGTATCTTAAATGCCATGAACCTCACGAAGGATTTCTCTACGGGAACTAGTGGCCTAGCAACTCACAGTTGACCACTCAACAGAACTACAAGTTCCTTTTGCAGGGAAGCACGCGAGCATTTGCCTCTCCCAATTAAACACAAATAGAAACGATAAAAATATCCCAGTACATACTTATCACTTTAGTACCATCTAGAAACCTGGTTTCATGAAGTCAGCCCAACGTGTTAATATGTCAGCCCTGATAGATAGTAATTTATCTGCTGATATACGTATGTTACCACAAAAGAACAGAAATACAATAGTTTAGCAATAAGCGGCGTAATTGCACTTCGTCAAATGTGAATGTAACATTCCACTTACAGTTTACTCAACAGACTCGACTAACAGCGGAGAACAGAAGTGCATACGCATGTTTATCAATTAATGTGTCAGTACTTAATGAGCAATAGAGTCAGTAACATCAGAAGTTGAGTAAGGATGAAATCAAAAAACCACGAATTTAACAGTTATTCAACGTTGGTTGAAAAAAATTTCTTCCAATTTTGGTCTCCGTGTGCTGATCCGGCACTGTGAATACGAGAATGACGTACAGAAATGATTACATATATAATGCCCTAGTGAACCCGGCAATGCTTCACAATTGCTAAATGAAAGGACGGTCATAGGTTTCTTTTGCTTTATTTTAGGGCGATAAAACAACCAAGGTCATACGCGACCATGTCAGAACCTTAGTACACATATACGAAAAAGGACTTGAAAATGACTACACGTTAAGCTCAATCGATTGGAGGAAAGAACGTTAAGAAGAAGGAGAAAGGTCCATAAAATGCTCAGTAGAGACAGTGGAGGTTCCGATCTAAAGATTAAATGTGCTTCGCCATACTGCTGCGACGGATAGAAAGTAATACGCATGTGGCAGCTCGCGCGTCGCTCGGTTGAACTGCCGGTAATTCAGGCGGCATACATACATTAGAACGAAAGTGGTTTAAAAAGGGGGCATTCTGTCAGGAAATGGCGAACTGTCAATGGCTGATGACAACGAGCAGAAAGCGGTGGGGGATCACCACTTAACCAATGGCGATGGCTAAAACGACAGTCTTCAATACGGAATCTGGCTAAAATGATCTCATCACGGCGAGAGGGCCGAGAGGACGTCGGCCAAGCCCGTTAGGATATTTTTATTCCCCGGAGCTTGTTGCCATGAAGGGAAGACTTGTAGTGGTGCCAAAGTGACACCAACTGCTGACAGATGGCAACGCGGAGTTCATGGGAAGGAATGGAAGAGCTAGCGGCGCGGGGTAGGGGGACTGCAGGCTTGGCAGCAGCGTCAGCGGCCTCATTTCCCGTCAGACCGACGTACCAAGAACCCACATAAACGTCACTATGGTTCCCTCAAGAGGGAGCAAGTGGAAGCTTTCTAGGACCGCTTGCACTGATGGGTGGACGGTGGACGGCAGTTAGAAGCTCTGAAGGGTACAGAGAGTCAGAGCAGATGACACAACTGAAATGTCTGTGTCGCCTGATGTACTGTGTGGCCTGATACAGGGCGAAGAGTCCTGCTGTAAATAGTGAGTAGTGTTCCGGAAGCAGATACCGAAAATCGTCGGTGCCACTGATAGAGGCACGCCCGACACCATGGCCGGTACGAGAGTCATCAGTGTATACAAATGTGCTATCTGTGAGTTCTGTGCTAGTGTTGAGAAACTTACAGCAATAGATCGAATCTGGAGTAGTTTCCTTACGAAGTGAATTAAGTCCAAGGTGAACACGTACGTAGGCAATGTGGTGAAGGGTTCACACCAATCGGGAAAGTGACAAGTAGCGTCTTGTTGAGCTGCTGGAGCAATAGCCGAGAGCGAACTCCAGGAGGTAGCAGAGAGGAGACACGTGCTGCATACTGGCAGTCAAAAGAGTCATCGAAGGAGGAGACACAGGATGGGTGGCCACGCACGGCACACAAACGGCATGCGTATCTGCAGAGGAGAAGTCACGGCGGTAGGAGAGAGGTAGTTTAGCAGCTTCAGCATAGAGACTCTCAACCAAGGTAGTGTAAAAGGCCAAACGGATTCCACGATTGTGGAGTGTAATCAGACGGTGTAAGATGGAAAGACGTGCAGATGCATAGACGAAACACCTATAGTCTAGTTTCGAACGGACAATGGATCGATACAAATGCAGGTTGGTGGTCCCACACGCTCCCTAGGAAGTACCGCTTACGACATGTAGGACACTGCAGAGCGGGTGCAGCGGGCGGTCGGATCAGATACATGAGAGGGCCAAGAACGTTTTCTATCCCGAATGAGTCACAGGAATTTTCAGCGAACGTAAGGGCAATGGGCACAAGGTGAAAACACCCTGGAAGAAACCCATTTCGCCGCCAGAAATTCATACAAACTGTTTTGTCAGTAGAAAAGCGAAAACCGTAGTGGATACTCCACGAGTAAAGACATCGCTAAAGACGACGCTCAAGGCGACAGGTCCGTGGAGAAATGCAACAGATAGCGAAATCGTCGACGTAAAGGGAGAAAGAGATGTCCGGTGGGAGACAGTTCATAACAGGTTTAATGGCTACAGCAAAGGGGACGACGCTTAGGACAGAACCTTGAAGCACCCAATTTTCCTGCATGAAGGTGTCCAACAAGGCAGGATCCACCCGGACCTTGAAAACTCCGTCTTTTAAAAATTCCTGACGGAGACAGGACAGGCAACGTCGGAAACCCGAAGTGTATAGAGTACAGAGGATACCAGTCGTCCAGCAGGTCTCGTAGGCTTTCTCCACAACAAAAAACACAGCCAAAGTCTGGTGTTTCAGCAGAAAACCGTAAATCAAATAGACTGACAGAGTTACGAGATTGTCGAATGCAGAATGACTCGCTCGGAATCCACACTGGGCAGTGGTTAATAAACTGCGAGATACGAGAAACCATAACAGCTGGGCATGAATCATATGTTCCGTCACCTTGCAAACACACCTGGTGAGAGAAAAGGGGCGGTAAGTAGGAGGAAGGTGTTTGTCCTTACAGGAATTAGATATTGGTAAGACAGTGTCTGGGAAACGTGCAATCTGCTCAAATGCGACTTTATGTATGGAGGAGAAAGTGCTTGCCCACAAGACAAAGGTGCTGCAACATCTGAATGAGAACATCGTCCAGCCCCGAGGCAGAAGATTGCGGTGGTTTAGCTTCTTCGTAGTAAAGGCAGCATGGTAGTGTTCACGATTCTGAGAAGAAATGGGTATCACCCGGGCCTCCTCCACTCGTTTCCGATGGAGAAAGGCAGGGCGGTAATGGGTAGAGCTCGAAATCTCCGAAAAATAGCGGTGTAGGGTGTTACAGAGAGCAATGCGGTCCACAGTGAGATCCGTTACGGTCAGGCCAGAAATTGGGGAATGGGCCTTGGTCCCAGAGAGCCGCCGGAGGTTGGCCCACACGACTGAAGAGAGAGTGGAACTGCCAAAAGATCTAGTAAATGAAATACGACTACCTTCTTTACTGTCCCTAAGAATAGAATGACACAGCACACGCAACTGCTTATAATGGATGCATTTCTCCATTGTAGGATGAGGGTTAGAAAAGCAGAGAGCACGTCTTCGCGCGCAAATGGCGTCGTGACACTCCTCAGTCCACCAAGGGACCGGGACACGGAGAGGTAAAGATAAAGTGCGAGGAATAGAGCATTCTGTGGCGGTCAGGATAACGTTTCTAAGGTATTGTACCTGTTCGTGAGAATTGGGAAAATATTGCTCGGAGAAGATCGGCAGGGAGGAGTAAAGCCCCTATTTAGCCTTAGAAAGCTGCCAGTTGGGTTTACACATTGGTGGGGTAGGAGGAGTAAATGGATAACACACGGGAAATGATCGCTCGAGTACATGTCAAAGAGAACAGACCACTCGAGACGACAGGCACAAGGGGTGAGGCAGCTGACCAATAAGCTGGAGGAAGTCTTCCCCGGTGACACCTTATACCGGTATTACCTCGGCGTATCATAAAACACCCAAACGACTAAGTGGAAGGAGTGGACCTTTGGGCAGGGAAGCATTCACCTTTTATTGATCACAGTATTTATGGAAGTCAATCTACACAAATAACAGTTGTCATAAACTTCAAGTGGGAGAACATTTGTACATGAAACTCCTGAGTTGGCTTTAAATACTAAAGAAAGTGTAACAAATTTTCAAATCAGAAAGATAATATCCTTTTACAAAGAATAGGATACACTGAACGCCCAAAGGCCTACCGTAAGTTCACTTAGAGACAGATTTAAAAGCTTTCCCAGACATATTCGTTTATAAAAGAATGGGAAACTATGTTTTGTATTAAAAATAGTGAAGAAATAACATTTATAATAATGAACTCCCAGTGAGAGATCATTTATACATGAAGCCTATCACTTGACTTTAGTTACCAATGAATGTATAACAACTTTTCAAATGAGAAATGTAATACCCTTTTTATAGAAAATAGAAAATACTGCACCCCCAAAGGGCTATCGTAAATTCACTTACAGACATTTTTGAATCCTTCCAGAAATATATTCGTTTAAAACAAACAGTAACCTTACATACGGGCTCCCAACTAGACAGGAAATAATATACATCAGATACTTCTCTAACAAATATTTCCCAGCTCTCGGCATCGACCAAGTGCGGATATGAACGTCCGTCGGAGCGGCTAACGCGGGCCACACCTGGTTGTGCCGCTCGGGCCCGATTTGTCGGCCCGACGGAGGGCGCGAAGCACAGTGGGTGCGTCCGAATTCACTTTACGCGTGACCCTCCCCCCCCCCCCCCCCCCCCCCCGCCCCAAACGGTTAACTCAGACGGATCTCATTGTGTGCACCTGGGAGGGGTGGCTCAGACCAACCACCTAGGCACAGGTGTAGAACACATTGTCAACAATGATAGTCCAAGGAATCGCGTGTGCTGATGCAGCAACTGCATGCTACAACCAAATGTCTGATACAGTGCTATGTTAATAACACCAAAATCAGTCACTTAAAACAACTTTAAATAAAAGGGCATAGTAGCAGTATCGCAAGAATTAAAACAAATTGCGACTGCTAAATATAGCTTACAAGTAATAATTAAAGAGCGCTCCGGATGAGATATTTCCAGTAACCGATTGAGATCACTTGCACACGTGATGCCCCAAAAAAACACCAAATGATATTATATCCTCACGTAAATCGAGCCCTTGGTTGGTACTGACATTCAAACCTCTGCACAAGTATCTCACGGAGTTAGCGCACTTTGGTACATCCTACAGTTCAAGATCTACAATAGTGTCTGGAGCAAACTAAACACTCAGTTTTAAAACATTATACACAATAAGCCCCACGGCCCGGGTGGTAAGGCAGAATACCGACGTCACTAGACACCAAGCAACAACAGTTCGATTAGAATTGTCCAACAAATTGCGTAGTGTCCGACCACAACATGGATTACTAACAGAATTTCATAACTGAGCACTTGCAATACAGAAGGTGAAAAGTGCGTGGCCAGTGAAAGACATAAAGAGAATGATGTCACCTTATCACGCCAGCGAAATAATCGTCAGAGAAGTATGTCGCCAGTACAGTCTTCCAATAAAATGTAATCGCTTAACGGCCACCAACTGCTTGGCTGTGAAGACCATCGCAAGACACAACCGCTACAACTGTCACCTGTACAATGACTTTTCAAAACACCACTTCACCGACCGGGTTACCTCCCTTCCACGGACAGTCGCACCGCCTTCTCCCCACCTCCAAAGAACCTCTCCCGGTCGGCCGCCGATCCAGTCACCACCGCGCCACCTCGCGGCCGAGACACAAGCGCCGAAAAGTCAGCATCTCTGAACGGATATCGATAGCTGCAAGACCGGCATGGCTCAACACCTGACGATGGAGGGATGTAGACATTACTAAGAGAAAAGTTTAAATGAGGAAGGAAAATGTGGGCTGCCACAGCATGCAACTGGGTGTTCATTGAGATGGTTTGACTATAAATGTAATCCTGGATGAGCAGCATGACTTCCCTATGAGACAGAATGCCGTCCTTGGGGGAAGGTGTAAGCCGACTGGAAAAGAATGCGTGAGGGCAAAGGAGTTGCAAGGACGCAATTTAGTTTTCTGGAGGCAGAAAGGAAGTGGACCCCGTGATTTCAAGAGCAGCCATAATTCCTTCCTGTTGGATCTAATGCTGTGAACATTCCATTGGGGAAGAGTCGCGACAGGGAAAGCGGAGGAGGGAAACAAATGAAGGTTTGTCACCTCGGCAGTCACCGAGTGCCAGCCTTCCAAGGCTCACTGCTACATGGTTCAGGGGCTGGAGGATCCTGTTCCATGAGATCTACAAAGACATCAGCATCCTAACTGGATTGGCCTGCGGGTTTCATTGCGGAAAAGCGGTTGGCGGTGCGCACCATCGAAACCGTTGTAGAGGATAGTCTATTCGGCAAAAGAGACCATTTGCCTTTGTAAGATTTCTGGGGGCCTTTGCGGTTTGCGGCAGAATACTCGCATGTTTCTTGGCCAGAGGGATGTAAAAAGTGTTCATGGAGAGTTCCTTCTATCCTTTCCTGGCTCTCGGTTGTATAGCAGTGAATTCGCCCCAAAAGGTGAAGGTATAGTTGCTTGTTGCACAGCTGGAGGAGAAGGAGATGGGTATGCAACCGTTACACTGGGCGATTTTACAACTCTGGTGCAGAATTTGAGGTCTCAAGCCAGCGTGGCTGTGTCTTTCGTGGAGCGAGGTGTAGCGAGAACAGTAGTGTAAGTGCCAGATGGTAAAACACAGGGTTTTCTAGTAACCAACAGCTTGGGAGAGACAGCATAAGGACTTTTTCTTTATCCAGATCTCCCAGGCGGTCCCCTCATCGAGACACATGTGACATCCTCGGGAGAATGCTGCATGGTTGCCATTGCAGTTGATATAATGGGAAGAAGGAGGTGGGCGAATGCCCTCAGGAGCACCTCTAACACAAGTGACATATTTTGTTCTGTTTCGACAGGACCTTCGAGTGTGGTTGTAAGGTTGACACTGGTAGTACCGCATCGGAATTGGAATGTGCAGTCGAACTTTGATGACTTCATAGCCTGCTCTGATCACTGATGGGAGCACTATCCTGTTAAACGTGAGAAAAAGAGTGCATTAAGCCACTAAGGTTGCATCAACATTTTACATGACCTAATGGACTTCATTGACGATGGTCATATCATCGAACAACTGATTGCAAATAACAACACGCGAAAAATTCAGCTTTCGATGGGCCTCAACATGAACAGGTGAGTCATGGAGAAGCGAAGCTGCCACCAGTCGTTGGGCTTGAGTAACATAATTAGACTTCCTAAGCAAATTGCCGTTACATAAACGAGAGCAGGATTTCACAGGGCCACTAACTGCATCAGCACCTCTCTGAATATTAAATGGATTAACTGTAGAAAAGAACTGACCTTCTTCGGTATGTGACAACACAAGGACCTGAAGTGAAGCTGAGAGAGTCTGGGAATGTTTATCTTCATTCCATCTGCATTTAGTAGATATAGACTGAGATGGTGACTGGCTCATTGTGAGCAAATCCTCCGTGCTTGCCAGCGTCTCTAATGCAATGGCGTCCTGCTTCCAACTGACCCCCCCCCCCCCCCCCCCTCAGAGGGGTGGCATGCCCACTTTAGGTGATCGTTCACACCTCATGTCACACTTCCCAAGCTCCTGACAGAGGGGCCAGTTGGAGATTTGTGAAGGTACGAGGGTCACTCCAAAAGAAATGAACACTATTTTTTTAAGAATACAGTTTTCATTTTGCATGTGTGAATGTCTTACAGTGAGTAGATACATCCTTCCTGCTTGTTTTCAAACTTAGTTCAACCTGTTCCTGTGAGTGGTGCCGTCACAGCATGTCTTCAAGATGGCAGCTACATTTGATGTTCGTCACAAGCAACATACTGTCATAGAATTCTTGTGCTGTGAAAACGAGACAGTGGGAAACATCCACAAGGGGTTGAAAAAGGTGTAAAGAGATGCTGCTGTCGATCGCAGTACAGTTAGTCATTGGGCAAACAGGTTATGTCATGAAAGAGGGCACGGCAATATTAAGGATTGTCCTTGCAGCGGCACGTCTCGTACTGGACACACTCCAGACAATGTGCAGAGAGTTTACGGAATGGTGACTGCTGACAGACGCATCACAGTGAACTAATTGTCACGTTACGTTGGGATAGAGGAAGGAAGTGTTTGCAGAATACTGAAAGTGTTGTCATTAAAAAAGGTTTGTGCCAGGTGGGTTCCCAAGATGTTGACAGTGGCTCTCAAAGAAACAAGATAAACGGTATGCAGCGAACTTTTGGAACAGTACGAGAATGGTGGAGATGAATTTCTTGGAAGAATTGTGACAGGTGATGAAACATGGCTCCATCATTTTTCACCATAGACGAAGGGGCAATCAGTGCAGTGGCACCATGCAAATTCACCCAAGAAAAGGAAATTCAAAACCACACCTTCTGCTGGAAAAGTTATGGCTACGATGTTTTTCGATTCCGAAGGACTCTTGCTAGAGGTGGACATTATGCCAAGTGGAACCACCATAAATTCTTATGCATATGTGACAACAATGAAGAAACTTTAAGCTCGACTGAGTCGTGTTCGACCACATCGGCAAAAGCATGATGTTTTGCCGTTGCACGACAATGCACGACCACATGTCAGTCAAAAAACCATGGAAGCGACCACAAAAGCCGGATGGACAACATCGAAACACCCGCCTTACAATCCTGACCTGGCCCCATGTGACTATCATCTCTTTGGGAAACTGAAAGACGCTCTTCGTGGAACAAGGTTTGATGATGATGACTCCCTTGGGCAACATGCCAAACAGTGGCTCCAACAGGTTGGTCCAGAATTTTACCGTGGGGGTATACAGGCGCTGGTTCCAAGATGGCATAAGGCAGGTGAGAGGGGTGGAAATTATGTGGAGAAATGAAAATATTGTTCCTGAAGGATGTATCTACACACTGTAAAACTGTCACACATGTAAAATAAAAGATGGAGTTATAAAAAAATAGAGTGACCCTCGTAATAGCTCAGGCAGTCAGTCACCTCTCTCTGGGACTGTCCTGTACCAGGGAGTACATGTGGACCCTAAGTGTCTACCCAGGGCTGGGAATTACGCGTTACCCAGTCACCTGTCACGTGGCAGAAGCATGGGCTAGCTTTCAGGAGCACCCAGGGAGGGAGGAGAAACAAATAAAGAGGAACCTCAGGCGTTGAAGCGGATGAATAATAGGAGATTGAGTACGAAGTGGAAAGAAAGAAAAGAAAATGTGGGGCCTGTTCCGATGTCAGGCTAGTGAAAATTCTGAACACGTTCAAAAAAAAAAAAAATGTCGCGGACAGGTTCTCCAAAGATGCGGAAAAAGGATAGCTGGAGCATGGACATGCAACACTGAAGGCAAAAGTTTGCAAAGGCTGCGGCCCCATGGTAGCCAAACAAAAACTGTCCAAATAGTGGTGTGCTCTGTGTGTGGTGACGAGGGGGGGGGGGGGGCGGGGCGGTCATAGGAACAGTTCAGAATACAAGGCTATGGAGTGGGATGGTTAGCGCAGAAACGGTAATACCATTCACAGTTTGGACGATAATTCATTTGTACAAGTTTAACCAGTGAATGTGTGGACCAATGCAGCAAATTTCTTCCTGCATAAAATACACCAATGAAGTATTTAGTACACAGTAAACCGTTTGTAGTTAATATTCTTCACAGTACTCCAAAATGCTGATGTTCGTAAGAATATAAATGAATTTTAGACTTAAGAAAATATCCGCCTAGCGCTCACTAAACCACCTGTCTGTAACAATTTATGTTTTAAAAACAATTTGAACAATATTTGCAATTTTTGAAAAATACGCGCCTGGCTCTTACTAGACTATGTTAATAACCTTCCCATTAACAATTGTAATTAAGAAACATGCGCCACTGTGTTCACGAAGTCTAAGATATTGAAGACGAAACGCGCCAAGGCGCTCAACAAATGATTCATTAAACACCAAGAGATCAGTGCGAAATAAGGTCCGAATTTAAACGTAAGCGTTCGTCTGAATAAAGCCATATGTGCATAAAAGAGTAAGGTACATACAGTAAACTTTTTACTGTTTCTCAGTTCCTACCTCCACATGCCATCAGGCCGACATGAGATGGCTCGGCCTTTCCTGACACCAGCACATCACTGTCACTAAGGGAGCAGCACCAGACCCGTGACCAGCCATGGCAGCGGAGATCTGCTCTGAACTCCCGCCTGTTAACTACCCACATCACACAGGCCCCCAAATGGACTCAACTACGGCACACTAAAACTCTAAATGAACATATTGTTGCATACAAGGATGAAAAATTACAAAGGGGGAACAAACCAAATCCACCTAACGGAAGTGAAAGTAACGTTCCTACACTAGTCTATACAAACACTGCCTGTTCGCATCAGCAACAGCTTTTAATTGAAGCTGCAAAAAACTGGGGACTCAACCAAAAGTCAGGCAATGAATATTATTACTGGTACATCAATAATAGCCACCAAACTCATGGCAGAATATTAGGCTAATAAGAGCAAAGCGATCTTTCTAACTCTCACAACTATATATCATTTTGAATATCATATATTAGACTCCTTCAGAACATTAGCTGTCTTAAGTGGAGGCTAATTACGCCTCAAAAATGCTGGAAATCTTGTCCATAAGTTTCACTAAAACTTTCAAGCAGAGCACGACGTTGTCCTTTACATGTAAACATGCCGTTATCAGGCGAAGTGTCTTACCACATTCATAAATTGGAATTGGTCACATGGATCACCGAGAGGTTCTGGATGAAAACCAGCAGCTGAAGGTCTTCGCTCCTCCCAGCAGTGAGGCCGGCGTCCAAACACCACACAGGCAGGCAGCCTCACCGACCAGGGCACAACACAGTCCCTCTCCTTGACTCCACACACGCCACTCGTGGCATCATCTCCAATTATTAACTGTTGCTGCTCTCCATAGCGCATATCCCCTACTATATTCTGTGGACTCACTCGATGCCAACATACCACTCGCGTCATTTCTGGGACTTGCTTCATACCACCAGCCAGACAATTTTACATGCAAGGATCGGGAACCAGCCCGCTAGTGATACATCGAATCAAGCGCTACAGCTCATTCTTCCTCCATCAAAAACTCCACAAAGCCCGTCCGCTAATTTATGTCAAACGAGGAACAGAGAATTTAGTTCCATCCCTTCACCTTGGAGATATGTACTCTAGAATACTTCCCAGTAGCAATGTTACGTACCGATAGGGTGACTGGGTAAAGAATCTGGATAACCTCACAAGGTGCTACAAAGCACGGTGCCAATTTATGAGGAATTGGGGCCATATCTTGACCCCTGGCAGAAAGATTTTGGATGAAACCTTATCACCAACTGGCACCTTAAACTCGCTTTGTCCCTGACTGTAACGGCGCACCTGCCTCTAGCATGTGATACTAATGTTTCGTCACACTTGTTTCCAGTTCTCTTAAATTAGGTCACGTGTTCGTTTCTCAAGGAGCTGGTCATTAACTGACCACAGGTTGGCCAAGGGGAGTTGAGACCATGAGCAAACATCAAGGAAGTGGGGTGGTTTTAAGGACTTTATGGTAGATGTAATTAACCGCCAAATTAAACCATGGTACATAAGGAACCCACTTGTGGAGTGAATGAGAATGGAAAATAATAATGGCTGCCTGCAGATTGTAGTTCACTCCTTCAACAAATCATGGTTTCGGTCAGTATGGTATAGTCGTCGAATGAGATCGTGCGTTGTCGAAGCAGAATCTGTAACCAGTTGTAGAAAAGAAGACAAGAACTTTGCACGGCAATGGTACAGGGAGTGACAACTATGAAGGGTATCGGTGACAAGTGAAGAACAGTTCTTCCAACAGTTGCCACCCTACTTCTTGATACCAACCACACTCATCTGAGCAGGCATCAACACATGACCAGAATGCACCAGTTGCTGTAACTATTACATGGAAGGGGCCGACATAGTCAATAAAGAGCGTATTCATGAGAAGGTGATCACTTGAAGATTGTGAAAATCCCCTACAAGTATTGGAACTGGGTTTAGCAATTTTACATTCATGGCATTGACCCACCAAATGCTATATGTCTTGTTGCAAAGTAGGTCAACTAAGAAATTCCCTAACCCTGGCCAGGATCCAACAGATTTCTAAATGCCCTCCAATCACAGACTTATGAAAGCAATGGAAAATTCCGGCAATCAAGTCTTGCTTAACACAAATCTTGGTCTGCTTATTCCGCTTGCTCTAATAACACAATTTCCCTTTTGCATGTTAATAAATTTTGTTTAATCTTACACAGAGCGGATTCTTGGACTTGATGGTGCTCCAAATTACAAAATAACTTATGGACCATGTTTAGTACCTCAGTAACCCAACCTGGTTCCCTTATTCCCTGCCGGCCGGAGTGGCCGAGCGGTTCTAGGTGCTACAGTCTGGAGCCGCGCGACCGCTACGTTCGCAGGTTCGAATCCTGCCTCGGGCATGGATGTGTGTGACGTCCTTAGGTTAGTTGGGTTTAAGTAGTTCTAAGTTCTAGGGGACTGATGACCACTGCAGTTAAGTCCCATAGTGCTCAGAGCCATTTGAGCCTTATTCCCTGTTCCTTATTGTGGTGACAGCAACTCTGCTCGAACATTTGACTCAGTGCTTCTGCCATAGCGTTGTCGGTTCCCCTAATATGCCTGATGGTAAAGCGAACCGCAGAAATGCCCACGGCCCACTGGACAATTCGTCCCGTGTTCCTGGGCCAGGTGAGTACCCAACTTAAAGCTTGGTTATCATTTTCAAGACAAAGTTTCCGGTGATCGACGTCGAACAAACTTTTAGAGGGGGAACAGTACCGCCAGGGCCTCACACTCGTAAACATAATATTGAAGTCCTACTGGCGAAAGGGACCTTAAAGCGTACGCAATAGGTTTACGTTCTCCATGATTTCCTGGAAGAGTACCGCAGCGATACCCAATTTTGAACCGTCGGTCTGCACGACAAAACAGATGTGCAAAGTCAGAAATGGCTAGCACTGGAGGGTTAATCAAGGAGACAGCTGTGACACCCTGCATTCAAATGTCTGATTCTTCTTACGCAGCTGGTTTAAGGGGGGCCGCTATCTGGGCAAACTTAGGGATGAACTGTCGACAGAAGTTCGCTGTCATAATGAACCAGACGACACCCTTCTTGGTCTTAGGCGGGGAAATATCTGTAAGTATGTGCTCCTTTTCAGGTCTTCTCGGATCCCGATAGTAGAAACCAAATTATCAGGGGAAGAAATCTAGTGCTTAGCAAAATTAGTACAGGAAGAATCTACAGAAAGACAAGTGTCAAGAAAGCGGCTCAAAACCTCCTACAGGTATTGCAAATGTCGATGGAAGGTATTACTATAAATTGCCAAGTCATCTAAGTAATAGCAATCTGACTTAAATTTTACATCCCCCAATATTATGTCCGAATTCTGGAGAGAACAGCAGCCCCAATCCATAAGCCGAAAGGTACACGGCTAAATTCGAATATGCTCCAACCCGGACGACCACTTACAAAAGTGTTGGGTGAGCCAGCCACCCTGTTGACACATTAAAAACATCTCCACAAAATCCTGCAAGGATTCACTCTGTCCCTGAACGCGAAGGTAGTATATGTTGGTCATTTTTCGTATGTGGACACATTTATGCCTAACAATATTCTTCCTCAAATCCTGCAGGCTTTCTTGATACTGTAATACTTCCGCAAGATTAGAACTCGACCGCCCTTTCACCAGAGGATATCTCGTATGATTGCAGAAAAACTGACGACTACACGTTGCTGCAGGCGCACATTTTGTTTTTAAGCAATACGCCAATAAGGCGAGGTTTATTATCTTCATTATAGAACCACCTCAAAATCTGTGCGTGCAGCAGCTTGGCAGTTGAAGTAAACTCATCGTTTACATCCTAACCACAGCCAGCCACACGGTTCGCAAACTGCCGTTGATATACCGTCTGTAATCAACAAGGCTTGCTCTTGTCTTGTTTAGCTAAGAAACGACGCCGTTTGTAATTTCTAATGCAATTGTTTTTACATGGTGACCACCACCTAGGCCTAGTCATGGCGCTATATTTCTTCGTCATACATCAGTTTACGGAAGAGTATGCACAAGGGTAAAATATTACACCGGCATAAAGCCCTCTACGAAAATAACAGTATGGAACTCATTAGGTGACTGTAGAAAAAGTGTATGACCATAACACCTGGAACATTCTCGTACATCATACTAATGACTGTTGCCTTCTATTGCATCGTGTAGTACGAATCAATAAGCGGCTCTGCATTGATTATTAAGTCGCTGGAAGGCTAGTAAGCGACTGTAGCCTTTATTCAGATAATCTTTCTCCACCACTGTTGTTTAATTTTTCACACATCCATAATGCACTTTTCTATGTCCGTTGACAACGCACAAAGCCACCTACCCGCAGTCTTTCTGTGGCAGTTTCTGCGATCACAACGGCCGATTACTGTTTATTAAGAACTTACAGCAGGATCTACGAACTCTCGGTAGAAAAGTTAGTGCTTGCTGGGCCAAATGGTGTACGAAGACAAGTAATGCCTGTGCGACATGACATTTTGAACGGAAGACATGAACGTACGCGTTTCTGCGCTCTAAAAACTTTGGCTAGCGAAATGTAATTATTTTTTTAAATTTTTGCGAGCCACGGCTAGGCAGTGGGGACCCGCAAAACCGTTGTGCTATGGAAATAAGTCAGTACTGTTGACATTTTGCCAAAACACTGTGGACAGATGAGGTTTGCGACAACAGTCACGGCTGAGGCACACAGAACCGCAAACACAGTGAGAAAGTTTGACCCGGCGTGAAGTGACTCAGCTCAGCTGTGCTTCATAGCCCAACCCCCTTTTCCGCCATTTACCAAGAAATCGGGGAAAAGTATTAAAACAAGACATCCTGTAAACAGAAAGTTAAAAACACTCTCCCCTGCCCTCTCCTCTCCAGTCCACTGTATCTCCTACCGTTCACAGCATAGTACTCCTTACTGCAGTCACAATACTAAAATTCCAAGATGAAGGAAACAGAACAATTCTCTCATGTTTCCAACCAGTGAGAGAGTAATATTTAAATGTCCGCCTGCTTCGCTGGGTGGTAACGTGCTTGCAGCCCCCCCCCCCTTTCCCCGGTGCAAGCGGGCCGTGGTTCGATTGCCCGCCGGGCTAGAGATTTTTCGGCGCTCGTGGACTGGTTGTTGTGTTGTCCTCATCATCATTTCATCCTCATCAGCAGCGGGCAAGAGACCCAGTGTGGCTTCTGCTGATGTAAGACTTGCACTTGGCGGCCGAACTTCCCCAGATGGTGCATCTCGGACAACGGTGCCATACGCTCATTCCCATTTTTTGTAATATTTAAATGGCGTGTGAGAGATGCAGTAAATCATGCAGCCTAAACTTGAAAGACAAAAATATTCGTTATGTATTTGAAATCCATGTATATGCATTATATCCAATATAAAATGGCATTAAAGTTACATAACTTACGTAGAGGGCGATTGTATACTTTGTAATTTACCTCTATTTCTTCGGACCAGTCACAGAGAAGCAAAAAAATCCCAAATGGTGGAAATAGATGAGTTTTGTTCTTTATGCCTCACATAACATCCAGTGAATGCTAAAAGGTAAACATAAAACATATAATGGTAAATGATAAATGTGGTACCATAAACACTAAACAGTAAATACTACCATAAATGGTAAACGCTAAAGAGTAAATGCTGAAAGTTAATCGTAAACACTAAATGCTTGACTTTAAACACTAAAAGCTAAATGGTAGACACTAAATGGTAACTGCTATATGGTAGACAGTAAATACTGAATAACTAACGGCAAACACCAAATAGTAAACGCTAAATGGTGAACACTAAGCGCCATTGCTATATGCAGTTATAATTACAGATCTCTAGAAATTTACGACAGATAAAAATGGTGTTTTAATTATTTCTGTGAAACGCAGTGTTGACTGTATACATTAGAATACCTCCGGAATAATGTGGAAAAGTGATTGTAGGATCAAAATTACGCATCATTTATGTACAGACGTATTTGTGTATCTAAACCTCGAATCTCCAAAATACTGTACACCCTTGTATTGCCTCTTATCCAAAGTAATAATTTCTTCTCTTCCTCTCTCTGTCTGTCTGCCTGTCTGTCTGTCTCTCTCTCTCTCTCTCTCTCTCACACACACACACACACACATACACACAAGAACATACACATGCAATCTGTATCGTAATTACTTCATTTTTTTATAATATATTACTGAGGAATAAACAATGAATTGGAAAATTAACAATTTTACAATATAAAAACGTTGTCAGATAATTACTGCAGTTTATACTGTGGATACATACTAATCTCATGAACATTCAATATCGTTTTCCACATCTTTGCCAGGAATGTCTGTTGTAAGCAGTAGTCTTTTCCAATTTGAGATTATATTTGAAAAATGATTTCACGGCTGCAACTGCCTTAATAAAATTGAAACTCCGCTGAACAGCATTTTACAGGCAAACTGTGCACATCACGAATAACGTATCTTAATGCAGCTATCAAGCAGTTATTTATACTGGGACAGAAACACTTCTGACATTCGTAACTACGGTATACTTCTAAAACAACGTAGTGTTCGGGATCGGTAAAGCACTGTCCCTGAAGTTATTGTCTTACGTGCTCACTGACTTCTCTAAGAGCTTTTAGCCCACCAGTTATTTTATATCTGAGAAGTTGTGGCGAATACAGCAAGGAGTCACATAAATCTTTTTAGAGATTTGACATTAACACCTCTTATTCTTCCATTATGTGAAACTTTGTAATTGGAAAATGTAATTTTTCACAAAAATTATTAAGAATAGTTTCAAAATCGACTGTGTCAATGTTATTGTCTCTTCTGCCATATTCTATGCACACTTTAACACCGTTGACGTTCAAATGGCTCTGAGCACTATGGGACTTAACTTCTGAGGTCATCAGTCCCGTAGAACTTAGAGCTACTTAAACCTAACTAACCTAAGGACATCACACACATCCATGCCCGAGGCACGATCATAGCCTGTGACCGTAGCGATCGCGTGGTTTCAGACTGAAGCGCCTACAAGCGTTCGGTCACTCCGGCCGGCTAACACCGTTGAGGAAGTGTATTTCAGAGGGATTGATGGTCGAAATTCTTCATGGAAGATATATCTAGCAGTCCTTCAGATGAACCAGCACCATCGCTCTTGGAGATGTCACGTTCGGAGTTCTGCGCTGAACATCGGATGCCGCCGCCCTTACGCCCCTGCTGACAGTGTTACTGTGTGTGCTACAGACCTCGGACTCTTCAAGTTCTCCAATACTGGTTACCATGTATTACGATAAATGGTAGATAAGCAAAATGTATGTATTCTTATTAGTAGCAGTATGGTTCACAATCAACTGAAAGCCTCCTAATGAGTTTTTTATCTAACGTCTGTCTGCTGAATCAGCAGGCAAAATGTGATTATGAGGCATCAGGCGGCAAGTTATTTTCATATCATGCTCACAGCAACCATTTCCCATGGAAAGAGGAATTATTCTTCAGATATTCCCAGAAGCAGGTTCTCTCTCCTTCTTTCTTTATGGTGTTTGGGAGAGGAAAGTAGGTTAAGCAGATGGACCTTGCTGCTCCAAAACAAAACTTCGTGTTAAAAAAGAAATTTGTGTAGGAATATTTACTAACGGGAGCACCATGAACGTTGAAGTGGCACTCGACTTGTCACCGGTGAGATGGTAGTGTGAGGCTTCTCAGCACTCGCTGCAGCCCTGTGACAGATAATTCTGCTGCGTTACCTCTGACAGATGCCTGTTACCAGTGCTGGGTCACTTATCTTACACTGTACAAGGTAGACGTAAACCTGCCTCAGTTGTTTGATTACCATTTTCAATTGTCTTGCGGAAGAAAATACGATTTCTCACATGTTATCGAATCCACGACTTCATCTATGTCTACGAACCACTTTCAAGTCCATTGCAGGGAGTCTGTCCCGTTGTGCCAATTATTAGGGTTTCTTCCCATTCCGTTCACCTTTGGAACGTGCGAAGAATGATGGTTTAAATGCCTCTAAAAGTACGGTAATTAATTGTCCTCAGAATTCCTATGAGACTGATATGTAGGGTGTATTGGTAGATTCCTAGAGTAATCAGATAAAGCCGTTTTTGAAACCTTCTAAGTAGGCTTTCGTTGGATACCTTACGTGTATCTTCAACAGTCGGCCAGTTCACTTCCCTCAGCATCTCTGTAACACTCTCTCACATGTAAAACTAACCTGCGACTGTCTCACATGTAAAACTAACCTGTGACAATTATTGCAGTTCTTCGCAATTTTTAAATATTCTCTCTTTGCCCCATTTGGTGCAAGTTCGACACATGAGCAATATTCTAGAACTGGTTTTGATAGGAAGTGCAGATGTCGTACTGGGTCAAACGCTTTTCGGAAATCAGGAAATCTGCATCTACCAGACTGCTTTGGTCAAAACTCGGACTATATGACGTGATTAATGTGTGTCTCCCATGTTCGATGTATACGGAAACCATGCTGGCTGGCATGAAGTAGGTCATTTTGTCATTTTGTTCGAGATATCTTCAAAATCGTTCAAAAGGCTCTGAGCACTATGGGACTCAACTTCTGAGGTCATTAGTCCCCTAGAACTTAGAACTAGTTCAATCTAACTAACATAAGGACATCACACACATCCATGCCCGAGGCAGGATTCGAACCTGCGACCGTAGCGGTCTCGCGGTTCCACACTGCAGCGCCTAGAACCGCACGGCCACTTATGCCGGCTCGAGATAACTCTTTATATTTTGGCTCAGGGTATATTCTACATGGTACGAAAATTAAAGTTGGGTAATTCTTCTGTGTTCTTCCTTTGTAGAGGCATATATGAACTGGAGTTAAGCATTTTAGCTTTTGCTTCGGTAGCTGTGACTGTACACAAAAGTTGGTGTACAAGAGTCCGTTTCCAATCTTTATGTTCTAAGTACTTTTCGAAGAAGGGATTGGATAACATTTCCAAGGATGGTTTGTCATGATCGTTTCTACCAAAATTGTAATTTTACCATTGGGTTGCTGCATGACCAAAATCTCCATCAATGATAATATTATGATTGGGGAACTTACGTGCAAACAAATGAGGTTTTCTCTAAACTTTTCGCTTACAATGGAACGTCAATCTGCTGGTCGATCGAATGATCCAATTATCATTTTGCCCAAAGAGTCTTGCCAAAAGAATCTCTCACTCAGCTTCAAATTCTGTCTCGGCGGGTCTGTGTTCCTTGTTTATTACGACAAATACACCAACCGTATATCCCACTACCCTATCTTTTTTATCAAAGTTAAATTTTTCCCAAAACGTTATGGCTATCAATGTCAGGAGCCAACCATCTTTCTGTACCTCAGATTCTGTAGGCTTCATTACTTTCCAGATGCACATTGAACTCTGGCACTTTGTTGCAAATGCTTTGGCAGTTAATTACAGCCGCGCGGGATTAGATGAGCGGTTTAAGGCGCTGCAGTCATGGACTGTGCGGCTGATCCCGGCGAGGATCTAGTGCTCCCTCGGGCATGGGTGTGTGTGTTTGTCCTTAGGATAATTTAAGTTAAGTACACTACTGGCCATTAAAATTGCTACACCAAGAAGAAATGCAGATGATAAACGGGTATTTATTGGACAAATATATTATACTAGAACTGACATGTGATTACATTTTCACGTAGTTTGGGTGCATAGATCCTGAGAAATCAGTACCCAGAATAACCACCTATTGCCGTAATAACGGCCTTGATACAGCTGGGCATTGAGACAAACAGAGCTTGGATGGCGTGTACAGGTACAGCTGCCCACGCAGCTTCAAAACGATACCACAGTTCATCAAGAGTAGTGACTGGCGTATTGTGACGAGCCAGTTGCTCGGCCACCACTGACCAGACGCTTTCAGTTGGTGAGAGGTCTGGAGAATGTGCTGGCCAGGGCAGCAGTCGAACATTTTCTGTATCCAGAAAGGCCGTACAGGACCTGCAACATGCGGTCGTGCATTATCCTGCTGGAATGTAGGGTTTCGCAGGGATTGAATGAAGGGTAGAGCCACGGGTCGTAACACATCTGAAATACAACGTCCACTGTTCCAAGTGCCGTCAATGCGAACAAGAGCAGACCGAGGCGCGTAACGAATGGCACCCCATACCATCACGCCGGGTGATACGCCAGTATGGCGATGGCGAATACACGATTCCAATGTGCGTTCACCGCGATGTCGCCAAACACGGATGCGACCATCATGATGCTGTAAACAGAATCCGGATTCATCCGAAAAAATGACGTTTTGCCATTCGTGCACCCAGGTTCGTCGTTGAGTACACCATCGCAGGCGCTTTTGTCTGTGATGTAGCGTCAAGGGTAACCGCAGCCATGGTCTCCGAGCTGATAATCCATACTGCTGCAAACTTCGTCGAACTGTTCATGCAGATGGTTGTTGTCTTGCAAACGTCCCCATCTGTTGACTCAGGGATCGAGACGTGGCTGCACGATCCGTTACAGCCATGCGGACAAGATGCCTGTCATCTCGACTGCTAGCGATACGAGGCCGTTGGGATCCAGTACGGCGTTCCGTATTACCCTCCTGAACCCACCGATTCCATATTCTGCTAACAGTCATTGGATCTCGACCAACGCGAGCAGCAATGTCGCGATACGATAAACCGCGATCGTGATAGGCTACAATCCGACCTTTTTCTAAGTCGGAAACGTGATGGTACGCGTTTCCCCTCCTTACACGAGGCATCACAACAACGTTTCACCAGGCAACGCCGGTCAACTGCTGTATGTGTATGAGAAATCGGTTGGAAACTTCCCTCATGTCAGCACGTTTTAGGTGTCGCCACCGGAGCCAACCTTGTGTGAATGCTCTGAAAAGCTAATCATTTGCATATCACAGCATCTTCTTTCTGTCGGTTAAATGTCGCGTCTGTAGCAGCTTATCTTCGTGGCGTAGCAATTTTAATGGCCAGTACTGTACGATGCGCTACTGAACTATTGAAGTCGCGTGGAAAGCTGGAATGTCATTTTCTCGAAAACTATTGAGTTTAGGTCGACGTACGTGTTCCTTTATTTTCACTCTTCTCTCAACCTACGAAGTTTCCACTGTGTCAGAGCGGTAATAAATTTTAGACAGAAGCCTTCCTCGTAAATAAAACAGTCTGTCTGTCAGTGAGAACCGTATCAAAATCCCTACAGTGGTTGTCGAAATTATCGTTCACATACAGATTGAAAAATGCGACGGGGGACACTACATGTATGAGAGCAAATCAGCAAGTCCTAGCCCCTAATTTTTGTAGCCAAATTACGGTTATAAATTCGAAGTCAACATATCCATTTCCGGCGTTGGACTCATCTTGGCTTGTTCCGGCCTTATCTTCCGGTAGCTCCGCCGCACGGCGCTGCTATGAGTTCTTAAAGTTGGCGGTTGTGGTTCATACGTCGGTGGCGTTGGAGCAACGAAGCTTGATTTGTTTTCCATGGAGCAAGGGACGAACAGCCTCTGAGATCTACAGGGACGTGCAGCCCACATGTGTGGAAAACTGCCTCGCTTTGAGAACTGTGAGGACGTGGTAGTGTTGTTAGTTCGACAAAGGCCATGAGGTCTTGCATCTCAATGAGCGATCGTGGAGGCCGCTTTTGTTGCTGACTGATGACCATAATCTCGCACCGATGCTATGTTGAAAGCAGATCGGTGCGTGCAAATCACGACCATTTCCCGAGAGCTTGGCATATTGTATGGGAGTGCTTACGACATCGTTCAACGGTCGTTATGGTATCGCAGAGTTTCATGTCCGTGGGTGCCTAAGCAATTGGACGACATGATGGAAGGCAAACGAATGATGTCTTCACTGAATCATCTGCAATGGTACTCCGAGGAGGGTGAAAGTTCCCTGGACACCCATATTACTGGCGATGAAACGTGGATACTGCATTTGACACCGGAATTCAAGCAGCAGAGCATGTTGTGGAAACATCCAGGTTCGCCTATGACAAAAAAATTCCGTTCAACGCCATCTGTTGGGAAAGTGATGTTAACGACCTTTTGAGATAGCCGTGGACTGCTCCTGCTGGATTTCACGCCACGATGTGCAACCGTCAACGTCGACAGTTATTGCTCCACACTGTCACATCCGAGGGCTCCCGTCAGGCGAAGGCCGAGGGGTGGCAATCAGAACTGCCTAAAAGCTCCAGCCATTCCGGACCACCCACCATACAGCCCAGACCCCGCCCCTATTGATTTGCACGTTTTAGCACCACTGAAGAAGTTACTGGCAGGACAGTGATTCACAAGTAACAATGAACCAAGACAGCAGTCCGAAGGTGGTTCCATAATCGAATAATGTTTCAGGGGCACATCAAATTTAGTGTTGCAATGGGAAAAATGTGTGAATCGGTGTGGGGACTATGTGAAATGATTTGGATGTATATTTGTCAATACCTGTATGTACCTTACTTCGGCTAATAGAAAACAGGGGCAAAGACATTCCGATTTGCCTTCGCACACGAGTGACACAGCCGACTACGCACGGGTAGTATTATGTACAGTCAGACAGCTTGTGTGGCGTAGCATATTTTGCTAGCAGGCTACTGCGTGGAGTTATGAACAAATTTCAGAGAACAACGTTTTAACTGAATATCGTCACTTCCATATAACTTACGCGATGTAAGTGGCACACGACAGAAAAGTTGACAGGAGGCATGAATGTTACGTGTTCGATATTGAATTGGCGGTTGGAGTGATATCTCATGGCAATAATGGTGGCACAACGTGATATAAGAAAAATGTTTGCAACGAATGCAAAAACTGTATGTGAATCATGTGTGTATGTGTGAATGATTCAATTTGTATCAGAGGCTGGCAGAGGTTACGCAGATAAATAATAATAATAATAAACCACACAAGAAATTAAAATATAAGTATAGCTCTTTTATAGAATGGATTTTCACCCTGAGGTGGAGCGTGCACTGATATGGAACTTCCTGGCAGGTTAAAACTGTGTGCTGGAGCGAGACTGGGACCTGAGGCCCTTACCTTCCACGGGCAAGTGCTCTACAACAGAGACGATTGGTCTTGACTCGTACTTGGGTAGCTCAGTTGGTAGAGCGCTTGAGCGTGAAGGGCGAAGATCCCAGGTTCGAGCCTCGTTCAGGCAAACAGTTTTAACCTGCCACGAAGTTACATATCGGCGCACACTCCGATGCAAAGTGAAAATTCATTCTGTAAACATCCTCCAGGCTTTCGCTGCAAGGTACGCAGGAGAACATCTGTGAAGTTTGGAAGGAAGGAGATGAGGAACTGGCGAAATGAAGATGTTTATTTTGTGTTAACAGTACTTCCCTTGTGAAGCTTAGCACGCACTGTGATGCATTGTCGAGGCTCATTGCTGCAGCTCTTTGCTGTGGACTCTCTATACCGCATAGATAACTGCGTCCATATCTGGGTTTGATTCAACAAAGGCAGAAACCTGACAGTAACGATGGCGATTATTGCTGAAACGACTGGTTTTCGGTTATATCGTTTTTTTTTTCAAGTTCAGTTTAACTGGACTGTGAAAACCGCTCAAAATAACTGGTTTAAGAGATAACCGATTTTCGGTTTTTTGTTCCTATTATGTTCTGTAAATAAGGATGGAAATCGAACAAAGATTGAAAAAGTTTTTTCTCCCTCAATTTCAAAACACAAAGAATCAGAATATTGAACTAATAGGAAAACAGAAAAAGACTTAGTCCATGTACGGTTCGCCGCTTTTCTCGAACAGTGAAACGTGGTTGACTACAACAAAAAATCCCCAGTGTTCTCCTATTGACTGGAAGTTTTTGTAGCTCTGCTCAAAAGTCGTGTTGTAATAGCGGATCGTACCACTACTTGGGCATTGCAGTCAGTCAGTGCTATAGGGTGAAAACTAAGGTTGGAGAACTCTATTTTTCGTGTTAATTTGTCCGTTTTCATTTGTTAAAAGCAGATAAAGGCGTTTTGTGTACACAGGCAGTAGATGAATTGATTTGTGGTTTTATTTTAAACTATTAGTGAGCTGTTAAGTTCCAAGTTTTCTCGTTACTTGATGTCGCAAGTTTGTTGCGGCTTCTCCCATTTTTAATCTTTTAAAGCAAACGGACTTCGTAAAATACCTCAGACGAGGAATGGTTCCATTCTGTGACGATGACAGTGAGAAACTGCCACATAGACCAGATAGCGCAAGTCACACACACTGCATGTACACGAATACCAAATAATATGCCACGCCACATGGTAACTGTACATTATTGACCCAGCAGAGGTATACCAATTCTTATACTATTCGTTTGTTGCCTGTATCTGTCGGTATTGTTACTAACATAGAAGTGATTCTTTTTCCCATTTTCTATTATAACACAATATTTCAAACCAATGCTAATTTTATTAATAAAAACACTCGTTCCCTAAAAAAGTTTTATTTAAAAACAGACGGTTTTAGCATTGCTGCAATGGCTAATTGATATTTCGATTACTTCTACCCGGTTATTAGTAAAAATATAGAAGCACTTAATATGACCAAGGCCAAACAAATACCGAAAAATACCCGTATCGGTTTTAGCCAGTCAACGAAGCAAAGATGCTTTTTGGAAAAAATTTTAATCGTAGAAAAAAAAAATAACATCACATATTTTGGATTCGCATGTTTTCTTCGCAATGCAATTCTTGGTTAAAAGTACTTCATTATTTCAAACTGTGTCTCATCACAGCCTGATGATGAAGTGGTTATCTTTTCGTCATTGCCCATATTTATTATGATACTTCAGGGTTGAGTGAGTGACTGCCCATTGTTCTAGGAATTTGCTGTGAATTGAGTGTGCGAACTGTGATTGCTAATCTGAGGCAAGCAGCCATTGGCAGATTGAAATTGTAGCCATATTTCGAAAGGCGTATCGCCAGATCATTGAGAGGTGATACTAGGTTAAGAGACAGAGTGGAAAAAGGGAACTCTTCAGGGATTTGATCACGCAACCTTTCGGCTTCCAGCGACACGTTCTACCGCTCACTACACCACCACATGAGATGTTACGAATTAGGTCCTGCTTGCTGCATTCACAAGACATTGCTGCTGTCTCTGGTTATGGCCCCTGTTTGGTAGTTGAAAATGGTACCGTTTTCACAACTTAATTTCAATTCGTCCTTATTCAGACAGTATGTATGAAATGTATATAAGCTACATAGAAAAACTTTCCTCAAGACTCAGCGTATCTGTTAGTAAAAATCGGGTAAAAAGCACCCACAGAATTTCCTGAGACTAGCCTGCCTTTACAGATGGACGCAAGCAAGCGACTTAAAGTCATGGCGTACCTCCTAATATCGTGTCGGAGCTCTTTTTCTTCGGCGTAGTGCAGCAACTCAACGTAGCACCGACTCAACAAGTCGTTGGAGGTCCCCAGCAGAAAGAGCCATGCTAACTCTGTAGCCGCCTACAATTGCGAAAATGTTGCCGATGCAGGGTTTTGTGCACGAACTGCTCTCTCGATTATGTACCATAAGTGTTCGATGGAGTTCATGTCGGGCTATCTGATTGGCCAAATCGTTTCTTTGAACTGCCCAGAATATTCTTCAAACCAATCGCAAACAACTGTCACCCTTTGACAGGGCGTACTGTCAACCATGAAAATTACATAGCTGTTTGGGAACATAAAGTTCATGAAAGGCAGCTAATGTTTTCCAAGTAGCTGAACATAACTGAGTAGCCAGTCGATTCCATACAAACGCAAACGACACTATTATGGAGCACCAACAGCTAACACTGTGTCTTGTTCACACCCGGGGTCCACGAATACGTAGGGTCTGCACCACACTCGAACTCTACCATGAACTCTTACCAACTGAAATCAGGATTCATCTGAGCACGCCACAGTTTTCCAGTTATCCAGGGTCAGGAGTCCAGGAGAGGCGCTGTGGGCGATGTCGTGTTGTTAACAAAGGCACTGACGTCGGTCGTCTGCTGCACATAGCCCATTAACGTCAAATTTCGCCGTATTGTCCTAGCGGGTACGCTCGTCTTGCGTAACACATTGATTTATGCGGTTATTTCACGCAGTGTTGCTTGTCTGTCAGCACTGACAACTCTACGGAAACGCCGCTGCTGTCGGTCGTTCAGCGAAGGCTATCGGCCACAGCGTTGTCTGAGGTGAAAGGTAATGACTGATTTTATACATATATATATATATATATATATATATATATATATATATATATACTGTAAAGAACCTATCTTTTGCATGTAAGTGTAGCCGTATCAGTGTAAAACTTTGTTCATAATGAATTATAATAAAATATTAATTTACGTGCTTCTTATGATCCCGTTCGTAGATCCTTGTCTTATGGACATTTTTTCTCCGCAAGTCCGTAAGTATTTGCAAACTGGTTATGACAACACCTTGAATGACTAGTAAAACCCCACATATTCTTAATCCGGAACAATGCTAGAGCAATGTTCTATTAACACATTGCTTCGCTGCAAATTACTTTAAAACTGCAATTTGAACACTAATGTTTTGTAATACTGTCACGTCGAAACCGTAGTGAAGGCCAAATCCGAAGGCAGGGTCATCAGCGAAATAGACTACTTAGAACTGAAGCTATTTTTTTACCGACATCAATGTGGAGCTACAACAGAAGTGAACTCCTGGACGGAGAACGTAGCTATTTATACAGACATCAAGCATTAAAGAACACTGGTGTTGGTATAGACAGCGACTACTTCAGAATGCTGGTATTTACATATACATCGAATATTCCGCAATACACAGACATCACGAACATTAGACATTTCAAGAACCTTCCTCAACTTATAAATACTTAATAGCAAATCAATGCTAGTGGCTGTGTTTGAACTTGCGATCTACAGCACTCAATGCTATTAGTTGCGCTGCAGTATTATGCCACTTGCGTGTTAAATGATTTGAAATAGAGATTCAAGAGGGCAGGTCCTGACAACGTAGCAATAAATAAATTGAAAAATGCTTCGAGACACTCACCAAAACTGGGGAAACCATCAGAATCACTTAGTAGGCGTCTAAAGGATAACCACAGTCAATACAGTTACGGCCGAAATATATACATCTCGAGGAAATAAATGCAGTGATAATGTTCGTGTATAGCATAGGTGTAGCTAGTGGAGCGAGTGCAGCCGTTATGTTACTGGTTCCAAAGGCTGCAGTTACACTTTCCATAAATACGTCACGACAGAAATAGCTTCCAAAAGTGATTAACAACTGTGCCACTACACATCATAACAATGTGGGCCTAAAAAGACCACGACATAAATAAACTCGCCATTGTGAGCCTAGAATATGCACTGTTCCGCAATGTTTAGTAATTTCATTGTATTACAATTACACAAAATGAAATTTCATGACTTATTTGCAGGTCCCAGAACCTTCCCCGTCGTGTCAACGGAGTAGGGTTAATGTAATGTGAACGTCAAATTATTGTTGATTCGGCACTGGGTCATTCCACACCAAGTGGTCTAAAACTGAAAAAAGTTCCCACCATCATGGTCTCCAATTTTCGTCAAATTTTAACTGTAGCTTTAGTCAAGTGTTGAAGTAAGTTTCCCAAGATTTCAGGCCTCTAGCTGCAATAGCTGCTGATCTAGACCCCCTTGTCTGAAGTGTACTTAGTCCGTGTGCATGCAACATAAAAAAAATGTCATATTTGGAGTCTAATAAAATCGAAACTAATTCATAAGAATGGTTAGTAAGATGCGACCCTGTACAGTTTTTTTTGCTGATTCCAACGAAATTATGTATAACATTACTCATGCAAACCCCGGTCAAATAACTCGACTCAAAGTATACTTCAAAATTTGTCGTGACACAACGCGACAAATTTTGACCAATATTAAGACTGCAATGATTTCCTTGCAGTTGAAGATATGGACTTGAACTTTTGGCCAAGCTTCATGCTTGTGCTAGACATAATGCAGCCGGATTTGCAATGATCCAGGCCATATGGTCGCCCTGCAGTATCTCTTCAAATTAGGCAGTGTCAGCACAAACGGTAAAATTTACCAAAGTTTCAAGCCAATTACTAAAAAATAGTTGGCCTGAATCTGCTTGTGAATAGTATCACCTAAAAGAGAAACTCTTGCTCTACAAGACTGACATTTGTTTTTTTTGCAACGCGACCATTAAGTACTCATTAACTCACATCAAAGTTGTTATATTTTGTATGCGCGATGCACTAATTTTTCTTCATTTCTAGGAATTTGAATCTTAATAGTCGCTTAGAATTACTGATATAATTGGATATTTCATTCGTGTTTTATTCAGTGATTGGCCAGTGAGAGATGTCAGAAGTTAATGAAGAAGAAGAATCGTTGGCCCCCTGTTCAATTGGAAAAGATGCTGCTGCATCGAAGTGCCATGTTATCTTCTATGCTAAGAAGACTGGAATCAAAGCGTTTAGTGATTTCACAGAATGTGACCAGAAATTGCTTGTTTCGCGTTCAGAAGCCAAACTTGACGAAAATTCCATCATTTGCTTCCACCATGAAGCCCTCTTCCTACATGAATATCAAGCGATGCAAAAGAAATGTTGCAATCCATTCAAGAAGAGGAATCACAATGTAAAAGCTGGACTTAGACTGCTTGATAATGAAACAGCTGCCAAACTTTGCCTGTTAAAGAAAAAAGAAGTGATTGATATAAAACCTGGTCAGAAGCTTTGCCCTCGCTGCATGTCGGCACTGAACCAAAAGCTAGAAGATTCATCATCACTATCAACCCAATCTGAACAAGATTTCACAACGGATGAAACTGAACCAGCCATCAACAAAAGTTTATCATTTATTGGTGCTTCACCATTGAAAAGAAGACAACTAAGTAAAAGAGATAAGCAAAGCTATGCAAAAAGAAAGATCTTGGATGCACAAAGTTTAATTGGGAATCAAATTGCTGCTGCTGTAGGAATCAATTACGATGAACAGCCAAGTTCAAGTAAAAGTCGCCCATGCAATAATTGTGCAGATCTTGATAATCTTATAGAAGAGTTGAAAGAAAAATGTAAAGTGTCAAATCGTAGGACAAAAGTTCAAATATTGACCTTGGTTCCAAGAAGCTGGACAATTAAAGATACGACAACAGCATTTAATGTATCAGAAAGAATGGTAAAGCAAGCGAGAAAACTGAAGAATGAGCAAGGTGTTCTAGCTTTTCCAGCAAATCGGCAAGGAAGGAAGCTTTCAGATGAAGTTGTTCAGAAAGTACATGACTTTTTTCAAGATGACGAATTCAGCAGACTTTGTCCAGGGAAGAAAGACTGTGTGCCTGTGAGAATTTCAGGAACAAAGGTGTACAAGCAAAAGCGGTTGTTGCTTTGCAATTTGAAGGAAATGTACGTGTCTTATCAGAAGCAAAATGGACCAGAAATTGGCTTCTCAAAGTTTTGCGAGCTTAGACCAAAATGGTGTGTTACAGTTGGCTCTGCTGGAATGCACTCAGTTTGTGTCTGTACAATACACCAAAATGTCAAGCTTATGCTCACTGGTGCATCAATCAATGAAGACTACAAGGAAATTCTTAGCAAAGCTGTTTGCAGCTTGGAAAACAAGGATTGTATGCTTCATCGTTGTGAAAACTGCCCTGGTCCAGAAGGTGTAGAAGCAGTTATTGCAACATATTTTGAAGATAATGACCCTGAAGAACTGATTGAGTACAAACAATGGATTCATACCGACAGGGATACTTTAGAAACAAAGCAGCTTTCAACAGAAGAGTATGTTGAAGATATTGCAGCAAAAATTTGGAACCTGTCTTGTCATCACTACATTGCCAAGCATCAAAGCCAGCACCTGAAAGCTCTCAAAACTGATTTGAAAGAAGGCGAATTCATAATACTAATGGATTTTGCTGAAAACTATTCATTTATTGTTCAAGATGCAGTGCAAGGCTTTCACTGGGAAAACAGTCAAGCAACAGTTCATCCATTTGTAGTCTACTACTGTGAAAACGAAGAGGTGCAATGTGTGAATCTTTGTGTTATTAGTGACTGCCTTCGACACGATACGATTACTGTCCATGTTTACATTGGAAAAGTAATCAATTACCTGAAGATGCAATTTTCCAAAATAAGCCACATCCACTACTTCAGTGATGGTTCAGCTGCACAATATAAGAATTTCAAGAATTTTCTCAACTTATGCTATCACAAAGAAGATTTTGAAATAACAGCAGAATGGAATTTCTTTGGAACAAGCCATGGAAAGTCGCCTTGTGATGGCATTGGAGGCACAACAAAACGGTTGGCAGCAAGAGCAAGTTTGCAACGTCCATATGAAAACCAGATTCTAACACCCAAAGATCTTTTCAACTTCTGCAATGATAATATCAATGGAATCAAATTCTTTTTCATCAGCAAAGAGGAAGTTGAAGAAGAAAAAGCTTCTCAAGAAGAAAGATTCCTGCAAGGGCACACTCTAGCTGGCACAAGAGAAAACCACCATTTTTTGCCCATTGATATGACGACAATTAAGGTCAGTAGAGTTTCTAATGATGCGACATCTTTTTTGGCCAAAATTAGTGCTGCTGAAGTAGTAGTTCAAGTCATGGATCTTCAGCCTGGGCAGTATGTTGCTTGCATTTATGAAAAGAAATGGTGGATTGGAAACATCGTTGAAATCTCAGTCGAACAGAAAGATGCTTTCATAAGCTTTATGCATCCTCATGGTCCTGCAAGTTCATTTTATTGGCCCTTAAGACGTGATACTTGCTGGATTCCAGAACAACTTATCATTGGTGTTATTCCAGCTCCATCAGTGACATCATCTGGTCGGCAATACAGTTTTCCTGAAAGCATTCTCTTGCAAATCAACGATGCTTCCAGAATGATGAAGTAACTGAGGAAGACAGGCTTGGGAACCTGCATAAAGAAACCCACAATCAGGCTTGGGATCCTGTGGTAAAGACACCCTGTAATCAGGCTTGGGAACCTGCAGTAAAGATACCCACCCGTGGCTGTTACTGCATGGCTATCGGGCGTGGCCCCTATGGCGATGGGGATGCTGGTTTTATTGTGATAACCAGTAATGGCTCAGCCATCATGGACCAACGCAGGGCACTGCGCACACAAAATATAAGATACTTTGACCTGAGTAAATAAGCACTTAATGGAAGCGTTGCAAAAGAAAAATATATCCATCTCGTAGAGCAAGAGTTTCTCTTTCAGATGATACTATTCACAATTAAATCCAGGCTGACTATTTTGTAGTAATGGGCTTTGAACTTTGGTAAATAAAGCCATTTGCGCTGACACTGCCAAATTTGAAGAGATTTTGCAAGGCGACTATAAAGCCTGGGTAGTTGGAAATCCAGCTGTATTATGTCCAGCACAAAGATAAGACTTGGTAAAAAGTTCAAGTCCATATCTTTATCTGCAAGGAAATTATTGCAGTCTGAATATTGGTCAAAATTTGTCGCATTAAGTCACGACAGAATTAGGGGTACACTTTGAGTCGACTTGTTTGACCGGATTTTGCATCAGTAATCTTATAATTAATTTCGTTTGAATCAGCACAAAAAACTGTACAGGGTCTCATCTTACTAACCATTCTTATGAATTGGTTTCAATTTTATGAGACCCCAAAAATGGCATTTTGTCTGATGTCGCGCGCATGCGAACTTACTACCCTTCAGACAAGGGGGTGTAGATCAGCAAGTATTGCAGCTAGAGGCTTGAAATCTTGAGAAACTTAATTTAGCACTTGACTAGTGCTACAGATAAAATTTGAAGAAAATTGGAGACATGATGGTGGGAAGGTTTAGACCACTTGGCATGGAATGACCCCACTGTGATTGGGGCCAGCCCTGATTTACAGTTATAGGTGTTCGGAACCAGAAGCGATGCGATATTTGGTATCAGTGCAAATATCGGAAATTCTCTCGATACCTCGATAATATCGGAAAAGTAAACTAGTACCGGAGCCGCCGCTAGATATTGATTGCTTATTTATTTCTAAGCTTTTTTTTTACTAAGAACGAAACGCTGCATGTATGGAAATAGGTTATGTTTTCATGATCCAACATTATATTCAAACTGAAAACAAATGTAAGAAGTATATGACAACTTTTCTAAGCGCAAGCAAAACACGGAACTTGACAAACATTTTAAGCTATCAATGTATATTATTTGTATAGCCCACCATTACAACTCTCTCTTTAAGACAAAAGCTCTCCATTTCAATACAAGACTAAGTGCAGTGTAGGAATTATGTTACGTCTGTATGAAACAAATGGAGGACTGGTTTTCAGGTGTTTCTACCAAAACACTGTGCTCTGCTGATCCATCTGGTTCTCGATGTTTCAGTTACTTCTGTACAACTACAGGTCCTGGGTTCAATAATAAAAATCATATTACAGTCATTTAAAAATATTCTCACCTCAGACTCGTTTACACTGAGGTGACAAAGATGGCGTAGCGATGTGCACACATACAGATGGCCGTAATATCAAGCACACAGGGTATAAAAGAGCAGTCCTTTGACGGAGCTGTCAGTTTTAGTCACGTGATTCATGTGGAAGGGCTTCTGCCGTGATTATGGCCGCGCGAGAGGAATTAACAGACTTTGAACTCGGAATTGTAGTTAAAGCTAGAAACATGGAACATTCCATTTCGAAAATCGTTATGGAATTTAATATTCCGTGACCTTCAGTGTCAAGAGTGTGCCGAGACTACCAAATCTCAGGCTATTGAATATGATTTCTGCAAACTGTCTTGAGCACCTACTTCGGCAGACCACACGCGATGGAGGTCACTCAGATCCAGTAGGTAAAAACAGGCCGGACCTTGTCGATGGAATTACTATAGAAACGGGGATCATGATGACATCATAACAACTATAGTTACGAAAGTTATTTAATCATTCAAGAAGGCTTGGAGAGTATTTCTGCCACAAAGAGCAGATAAACAGTCGTTAGCATCTCACTTAGTCAGTGATCTGACATCACGTAGTTCCAGTAAGATGGATGTGAAGTTTCTATGGACAAAGTGCAAGCCGACTGTAAATCGTGGTCTGGAGACATATGAGCGTAGTAGGTGGATTAAGGACGGAAAAGACTAACCATTTATAACAACAAACTTCTGAAAATGATGTAGAGGCAGAGGCTGTTGCACTCTGGGTTCAAAATGGAATGCGCAATGACGACAGTAAAGGTTAGTACAGATTCTGAGAAGCTGTCGAAGTCGATTGATTGTAAGAGGATACAAAATGACTAAGACAAAATTTCTAGCTGGTGTGATGGAAGGCAGCTGGCTCTAAATGACGAAAAATGTGAGTTAATGCGGATGAAAGGAAAAATGAATATGTAGTGTTCCGATACAGCATTAGTAGTGTACTGCTTGACACAATCACATTGTCTAAATATATAGGAGTAAAGTCGCAAAGCGTCATGAAATGGAACGATTATGTGATGAGTGTGATAGGGAAGGTGAATGGTGAACTTCGGTTAATTGGGAGAATTTTGGGAAAGTGTGATTCATTTGTAAAGGAAACCGCATATAGGACACTAGTGCTTCGTATTTTTGAATACTGCTAGTGTTTTTTGGATACGTACCAGGTCAGATTAAAGGAATACATCGAAGCAATTAGAAGGCACGCTGCTAGCTTTGTTATCGATAGGTACGAAAAACACGCAAGTATTACAGAGATGCTTCGGTAACTCAAATGGGAATTAATCATAACATGTAAGCTTTCACGGCCGGCGACTTCATTAATTAAAACTTCCGGGCTGAATTTCCGTGGTCCATATATAAAACTTCTTCTCTTTCCTGACGTTTCGTTGCCTACTGCGCGCAACATCTTTCGAGGTGAGTCGGCGACTGGCTGCTAGGCGCTGGAGGCCCCTCTTGTATAGAGCGCTTAGATGGCGCCACCACTCATCACGTGCTTTTGACTTTAATACTATCTCTGGGTAGTGCCATCTCTCTCGAGTACAGGTAATCGATTGTCACTTCGTTGGTGCAAAGTCTACTGCCATATCTTGTCTAGTTTTAATCCTTCTTCTTTTTTATTAAAATTATTTTCGTGCTTGTAGATATCTATAGCTTCTCTATACATGCGGGTATAATAATGTGAGGTCCTAGCTATCATGTTTGTCTCACTAAATGTTATTTCGTGATAACCGTCTTTGAAAACGTGTTCCGCTACAGCTGATTTGTCAATTTGTCCCAATCTACAGTTCCTTTTGTGTTCCGTTAGGCGGGTATTAACACTCCTTTTAGTTGTTCCAATATAAACCACAGCAATATAAGCCACAGCAACACGGAATTTTATACACACCTGCAGTAGCTAGGTTGTGTCGTGAGTCTTTCACAGATCTTAAACTTTCACAAATTTTCTTGGTAGGTCGAAAGATTGTCTCCGCTTGAAACTTGGCCAAAACTTTGCAATACGGTCCGTGATGTTATGAATAAATGGCAGAGTCGAAAGCACGTGATGAGTGATCGCGCTATCCAAACGCTCTGTATAAGCGGGAACTCCAGCGCCTAGCAGCCACACGACACACGCACGACGCACGCGCATACGCACGCACTCGAGTGCTGCTCGAGATGTCGACGAGAGAGGAGTGTTTCCATGGGAAGGGTGCGGCGGATCGTCGTGCGTCGGGGCAGCTCAGGCGACTGAGCTGATCCCGGTGGCGGCCCCGTCCGGCCCCCCACCTGTGACGAACCGGCTACCGACTCCTGACTATGCTAAGGATGACTCTTTTACATCTAACTGGCACTATAGTGGCCGAGCGTTCATTCTTACGAACAAGCTCGCTCACGAGAGCTCCTACCTTGGCCGAGAAGATGATGAAGCGGCCATACTAGCCTTCTGTACCATTCTGAAGGCTGCTGCACTACCGCACAAAAGACAGCAAGAGTCGGGTGTGCCACCGAGAGCCTCGCCGGCCGCACTGCAAGAGTTTTCTGCCCCGGCGGTGGCGGCCTCGGCGGGTGTTGCGCCGCTGGACTCGACCACTCGAGAGGTCGATGTGGCCCCGGTTACCCCTCTGGCCCCAGAGACACAGGAAGAGCCGGCGGCTGCGCTAGTTGATGCCCCGTCCTGCGCTAGGAGAAACCCCGCGGTCTGGACGGGGGCACAGTCTGCTGCAGATACCACCGAGGTGGACGCCATCGAACTGCCGGACGCAAATCTTGCTGAGGCTTTTTCCGGGCATCGACCCTGACGATGCCCGCTCGCCCAGAAAGCGCCGGGCTGTGACGCACTTCCATTATGACAATTTCTCCCTGACACCGCGAGGCTGCGGAAGAAGGCGTCTAGGGCCTCCCGCGTCTCCACCACAGAGGCTGTGAAGACGGTCGCGGGCTCCTCCCGAAGCACCGCCGAGCCGAGACCGACAACGAAGACGCAGCCACCCCCTCGCTCGCCTGCTGCCTCCCGGCAGCCTGATGCGGACGGCTCTGTTGCCCCACCCAGGCGGGGCACCCCCAGGGCTGATGCGCTGCAGCTAACGCAGCCGCTGCCGACCGCCAACGCGTTTGCAGGCGCCAGTGTAGACGCCGTCCCATTGGACGCGCCCCCTCCGCTTATCGTCGTCCAATGGGACGGCGTCTACAAGGATTTCCAGCAAAAACTTGACAGGGTGGTTACGTCCTCTTCAAGGTCACAGTGACGTCCAACGAAGAGCACCGCACGGTGATGGACACCACCTGCAAGGATGGTCTCCCGTGCTACACCCACCCTTCCGAGCCGCCAAACTTCTGAAGGTGGTTTTCCGCAACCTTCCCCTCAAGTATGGCACGGACTACCTCCGAGAGGAGCTCGAGGACATCGGCTTTAGCATCCGGTCCACCAACCTGATGAAGTCCCCTCGAACTCAACTCACCGAGACATGCCGCTGTACCAGGTTGTCCTCGTTGACAACCTGGAAAACCGGAAGATTTTCCAGCTGCAGCGGGTGGCAATGTCAAGGTCGCGGTGGAACCGATTCGGGCCAAAGGCAAGAGGACCCAGTGCTTCTCGTGCCAGAGGCTGGACAACGTTTCCCGCTACTGCTCCATGCTGCCCCACTGCGTTAAGTGCGCGGGACAGCACGAGATCAAATCCTGTGGGCTCAACCGAGAAGAAAACCCGACGTGCTGCGGCGGGCCGCACGTCGCCAGTTACAGACGCTGTTCGGCCTTCAAAGGGGGCCGAAACCAGCAACTGGGCGTGGCTGCTCCTTCTCGTAAAGTGCACCCGTCCACCAGCTTTGCTGCCGCCTCCGAGGGCGGACCGACTGCCTCCTCCACCCAAGAACGGAGCAGGTCGCTGGCGAGCGGCAGCAGCCGACTGCGCCTTCTGCGGCTTCGCCCGGGTTGTTGGCAACCGCGGCACCCACGCCTGACGGGCGGGATGCCGCCAAACGCAGGCGTAGCCTGCGTGCGAGCCGGGGCAACCCTGCCACTGCGCGACGGACTGCCGCCGTCACTCTGCCGCGGCAGCCCCCGGCAACTCGTGCTGCGCCGCCACTGCAACTAGCTGCCGATGTTCCACGGCAGTCGTCTTCTACGGAGCGGTCGCAACGAGCCGCCCCGTAGCGGAGGCCGCCCCAGCGCCCCCACCGCCGACTCGGCTCCGATCGCTTTTGCGGTCGTTGAGCCAGCTGCTCGAGCAACTCCCGGTGCTCGTCACCGCGGTCACGACGGCCCATCAGGCCGCCGTTGCTGCTTCTCGCTGCCACGGATAACCGCGACATCCGTGGCCTCACCGTTTGCGCCTTCAACGCGAACAGCTCGGTCCCCCAGCAAGGGGAATTCAGGACGTTCTTGCGCGACGAGGCAACTGACTTTTGCCTCGTGTTCGAGACATTCCTGAAGCCGGGAGTTCATGTCAAGTCGGCCAACTATCGGTGCTACCACACCGACAGGCTGACCCACGGTGGCGGGACGGTCATCTAAGTCAAGGCGTCCCTCAAACATCACGAAGTCCAGCTGCCGCCCCACACCGCGGTGGGAGCCACTAGGGTGGCTGTCACGACTACGGCGGGGTCATCACCTGCGCTGCGGCCTACAGGCCGCCGAAGGGACTGCTCCAGGAGGCTCACTTCGACACCCTGCTGGCGTTGCGCGGGAAGATCTTCATTGTGGGCGACTTGAACGCCAACCACACGCAATGGAACTCCCGCATCACCTACGCCAGCGGCCGCCGCCTCCTTCGCGCCACAGAACGTCATGGCGCGATGGTACTGGGGCCCTACGACCACACCGTCTTCGCCCATCGCGGCCAGCCTGACGTCGCCGTACTGAAAGGTGTCGGACAGTTGACGTCTGCCACTGTTAGATGGACCGTGTCGTCCGACCACTTTCCGGTGGTCTTCGACGTGGACGTCATCCGTGCCTAAATGCCAACGCACCGCCTCAACTTGCGCGCCAGAGATGAGGCCAGATTTCGTGCCGAGGTCTTAGAATGCCTCGAAGGCACGCCCGACCCGGATGTACAGACAGCCGACGCAGCGTTGGCCTTCTTCCCCCGGCACACTCTCGGCGCAGCAGAGTCGGCCACTCCCAGGCGGCCGGGACGGCCGCGAAAAATGTCGCGCCAACTCCCGCCGCACATCTTGGAGGCGATCAAGCACTAGAATCGCCTCTTTCGAGAGCGGCAGCTGGCGCGGCTGCCCGAGACGAAGCGTCGCCTCAACAGGGCGCGGCGCGAGATTCGGTCCGCCACAGATGATCACCGGAATCTTGAGTGGGCGCGCCTTGTGGCCACCCTAACGACGACACATTGCAGTGCTTGGCGGACGGCCAGGCGCTTCCTTCGCCGTCACCAGCGAGTCCCGCCCCCTCCACGTGGGTGCGAACATTGTGTGCGAGCCGGATGCAAAAGCCAACATGCTCGCGGACACTTCGCGGAAAATTTGCAGCCCGCCGATGGCGTGTTCGATGCCGACCTCGTCCGCCCAGTGGAAGACCGCCTCCCGGTTTTCCTCACTCAGAGTGAGGAGGACGACACGATAGAGGAAATCACGGCTGCAGAAGTCGATCTGCAGCTGCGTCGCCTCAACCCCAAAAAGGCGGCTGGCACGGATGGTGTCACCGACTGCATGTTGAGGTTGCTACCGCCAGAGCTACACCAGGCTCTAGCGTACATCTTCAAGAGCATCCTCCGCTCTGGGACTTTCCCTTCCCCAAGGCAAGGACCCACGTCAGGCAGGAATTACGGCCGATCAGCCTGCTCCCGTCCTTCTCAAAAGTCTTTGAGAGGTTGTAGGTGGAGCGGCTGCCACGCCACGTGACGGAGCAGCAGTTCATCCCCGAGGAACAGTTCGGGTTCCGGAGCGGCCGCTCGACCACCCAGCAGGTGTTGCGCCTCCTGGAGCAGGCGATGCGAGCGCTGGAGACGCGGGAGTACCTAGGGGCGGTGCTTCTCGACGTCTCCGAGGCCTTCGACTGCGCGTGGCACGACGGCCTCGTGTACAAACTTTTTGTACATGGGGTACCAACGTCGTACGTGGTCCTACAGCGCTCGTATCTATCGGGCCGCACATTGCACGTCCGCGCAGATGGAGGCACCTCCACCGAGCGGCAGATGCGAGCGGGAGTGCCGCAGTGGTCGGTTCTCGGCCCCCTGCTGTACTCCCTGTACACCGCCGACGCACCGCGGGTGGCACGCGTGGAATTAGCGCTTTATGCTGACGACACTGCGTTGTTCACCCGCAGCACTAACGCGGGCGAGATGCGCCGCCGCCTCCAGCTCGGATGTGACGTCCTGGGTGCCTGGTCCACGAAGTGGCTCCTGAAGTACAACGTTGCGAAGAACCAGGCTGTCGTCTTCAGCAGGAAGAGGCTACCTGTGGACCTGCCGCGGGCCACAATCGTGGGAGGGGGGGGGGGGGCATCCTATGGTTGCGGACCGGCAAATACCTCGGTGTCACACTGGACAGGCACCTGACGTGGCTGCCCCACGTCCGCGACGTCAGAGGCAAAGCAGTGAGGAGACTACGTGCGCTGTACGCGCTGCTCAACTCCTGGTCTGCACTACCTCCGCTCCACGGCCTCTCCATGCACCTGGCCTCGGTACGGCCGGTTCCGGAATATGCGGCCCTGGTGTGGGGTAACGCTGTAGCGACGCACATTGCGACGCTCCGACGCCTCCAGAATAGGGCGCTGCGACTGGTGCTCCACAAGCCACCTCGCTACCCCACGAGGTTGCTCCACGAGGAAGCAGGCATCCCTTTCCTGCGGGATCGCTTCCGGCAAATCGTCGGGGTGTTCTACAACAACGCATAACACTCTGGCAGACTTCTAATTCGTGGATTGGGCCAACAGGTCCACCACAGGCCGACAACACGCTGGCCCGACCTACTGCCGGAGTAGTTCCCTCCCGCAGTCCCGATGAAGATACAAAGAGCGACTCTACAGCCAGGGACGCTCACTGAGGACAGCTCGTCAAAACAGGCCCCACTGCCAACACCACAGGTCAGCGCAGGAACAGTAGCTCCGCTGCCTACACTGCCTCTACGCGTGGCATATGTCGCCAGTGTTTTACTGCGAGCGAGCGAGCCTACCAGCCAGTCGCCGACTCACCTAGGAAGATGTTCCCCGCAGTAGGAAACGAAACGTCAGGAAGGAGAAGAACATTTATATATGGACCACGGCAATTCAGCCCAGAAATTTTAATTAATCAAATGCGAATTCCTGGAGGCAAGGCGACTTCCTTCTCAAGGGACCCTCTGGGGAAGCTTAGAGGACAGCATTTGAAACTGATAGCCTCCCACTTACATTTCGCGTAAGGACTATGAAGATCAGGTCAGAAAGAGTAGGGCTCGTACGGATGCGTACAGTGAGCAGCCAGAACGTTACGACCACTGCCCACCGCTACGTACGACGCCGCCTGTTGTCGTTGCCGGCACGTGACGTGGAAACAAAAGTATGTAAACGGAGCAGACACGGACGGGAGACCACCCTAGCCAAGATATGGGCTGCAAATGGTGAAATCCGCTGAGATAAGCGACTCTGACAGACGGCAATTTATTATTACGCAGAGCCTGTGGACGTGTATCTCGAAGAGTGCGAAGCTGATTGACTGTTCACTTGCGACTGTCGTGAGCGTCTACGGAAAAGAGGTAGGACAGTGAAACTACCACTAGGTGCTAAGTGGTTGGACGTCCGCAACTCTTCAAAGAATGTGGGGTTCGGTGGATTGTGCTGTAAAGTAGGATAGATGGTGATCCGTGGCATCTCCGCCGAAATAGCACAGTGTTGATGCACGCACAGACGTTTCGGAGCACACCGTGCATAGTACACTGATGAACATGGATCTCCACTGCAGTCCACCCCTACGTGTTCACATGTTGACCCAAAGGGGTCGTCGATTACGCTTGCAGTGAGCATGGGGCCATCGGGACTCGATCGCCTATCAACAGAAACATGTCAGCTATTCGGGTGAATCACATTTTTCCTACACTAGGCCAATGGTCGTCTCCACAAACGCCCTCATCGTGCTGAAGGGCGGCTCGAAATGTGCAGTGCGCCACGGATGCAGGCCGAGGGGAGCAGTATTAAGCTATGGGAGACATTCTCCTGCTCTTGCGTAGGACCTGCGGTAGTGACCGAAGACACTCTGCCAGCTGCGAACCACGTGCAGTCCTTCATGCTTGATGTCTTCCCTGACGACGACGTCATCTTTCAACAGTATGACTGACCGTGAATCGGAGCCAGAACCGTGCTACGGTGGTTTGAGCAGCATTGTAGTGAACTCACGTTGATGTCTCTGCGAGCAGATTCACCTGATATAAATCCTATGGAACCCGTATGAGTCGCTATCGGGCGTCATCACCGCGTACTTAAATCAGTCACCTGTTATTTACAAGAATAACATGACCTGTGCGTAGACACATGATGCGACGTACTTGCACAAACCTGCCAACAAATTACCGGCTCCCTGATACGCAGAATCGGTTATGTATTTCGTTCCGAGACAGACAGAAAAGCTATTAAGCAGATGGTCATAACGTTTTGGCTCGTCATTGTGTAGATAATCGATTTTGCGTAGCTCTATTTACGAGTAGAACAGGAAGGGAAATGATTAGTAGTGGTACAGAGTACCCTCCGCTACTGGCCGTACGGTGGGTTGCGGAATACTATCCAGATGTAGATATACATTTCTTTGGCCCGCTTCATGTTACCTGCTAATATGTTTCACACAAAACAAATAAGTTTTCCGGACGTAATCTTTGAGAAGTCGTAAGCTGCTCTGCGGTCTCGCATTTCCTCGTGACTTCAGTACCACCGAAATAAACGACAGATTTCACAGTTGTATTTGTTGTGGGATGGTAGTGCCATAGAATTTGTTTAATGGCATCACATTCAGCATCCACTGTACTATTTACTATGATTTTCACGATTGTAATTTCCACTTTCGGTCATTTTATAGTGGTTAAAGGTACTGACAACACAGCAATAATCAACGTTAATGAAATGAACGTAGGCTTAAATCCATTTTATCTGCTTTAGTGACAATTGCTGTATTTACGGCACATTTAATCACTTTAAAAAGACCGAAGGTCGAAATTACAATCGGGGAAAATGTAATAAACAGTGGCGTCCTAGCCGAAAACAATGAAATTTAATGAAGGAGAGAGAGAAATTATTTCGTAACTATCAAGACAATCTTTTCCTTACTATTGCATAGAATAATCTACACGACTAGGGAAGAGTTGCCTAAATTTCATCACTTTTGAGATTTTGTTTACTATTGTCTAAACAGCAACTTATAAAGGTATTTAAAAAATGCCATACTCAACTGTGTGACGTTGTTCTCGGTATCTGATTTAAGGAACTAAAAATCTTGGAAAACTAAACACACTACATATAAATTTCTAAACATCTGATACAACTTAAGAATCTGCTTTCTTAATATGTGTAAGTGTGTGCATAAACTGTAACATCCTTATAAACTATATCCCTGACCTGAATGATACCTATTAGTCTAAGTTTAAGGAAATGTCCCTTGTATTGGTTCTTACAACACCATTTGCTGCCATCACGACACAACTTCTTCCCTCCTTTCTCCATCCCTGTCCACTTCACAAGAGTCAACATTTTTTTACTTCATGGGTCTGGTCACTTCTTCCATTCGCTTTTCTACAAACCTCACTGCACCATTCCTGTATTTTAGGAATGATTTTCTGTGGGGTTTTCCCCACAGAGTCTCGAAAATATTTCCTTTTCACAGGTCGAGCTGTAGCTCCAGTCTTATTCTCCTTTGCTTGAATGGACACCTTCAGCCCACTTTTTGTCTGCCATTGCTTCTTCTGCACTGAAATTCTGGGGCAAACCGACTAGTCGTGCAAAGTCTAACGCAAGTCTTACGTCCGACAAGCGTGAATCGAACATTATCTCTTGAAATGTAAGAACATATCATTGCAATTCGTTTTCAGTTTCGCTGGAAAACATTGCAGTATCCTCGTTAGCATGTTTGTTTTCATTTTCAGCGTGCCTCTCCATAGTTAGCTTAGGAACATTTTATATTCGTTCACATACATTCAATCCGTGATTGCCAGTTAAATATACTGTTACAACTAAATGCAATTCTTCTATGCCTCACTTGCCATAACACCTATCTGTTTCCGTACTATAATACACAATGATTATTCGATTAATAACTTAGCATAAAAAACGCATGATAAGATTCACCACGTCATTTCTAAACATTATGTTGCACTAATAGTGCTAAACACATTTTTAAAGCACATTACACGAAAAAGTTTCATAAATTGTACCAGCGGAATATACGAAGCTTCTAGCGGTAGATTATAAGCAACGTCGCTATTTTCCTTTTGCCAGTTTCCTACAAACGAACCACAACGAATACAGAGTCATGAATGTCTGTAAATTAAAGCTGTTTCGTGTACGTTAACCAAAAATAAAACATTATGTTTAACGTTAATTCTCCTCGGAACGTGCACAAGAGAACGGTTACGGTCTATGAAAACCACAACAAAATGAACACTGCCTTCCGACGACCTCTTCCTCAACACGTAGCCAATAATATGGCACCAAGAAGCAGGAACTTCACTCCGACGTCACAAGATGTCGGACAGTGTTAGAGGCAGTATTCTGTAGTTGTGGTATGCATTGGGACCTCGTACTATAAAGGCACCTCTCTCCTACATATGTCAGTTGTAGACGACAAATTGCAGATTAGCACTTAATTTATATTTTCCTTTTATTAGAATTTATTACTTCAAATTTGTGAAGAAAACTGTCACAATGTGTGCAAAACGTTTCAGACATTTCTCTGCATTACACATGCTAGCGTAGCAGATTCCATAGTGATATTTTTGTCGATAGACAGCACTATGCATCTGAATAGGAACAAAAATCGCGAGCAGATGTGTCCTCAATTAAATACCAACTGCATTCCACCATAGGTACATACTTAGCAACAGATGGTGGCGCAACAAGACATTCCTTAGAAGATTAGTGGGATGGAATCAATACCACACCAGCGAGAAAAGCAAAAGGTATACAAGAGCTTCAGTTGACTTTCACAGTTGCAGTAACAAACAAAATACTTAGATACTTACAAAAATGAGAGAATGGTAATGTGTAGGACTGGAGCTCAGCACGACTGAAACATAAAATGAAATGGACTGCAATGTCGCATCATAGTTTCGGAAAATAATATAGTACTAAAGATATACCAATCAATTGAATATTGATCGATACGAGATAGATAGTACTCTACACTCGCTGAAAAACTATAAGGTAATAGACATTATGTTACATCAAAATAAAGTCCAAAATGCAGTTACGCTAGAAGCTTATTTAATAGCTTTTAGTTGCAACAGGTTCCATGCCAATGGTAATTTTCCTAAAAGCCATTTATTTCGTCCACTGGTTGTTTCTTTATATCCATTTTATTTTTGCTTTGTACACCACGACGTTTCCTCCTTGTAGCAATTTTCAGTATAATGTTGAACGCGTTAAACATATATATTTTGCGATACATTCATATAATTTCATGAACTGTCCGTAAGTGGTCGGGCTTGAGAGCTGTTGCCATGACAACCGGTTTAGCACGAATAGCAACACAGCCAAGCCTTTTACTAGTGTGGGCTGGCTCTGAACTGTATTCAACATTACAAACGAATTGTTTGGCACGAGGTGCCGATGTACATAGTTCAGCGATCCCTTGGCTGTATACTGCTGTTAGTAGATATTTACAGCTTTCAAGCTCTGTCAACTACGTGCTGCCCACGAAATTATATGGCTGTAACCAAAAATTTATCTGAACGAGATATTTAATATTTCAAACTTCGTCACATTTCCAAAACCGTTTGCGCCTTTACTACTGAGTAGTTAATGACATTAAACTATAAAATCCGCCTCTTGTAGGCGACTAACTGAACGTGCGGCAACAATAATAATAATAATAATAATAAGCAAAGCTGTAGACCTAATGGAATTGTTTATGAACGACGAAGAGGACCAGACAAGAAAACACTACATGGCAAGCACCCGTATCATCTAACACAGCCACACATTGATCAAGACGCATCCAACACATGGCTCAGAAAAGGCAATATATACAGTGAGACGGAAGGATTCATGATTGCAATACAGGATCAAACAATAAACACCAGATATTACAGCAAGCATATTATTAAAGATCCCAATACCACAACAGATAAATGCAGACTTTGCAAGCAACAAATAGAAACAGTAGATCACATCACAAGTGGATGTACAATACTAGCAAATACAGAATACCCCAGAAGACATGACAATGTAGCAAAATTAATACATCAACAGCTTGCCTTACAACATAAACTTATAAAACAACATGTTCCCACATATAAGTATGCACCACAAAATGTACTGGAGAACGATGAATAAAAATTATACTGGAACAGAACCATTATAACAGATGAAACACCACCACATAACAAACCTGACATCATACTCACCAATAAAAAGAAGAAATTAACACAACTAATCCAAATATCCATACCCAATACAACAAATGTACAAAAGAAAACAGGAGAAAAAATTGAAAAATACATCCAACTGGCTGAGGAAGTCAAGGACATGTGGCATCAGGATAAAGTTGACATTATACCAATTATAATATCAACTACACGAGTCATACCACACAATATCCACCAGTACATCAATGCAATACTGCTACATCCAAACTTATACATACAGCTACAGAAATCTGTAATTATTGATACATGTTCAATTACCCGAAAGTTCCAAAATGCAATATAACACATACCATATAGTTAAAAGGAAGTGACGCTTCATCAAGGTCCGCGTCACTTTCCATTTTTAACCAGACTTAACGTCTGAGAAAGTAAAGAAAGAATGAATAATAATAATAATTTTGCACGTACAGATCATAACAAAGAAGAAGGGTGTTAGATGTGGAAGTAGATATCTGAATGTTACTTCTTAGATCTACAACTTTGCTTGCGCTGTTTTTTCTCGAAGGTCGAGACTTTATTGTGAAAAACTTCCGAAAAAATTACGATTCAAAGTATTGGCCACCGCGGATCACTACTTTCCCCAATCTTCCAGGTACATACGAGTCCCGCGGCGGAAGAACTGGGCGTCTTTGAGGAGATCCATGAATCGATCTAATTTTGCACTTGTTCATAAGGCCGGCAGTGCTGGTCAGCCAGGCCTTGTGCCACGGATCGCGAAACGTGCTAGTCAGAGGGAGCAATGTCCGGCGATGAAGGTGAATGGGACAGGACTGCCCATTTCAACCTTTCCAGGTACGTTTCGACGGGTTTTTCGACAGAAGGTCGAGAACAGTCATGCTGAAAACTCACGGTTTCGTTTCTGTCGCTGTATTGTAGACATTTGTCTTCCAGTGTTCGGCTCAAAGGCGTCAAGTGCTTTAGATAATTGCCCCTGTGACTGTTTCCGTCGGTTCAGTCACCTCGAAAGTCCTCTCTCTGCCACCGCCATGTCGGGCTTCGACGTCAAACGTCCTTAAAGCGCTGAAATCATTCTGTGCAAGTTCTCTCACTAACAGATACCTCAACATATATCTTGCCCAGTATTTAATGAAACTCAGCCGCAGATTCCTTTATGTTAATTCAGAAAATTCCATCTTTCTGCAAACGACGAAAAGTGAGCTCGTAATTTGACATATTCAATGGAGAATAACTTTATAATGCAATCACAAATTGACAAATATTTTGGCGGAGTTATGTTTACAAATGCTTAAGATAACTTTATGACAGTTACGACTTATCACCTGCACTAATGATTGTCGCCACTGCCATTTACTGCAAACGGTGGAAGCAAAGCTGTAGACCTAATGGAATTGATTATGAACGACGAAGAGGACCATAATAAATCAGTTTGAAACGGCACAGACAAGAAACAGACACAAAAGTAGTCACACCTATACAGTTAGACTAGACCAATCTTATGCGCCGTGTTTGACAGATCTGTTTCAAATGTTCAAATGTGTGTGAGATCATCGGTCCCTAGACTTGCACACTACTTAAACTAACTTATGCTAAGAACAACACACACACGCATGCCCGAGTGAGGACTCGAACCTCCGGCAGGAGTGGCCGCGCGGCCCGTGACAGGACGCCTCAAACCGCGCGGCCACTCCACGCGGCACCGATCTGTCACAATTATGTCATTATTCGAGGGATTTCATTTTATGCCTGACTGATACGTTAACCACCAAAAGACAAAAATGTTACTCTACAGGCAGGCGGAGCTAATCTAATAGAGTTTTAGTCAAGTTCGTTTGATAACGATATACAATGGTGACGAAAAAGTAATTGATGGGGAACTGTTTCCAACTGTCAAGACGGGAAATCTTCATTCTTTAGTGCAACCAAACAATTATTTTGTCATTTTTTGCTTTCTGTGTTCTGTACAGGTTTATACACCGAATTGATCTTTCATTTTCACGTCTAAGAAAGTACGTATTAGCCTTCCATAATCCGTACGTTTTAGCGTAGAATGGACGATACACAGTTTACATAACTTATAGAAGAAGTATGTCCTTTACCTTCGTCAGTACACACCCGGTGTCCACCAGCTTGCCAAAATACCACTGTGTACAGCAGCGAAGCTTCTTCTAAATGCGGCGAGAACAGCTCGGTTGACCAGTTCAGAAGAACGTTGCCCAGCAACGGACGAGAGCTGCGTTCACAGAACGTAACAATGACAGCAGCTGGCGTACAAGTCTGCAGCGTGGGACACAGACAATTAGTTGTAGGGAGGTGAGTATGATCGCGGCACCAATTAAAGAGTTATTGATCGCAGTAACATTTAGTGGGCGACTTTAAACTGCACGGGAAGATTTATTTATTGATTAGTTTCGGACGCCCTTTTCATCACTAAATCATCCAGGTACATAAGTCTTGCGTTACAACCAGACGAGCATGTAAGTTACTGGCTACAAAAAATACAAACGTGGCAATAAATACATAGCGTACACACATGAACACCGGTGCGCACTCCCTGCAAACAGAGGACATTCCTGTGCGCCGGAGTCCCACTGCAAGGGAGAGTAGCAGGTACCGCTGTGTGGCGGACGACCACTGGGGCTGGAGGCGTTAAGTGGATTTGTTTCACAAGCATTGCCAGCAAACGTACGATTTGGTCATGTGTAGTAGCTACAGTGGTGAGAACACGTCCACAGATTCTTAGACTAATTGGATACGCAATTCCACATTAGAAATAATAAGTTCGTCGAGTGACATAATGCTATGGATATTTCAGTGTCACTGATTCCACACACAAAACACATTTCGGAAACACTCCACCGCACTTTTCTTTTCTTCATTTTCATTAGCCACGTCTGTTTCACTTGCACTGGCAGTGTCCGCTGATTCAGTTTCATCTTCAACTGCAGAATCAGTACTGCTTGCATCACTATGATTATCACTGTTAGAATCTGTTCCACTTTCCACATTTCCGATTGTCTCCAGCGCTCGGTCCAGCAAGCCTCCACCTGAAATATACTGCTCTCCAATTTTACTTGCGTGTTCACAGCGTCTCTTCCAGTCTTCTTCTGCTATGGGAACAACTTGTTCATCTATAAGTGTTAATAACGTGTCCATTCAGAAAGGCCTATTACGTTCACAAACACCGTCCTTGACTCTTGCCCATATCTGCACTGTAGAATACAACTAGGGGTGATATGGAGGTATTCGTACGTCAGTATGACCATGTTCGGTTAAAATATTGTCTGTTTTATATGTAATGTACCCTGGTTTGTTCATTTTATCAATAAATACAACTAGGGATCCAATACGTTCTTTTTTAAAGAAATTTCCTTTTCTGTTAACCAAGACGTCATTTCACTCCTCGTGGACTTTGATATTGTAGCACGAGACATACACTTACTGCGATAAGGGGCGTTATATCTAACACGGACAGTATGAGGAGGTAGATTAGGTATCAATTTCTCCCTGAACCACTTTTAATAAGTTGAGGAATGTATGTCGCTGTGATAAGCCTCTGTCGTCTGGCCGTTGTCTTAACCTCATGTACACATTCAATACAAAGCCGTCCTACACGCCAGCATGAATGATGACAATTCTACTTCCTTTCGAAACACGTCTTAACAGACCATGTAGTGGATTGTCCCTCCCTCTTTACGATTACGTGTGACAGGTGTGAGCGTTTAACTCTTCCATTTAGACAGTCAGTTTGGTATCCCACAACTGCCTGGATCGTCTTCAGACAGGTCTTCGCTGGTCATCGAGACTCTTCACTGAAGACAATTCTTCACCAATCAGTGCCATTTAAGACAGAAGACGTGTCTAGAGACGCCCATGACAGCAGTGGAATACCAACCTGAGTGTCGCTCGCCATTTGGTCCGACAAGCAGGAGTGATGATCTCGAGTGTCATTTGTTTAATAACGGGACCGCTTAATTTCTAATTCACGGCACCCTTACAGCATAGCTGTTGGTCGACGACATTCTACACTCCGTTTTGTTGCCCTTCATGGCAAGCCATCGTGGCCTCACATTTCAGCAAGATAATGCCCGCTGAACAAGCCGAGAGTTTCTACAGCTTGTCTTCGTGCTTGTCAAATTCTGTCTTGGCCAACAAGGCCCCAGGGTCGCTCCCCAATTGAGAACGTCTGGAGCGATCTGGGCAGGACACTCTGGTCATCTGGTGATTCTGGTTACCCACCGAGCCATTTGTACAGAATCTGGCACAATATCCATCAGGATGACATCCAACTACTCTGTCAGTCAACGCCAAGTAGAATAAGTGCTTGCATAAGGACCACAGGTGGACCAACGGGTTACTGATATGCTCAATTTTTCTGAAAGGGAGAATGTTTATTTGTCTGTACATGTACAGCACGTCTACTACTGTATTTACGTTCCATTCAGATAATTCCTACACAGTCGTCTTTTTTTGTATTAGAGTGTATAATTAAAGCAAGAAAATTGTTAGTAAATGCTCTTTTCAAGACATTTTACATTGTCCATTACCTTTCAGTTGGTAGCTTTGATCTTCGAAGTCTGATTCTGTGTGTGTATCCCATTTACTTCTAAAAAAATTCATTCACAGATCTTTTTATACGTAGGAATGGGTAAAAGTCAAGGCGTCAAAACGGCAGGATGGAAGTTGCAACTATTCATAGTTCAAATGTCTGTTTTGCAACTGCCAAAGCACGTCTTTGTCCAGGTGCGCTATCGTGATGAAGGTAGATTTTTTCCAATCGTGCCTCTTCTTCCGCAAAGGATGTGGCAACGAAGGTTACTGCTTTTATTCAGGGTGGGGTGACGTGGGGTGAAGCGAGCCATGGTAGGCAGAGGATGGAAATGGTCTCATTCGAAGCAGTTGTTCGGAAAGTTTGTTTACCAGTAGGAACATTGCATTCGCCGAAGGAGCAACGCTCCGTTGTCGTAGAGGCTCGCTTTTCTAACGGCTGACGGATCATGGCAGAGCAGCGTACATCGCGTATGCACTTCAGAATTTTCGACCCAACTTCTGATTTTTTGTTTATTGTTATTTCGCCGTTCGCGCCACATATGTGCTGGAGGTGGTCTCCCTCCGCTACAATATATCGCTCTTGAGCCAAATGCCTTTACAAAATGTAAGTACGGACATTACAGCAAGGTTTATAGGTGGAGAATTTAAAAATGTTTTTAAAGATTATATAATGCTGATTATTCGATGATACTTACAAAATACAATGTTGTTTCCTTCCTTTCAAATATAAATAGAAATAAACAGTTCAACAGACAAGAATAAAAAGACAAAATAGATATTTAAAGTAAGTTGAAAAAATGGTGATGTTGATTAAAAAGGAGCAACATCTACAGTTTAAAAAGATGAAGGACCGGCGCTGGTTAAAAAAGTTGTGGGAAGATTAAACTTTGGTTGTTCTGTAGTGGGTTGGAGTGCGCGAGTTAGTATATAAGCCGTTGGATGATACTGAAAATGAAGGTGGTAGGATGAATAGTGGGAACACGGAAATGAAGGATAGATTTGGTGGGTGTGTAGAACCCTGACATCGGGAGCTGAAGTGGTGGGCAGAAATGGAGAGGCAGAAGGGAGGGAGCAGCCCTGACATAGAAAGGAAGTTATAGTAAGTACCCATGTCCTGTTGCTGGCCGACAATCAGTTGCATCGTGGATCAAAACTCGCCGAGGAACTGGAAATGTGCAAAGAAGAGGAGTGGGAGTAACGGGGTACTAAACGCCTAAATACGCGTTGTAATGGTTGTGAGCCTATTTGGGAGAAAACTGCAGCAGAAGTACGGACCGATTTCGATGTGACGAAACAGGGCGAGAAATACACTCCTGGAAATTGAAATAAGAACACCGTGAATTCATTGTCCCAGGAAGGGGAAACTTTATTGACACATTCCTGGGGTCAGATACATCACATGATCACACTGACAGAACCACAGGCACATAGACACAGGCAACATAGCATGCACAATATTGGCACTAGTACAGTGTATATCCACCTTTCGCAGCAATGCAGGCTGCTATTCTCCCATGGAGACGATCGTAGAGATGCTGGATGTAATCCTGTGGAACGGCTTGCCAGCCCATTTCCACCTGGCGCCTCAGTTGGACCAGCGTTCGTGCTGGACGTGCAGACCGCGTGAGACGACGCTTCATCCAGTCCCAAACATGCTCAATGGGGGACAGATCCGGAGATCTTGCTGGCCAGGATAGTTGACTTACACCTTCTAGAGCACGTTGGGTGGCACGGGATACATGCGGACGTGCATTGTCCTGTTGGAACAGCAAGTTCCCTTGCCGGTCTAGGAATGGTAGAACGATGGGTTCTATGACGGTTTGGATGTACCGTGCACTATTCAGTGTCCCCTCGACGATCACCAGAGGTGTACGGCCAGTGTAGGAGATCGCTCCCCACACCATGATGCCGGGTGTTGGCCCTGTGTGCCTCGGTCGTATGCAGTCCTGATTGTGGCGCTCACCCGCACGGCGCCAAACACGCATACGACCATCATTGGCACCAAGGCAGAAGCGACTCTCATCGCTGAAGACGACACGTCTCCATTCGTCCCTCCATTCACGCCTGTCGCGACACCACTGGAGGCGGGCTGCACGATGTTGGGGCGTGAGCGGAAGACGGCCTAACGGTGTGCGGGACCGTAGCCCAGCTTCATGGAGACGGTTGCGAATGGTCCTCGCCGATACCCCAGGAGCAACAGTGTCCCTAATTTGCTGGGAAGTGGCGGTGCGGTCCCCTACGGCACTGCGTAGGATCCTACGGTCTTGGCGTGCATCCGTGCGTCGCTGCGGTCCGGTCCCAGGTCGACGGGCACGTGCACCTTCCGCCGACCACTGGCGACAACATCGATGTACTGTGGAGACCTCACGCCCCACGTGTTGAGCAATTCGGCGGTACGTCCACCCGGCCTCCCGCATGCCCACTATACGCCCTCGCTCAAAGTCCGTCAACTGCACATACGGTTCACGCCCACGCTGTCGCGGCATGCTACCAGTGTTAAAGACTGCGATGGAGCTCCGTATGCCACGGCAAACTGGCTGACACTGACGGCGGCGGTGCACAATTGCTGCGCAGCTAGCGCCATTCGACGGCCAATACCGCGGTTCCTGGTGTGTCCGCTGTGCCGTGCGTGTGATCATTGCTTGTACAGCCCGCTCGCAGTGTCCGGAGCAAGTATGGTGGGTCTGACACACCGGTGTCAATGTGTTCTTTTTTCCATTTCCATGAGTGTATATTGTAAAACATTTTCATACACAGCAACGAAACCCTTGAGTATTGCCATTTCACGCACAGTTCGTGTTTTGAAATGATATCTCCTAGATGGCCAACATTGTCACAATGACGGACAATCTGTGATGCAAATCGTTTAGGGCACGAACGAGCATATTTATAGGAATGTTTCTGATTTCCACCTGAATGGTGTCTTTCAGTACCGCAATCGTGTGTAGTCTTGTAGCACGCACCCTTTGTTTAAGGACCCACAAAAGAAATGGTTGCACATCAACAAGTGTGGAGGCCTTTAAGGCAACGAAGTATCCCCATTCCTTGAAACGATGTGGTTAACAAACCCTCTGTCCGCTGCACGTAAATGTTAATCCTCAAAAAAGAAAGCGTCGATTATGTCCACTGAGGAGGCGGCACCCCTTGCTGTGACTTTCTGGCTGTGTGAGGGGCGTTGATGAAGTTACTGAGGACTATCGTCGCACCAGTAACAGCAGTTTTGTTTGGTGACACAACCGCTGCGATAAGAATGTGCGTTGTAATTCAGCCATAGCAAATTTAAGAACTTCGTTGTCCCTACTTTTAGTAAACAGTTCAACAGACATATGTATTTGCTTTTCGTAACCATTTTCGTTTAACTGATGCACAACCTCTATCTTGTATATTTGTAACGTCAAATTGTTCCGTAAATTTCTGTGCACAATACGGTTGAACAATCTCACTAGAACCACAATCTGTCTCACAGAACGCATTGGACTGTTACTTGGTTGGTTGTGGAGTGGACCAAACAGCAAGATCATCGGTCCTATCGGGTTAGGGAAGGATGGGGAAGGAAGTGAGCCGTGACCGTCCAAAGGAACCATCCTGGCATTTGTCTGAAGCGATTTAGGGACATCACAGAAGATCTAAATCAGGATGGCCGAATGCTAGTACAGTCTGCTAACCACTGCGACGCCTCGCTCGGTGACAACAATTTGCACTTCCTCTATCCGTTCCTGTGACTGACAACTTCTAGTTCTTCCAGGCGATTTCAGCTTAAGGGCTCTTCCCGTTGCTCCATAATTTCTCACCTATAACGTGGTACAGGATCATTCCGTCTAAGGTCGAACTGACGACGGTATTCCTGTGTAGCAGCAGCAAGCGCTCAACGTTCCTGTGAAAGGTGAAAGGCCTCCACAGCCATAGCAATTTCAGGCCCACTCCAGCACTCCATCTCGGCAACAAGCGGACCTATCCGAAACACATGACAGACATTCAGTGTGACCAATAATACTGTTCGGCTTTTAGAGACTAATTAAAACTGCCCGTTTTCTGCCACTACCTGTAATTTATGTGGCTACGAGAGTTTTGAGTAACAGTGTAGCTATCGCCTAAATCTACTAGATGGAACTACTGGTATTTTATATCGTAACTCGATTAAAACAGGACCCAAAGACATTTATATAAAAGTATTTCTTTTATATTATTTCGTTGGAATGCATTGTAATCGTTACTGAACGTATGTAAATATGTGCTTTTGCACCGTAAACCGTTCTTCGTAAAAATAAAGAGAGGATCATTTGAAATATGTTTGAATTCATATAAGGTGCTGAAACAGAATCTCACGCAACACAGTTTCGGTTGTGAGTAATGGTACCACATATATCAAGAAAGATACTTGCGAAGTTTTGGCGCGTACTGGAGAAATGGGTGTGTGGAAACATGATGTGAAGAACGTTTGTTTTATCTCCTCAGTGGTTTGGTTGGTGAATGAAATGATAGGCCTGAAGTGAACTTAGTGGTCCTGACTTAATGAACTGACTTTAGAGAAGAAAATCCTGCCAAAGAAATGTGATCAGGACAGTTCCAAGCAAATGAACCACAGTAGAATTGGTTCGCCTACAACACGACGGCGCTAACGATATGCGTGGTGCAGTTAATACCCCATCACTCGCGTGGTGACTTATTAAAAGGACTCAGTCAAGCCAGGAAGTTAAATAAAAATAACTAATTGTCTATTAATTCAAACTTCATATTCTTTTATTGCCATATATTAATTTGGGCTGTTTCCATCTTTCCGGACAACTGAAATGTATAACATCTTACGGAATGGCATCAAAGTACTATAATTATTCCATCATAAAGTGTGGGAAATAACGAAGACAAGAAAGAGAGAGCGAGCAAAGTGCCAAGCATAAACAGGCAGTGTGCAGCTTTCGTATAAATACAATGAACCTGATACTGCGGTGTTTAACGTAACAACCTTTTGATTAGAAGTGAGTAGTGCATAATAGTTGTGAATGCTGGATATTCGATTACGATGGAGCTGCTGAATATTGATGTTTATGATCAAACTGATTATATTTTATTTAGAATCAGTGTAGCACCAGGTGTTACCTAACCCCAGCACTGTACATGCCTTGGTAATTACGCCCAATGCGGGTCATTAACTTCATTATTACGCTGATTTTCAAAAATAGTACATGTTATTGTAAGCTTAGTTACTATTCTGTTTTTGAACATTTCCATTTTACGTTCTGATTGCTGCAAAACGTAGAAGCTATTTATGTCGTCGTCGCTCGGCAGGCACACACACCGCTGTCCTTGCACTTTACTATCATTCTGTGAGACGATTTTCTCACCACGCGTCCAATTTTAACCCATATAAACTGGGTGTGGTGCAAAATGCGATTTTATTGCTGCGAAAAAGTTCATGTGGAGACTTGTTTGAACAGTTGCCACACACTGCGCTGCTGTTCTTTAGTGACGAGGCACACTTTCATTTATCTGAGTGCGCTAATAAACGAGACACGCTGTGCTAGTGGGCTGACAAACCTGGACAACTTCACGAGAGGACCAGACAGCCCTTACGCATCCATTACGTGTAGCACTTTGGTGTGCAGAGTTGAGAATACACTAAATGTGAATTCTCGGAGAGTATTCAGCATGACTGAGGACTGTTTCTTGCCTCTTCTTGGACAAATTAATATTGTGGTTTAGCTTGGACGACGGCGCATACAGTGCGAACTGATTTGCGTGTTTTGCAGGGAAGTCCTCCGGGCGCCTCATCTGATCTTCCGTGATAGTTGCCTCATCGAATTATACCCTTGTGACGTTTCTTATGGGATTTCCAGAATCCACTCCGTACAGCGATCGTCCAAGGACTCCTGCACACTGGAAGGACAATATACTCTCAGCAGTGGCCCGCACATCCATCTCTATCCCAGCCAGATTCAACGTAAGATCAAAATTCGAATAACTCAGTGTATTGACAATAAAGACATAATTTTCAAACACCTATAATATTAATCCTCGCATTACTAACGTTTCTTAAGGAGGCGGGGGTACTTTATGCGCACCTTAAAAACTAAGAAAAAACAAAAGTTTTAATTGTTGTTGACATATATTAACATCATACTTTTTAAAGAAGTACTAATGTTTAAGTAGGGTCTAGAACTTCAAACTATCTTTTAACACACACACACACACACAAAAGTAAATACAAATTTCTTTAATTTCTCACAGCGTACTTTTTAGAGAGATCTTTGTGTCTCACAATGGTCCCTATACTAGAAGCTATGGAATCTCGTAGAATATTTCATTAAAAACACAAATATTTATTTCACAATTTTAAAATACACTGACGGAAAAAACCAAACACCAAAAAATAATTTACGTAGAGTAATAAAATTTCGGGAATATATCTCGTCTGATGATGTTCGATATCAGCTCAAGTGGAGACAAATCCGGTAGTCAAGCATGCCAAGCAACATGTCGGCACTCTGTACAGCATGTTTGGTTTCAACAGCGGTATGCAGGTGAGCGTTATCTTGTTAAAAGTCACTCCTGGAATGCCATTCATGAATGACAGCACAACAGGTCGAATCAACAGACTGGCGTAGAATTTCGCAGTCAGTGTGCGTGGGGTAACCAGGACAGTGCTCCTGTTGTCATATGAAATAGAACCCCACATCATAGGCCCAGCTGTCTTCAAGAACAACGGTGGGCTGGCACCGCTCAACTTTCCATTCCATGCAAAGACTCATAAAAAAATTTCAAGAAGATCAGTTATTTGTATATACGGGGTGTAAATTTTAAGTTGGCAAACCAGATTAACTTGAAAAATACGCTTCACACGAAAGAATGTGTAGAATCCAAAGATGATTATTTTCGAGGGGGACATCTGTTGGTGCTAAAATCAGCCCACCACCCCAGCCCCCTAGGGTTAGGACGGGAGGCAAATTCAAAATTTGAAATGGGAACCCCCTTTTTATTGCAGAATCAGAATCTACATAAAAAACTACCTACATTTTGTCTTAATTAATTGTTTTGATTCTTGGTAGTTGGCGCTCTAATTCAAGAAAATTCATGTTCTCATTTTTGTGTGGAAAATGGTTACTGATAAATAACAAATTGCTCGCTCTAAAACCCCACCCTATGTGAGGAGACGGAGGGATTTTGTGTTAGCGAATCAAAATTTACGAGCTAAGTAAGTATCTTTTATAGGTTAATACACAAGCAGGTGCTGTATCAACTTCGCCACAACAGCCAGCCACATCCACGACACAGCCTCCGTGCTATTCCACCGTCCCGAACTTTCAGTGAACAACAAGAGGAATGTAACGAGCACTACGTTCATTTCGACGTTCAATGTGCTACACGTCAAGTGCAGTGTACTGTTAAACTTACTCGTTTCACGTCAATGGGTGGTATAGGTGTTTACCAACTCCCTCAGAAGCTATTATCGACTAGTAGGCTAGAGTTGCTGGTTTTTGAAGAATTAATTTCTGCCCTCACTAAGTAATACGAGGATCAGGTGCGGGTGGCTGCAGCTCGTTACAAGTTATTTCGATTGTGGGGAAGGTCAGAACAGACATATCATCAATAGGTCACTGAACTTCAGTCTTTGACACCGCAGTGTCGTTTGCAATGTAGCTGTGGACGGCACTGTAGTGACACAATGATTAGTAATGCAGTTATGTACAATGTGCCACATCCTACTTTGAAACAAGTGCTACAAGTTATTGAACATCAGGACTCATGCGACAGTGCCGTAGAAAACTGTAAGGTAGCTCCCATTTGCAGTGTAACACAAAGTGACAAACAGATACGGTCTTGCCACCGACCACCACACACAAACTAGGCACCGCGTCATGGATAGAGTAAACAAGCGTTAACGCATGTTTCTGCTGTGAAATCTGTTGTGTTGGCAGAAGAGCCTACACCGTGTTACTACAGGAGGCCGAAATGCACGCCTTTTAGCTCACGCAGGCTGCTGTGAGGAGGGAAGAACTATACTGACGTGAGGTCTGGAACATGACAAGGAATTAGAATTCAGAAAGCGGACGTAGCTAGTTTGGTACTTAACTTTAATCCATTAATGATGAACGTCGCTCTTGACGGTACATGATTCACAATATTATCAGTTAGTAACTCAATATGGCGCCTTGCTAGGTCGTAGCAAATGACGTAGCTGAAGGCTATGCTAAACCGTCGTCTCGGCAAATGAGAGCGTATGTAGACAGTGAACCATCGCTAGCAAGGTCGGCTGCACAACTGGGGCGAGTGCTAGGGAGTCTCTTTAGAGTAGACCTGCCGTGTGGCGGCGCTCGGTCTGCAATCACTGATAGTGGCGACACGCGGGTCCGACGTATACTAACGGACCGCTGCCGATTTAAAGGCTACCACCTAGCAAGTGTGGTGTCGGGCGGTGACACCACAAAATCATGTGAAGACAAAATTTACCCTCGTGGAACGTCACTGCCTTGCTTCTGTAATGCCAGCTCATGTGCAGCCTGTATGCTTGCATCAGAAAAGAACTCTACCCACGTTCGCTCTCGTAAGTGTGAAGCACCTTCATATTCAATGAATCTAGTTTTTTTCTATGCGGTTACCGGTACTAGTAATGATTAAATACAGGATGTGCCTTCACCCTACCCAAATTCTGTGCAACGACAGTCAGATAAACTGTTTATGAACTTAGTCAGTGTCAGACGCTTTGTGCGACTTCAGTTAGGCAGTGACACTTCTGTTTCGTTGCTTATTCGAGCCACTTATGAACAGCTGGGCTCGACACAGTTCAGAAAATCTTGCACGCGACTTAGGCGGGTAACGGTCAGGACATTCCGCTACCTGGTACGCGTTGTTTACCTGCCATATTCCAGTCTCACACGAAAACAAGGGCATTTACAATTCCACTTTCACGTCACTGTGAAAATATTCTTGGCTTTGATTCATTTCATTTGTTTGGTCTTCCTATTCACGACAATGTACTTTCTGTTTCTGCTTTCAACCCAAAAGGCAGTACTGCTCAATTGATTTATATTCTGAAGGACATTCTCTTCAGTCTTCGTTGGTCCCGTTCTTACAGGATCTTTTTCTGGTCGCAGCGATGTCGGACCTTTGATATTCATGGTAAACTCGTGAAATGGTCGTGTGGGAAAATCCCCACTTTTTCGTTACCTCGGAGACGCTGTGTCCCATCGCTCGTCCGCCGACTGTAACACCACGTACAAACTCATTTAAATCTTGATAAACCTGCCACTGTAGCAGCAGTAACCGATCTAGCAAATGCGCGAAATACTTGTTGTCTTATACAGCGATTGCCGACCGCAGCGCCGTATTCTCCCTGTTTACATATCTCTGTATTTGAGTACGCATGCCTATACCAGTGTCTTTGGCGCTTCAGTGTATATTACGTGTTATATGAGAATTTTTACATGTAATGGATGTGGTACCTTAGAGCTAAACTAACTGACTAAATACAATTAACAAATAAATAATAATAAAAAACTGTCGTAACAATGGTCAGTCAAGAGGTTCTGACTTCATCCATTCAAGATACTAACTTCTTACTTCATAGATCCCTGCCCGACTGTGTTTCTCTCTTCAGATGAATATGAGCCTACATGGTGCTACATAATGGTTAGGTAATTAATTCCGATTGTATGAGCACGATAAAATATAACAGTGCCACCAAAGGGCTTGAGAAAATACGAAATGTTGTAGTAGACAAACAAATTATGGAACAGAAATAAATGTGGCTATTAGTGTTCTGTATTGATTCGACTGCTCCTGCAGTAGCTATTAAAATGACAGCCACCTTAAAAAATATTACTTGCTTAAAATATAACTTCCTTCCTACGCTACATCAATTTCAGACCGTTCATTTTTCATGTTTTAATCAATGTGTTTCTCGTTCATTACAGCTGAGAGACAGCCCTAACATCCTGTTTCGCTTCACACAGACGCAGTGTACATATCTGTCACCTGCCAGATGTTATTTCAGCGACCACAAATGCCGAGGAAGGCGCAGTAGGAACTCTCAGCCGTAGCTGCCAAGGTAAGTGGATTCCGTGCTCTCGGGAAACAGGTTAGTGCTTTCAAAAGTAATAGTATTCAATGACGAATGGCTGCCACTCGAGTAGTTCGTAATTTAGTACAGAAGAATCACATCTACACCAACGGGCATTAAACCTGCGGCACTTTGACCTTGAAGATGACATGCAGTAAACGGCAAATTAGCTGAAGTGCACTATATGCTTTTACTTGCAGACGGATTGAATATCAGCGCTGACGCACGACGTGGATAGAAATAACGCCACCTGCATATTGAATAAACTGGACAAGCACGGTGTCTCTCATTCACAAATGGTATTTCCACGTTATTTGTTTCTGAGATGACAAAGATATGCCTCGCGTAAGAAGTAGATATACCAGCACCTGCCGCATGTCGATGATCTCAAGGGCATTTGTTTGGTGAGTACGGGCTTGGCGACCCTGGGGTTCCTGAGCTGGGGACTGGTAAGCGCCGCCAGTCTGGTTTGATGCAGCTCTCCATGCTACACTATCCTGTGCAAACTTCTTCATCTCCCAGTACCTACTGCAGCCTACATCCTTCTGAATCTGCTTAGTGTATTCATCTCTTGGTCTCCCTCTACGATTTTTACCCTCCACGCTGCCCTCCAGTACTAAATTGGTGATCCCTTGATGCCTCAGAACATGTCCTACCAACCGGTCCCTTCTTCTAGTCAAGTTGTGCCACAAACTCCTCTTCCCCCCAATTCTATTCAATACCTCCTCATTAGTTATGTGATCCACCCATCTAATCTTCAGCATTCTTCTGTACCACTACATTTGCAAAGCTTCTATTCGCTTCTTGTCCAAACTGGTTATCGTCCATGTTTCACTTCCATACATGGCTACACTCCATACAAATACTTTCAGAAACGACTTCCTCACACTTAAATCTATACTCGATGTTAACAAATTTCTCTTCTTCAGAAACGCTTTCCCTGCCATTGCCAGTCTACATTTCATATCCTCTCTACTGCGACCAACACCAGTTATTTTGCTCCTCAAATAGCAAAACTCCTTTACTACTTTAAGTGTCTCATTTCCTAATCTAATTCCCTCAGCGTCACCCGATTTAATTCGACTACATTATATTATCCTCGTGTTGCTTTTGTTGATGTTCAAGACACTGTCCATTCCGTTCAACTACTCTTCCCAGTCCTTTGCTGTCTCTGATATAATTACAATGTCATCGGCGAACCTCAAAGTTCTATTTCTTCTCCATGGATTTTAATACCTACTCCGAATTTTTCTTTTGTTTCCTTTACTGCTTGCTCAATGTACAGATTGAATAGCATCGGGGAGAGGCTACAAGCCTGTCTCACTCCCTTCCCAACCACTGCTTCCCTTTCGTGCCCCTCGACTCTTATAACTGCCATCTGGTTTCTGTACAAATTGTAAATAGCCTTTCCCTCCCTGTATTTAACCCCTGCCACCTCCAGAACATGAAAGAGAGTATTCCAGTCAATATTGTCAAAATCTTTCTCTAAGTCTAGAAATGCTAGAAACGTAGGTTTGTCTTTCCTTACTCTTTCTTCTAAGATAAGTCGTCAGTATTGCCTAACGTGTTCCAACATTTCTACGGACTCCAAACTGATCTTCCCCGAGGTCGGCTTATACCAGTCTTTCCATTCGCCTGTAAAGAATGCACGTTAGTATTTTGCAGCTGTGACTTATTAAACTGATATTTCGCTAATTTTCACATCTGTCAACACCTCTGTTCTTTGGGATTGGAATTATTATATGATTCTTGACGTCTGATGGAATTTCGCCTGTCTCATGTGTTGTGTTGGCAGAAGAGCCAACACCGTGTTACTAGAGGAGGCCGAAATGCACGCGTTTCAGCTTACGCAGGCTGGCGTAAGGAGGGAAGGACTATACTGACGTGAGGTCTGGAACATGACAAGGAATTAGAATTCAGAAAGCGGGCGGAATTAGTTTGATACTTAACTTTAATCCATTAATGATGAACGTCGCTCTTGACGGTACGTGATTCACGATATCAATATCAATAGTAACTGAATATGGCGCCTTGCTGGGTCGTAGCAAATGACGTAACTGAAGGCTATGCTAAACTGTCGTCTCTGCAATTGAGAGCGTGTGTAGGCAGTGAACCATAGCTAGCAAAGTCGGCTGTACAACTGGCTCGAGTGCTAGGGAGTCTCTCTAGACTAGACCTGCCGTGTGGCGGCGCTCGGTCTGCAATCACTGATAGAGGCGACACGCGGGTCCGACGTATACTAACGGACCGCGGCCGATTTGAAGGCTACCACCTAGCAAGTGTGGTGTCTGGCGGTGACACCACATCATACATCTTGCTCACCAGATGGTAGAGTTTTGTCAGGACTGGCTCTCCCAAGGCTGTCAGTAGTTATAATGGAATGTTGTCTACACCCAGGGCCGTGTTTCGACATAGGTCTTTCAGTGCTCTGTCAAACTCTTCACGCAGTATCATATCTCCCATTTCATCTTCATCTACATGCTCTTACATTTCCATAATATTGTCCTCAAGAACATAGCCCCTGTATCGACCCTCTATATACTCTTTCCACCTTTCTGCTTTCCCTTCTTTGCTTAGAACTGGGTTTCCATCGGAGCTCTTGATATTCATGCAAGTTTTTCTCTTTTCTCCAAAGGTCTTTTTAATTTTCCTGTAGGTAATATCTATCTTACCCCTCGTGAGATAAGCTACTACATCCTTACATTTGTGCTCTATCCATCCCTGCTTAGCCATTTTGCGTTTCTTGTCAATCTCATTCTTGAGACGTTTGTATTCCTTTTTGCCTGTTTCACTTAGTTCATTTTTGTTTATTCTTCTTTCATCAATTAAATTCAGTGTCTCTTCTCTTACCCAAGGATTTCTACTAGCCCTCGTCTTTTTACCTACTTAATCGTCTGCTTCCTTCACTACCTCATCCCTCAGTGCTACCCATTCATCTTCTACTGTATTTTTTTCCCCCATTCCTGTCAATTGTTCTCTTATGCTCTCCCTGAAGCTCTGTACAACCTCTGGTTTAGTCAGTTTATCTAGGTCCCATATCCATAAATTCCCACGTTTTTGCAGATTATTCAGTTTTAATCTAAAGTTCATAACCAATAGATTGTGGTCAGAGTTCACATCTGCCCTGGAAATGTCTTAATTTAAAATCTGGTTCCCAAATCTCTGTCTTACCATTATAAAATTTGAAACCTTCTAGTATCTTCAGGGTTCTTCCATGTATTCAACCTTCTTTCATGACTCTTGAACCAAGTCTTAGCTAAGACTAAGTTATGCTCTGTGCAAAATTCTACCAGGCGGCTTCCTCTTGGATTTCTTAGCCCCAATCCATATTCACCTACTACGTTTCCTTCTCTTCCTTTTCCTACTACCGAATTCCAGTCACCCATGACTATTAAATTTTCGTCTCCCTTCACTACCTGAATAATTTATCTCATCATACATTTAATCAATTTCTTCAACATCTGCAGAGCTAGTTGGCATTTTACTTGTACTAGTGTAGTAGGCGTGGATTCGTGTCTATCTTGACCACAATAATGCGTTCACTATGCTGTTTGTAGTAGCTTACCCGCATTCCTATTTTTTTTATTCATTATTAAACCTGCTCCTGCATTACCCCTATTTGATTTTGTATTTATAACCCTGTATTCACCTGACCAAAAGTCTTCCTCCTGCCACCGAACTTCACTAATTCCCACTCTATCTAACTTTAACCTATCCATTTCCCTTTTTGAATTTTCTAGTGTACCTGCTCGATTAAGGGATGTGACATTCCACGCTCCGATCCGTAGAACGCCAGTTTTCTTTCTCCTGATAACGACGTCCTCTTGAGTAGTCCTCGCCCGGATATCCGAATGGGGGACTATTTTACCTCCGGAATATTTTACCGAAGAGGACGCCATCATCACTTAATCAAACGGTAAAGCTGCATGCCCTCGGGAAAAATTACGGCTGTAGTTTCCCCTTGCTTTCAGCCGTTCGCAATACCAGCACAGCAAGGCCGATTTGGTTAGTGTTACAAGGCCAGGTCAGTCAATCATCCAGACTGTTTGTTGCTCCTGCAACTACTGAAAAGGCTGCTGTCCCTCTTCAGGAACCACACGTTTGTCTGGCCTCTCAACATATACCCCTCCGTTGTGGTTGCACCTACGGTACGGCTATCTGTATCACTGAGGCACGCAAGCCTCCCCAGCAACGGCAAGGTCCATGGTTCATGGGGGGGGGGGGGGGATAAGCACCACAATAAATTAAAAAAATTAGATCTAACTTAAGTAGCAAAAATAGCAGAAAACGATGGTTACGATCCCACTTCAGTCCATAAGGTTTATGTTGACAACTTTTACGTACATGTAAATAAAATAAAAGACGAAATTACGCTAACACGAAATCGTGATAACAAAAAATCTCTGTTCGCTGTCATAACACAGTGGCAAAAAGTTTCTGATGAAAGCTGAGTTGCTAAACTCGTATATGGGAGAAATGTTATATGAATTTCCAATGTACCAGAAGATTTACGTTTTCTTGGCTTATCTTGACGACTGCTGACACTACTCCTTCAAGTGGCAGCCATCGCTTCGATCTCTAAGGTATTTAGTGCGCCGTCTGTAGCTTTCCGCATTATGATCAAATATTTGGTCTTAACTTTCTTTCATTACTGTTTGATTTACTTTTATTTATTTAGCTACTTCACCCAGAATGTTTAAATGTTTCATGTTCTGTCTCTAATGTAACATAGACTCCTTAAAGACACTCAAAACAATAAACTTTGCAATGTGTTCGATACGTGATTTTTATGAAGAAATAATAATGCTTGTAGTATTTAACAGACGTATTACAGCAAGGTCTGTCTTCTTAATTTTTTTAAATGGACATACGACGAAACAACCAAAATTTACCTACACAACATACTCAACAATTTATGAGTGATTCGAGAATTTTAGATTAATTCTCTGTGTAATGCAAGCAGCTGGCCTACTATAATTGTGGAACTTTTTCTTCACAGGTAACGAAGGTATATCGGAGTGCTAGACGATGTTTAAATGGCGAACAGAAGAGACATCTTACGATCTGCAACACCATACCACACCATCTGCAGGTTTTTCGGGCTGACACCATTCACAGTGGAGACAGAGAGGTGTGAACTACGCAGGACCACTGCTGGTACGCTTTACGCATCTGTTGTTCTCGTCATGAGCCTGGGAATAACAGGGCTTACGGTAAATTCGTTGCAAGCTGTGAACGCGAGAAAAAAGGATTCCATCACTTTTGTGTGGTTGGTAACCTACATGATGACACACTGCGCCTGCACGGTGACGGCGAACGCCGAAGACCTGTTTAGAAACCCCCACAAGTACGAGAGGATCTTCACTCTGTTGTCGTATTGGGACAGTGGCATCCTGGAATTGCTCCATTCCTCCAGGGCGGCGGTGAGGATCTCCTGCAAAGTGGTGTACACAGGGTTTCTCGCTCTACATGTAGCTGCTCTGACGTTGGAATATCTGTGGTACGGAATGAAATGAACATATATGTTATCATTGTTCTGCAGTGGTATAATACCTACAGCTGTTTCCAGGTACGTTGGGTTCGTTCTTCTTGTGCGGAGTGACTTGCGCCAGCTCAACCAGTGTCTGAGATCTACAGCCCAAGTGAGATGCCAGCGGCGACCACTTGCAGACCGCTACCGCAAGCTGAGGAGAGTCTACTCCGCACTGTGCCACCTGTCCCAGGCGGTTCTTTCAGCGCTCCAGGTACTGCTAGCTTTATCCGTGATGACAGTGCTGTGTGGTATATCCTGGAACGCAGTTGCCGAAGTCTTAACACAGCAGCAGAAACATCCAGGGTGATGCAGATTTTGCTTATATCGTGGCAGTCGTCACAGGTGTTAATGGTGGCAGTGGCTTCGCACGCGCTGTCCAGGGAGGCGGCGCAAACAGCTCCTGTCGTGTGCCGGCTGCTCATGGGTTCGACTCTCCGTAGCGCAGAAACGGTGGAGCTGCGCCACTTTAACCACCTGGTCCGCAGCCAGACTCCCACTCCTGAACTTTACGGCTTCGTTCCCTTGGATATGCGGATGTTGGTGGCGTCCTTGTCTTTCATCATAACTTGTACCGTGGTTCTGTCAACTTTCTGGGAAGTGTTCTGAAGAATAAAGAAGAGTACAGTAGTTCTGGTGAACATGGACTGTTACGCACTAAAATTCTATAGCGGTTTTGGTATGATTATGAGCTTGTACAGTACACTGCTATTACATTAATTTTCACCTGAACCGCAAATATCTATTAAAAGTCTGTAGTATTGTAAATGGTATTACCTTCTTCTTGAAAATTTTTTCTTCCTTAGTAGTGCACGACGAAGCCAAGGGGTACAGTGATAGACGGATTCAAACCTGTTGTGCAGTTTATCCAGTTATAATGTGGCTAGCTTCACTTAAAACCAGCATGTAACCTCCAATCTGTGGAAAACATGGTAAACAAATTAAAAGTGCTGCACTTTCTTCAATACGTAAAATTTTCACGCAGTTGGTAATTATCAATGACAAAGACTAAAATGATTTACTTAGAAATGGTATAAATTGCACGAATTTATAAATCTTGAAGCACATAATAAATTATTGCATTTAAGAGAAAGTTAAAAGTTTAGCCAGCCATTGTGGCCGATCGGTTCTAGGCGCTTCTGTCCGGAACGGCACTGCTGCTATGGTCGCAGGTTCGAATCCTGCCTCGGGCATGGATATGTGTGACGTCCTTAGGTTAGTTAGGTTTAAGTAGTTTTAAGTCTAGGGGACTGATGACCTCAGATGTTAAGTCCCATAGTGCTCAGAGCCATTTGAACCATTTAATAAAAGTTCAGGAACAACAACTGGCATGTTTTAGTGGTTACAGAGTGCCTCAAGAGATTCTAGGGAAGCTGTGTTCCTCAGGACAAGACCGAAGGTTGACAAAGATGTTCAAATTCGACACAGAGCTACAGCAACAAACAACAGTATGCGGCAACAGAAGAAGGTCACGAACACTACCTTACGTAGGCGAATGTAAACGGTGTTACGTGATTGTCTTCAGTCGGACATCAAATAAGGGTTATTGCAGGTAGAAAAACCTACCGCTACCAAAGTTATACTAGTGTGAATCTCGGACGTAAAGTTGAGTGATGCCAGCTTTGTTGCATAGAGAAAAGGGACTATCGCAGTCTTAAACATCACGACACTCTGAAATAATCATCATAAAACATAATCAAGCATTTGTGAACTGGGATCCATACCGAAACCTTAATAACAATTATTATTTCCCTTGACGCGATCCACTATTTATCACCCCACCCGAAAGAATCATTTCACTTTTGTAACATGTGGACGTACAAGTTTTCTCGTAGATGGCCAACCTTTTTAAACAACTCTCACACCACGTCCAGTGATGGTAGTAGATCTACACTCACACAGACACAAGGCGGAGCAAGAGTCGGAAACAGCACACAAAATGAAAGACGAAATATGCACGGCCTCGACGTGAGTGACACTGAGCCTGCTGCACTCACCACATTCGCAGTCAGTATAAGCCGCTAAGCGTTAAGGTGGTAACCTCACTACTCATCACATTCACTCTCATCGTCACAGCGTACTCGCTTGGCTGAAATATCGACCAAACGAGGCATCTTTCACACCATACACTCATCTCACACAGACCAAGAGACAATCATTGCAAATAAAAACTGACTTTTAAAAATACTATGACGGAACCATCTCTTCATGTGGGCAACTGCGGAACCATAGAATTACAACAGAAACTTTGGAAAATATAAATATCCACAACATATCAGATAGTGCCTACACGTATCTTCCATAAGGCCTGGTTTCTATTAAAGAAGGTCACCCATTCAAGTAAAAATCAAACTGAATAACAAGTAAGGGTTAAACGAAACCGGCATAAATCCCCCCACATAAAATTCACAGCACATACTGGACCTCACTACATAGAAAATATCCACTGATAATCACGCGTCACGCTTTGAGATTCGCAACATACGCAAGTTCTTACCTGTATCTTCTCGTTATGTCATACATTATTGAGATAAATCCATTATATTACATCAAAATATTCATGAAAATCATATGATGAAACTAGACATTCAGCAAATCAGACCTGATACTGAAAGAAGAAGCTACACAATGGATGTAGAAAATTACCTCATTAAGGAATCAACCACATATAAAATGAACATTAATATTAATAGAATATTCTGCCAGTTTTTGGAGGAAATTATACATATTAATAACTTCAATACAAAGTATTAGTGTTCCACAATAATATTTACTAGTTTTTTATGAACTGGCTTTCAGCCTCTCAGGCCATCGTTAGATAACGTGATGCTAAACAGCTAATCCACACAACTTCAGCAAGAATCTATAAGTGTACATAGAATGCTGTACAAAGATGTGTGACTTTTATGGCTATATCGATACGAAACAAGTATGATGTAGCACCTAAAGGCCGGCCGGAGTGGCCGAGCGTTTCTAGGCGCTACAGTCTGGAACCGCGCGACCACTGCGGTCGCAGGTTCGAATCCTGCTTCGGGCATGGATGTGTGTCATGTCCTTAGGTTAGTTACGTTTAAGTAGGTCTAAGTTCTAGGGGACTGATGACCTAAGATGTAAGTCCCATAGTGCTCAGAGCCATTTCAACTATTTTTGAAGCACCTAAAGAGGCTCTGAATAAATAAATCTTATATTACCGTATATTCAAATATTAAAAGTATGTAAGCGTATAAAACAGAAATGTTCTACAAATGAGTAATGGCATGGACTCATACGTCATATGGACAAACTGGTGGATGTGATGAACAGACTAAATAAAGGGAGGGGAAGAAAAAGGCTATGGAATGTGGGTGTACAACAGTTACAGAAAGCTTATTAGCCAATGATGAGGGGCATAATAGCTGGCTACAATTTTAATAAGGATGAGTAATGGAACTGTGTTTGGTCATTAAGGACAAGGTCAGGTTTCTTTGAGTGTGGTTTATTAACGACCAGAGTTCCAAGTAATGTTAGTTTTCTCCCCTTAGTTCTTTTATGGAGAATATCACACTTCATGTCATATGGATGACATTCAGTCAGAGCATGTTTAGCGAAGGTGAACTCTTTCTTTCTCAGTCTCCAACTCCCTTCATGCTCAGTTAGTCTAGGAGTTATAGCCCTAACTGATTGATCTACATATAATTTGCCACACAGAGTGCAGGAAATTCTATAAACTCCACTCTGTTCTAAAAGGTGATAAATTTCTCCCATTTGTACGTAATAATTGAGACAGCACAACTTTCAAGGGCAATCTCTAATACTCTCAATCGTCCCATACTAGACATAGTAGTAACATACAGTAAGTGGTTCTCTGACAGCCTATCATGCGACACATATTTCCCAGTGGTAGTGAACGGGCTAAAAGACGAACCATTTCCTCTCGCTGACTACGCACATACTAGCTGCACGGTAGATATCACTTTCATCGCAGACGTTTCCAAATAAAGAGCCAATAAGCTACGTGGATGTCCTTTCGTCCTGCGGGGACATGGCAAAGATATAGCAGACTGACTCAACAAGTCCATGAAAACAAACAATTGACGGTGGAGCTAGAACGTAAGAGATGTATTCCAGTTTAGGACGTGCTAACAAGGGCAATACAGATGGTCCCCTAGGACATGCAGTCTATGGAAAAAAGACCCTCTTAGATCTGTTCCTTCATGCAACGAGCTGACATCACTGGCACAGAGATAGTCTGTAACAACTTAGACTGTATGCTGCCAAAATTGACGTGCATTGAAGGAAACAAATGACACAGCCTATCGCAAATAAGAGGAAGAGAAAGAGGAACAGAAATTTAACTTTATTCCCTGTGCTGGGGCTACCTAAGCCAAAACTGGGAGAAACTCCGAAAAAAAATTTGGTCATTTTTCGACCACTACGAAAAACGAAAACTATGTTTATCTCAGTAAAGGACAACATACACTTGCGAATACCAGGTTTATATGACATTCCTTGAGCGTGTCAGCGTCAAAGAAAGGGAAAAACGCAGCACAGCATCTAGCAGCGATGGATGGAATACATTAGATGCGTATGCCTGGGGCATAAAGACAGATCAGCACTGGCTAAACTTAGCCTCAACGAGAAGCATACGTTCCAATTTGAGAAAGAAACACGATTCTCTCGTCAACAGGGACGGGGGCTATTAGCTGAGTTCGGCATGCGACCCTTTACTATCAGACTATCGTCAAGAACTCACCCGGCAGTTGACGCTTCGCGAGTCTGGGCAAGACTGAATGCACCGAGGGTGGAATGGCGGTCAGCGCCCCCACCACACGCCACACCTGGGGAGCGTCGGCCACCTCTCGGCTGTATACAGGGTGTAACGACTGTAAGCGCAGATATCACTACGTTGACTGCGGAGGGTGTATTGAACGACATTACATCAAGTCATTTGCAGGCTCATAATTATAGCTTACAGAAGTCATATGTTTGTATTTTGGTTAGCCTATCCAAGTATGTGTGGAAAGAAAAAGCCGTTAATGCTTATTTTCCCGTGGGAAGCAGGTCAGGTGCTGAAGTGTGGACACGTGGACGCAAAACGATCAGTCTATACCGAAAGGTGTAGTTGACTTAGTGGTGTTGTTAGGACCAGGCAGAAAACATTAAATCATAAAGTTTGTGACGTATATGTGACAAGACTGTAGGATGAAGAGAGTGTACCTATTAAGACACCAACGCACTTATACCCGTTACACCCTGTGTATGGGACACCCACGCAATCTCGACGTTCTCGCACTAGCGAGGCACATCTGAAGGATCAAAATACAAGAAAAAATACAAGTAAGTATTATTATTCTTAGCCAGATCTTCGACATAGGTAATATTATTCTGTAATACAAAGAGCTTTGATAAATATAGAAGAGAATAACATTCGTTTTGTACTTGCCAAAAGAAAGCAACAAAAAATATGACTTTAAAATACGTCTGTTTCAACGAGATATTAAATTACTCCCTACAGCAGTGGCGTTTAATGTTGCAGAATTCTAAATTTAGGAATCTGTGTTTCAGAGGTGTGGGTTAGTACTGTAGTATATGAGAATGTATCGTGTTTTCCGGATTCTGTATCGGAGTAATTGCGTGTTACAGTAACAGTCCATAGTAACAAAACTAATTTATTTCCATTACAAGTAATTTGTCTTATTCCCCTTGATTATTTTAGATTCCAAATACTTTTCGTTTTTTATAGAAGAAACGCCCCTCTGCCCCTTAACCCCACCCCGAAAAATCCTTATTAGTTAAATAATCGCTCTCCCATGTATAATGCGCCTTCAACATTACTTTACAAACGACTCAATATTTGAAATATTGTACTAAACATTTAGTGTAAGAATAGTCGAATACTTCTTAACAAATAATCATCAAGTAAATAATAATAAAAAACTGTCGTAACAATCGTCGCTCAAGTTCTGTGATCTAGTAAGAGGTTCTCACTGCATGTATTCAAAGTGATGACTCCTTAACCGTTAGTTCTGTGACCGACTTTGTTTCTCTCATGAGATGTACATGAGTCTACGTTGAGCTCGATAATCGTTAGATAATAAATTCGTAGAGTACGAAGCACTATAAAATATAACATTGATATCAAACGGTTTGAGAAAATAGGAAATATTGAAGTAAACAAAGAAACAAATTACTGAGCAGAAAAAAAGAGTGGCTTTAAGCTTTCTGTATTGATTCGACGGTTCCTGCAGTGGCTATTGAAATGACAGCCACTTTAAGAAAAATTACTTTCATAAAAAACTACTTCCTTCCTGCAATATGTCAACTACAGACTACTTCATTTTCATAGTTTAATCAATGTGTTTCTCGTTCTTTACCAACGTACAATTGAGAGACAGCCCAAATGTTCTGCGTCGTTTCTCACAGACCCGGCATACATATCTGTCACCTCACCCATGTTATATCAGGGAGCAAAAGCGCCGAGGAAGGCGTAGTAAGAACTCTAAGCCGTAACTGCGAAGACAAATGGACTACATGTGTTGGTAACCAGGTTAGTGCTTTCATACAGAATTATATTCAATGACAAATAACTGCCACCCATATTGTTTGTAATTTCGCACGGAAGAAACAAATCTACATCAATGGTCGTTAAAGCAGCAGGAATTTGACTTTGAAGGCAACAAGCAGTAAACGGCAAATTACCTGAAGTGCTCTACATGCTTTTACATGCGGATGGTTTGCATATCAGCGCAAACACACGACATGGATAGAAATAAAGCCACCTGCATATTGAATATAACTGAAGAACAAGTATGGGGTCCCTCATTCACAGACCGTATTTCAACGTTATTTGTTTTGAGATGACTGAGATGTGCCTCGAACGAGAAGTACAAATACCAGTACCTGCCGAATGTCGACAGCATCAGAATCTTAGTGTATCAACACTGCATCTTATTATTCCAGGATAATTCTGTTTGGTTTAATCGGATCTCTCGACCGTCATGAGACTATGGAACTGATGGGACCAGCAGGTTCATACCCGACGTCATGCGGGGTATCCTCGACAGTAAGAGGGCGCTGCAGTTTCAGGGAGCAGATAAAGTGATAGAGTGGGAAAATCCAGGTGCACTTGGTCACTGGAGTGGGAAGGAACTAATTTGTAGTATGTAAGAACTAGGAGATATGTAATATTCCAGTTCTGCTGGAAGAGAATCATTTTGAGCTTTCACTTTTGATGTGATGAGTGTGTTACATTAAAGTTTAAAATATGGGTAGGTCTCTGGCACTATTTTATTCGTTGGGAGATAGTGATTATTAAAACTGAACCATTAAAAAACGGGTTTTGTGTTGGATTACGAAAAGTACGAGGCACGAGGGCTGTTGGTACTGGAGTTGACTCAAATAAACTGAACAACAGAGAATTCCTTTATTTATACATTGCTGGGATAGTAACAAAAGCAAACGTCCATCAGTAGCACTACTAGCATTAGAGAAGACAAAATATACTTCGAGGCAGATTTACGTAAATGCGGCGAGGGACGCCCTGCCTTCGATTCCGAATGCACAAAGTGTGTGGTCTTGATTCCCAATCTCTATTTGGTCGGTCTCGTAAGGGTTTGAATGTAACGAATGGGTGGGAAGCAGCAAGAGGCAGCGGCTGTGTAGAACGAAAACACAATTCCTCAGCGGTATGGGCATTTCGAGATGACACGAATGTAAGGAATACTTGGTCGTCAGTGACCGTGTGGCCTAATGGATAAGGCGTCGGACTTCGGATCCGAAGATTGCAGGTTCGAATTCTGTCACGGTCGTGTTTTTGCAATTCTGCAAAAGAAACACACCGTTTCAGTGTAGCTACTGAGCAGTCACACAACTTACATAGCAGACGTCAGCCAGTGACCTATTTTATCTTAACTGATAATATACCAGTTGCAATCAGAAAATATATTTGGTTATTGTTTAAGTTTGAATGGAAGAGTGCATTACATACAAAGATAATGACTAACTTTGCTAAATGACAGACTATATAATTTCACTCCTAAATAGTGTTATCTATTTTAACACGTTATCTAAAGATAGAAATATGTTTCAACATGAAACATTTAGAATGACATTGGTGATATTTACAATGAATTGTTTTGATTCAACCTGTTCATTCAAAATAATGTCTTGATGCTTTATCATATACAAGAAACTTTCTATTTCTTGTAAAATATTTAACACATGTCCTTTTTCATTGGTGTGTGGAACTTGTTGTTTTAACGGTGGGCCAATCAAGATAATATCATGGCAGTGAGATTCAGATGTGGTATGAACATTGTTTTGAAAATTCCTTCTGTCTACTCTAATGTATATTTTATTTTGGCTTCCATATGTCAATTTATAAACACAAGGTCGAGTGAATTTACAGCACTGATCTAGAGAATGAGATATTTGTGATTTCATTATGTTGCGTATAATGATGTTTATTTTTCTCATACTGTTTTTTTTTAGGTGTAAGTGTAATTTGATCTGTTAGTTTTCCTCAACGTAGCAAATATTTTTGTTGTTTGACAAAATATAGGTACTATGAATGTCAAATTAGTAAAAGAAGCAAATGGTATATGGCAGGAATCATGTTCAGGACAAACTGTATGAAGAGAACGCTCAGGTCATCCCATCTCCACCATGCAGAGTCAACGTTCTTCATCCCAAACAAAAAACGTCAGAAAATGATCAGATCTGACGCAACGACACCGGTCGAATCTCAACAGTCACCAACCGACCCCAACAACCTCAGGAGCCTCAGGAATCTCAGTGCGTCCAACAACCAGCTACTCATTGCTAAACAAATGATTCTCCTCATGAAACGGAATCTCTTGAGATACATAACGACGAAAGTTTTTAAAAGGCACGCTCCAGGCGTAACTCGAAATGAAACGCCAGCATGTCCACAGAATCCGGTGAGAACCCAGTAATGATTGATCTGAATGTTCTAACTAGAATTGTTATCATTGAAAATCTGGACCCCAAGGAAATCGTTAAGTCTTTTCATACCTGGACTGAAAGAATTCAACCTTGTACAATTTGTGATTTACATGAAATAAAGAAGAAACCGTGTCGAACTCACCACTCAGCAAACCGACTTTGAAACCAAACTTAGAAATATAAAAATAATTATAAATAATTGACAAGACTTTGAAAGACAAAGTTAACAACATACTACAACATTTTGCAGGAGACAAAAGCATTATATCACATGAACAAGCTGGTTTCAGAAACACAATCCCGCTGGTCCACGATTAAGGCTAATTAGGAATGCAGCGGAAGCCTGCAATTTCACAGGTGCAACTGCTACCCTCTTTCTGGACATAGGACGCGCTTTTGATAAGGTACAGACATCTTCACAAAGTGCTAAAGCACCACTTCCCATCTGCAGTAGTACAATTATTAGTTAAACTCATTTGAAACTGAAAAGTACAACTACGAGACGAGGATCAAAAATCATCCTATTCCACACCCAGACCCGGAGTACCTCAGGCTGCCGTCATATCCACTTTGTTATGTACGATATACACAGCAGATATTCCAAGACCCCGGTGGTGGAATGAAGACATGGTTCTATATGCAGATGACAACACTTACTGGTGTCATGCGCCCAACTCGAATGCAATCAATGAACAAGTCAACAGCTACATCAGCAAATTTGAAACGTAGCCCAGTAAATGGAGAATCTGATTGATCTAATCCACCAAAAAGTAAACCTTTCCTTTTCAGACATGGCAATCTTACTAATCGCCGACTACAGGATAACCCAAAACTCTACATTCGACTTTGTGGACAAGAAATTGTTCCACAACTAAACGTCAAATACCTTGTCTACATCTGTCTAGATGAAATCTTAAGTAGCCAGAAAGACAGGACTGAAAAGATTAAACAAGCTGAAAGCCGATATAATTTTGACGTCTCACGAAATATCAAACAAATGGACTGGAGCTACCAGTTTCTCTTCTTACATTCTAATGAAACGAAAAAATAACCTCTGTCTGCTAACCAGAGGATGCTTCAATTAGCTGAAGATCTACGATATACCTTCCAAACCAACTCCCTTCACGAAACACTTAAAACCAAGAACACACTGCTGTAGATCGACGGTATAGCTTCAAAACAAACTTCCTTACGAAACACTTAAAACCAAGAACATACTACACAGAATAAAAGAAGAAATCACCAGATTCGGGATCAACAGACTACGTAACAACAGACTCACAAAATCACTCTTGTAGCCCTATCATACAACGTTTAATTTTCCGAAATTCAAAAGTTCATTTTCCCCTATATTTTTCTCGAAGCAGTATCCAATTCACTCCAACCGAATCCTCTGGAAAACGAAGAACTCAATGAAACTGTCCACAAACCAAGAGCATCTACAAGTATTTGGGATAATGTAGCAGCCTGATATACAGGAGAACAACTTACTGAGCAAAATTACTTCAAACAACTCCTATATCAGAAGATAATATTCTCTGCACCGGCAAGATTTTAAAGTTTCGCGTCTTCCACAGAATTAGACAGAAACGTTTCTACACCAACGAATTACAAAATCACACTATAGCACTATCAAGACCACTGAGACAATATGTGCGTACGTAAGACGAACAACGAGCAACAAATTCCTACCGGGGTTTTTTATCGACAGAGGGGTTTTTCTCTCAGGCGTAAGGCATATGCAGGAACATGGCACGAAAGAAACTTAATTAACAACATCTTACTCTCAGCTATCCATCTAGATCCAGTTAAAAGTTCTACAAAATTAAATAAGGATCCAGTTGTCGTAAATAATTGGCGTCACAACAACACAGAATACAAATACCGGTTGGAAAGGCCTGTAACCCAACATCTCCTTTAAGATGGAATGAAAGATTTTTCAAGAATGCTTTGTAGATGCTTGTCACTTAGGAAGTCCCGTCCAGATTGTCTGACTAATATTTTAGTTGGTTGGTTATATGCATATGTTTCAGTGCGTTCGAGTCGTACTATGCAAACACAAATTCTGGCTGCTCCCATTCAAAGTGCCGACTCTCGGTCAGTCAGTTAACGACAAATAGCCAGTACAGAACAAGGGGTACTGTCGTGATCTTCTGTATGTCCACAATGCCGTGAATCAGTTTCTGCTTCCTTACGCAGTTCTGTTCCTCTGGCCGGCCGGGGGGCCGAGCGGTTCTAGGCGCTACAGTCTGGATCCGCGCGACCGCTACCGTCGCAGGTTCGAATCCTGCCTCGGGCATGGGTGTGTGTGATGTCCTTAGGTTAGTTAGGTTTAAGTAGCTCTAAGTTCTAGGGGACTGATGACCCCAGAAGTTAAGTCCCATAGTGCTCAGAGCCATTTTTTTTCTGTTCCTCTTGTGAACTTTTCCTGAACCAAACCACTCGCATTTTATTTAATAATCCATTATTAATATCGCGAAACTCAAGCGGACTGGAACATTACATCTACTAAAATTATTTGCAGAAATACGGCCTATGTTGCGAACTACACGCACAACTAAATTGTGAAGGTAAGAAAATGTATATGACAAAATGTAATTTTTTGTTGTAACCCTGAATTCCCGTTCATGACATTAATGGCTAATGCTTTTTATTCGGAACTGGGAAGATAAGTCCGTGTTGATTCTATTTTACCTTGGAGTGGGTATTAAAGTGGCTCTCGCTTGGAAACAAATGAATACCTACTACCAACACGTCTGTTCCAGGCCAATCCAGTCTCCATGCACTCATTTTCTCTTCCTTGTTCTTTCCGAATGCAGACATAGCTGTAGTCATCCAAGTATTTTTTCACAGTCGAAAGATACGTAACTCTCTGTTCCCTGTGTTTATGCAGAACAAGGGATACTGTCGTGATCTTCTGTATGTCCACAATGCCGTGAATCAGTTTCTGCTTCCTTACGCAGTTCTGTTCCTCTGGCCGGCCGGGGGGGGGGGGGGGGGGGGAGGTTAGTGTCTTTCAGACAAAGTAATGTTTGATAATAATGGCACCCGTGTGCCTTGAAATTTAATACATTAGGAAATGTTTGTAAATTGCTGCCTATTAAAAGTGAAACAACACGAACATGAAGATGGCACGCAAGAAACAAGCAAATGGCGTGAATACTACTTGTACCACATTCTGTATAAAAGAAAAGGTTAGACAGAGGGGTTTCTTATTCATAAATGGTATGTGAATGTTGATTACTGTAATTTGCATAAGAACGTGGACTGTCTGCCAACACATTCTGGCATTCGACTGCAGCAGTATCATGACATATCGGGTCTGCAGTTCCACAATGTTGCTGCACGTGTTGTTTGGCATGCCACGATTTCCACGTAAATATGAAATTGATGAGATCATAGTGACTTTGCCGAACACCACGATAGGCCTCAAGGATCGCACGCGACTAGAGTGCGAGAGGACTGGCTCGACCCTACAGCATCGTACAGTAACATCACATTTCTTGAGTCGGGAAATGGGCTTGCTTCCAGCAAGGCAAGAATGTATACGCGATGTGCAACGACGAGTTGAGCACCACGGAATGTCAGCAACAGAGGGAGGTATACCAGCGGAGGAACGGCAACAATGGACACTAGAGTGACACCACAGCATCTTTTGAGACGAGTCTCTGTTCTACGTATTCTGTTCCGAGAGACGTATCCGTGTGCGCAAGCCTCTGAAGTCAGCGCGAGACTGTCATATGGGCACAGCACATGGCGTATAGGTGTGGGATGTCACTGGGTACGCTACACGATCAGTTCTGGTTCGCATAGTCGATAAGATGAACAACAGTTACTGCATTTCTTATCAGGTCGGTGGCCCCGTGACGTTACATCTAAACAAGAAACTATAAAGCTGCAGGCTGCCAATCCTATAATGATGTACCTTGATACTGTTGATATCCAACTCTTGCCCAACTCAGCTTATGGTGGGATGTGTCATCTAGAGAAACTATCTGGTAATAAGTTATAGAGTTACTGGAATTCCTTAATCACTAATTAACCACATCCACGACAAAGTTTACGCACAATGGAATGATGTGCCCATATCAATGATCCAGTTCCGTTTCGGCTACGTAGACTGCAGGTTCAGAGCCACTGTTGCCATCAGAGGTGGAAGCTCTGTGTTATGTATGTCACTCTTTTGTTGTGTCACGGTTTCTTTGTACTTAGTGTGGCCGGATTGATGTCAGTAGCCAACATTACTTGACAGAAGAAGGTACATGGTAGCAGGACAGAGGAGGGCGTCTGGGCGTTCTTTGGCAAGAAGCTCTGAATGGACCGGTCTGACACAGCAAAAATTACCATTCATTCCTTGCCATATACAAAGTTACCATACTTCTAGGAGTACCGTCTCCATCAGGGCCGAACACTGGTGACACAGTAGAAGTGAAGGAGTCAGAATGTAGCAAGGCCGACCAGAGTTACCACACGTTCTGGACCAACACCTGGCTATTATTTTTCCTATGTAACAAGATATGCTGCCTCAGCAAACCGTTCGTGGGTGAAACTCACATTAATGCTGCCCGTTTTAGACAGGCAGCATTAGCCACTGCCAGCAGAGTTCGAGAAATGCTCCATGCCACTCGCTGACCTGATGTAATTCATCTAGCTGCCACTACTAGAGGTGACCTGCATTGGCTGCTACTGGCAGGACCTAGGCCCGATGCTGCAGAGTGTCGACCTGGTACCTTTAGTCAGGGGACCGCTCACTGGCTGACAGTGGGTTAGGGTTCGCACCTCGGCTTGACCAGTCGAGGAGTCATTGCATCCCTACTGCATGCACACTCGGCTGCTGTCTTTTGCTGGCTCACTAGTTCTGCACACGACTGTCGCTCCCGCTCACACTGCCTACCTCAGCACACTCACAGCATCGTGCCTATATCTCCTCGCCTCCACAGCAGCCTGACGCTGGCCCAGGGGCCTGACTTGACACTTCTCCACCTGCCAAAGCGCTGACGCCATTGACACCTCTCCTTGGCCTATCACCGCTTCAAACTGGCTGGTCTGTGAAGGCTGCTAGCTGAGTTTAACACTTTACTAATATCCAGGACCGACGTCTGACACTCGCTGCTCAGGGCCGCAAATCAACTGCTATAACTAATGGGATGGATAAATTAATCTTTCTTTCACACTTCGCTGAACTACTAACTGGCATCTCTTTGGTTAAAATTCTTCTACGCAGCTACATAACACTCACAATCACCATAATCAGCAGCGGGACACCTGAATACAAGCGCAGTCCTGACACCACTCTGCACCTTGTACATCTTCAACGAAAAAATTAAATAAAGTATTCCTCTGCCAAGCGTTACATAGTGCTGCACTAAAAATACAACTAAATTATTGACTATGCTTTTTTTGCTCTGTTTTAATGTCCAGCAGTGTACTCTTTGTATTTGAAATATAGTAGGTTTGAGGAAACAAAGAGAGGTGGGTACAGTGGTATAAGGAACAGGACAGCCAATATGAATCAGCACAACGCTAGATTCTATCGAGAGCACTTCAATGTTTATCACAAAAGGAGAATGAGTTTGTCGAAATGTTTCTAGATATGATATGGTGGATCAGTGTTAATACCTATCAGTGGATAGGTAATGTTGAGGCAAATAGAATCATTCTACAGCAAGAAGAACACCGAGCATGAGACGCTTTCTTATGGTGACCATCAAACCATCAACTGATGTGCCATGGAAGGTGACTGAAGAATTTCCGAAGAACCTGACTGATCCTATTTGTGGGATCCTGCCCAATCGTGTAATGTAGGGTGCCTAGGAATCTCCTTTCTCGGATAGCTAAACAACATTTCAGACAAATCCTATTAATAGAGTTTATTTCAATATGTTAAATTGACAACACTTGCGTTTCCACAAAGATGAGCAACAAGCAAATGGCGACATGCAAACAATTAATGTCTCTCGATATATAGAATTTCCATGCAAGCAGATCATCCAAGCTCATAAGTTACTGCTATAGAGTTTATACCACAGCTCTAGTGCGGCTCTTCTAGTGCGATCGAAGCTAGCTGGAGGAGCACTTACATTGTCTTCGTACAGATGCCGCTCCTACAGTGGTGTCGTTCTAGTCAGCGTACTATTGGCTGAGGTCGTCTCACAGCCTTCTCTACTGTGAGTTTCCATGCCTACGTGCCGACGCTTGATGTTACGCCGGAAAATTCCCCCCTCCCCCCCCTCAAGGAGACGGACCGTCGTCGGGCAGAGAGCGTGGCAACGGCGGGGGAGGCCGGGGGGTGGAAGTTGCGCTGGACCGGAGGCTGTGGCTGCAGGTGGCGTCGAACTTCCGGTTCGCCTCGCACCGCTCCGTCCGGCCTGCGCCCTGGAAACGTCCCCCGGAAAGCAACCAGAAGGGTACGCATCCACCTCCACCGGCCAATAAACTGATGTGGAAGGTGTCGACTGCTGCTGTGTGGGCGGATTCAGCTCCAGTGGTAGGACTAGAGAAGGCGGAGGCTCCGTCTCCATGGGACCGTCCCGCGGTGTCGTGATGACACTCTCTGGCGGCCGATGTGGCCGCGCTGTCCTCGGGATCCATGAATCTGGGTCAAGAGGCACAGAAAGATCACCGTGCACATGGCAGTGTCGAAGTTGATTTTGATGGCGGTGCTACATGCCGTCTGAACCTAAAATAAGGTACATGCATGCGCCAAGCTGACGGACGATCTCGCCTCGCGCCCATCATCTGCTGCCGCTAAACACCCTGAAAAAGACAGTAACATGCGACGCGAAGCGATACTTGCGGCCTTCCTTCGTCGCCGGATGCTGAGGAGGGTGGAGCAGGTGGAGCAGTGTCCGATGGCGCCGGCTGTGAAGCAATTCCGCCGGCAATGAAGGCTTTCACGACCGGATGGTACTGTTGTTGATAATTCTTCCGGGTTATATGGCCGTGGTCCATGGACTTCTTCTATTCCTAACGTTTCGTCTAATACTACGTTGGACATTTTCAGAGGTATGGCTGGTCCTGCTGAGTCCTGCCGGAGTCCAGCAGGACCAGCCATACCTCTGAAGATGTCCAACGTAGTATTGGACGAAACGTTAGGAATAGAAGAATTCCATGGACCACGCCCATATAACCCGGAAGAATTATCAACAAAAATTCCGCCGGCGATGGTGCATTCGTGGGTGCGAACGATAGGAGGCGAGAAACAGCTCCAATGCTTCATCCCTGGTGTGTGCGGAGCGAAGTTTGGCCATTTACTGTTTGAACGTTGCATTTCGCCGCTTAACTGTGCATGGAACGGTGCGATAGTTACATGCTGTATGCCATTGCGTGCACAGGAAGTTTCAGACTCGTTTGACGTGAACTGAGGTCCGTCGTCTGACACTATTACTTCAGGTAAACCTTCGAGGCAAAATTAGAGGACAGCACCTACGTGACGTTGTCGAGTTCATTGGCACAGCAAAAGTCAATGTGCTATACGAGTCAACCACAATCAACCAACGAGCGTTCCAAAAAGGTCCTGCAAAGTCTATGTGCACCCATTGCCATGGTGATGTTTGTGGCGGAGCGGACTGGTTTTCCGCACATGCGTCACTCTGTGACGTCATCTGTTCTGTTTGGGCGTCCATACCCTGCCACGTAGAGTGTCGACGCGCTGAATGTTTCGTCCGAACAATCCCCATTGGTGAAGTAAGTGGAACACTCCTTTCTGCAAAGCTTTAGGGATCAACACACTTGGGTGTCCACTGTCATTTTGAACAAGAATCACCCATTTCAGTATAGCGAGGCTACGCCGACATGCAAAGTATCGGCGCACGACAGAGTTCTTTATGCTACACATGAAACGACGCCAATATGTGCGAATGAATTTTAGCAAAATGTACAAATCTGAATCAGGTTCCACAGCCTGTGTCATTTTCCTATAGTTCAGCCGAAAAGATTGAAACCTGAGCATCGATGTGGCAACGAGATGCAGCAGAAGCGTCAAAATCTGTATCAGGGCCAATCTGAAGACGTGAATGGGCGTCCGCACTACCATGTTGAGCAGTCGGACGGTACACAACCTTGTACTGGTACTGAGACAACATCAAAGCCCGTCTGTGCAAGTTTTGGGTAGTTTGGAAAGGAACCGGTTTCGTGGGATGAAACAAGGACTGAAATAGCTTGTGATCCGTTATTAAGTAGAATTTTGTGCCATACAAATAGTGGTGGAATTTGGTGACACCATACACAAGGGCCAAATCATCCTTTTCAATTTCTGAATAGTTACACTGATCTCTGGACAACACATTTGATGCGAAAGGAATAGGCCTCTCTTTATCACCAATTCTGTGGAAGCGTTAACTTGCAATACATATGGATTGTCAGGATCAAAATGAACTAAGTATCGATCCCTGAACAATGCATCTTTAAGTTTTTGAAAAGCTACTTGGTACTCAACTATCCAAACAAAGGGGAGATTCTTCCGATGCAAACGAAGAAATGGAGCTGTAATTTGTGCAGCATTAGGTATGAACCAAATGTAATAGTTCATTTTCCCTAAACCTGACTGCAATTCTGTAACATTGCGAGGAACAGGCAAATCTCGTATAGCTAACAAATGCGACTAAAGAGCATATACAACTTGACGGTTTATGGCATGACAAAGATATTTCAATTCGGGTTTAAGAAAATCACACTTGTCCAGTCTACACTTCAGTCTTGCATCCGATAACATACGAAACAAAGCAGTCAAATTTGCAAATGTTCTTTAGGTGTACGACCTGCTATGACAATATCGTCAAAATAGTTTGAACAGTTTGGACCTTGTGCAGTCAGCTGTTCAAAATACCGTTGGAAAATGGTGGGTGAGGAAGCACTGCCAAGAGGCAAACGCAAATATTTACACAAGCCCAACTGAGTATTCACTACACACACTTTTTGAGACTCTTCATTGAGCAGTATTTGAAGACACGTGTCACGCAAATTCTCTTCTCGGATTAACGATGAGGGCTCTTCAGCCACTCGGTCTAGAGGTGGCTTTTATGCACTTTCCCTAAGCCTCCAGTGTAAATACTGGGCTGTAGCCTCCACCCCGTGCCAGATACCTGCTGCACAAACATTCAGAAGGAAGCTTTCGCACTCAGACATGAGCTGTACACCAGGCGCCGACAGATGAGGTACACAGACTCTGTGCCACGGGGAGTGGTCGGCTCAGGAACGGTATCTGGTCGCCAACAGTCACCAACATTGCTTCGGCACATATAACAATTTCGATCCCGCAGGGGAACTACGAGACACGTAATATTTCAGTTCTGTGGGAAGAGAATGAGTTGGAGCCTTCACTTCTGAGGGGACGACTGTGCTGTATGAGAGTTAATACGATGGCTTGCTCTCTGGAATTAGTTTATACCCTGTGAGATGCAGATTATTAAAAGTAAACTGCAAAAAGACTCTTAAGTATTGGGAAACGAAAGATAGAAGGAATATGCAGATACAACGAGCGCAGCAGACCAGAGCTGTCTAGGATTGGTGATAGACTGAGGCTGACTGTCGTAAATTTCCCTGTAGATAATATTCTTATTTACTTATTTCCATATTAGAACCGGGATACATACTCATCTCCAGTGGTATCAGCACAACAGAAGACTTTTTCCTCAGGTGCATAGTGTCCCATATCTGTTATTTTTCCATCTAACCCACAAGTTACGTAATTTTTTCTTTGCACATGCCAAAAACTTTTGTCAATAATTTACATATTATTACCTTAGCGTATGTCACTGGTACTCAGCACATACAGGGTGATTCATTATTATGTGAATACTATTTGAGAAAAAGGACTTGCTCCGAGATTTCGTTATACAGAGTCTCAACCTGATCAACACAGCTAATGCACTCAACGTTCAGAAATACAGTTTATTGATAATTGTCTGCTACTAATCCAATAGCTACAAATCTTCTGGTAAACGAGCAGGTGACCATCTACCTGAAAATCGTTCTGCAAGCCTGCGGCACACTTTTTTCGCCGGCAACACAACTTACAGTAAGCTTGCAATCATTCTTCTCTGTTCAAGTGTGAGTCTATCAGACATCGGTTCCAACAAACTGGAGTAAAAAAGGAAAAAAAAAATTAAAATTCTTCACATAATTTTGACTCACCCTGTAGATATGGTAGATGACTGTCAAATGTGATGTACTTTAAATCCAAAGGCGATTAACTTGACTGATCACAGGCTATACCTAATCATTTGTACATTACATTATCTTTGTTGACAGAATATCCTACAAAGGAATGTATTTCAACAGTAAACATTTGTAAGAGAATTCGTGAAATTTTCGATGCATTTTTTTTGTTTTTTAGCTCCGTCTCTGTGTTAAAAGCAATGCAGAATGTTTCGTCACATATGTAAAACTTCATTTATCATCTAAAATATTTACTTGCCTACGGTTTTCAGCAGTCGCTGGGACCGCCAGGCATCGTGTTACGTCACTAACCGAGTTTTTGTAGTTTTAGGTGTGAACTAAGTTTAGACAGTTTCATGTCAATGACGTTCGCAAATTCCATGGATATTGTTTTGAAATATTCCTGTTAGTCGTATGATTGTTATTTCATGGCAACCGCATTTTAACTTATACATTCCTGAATGTGTGAATTTACAGGGTTGTTCCACAAAATGACAAGTTTGTCTTCTGTTGCGTGTTCTGATAATTATTCTCAGCTTGGACTTTTGACATGAACGTTTCATATTACCTGACACTTTCCTCAATATGTAAACCAACGATACCATTTATGAGAAAATAAACACTAACAAAGCAATAGTAACTGACAAGGAAATACAGTAGCAGTCATGTTGAAGAAAGTATGTAGAAAAAGAATCTTAGAGTTTCATTTGCATAAAAAATTACATATCTCTTAATAGTTTTCAACAGTTACTTGACAGAAGAGAAGAATACATATTGCTCCATAATGAACCTATCCGCATATACATTGCAGTCACTACCAAAAAGTCATATACGTAGCAGCCCTATTAATCTAGTAATAAACTGTAAAAGAGATTTGCAATCTGACTAAAACAACAAGGTAATGTATATACTTACTCAAGACTGTATAAGCAGAAATCAGTATACAGTGAATAGTTTGAGCGAAATGATATCACAAATTATAGACATCGATATTCTACACAACATTTTGTTGAATGTAATCAACATGATCACCAACGTAGCAGTTGATGACACCATTGAAAATGTCAAATATAATGCACTCATCGTCAGATGAACGCAATATTTGTAGACGAATTTCATTATTTCACTAAAATTATAGCTCTCCCATAAATATTCCACGTCCAATAACCAACTACATGTGCTAGAATACGGTTTAGTAATAGGAAACTACCTTGTTGGTACACTAGCTAGTATTTTACTACACCATACTGAGAACTAATTTCCTCATACCATCTCACATGGATTAATAATATTTATTTCTTGTACAGGTATGTAGATAACACCCTAACATTGCAAGACCGATCAGACAAATAAATAGATATATTCTACTGAAACGAACAAATTATACAAAAATATAAGCAATATGGAAAGGATAGATTGCTGCTCACTACATGAGGAGGCATTGGGTCACAGAGAGGTTCGATCAGACTGTTACAAAACTGAGCCTTAAAGCAAAATTCCTCTTCAGAAATAAGTAACACACACGCATTCATACGAGCACAACTCACACAGACATTACCACTGTCCCTAGGCGCCTGAGTACGACATAGCATGAGTCAGGTCCTACTGTCAGTGGCCATGTCTGTGTGGACTATGCTTGACTGAATATGTGTGTGTTTTCTACTTCTGAAGATGGACTTCGTCTTGAAACTCAGGATTTAGTCTGTCTTTTCATTGTGCCTGTCTGCAGCTCAATTCCTCGTCTGTGTGATGAGCAGCAATCTGTTCTTCCCATATTGTCATTCCATTATCTGATTTCACTCAAAAATGTATGTACAATCGAGCATGAGCACCGAAATAAAATAAACTTTTTAGAGCTAACTTAAATACCAAAAACAGAAGAAAACTATGGCTACTATTCCACTTTACACGACAAAACTTTTATTAAAAAGCTACACCGAAATGGAAGGAAAATAAAATAAAAGGCAGCATCACACTAACGAGGAAACATGATAACAAAGAAAATCAGTTTACTGTCATACCATATTGGCAAAAAAACTTCCGATAAAGTTTGGAATACTAAACTCATGTATAGGGGGCAAGGAACACGAATTTCTGTTCAGCCAGATGATGTAGGCTTGCTTCGCTTACCCTGATGACTGTCGACATTACTCCTTCAAGTGGCAACCGCCACTTCCCTCGTCAGCTGATTTAGTGCGCCGTCTGTAATGGTTCCGATTACGATCCAATATATTCTCTTAACTCTCCATCTTTACTGTCTTATTTACTTTCATTTATTTTGTTACTTTACCCAAAATTTTGAAATCTTTCAGACTCTGTCTGAGATGTAAGCAAGACTTCTTAAAGATATTCGTAACAGTAAACTTTGCTATGAGCTTGATAGGTGGTTTTTGCGTAACAATAACTATACTTGTAGTATTTAATAAATATATTACGGCAGGGTCAGTCTTACTGACTTTGTTGAATATAGGTCTACACAAGAACTTATACGTGAGTGATTCGAGTTCTCAGTATTCACTATTTGCGGTCTGCAAGATGCAGCAACTGAACTGGATGGTCAAGTTTTGTTTTGCTATAATGATCGTACCTTTGTATCGATTTCAGATGCCGGAAAATCGTGACTATGAAGGAGTTTTTTAATCATGACTATGTTTACTCCATTGATCTCCTATTGATTTGTGGAACCTTGACTCATTTACGTTCGAAGTGCTATCTCAGATTGAGTGTGCTTTGTTGATCAGTCGTATGTCGTTAATTTTAATTAAATCTCTCTGTAATGCAAGCAGGTTGCTTACCATAACTAGAGAACTTTTCTCTTTCATCACAGGTAACTTAGGCATCCTGGAGTGGTAGCCGATGCTGAAATGGCGAATAGAGGAGACCTCTCAAGCTCTGCGGCGCGATATCACGCCGTCTGCAGGGTTTTCAGGCTGACGCCGTTCACTGTCGACATTGAGAAGTGTGAGCTACGGAGAACACGTTCTGGTACTCTATACGCAGCTTTTGTTCTCGTCATGAACCTAGTAATAACTGCGCATGTGGAGGACTGGTTGCAAGCTACGAACGCAAGAAAAAAGGACTCCATTACCTTCACGTGGTTGTTAGGCTATGTGACGACATACGACTCCACCACGGCCATATCGATCGCCGCAGACCTGTTTCGAAACACCTACAAGTACCAAAAGATGCTCACTCTGTTGTTTTATCGGGACAGTGGCATCCTGTGGTCGCGCCAATTCTCCACTGCGGCAGTGAGGATCTCCTGCAAAGTGGTGTATGCAGGCTCTCTCGCGCAACGTGTGGCCGCTGTGACGTTGAAATGTCTGACGAACGAAGTGAAATGGACATACATGTTACCACTGCTCTCATGTTGTATTGCACTTACCGCTGTTGCCAGGTATGCGGGCCTCGTTCTCCTTGTGAGGAGTGAGTTACGCCAGCTGAACCAGTGTCTGAGAGCTACAGCCCGAGTCAGATGACAGCGGCGACCACTTGCGGACCGCTACCGGAAGCTGGGGAGCGTCTACTCCGCACTGTGCCACCTGTCCCAGGAGGTCGTTTCGGTCCAGCAGATATTCTCAGTTTTATTCATGGTGACAGCGCTGTGCAGTATATCTTGGAATACAGTTGCCGCTGTTTTATTACAGCACCAGAAACAGCTCGTGGAGAGACTTATTTAGCATATACTGTGGCAGTCGTCACTGGTGTTAATGGTGACAGTGGCCTCGCACGCGCTTTCCAGGGAGGCGGCGCAGACAGCTCCTGTCCTGTACCGGCTACTCCTGGGTTCGTCTCTCCGCACCTCAGAAACGGTAGAGCTGCGCCACTTCTGACGACTGGCTCGCAGCCAGAGTCCAACTCATTAACTTTGCGGCGTCGTTCCCTTGGACACGCGGATGCTATTGGCCTCGTCGTCTTTCGTTAAAACTTGCACCGTAATTTTGTTGATTTTCTGGGAATTTCTCTGAAAAAAAAATGAACAGTGAATTAAATATTATGACAGCAGTATTGGTGATTATGGGTTGTCCTGCACTAACATTCTACAAGTGTTGCTATGATTGCGAACTTGTAGAATACATGGCTATTACATTAATTTTTACCAGAGTCTCAGGTAGTTATTAAAAGTCTTAGTGATGTAAAGAATGGGACTTCATTTCTTCAAAATTTTACCTTGCATAGTATTGTACAATACAGCCAAGGCGTACAAAGGTGGACGTATTCCAGTCTCTTGTGCGGTGTATCCAGTTACAGTTCGGTCAGCTTCTCTCAAAACCAACATGTAACCCCCCATCGCTGGAAACCGAAGGGCACAAATCAAAGCTACTCTTCTTTCTTCACTAAGTTAAACTTTCACGCAAATGGTAACTGTTAATAGCAAGACTGAAATGATTTACTTAAACGAAGATACAAATTGTAGGAAATTTATAATTCTTAAGGCACACAATAAGTTATTGCATTTAAGTGACAGAGTAAAGATTAGAAACAGAAACTCGAATGTTTTTAGAGAGACGACAGAGAAGCTGTGTTCGTCAGAAGAAGACGGAAGGTTGACGAAGAGGTTCAAATGTTACATGGACGTACAGGAACCAACAGCATGCGTCAACAGAAGTAGGCCACGGCCCCTAGCTGACGTAGTAAGCGATGTTTCGTCACTGTCTTCAGTTGGACGTCAAACATGAGTGACTGCAGTTCAAAGAAGCTATTCACAAAAATTATACTAGAGTTAATCTCGGACATGAAAATGACTGCTAGTTGCTTTGCTGCGTAGAGGAAAGGGACCAACACAGTCTTAAACACCAAGTCAGTTGGAGAAACCATCATTAAACACAGCGAAACATCAATGAAACGGTATCCATATCGAGACCTCCATGCTTCCCATGACACAGTCCACCATGTCTCACTCAACCCAAATGAATCAATTCACGTTGTGTCATGTAGAGATACACACTTTCTCGTAGATGGCCAACCTATTCAAACAACTGTCATACTATATCCTGTACTTGTAATCGATCTACACACATCAAATACGTTTTGCATCACCTCGGGTCCGAGAGTTCGCGAACCTGTACAGAAAATTGGAATAGAAATCAAAATAAACATCATTTCCGCCTTTTTTATTGATCATGAGAACCACACATTGCATGTTGTACAACCAGACAGCGTCACTTTCAGAGGTGGTGGCCCAGACTGCTGTACACGCCGGTACCTCGAATATCCAGTAGCACGTCCTCTTGCATTGATGCTTGCCTGTATTTGTCGTGGGATACTATCCACAAGTTCATCAAGGCACTGTTGGTCCACATTGTCCCACTGCTCAACGGCGATTCTGAGTAGAGCTCTCAGAAAGGTTGGTGGGTCACCTCGTCCATAAACAGCCCTTTTCAATCTATTCCAGGCATTTTCCATAGGGTTAATGTCTGGAGAACATGCTGGCCACTCTAGTCGAGGGAAGCCATTCACAAGATGTGCACGATCTGGGCGCGAATTTTCGTCTATGAAGAAGAATGGCTCGCCAATATGCTGCCGATATGGCTGCTCTATCCGTCGGAGGATGGCATTCGCGTATCGTACAGCCTCTCGGCGCCTTCCATTACTGCCAGCGGCGTACATCGGCCCCACATAATGCCACCCCAAAACAGCAGGGAATAGTCTGCCCCCAGTAGTTGAGTGGTCAGCGCGACAGAATGTCAATTCTAAGGGTGCGGGTTCAATTCCCGGCTGGGTCGGAGATTTTCTCCACACAGGAACTGGGTGTTGTGTTGTCTTAATCATTATCATTTCATCCCCATCGACGCACAAATCGCCGAAGTGGCGTTACATCGATATACTTGCACCCGGCGAACGGTCTATCCGACGGGAGACCCTAGTTACATGACATTTAATTTTAGCAGGGAGTCCCCACCTAGCTGCACTCGTTGGACAATGTGTCTAAGGCGTTCAGCCTGACTAGGTTGCCTCCAAACACGTCTCCGAGGATTGTAGGGTTGAAAGCATATGCGACACTCATTGGTGAAGAGAACGTGATGCCAATCCTGAGCGGTCCATTCGGCGTGTTGTTGGGCCCATCTGCACCGCGCTGCATGATGTCGTGGTTGCGAAGATGAACCTCGCCATGGACGTCGGAAGTGAAGTTGCGCATCATGCAGCACAGTTTGAGTCGTAACACGACATCCTGTGGCTGCACGAAAACCAATATTCAACTTGGTGGCGTTGCTGTCAGGGTTCTTCCGAGCCATAATCCGTAGGTAGCGGTCATCCACTGCAGTAGTAGCCCTTGGGCGGCCTGAGCGAGGCATGTCATCGACAGATACTGTCTCTCTGAATCTCCTCCATATCCGAACAACATCACTTTGGTTCACTGCGAGACGCCTGGACACTTCCCTTGTTGAGAGTCTTTCCTGGCGCAAAGTAAAAATGCGGACGTGGTCGGACTGCAATATTTACTGTGTAGGCATGATTGAACTACAGACCACACGATCCATGTACCTCTTTCCTGGTGGAATGACTGGAACTGATCGGCTGTCAGACCCTCTCCGTCTAATAGGCGCTGCTCATGCATGGTTGTTTACACCTTTGGCCGAGTTTAATGGCAGTCAAAGGGACTGTGTCTGTGATAAAATATCCACAGTCAACTTCTATCTTCAAGAGTCCTGGGAACGAGGGTGATGCAAAACTCTTTTTTGCGTGTAGAATCATTAACGACAGCTCCCCGGCAGCAACCTAGAACACATGATAATTAAATAAAACTTGTTGATCAGAATCGTCGCCACTTATTGCGGCTGTGCCCTCCCGTGATGTTTCGTGATTCCTGGCTGCGTGAGGGGAGGGTGGAATGATAGGTGGGTGGACGGTTTCCTCTCACTACAACAAAAAATGCACACGTGGTGCTTAATTTGAATGATGTCCAATCTGAAGTTCTTTGGTTAACAGCAATCAAAATACTATGTCTAACGATTATCATAGCTAGCGAAGGTGCGAGACGACGACTATTGATGTGTAAGACTAGAGCACAGTGTGGCATATTGAGGCGCAATGCCAGCTGAGTCTCGATGCGACATAGCAAGGCAGTATACCTAGATGAGAGAATGGGAGAGCTGTTTTTTTTCTGAATTGGGTTTCGATCTCCCCCCCCCCCCCCCCCTCCATGGAGTGGGCTGGTAGCAGCTTAGTACGTCGCTCTTCAGCCTACAAAATATTTAAAAATGTGATAAGAATATAATAAACAATAAAAGCAGGCGATAGAAACGGTGACCTTTTAAATTTTGAAATGGCGGAAATTCAACACTAAACACTCACGTAAACACTACACTAAAAAATTATCACGGAGATGAGACACCACAACCTATGGCCGATGGAGGGATGGGGGTGGGGGGTGGACCCGGACAGATGAGGGGAGAAAAGGGGGGCTGACGAGGGAGACAGGCCGGTCGTCGACGGCTGCCTATATGCACGCGGCCCAGGGGGCGCCATCGGCGCGTTCCCTGGGGCCGTGTCCTGATCTCCTCTCCTCATCGGGACGCCTAGTTCAGAGCCTGCTGTCCAGTGTTTCCCAGTGCCGACCGGTGTGCTGGCGAAGGCGTACTCCAGCAAATTGTGGGCCTCTGAATACGGAATTCCCTGAAGATTACCGAAGTTGAATATCCCATGCGTGAATCACCAGTTACTATCCCACGTTCAAAGGGAAGCATTTTCACATGAATCATCTGAGTACAAACGACAGATCCGTCAATGCACTGCCCTTTTACACCTTGTGCACGCCACACTAACACCGTCTCTGTACGTACATATCGCTAACCCGTGACCTTTATCACCTCAGTATTAATGAAGCTGAGTTGAGAATATTTTTAAATGACTCTGATACGATTTTCTTTCTTGAACATAGGTGCTATTTTCGTACTCAAGTAACTGAGCCGCCCGTAAACACATGTTTATGTGAAACATAGTTTTGGGCAGATATCCCTGAAAACTAGTTCTGTGAAGAGCAGTACTTAGTTGTACGCGCTGGTGAACGTTCGAAAAGTCTGTTACTAAGCAGATAAATTTAATAATACCTCCAGGCTTAGGGGATGAATTTATCTGATATCAAAACTTGTACAATGTTCGATAGCGATTTTTTGTAACTAAGAATAACGAAAATGGAAAACTGACGATCATTAACTGTAACGCTGATTTTCCTAAGAGTTCTAGTGATTATATGGCTGTAGGCCAACATATATCATTCGAGATATACCTGTGTAAGGAATTTTTGGTGCAGCTAACAACTTACGTGCTATAACTACAATTATAGGATATTTTCTAAAGAAAACTGAATTATTTGTTAATTAATTTATTTACATACTTATTTTACGAGGCAATAGTAAGGAATTCAGCCCTTTCTAACATCTAAACCGTCTTAGGGGAGTTAACGCTGAACTTGGCCTAGTTCATGAATTGCACCTCATAACACTAATGTTATCAATACTGCTACTACCAATACTAAAGAAAGTGAATGTGTACTGTTACAGTAATGCCGGTGCTATCAAAATTGTGTTAAATAATTATCACGTAATGTTTCATTCCTTTCGAATCGAAACAATGATAAACAAACAGTAGTACAAGTCAACTAGTTATGATGCAGTAATATCGGAGGATCAAGATGACTGCTCCGGGGAAGAGAAAGAAATAGTATTGAAAAGTTAGCAGATGAGTTTAAGGGAATAATTAAAGAAATGGGTAGTTTGGAGGGAATCTGGGACAGTCTTGACTATGAGCCAGAAATACTGATTCCCCGGTGGACGGAAGAAAGACAGCGGGGATATACCGAGAAGGAAGCTATGCCGACGGTAACATGTTAAGCTTCAATCTGCTGTTGAATGGAAGGTGGTTTTGGGTAAGATACGGGTTAATGGGTGGTTTGTGAATTTGACTACACTATAAAAAAAGGGCAGACGAAAGGACTCGCAAACTTACATACCAATATCTCTAACATCGGCTTTCTGCAGAATCTGTGAACGTATTCCCGGTTTGAATACAATAAATTTTCTTGATGCCTACACGCTTATGTCCACGGGTCAGCATGGTTTTCGAAAGCATCGCTCATGCGAAACTCAGCTTGCTCTTTTCTCACGTGCAATACTGCGAATTACGGATAAGGGAAACAGGCAGATTCCATATGGAATAGATCCCCAGATATGCGAGTGGCTCGAAGACTAATAGAACCCAGTATGTTGTCCTCAACGGCGAATTTTCATAAGAGACAAGAGCATCGTCAGGAGTGCCCCAGGGAAGTGAGACAGAACCATTGTTAATTATTATATTCGTAAATGATCTGTGAAGAGGGTGAGCAGCAATCTGCAGTTGTTTGGTGATATTGCTGTGTTGTACTGGAAGGTGTCGAAGTTGACTGACTGTAAGAAGATACAAGATCACTCAGACGAAATTTCTAGTTGGTGTGATGAATGACATCTAGAGCTGCATGTAAGTTAATACGGATGAGTAGGAAAAAGAAACCTGTAATTTTCGGATACAGCATTATTAGTGACCTGCTTGAGACATTGACGTTTAAATATCTATATATATAGCTTCGGTTCATTGGGAGAATTTTGGGAAATTGTGATTCATCCTTAAAGGCGACCGCATGTAGGACACTAGTACGAGCTACTCTTGAATTCTGCTTATTTGGTTTGGATACGTAGGTCGGATTAAAAACGAGGACATCGAAGCAATTCAGAGACACGCTGCTAGATTTGTCACTGCTAGGTCCGAACAATACGCAAGTATTACGGAGATGCTTCCTGGAGGGAAAGCGACTTTCTTCTCATGGAGGAACTTTAAAGCGTGTTATATAAAGTATGATAAATGACGATCTGTGACATATCTGCCGAAAGAGTAGAATGCTGGTGCACGCAAAGGTATTTCGGAGCACCCCGTTCATCATATGTTGTTCAACATGGAGCTCCGCAGTGGATCACGCCTACATTTTCGCATGTTGATCCAACGACATTGTCAGTTATGATTGCAATGAGCAAAGGGCTATTGAGATTCTACAGCCGATTAATATAAACGCCTCGACCCATACGGTGAATCACATTTTTGCCACACTGAGTCACTGGTTGTCTCCACACGTGCCGTCATCGAAGTGAACCGCGGCTCGAGACGTGCAGCACAGCACGGACACAGGTTGGTGGGAGCAGTATTTTGCTGTGGAAGACATTCCCCTCTGCATCCCTTAACGCTTGATGTCTTTCCCGCCGGCGATGTCATCTTCCTGCAGTATAACTGCTCGTGTCTCGGAACAAGATCCTTACTACAATGGTTTGAGGAGCGAACTCACGTAAACGTCTAGACGACCAAAATTGCCTGATGTAAATCCCATGGTACCCATCTGAGTCGATATCTGGCCCCATCATCCTGTATGTAAAGCAGCGGCTCGTTATTTGTGCGAGTTACATGATCTGTCCGTAGACATAGAATGCCACATACATCCACAAACCTACCAACAAACTGCCGGATCCCTTATACGCAGAATGAGTGATGTATTTCGTTCCAGAGACGAACAGACAGGCTATTGAGCACGTGGTCGTAACTTTCGGTTCATCTGAGCACAGCCGCCTCGTTTTGTCTGCGTGTGGAACAGAAATGGAGATGAGTAGTACTGGTACAGGGTACGAGGGTACTCTCCACTACGCACCGCACGGTGGCTTGCGCTAAATGTATGTAGATGTAGATGTACGTTTCTTTGTCCCACTTAAGGTTACCTGCTGATGTGTTTCACACAAACAAATAAGTATTCCAGTTGTAACCTGTGAGTAGACGTAAGCTGCAACGCAGTCTCGCATTTCTTACTGAGTTCCGTACCAACGAAACAGAAACGATAAATCTTTGTTTGTTCTGAGAACACAGCAGTTGTCAACATTAATAAAGTGAAAACAGGTTTAAATTATTTTTATTCGTTTTACTGATAGCTGCTGTATTTTCAGCACATTCAACCACATTAAAATGATCGAAAGTCGAAATTACAATCGTGGAAATTGTAATAAATAGTACAATTGATAGCGAATCTGCTGAAATTAAGCAAAAGGAGCGATAAATTATTTCGTAATTATTAAAATAATCTTATCCTTAGGACTGCACACAATAACCTGAACAAGTACATGAGAGTTGTCTGAATTGTACCACATTTGATATTTTATTCGCTATAGACTGAAAATTGCGTTATAAAATTATTTAAACATTGTCATCCTCAACTGTAGGATGTTGTTCTCGTTGTCTGATTTAAGGAACACAAACTCTTGGAAAGCTAAACACACTGCACTTAATTTTATAAACATCTACAGGCTGAAGAAATTGAGAATCTGGTATCTTAATTTGTAATTCCCTTGTAAACTATATCTCTGTACTTAAAGATACGTATTAGTCAAAGTTTAAGGTAATGTTCGAAGTTTTAGTTCTTAAAACACTATTTGTATGCATCGGGATACAACTTCTTCCCTGCGTTCCTTGCCCCTTTACACTTGGCAGGAGCCCACATTTTCTTATTTCATGCGTCTGGTCACTTCTTCCATTTGGTCTTCATCAAAAACTCACTACACCATTTCTGTGTTTTAGGAATGAGTCGCTGTAATGGTCTCCCGCAATCTCCGATACACTTCCATTTCACAGGTCGAACTGTAGTTCTAATTTTCTTCATCTTTGATTTGATGGACAGCTTCAGCATTGTTTTTGTCTGTCGTTGCTCCTTTTGGATCGAAACTATGGGACAAGCAGACTCGTTCTGCGAAGTCTAACGCAAGTTTTATTACGTCCGAGAAGCTTAAATGGACCATAATCTCTTAGAATTTAAGAGTATATCATGCCAATTCGTTTTCAGCTTTGTTGGGAAACATTTTAACATGCCCGTTGGCGTTTTCCTTCACATTTTCAGCGTGTCTCAAACTGTTTAGCTTAGGGACATTTTATATTTGTTCATATACATTTAATCTATGATTGCCACTTAGATATACTGTTACAACTATGTCCAATTCATCTGCGTTTCACTTGTCATAACGCCTTTATGTTACCATATTATAATACAACATTATTGTTCGATTAATAACTTCGCATAAAAACACGTGATAAAATGCACCACATCATATTTAAGAATTATGTTCCACTAATAATGCTAAACAAGTTTTTCAACTCGAGTATAGGAAGAAGTTTCTTAAATTGTAACTGAAACTTATAGCGGGACATTATAGGCAACGTCGCCTTTTCCTTGTCAGTTCCCTACAAATCAACCACAACGAATACAGAGCCACGAACGTCTGCAAATTAAAGTTGTTTCATGTACATCAATGAAAAATAAAACATTATGTGACCATTTGCCTTGCAATGGTAATGCTCTTCGCCACGTGTGCAAAAGAAAAAGGTTACGGTAGAACAAAACTACAACAAAATGAAAGCTGTCTTCAGATGACCTGTTCCTCAATAAGCAACGGATAACATGGCTCCAAGAAGCACGTATTTCACGCTGAGGTCACAAAATGCCAAACACGGTAATACATATACGTCAGAAACAGACTCTGTACTGATATTTTTATCGATATGTGCCTAAACAGGAACCAAAATCGCGAAGAGACGTGGCCTAAATTAAATACCAAATCTATTGCACTAGAGGGACGCACGTAGCATCAGCTGGTACCGCAGCAAGATGTTCGTTAGATCAGTGGGACGGAATAAGTACCACACCAGCGAGAAAGCAAAAGATATACATACGCTTCAGTTGACTTACGAAGTTGCTATAAGAAACAAAATACTGGGATACGTAAAAAAATGAGAGAGTGGTAACGGGTAGGGCCACAGATCAGCAAGACTAAACATAAAAGGCAATGAATTGCAATATGACATCATAGTTTCGTAAAATAATATAGTCCTAAATATATACCAAGCAATTAGATATTAATCGATAAGCGACAAATAGCACTCTCTGCTCGCTAAAAAACTAGAAGATAACAAACAACAATGTTAAAAAAAATCCCAAAATCCGATTAGGCTACAATCCCATTTAATAGCTTTTAGTTGCAACAGGTTCCTCGCCAGTGGTAAACCGCTTGAAATAAATTGGCTTCCTGCTTTGGTTGTTTTTATATCTATTTTATTTTTACTTTCTATACCTCGATGTTTCCTCTTTGTAGGCACTTTCAGTATAATGTTAAACTCGTTAAACACATATGTGTCGGGATACAGTCATATAATTTCATGAGTATTCCGTGACTGGTCGGGTTTGACAGCTGTAGCAATGATAACCGATTAGGTACGAACAGCAGCACACAGGAAAGCTTTTTACCAGCGTTAGATGGCTTTCAACGCTGGGCAGCGTTACAAACGACTTTTTTGACAGAAGATGTCGCTCCACACAGTTCAGTGCTCCCTGGCGCTGGTAAATGCCTCGGCAGCGTGCTGATGTTAGTACAGCGCCAGGTACGCTTACAGATCTCAAGCACAGCCAACCATGTGCTGTTCAATAAATTATGTAACTCTAACCAAAAATTCTTTCCATAAATTTTGCAACATTTCAGGTCTCGTCACATTCGAAAATCGTCCGCGGGTCACCACATTCTCCCGTCTCTCGGATAACATAGGAATCCCACGGCGGAAGAACTGGGCATCTTTTGAGGAGATCCATGAATCGATCTGATTTTGCATTTACTCATATGACCGGAAGCACTGGTCAGCCAGGTCTTGTGTAAATGTCCAAGAAAGGTGGTAGTCAGAAGGAGCAATGTCTGCAGATTACGGCAAGTGGGTTATTACTTCCCATTTCAACGTTTCCAGGCACGTTCTGACGGGTTTTGCGACAGTAGGTCGAGCGCTGTCATGATGCAAAATCACCTTTTCATGCCTTTCTCTGTACTGTGGCCGTTTGCCTTCCAGTGTTCCGCTCAAAAATATCAATTGCTTTCGACAAGTACCTCTTGTGACTGTTTCCACTCGGTGTCAGTCGCTTTGAAATGCTTCCCACTTCCACCACTATGCCGGTCTCCGACGTCAAAATCACGGTTATTGAAGCGCTGTAAGCATTCTCTACAAGTACTTTCACTAAAAGGTCCATCACCATACATCTTACTTACTTGCTTACTAATTGGTGGTACAGCCCATGTAGGGCCTTGGCCTCCTGGACAATCTACGCCCAATCTTCTCTGCTGGGTGCCTCGGCTCTCCATCTTCTGACTCCCACTCTTCTCAAGTCCTCCTCCACGTTATCTAGCCATGTGATTCTTGGGCTGCCCCTTAGATGGCGTCCCCCTGGTTTTCCTTTGAAAACTTCCTTGGCTGTTTCTTGGCTGTCCTGATCTTCACCAGTCTTTGTGTACTTCCCGACTAACTTAGTCTATTATTCTTTATTTGTGTCACAATACCTGCTTTGTTATACACCTCTCTGATCTCCTCATTATTTCCGATTCACCAAAGCTCCCCTATCATCCATTTGTCCGTAGATTTTGCTTAGTATCTTCCTTTCCTATCTCTGCAACAACTCCCCATCGTTTTGCCTTATCGTCCAAGTCTCCGAAACATACATCACCACAGGTGTCACTGCTGTAGGATACACAGTCAGCTTCAGATTCCTACTAAGGCTTCTTGCTTTTAATACCTTAATCCATGCAGTGTAACTCCTGTTACCAGCCGCAATTCATGTATGTATTTCTTCTCCCATAAGATTATTCTCAGTTACCAGGGGCCCAAGATATTTTAAGCTCTCACAGTGCTCATATTCCCCCCCCCCCCCCATTCAAAGTCATGCTTATTTGTCCTTCACCATACCTTTTCCTAGATGTTAACATACACTTGGTCTTTGACTAATTAATTGTCAGCCACATCTCCGCTCCATACCTTTCTAATTTTTTAAATTTTTCTCTCAGGTCCCGTTTCCTCCTGGATAACAAATCATTATACACTCAAACACCAAAACAAGACTGGTATAGGCATACGTATTCAATTACAGAGATATGTAAACAGGCAGAATACGGCGCTGCGGTCGGAAACACCTGTATAAGACAATATGTGTTTGGCGTAGTTGTTAGTTCGGTTGCTGCTGCTACAATGGCAGAGTATCAAGTTTTAAGTGAGTGAGAACGTGTTGCTATACTCGGTGCAAGAGCGATAGGACGCAGCATCTCCGAGGTAGCGATGAAGTGGGGATTATTCTGTACGACAATTTCAAGAGCATACCGTGTGTATCAGGAATCCCGTAAAACATCAAATCTCCGACATCGCTGCGGCAGGGAAAAGGTCCTACAAGAACGGGACCAACGATGACTGAAGAGAATCGTCCAGTGTGACAAAAGTGCAACCCTTTCACAAATTGCTGCAGATTTCATTGCTGGGCCATCAACAAGATTCAGCGTACGAACCATTCAACGAAACATCATCCATTATGGACTTTCGGAGCTAAAGGCCCAATCTGTTCCCTTGATGACTGCACGACACAAAGTTTACCACTCGCCTTCATCACCGAAATTGGACTGTTGATGACTGGAAACACTTTGCCTGATCGCATGAGTCTCGTTTCAAATTGTATCGAGCGAATGGACGTGTACGGGTATGGAGGTGACCTCATGAATCCATGGACTCTGCATGTCAGCAGCGGTCTGCTCAAGCTGTTGGTGGCTCTGTAATGGTGTGGAGAGTGTGCAGCTCTGTATTCGTGCCTGATACGTGTAGATACGACTCTCACAGGTGACATAGTGCGTAAGCATCCTGTCTGAACACCTGCATCGATTCATGTCCATTGTGCCTTCCGACGGTCTTGGGCAATTTCAGCACGACAATGCGTCACCCCAAACGTTCAGAATTGCTACAGAGTGCTTGGCTCTAGGAGCGCTCTTCTGAGTTTAAGCACTTCCGCTGGTCACCAGAATCTCCAGATATGATCATTATTGAGCATATCTGGGATGCCTTGTAACGTGCTGTTCAGAAGAGATCTCCGCCTCCTCGTACTATTACGGATTTATGTGTAGCCCTGCAGGATTCATGGTGTCTGTTCCATCCGGCACTACTTCAGGCATTAGTCAAGTCCATGACACGTCGTGTTGTGGCACTTGTTTGTGCTGAAGGGGGCCCTTCACGATTTTAGGCAGGTGTACCAATTTCTTTAGCTCTTCAGTGTATCTGCATATGGACGATCGTTGTGTCAGTCTATTAAACAGTGGTCCCCCAGGGTTGCCGCTTTGTGTCTTTCGTATTACCCTGTCCAAGGCGACATTGAACAGAATAATGGAGAGCACATTACCATGTCGCAGTCCTCGGTTAACTTCAAATGCCGTTGATAATGCTCCCTCAATCTTTGCTTTAGATACTATTCTTCTCAAGTCGTTTGAACTAGTCTTCCCAGTTTATTGGGTACGCCTGCCTCTTGCATTGCATTCGAGAGTTCATCCCTTTTGATTTTATCATTGTTTGAGATAAATGAACAGCTGGTAGACATCGCGGTTATACACATAAAATCTTTCAAGGATCTGCCTGATAGTAAAAATCTTATCTGTAGTTGATCTATTAGTTCTGAAACCTCACTGGTAGTATCTTAGATTTATACATATCCTGTTAGAGGGCCAACCATGTTTTTTCCTATTACATTATATACTATATCGAGCATTGAAATTCCTCTATAACTCGCACGGTCGGCTTTGTCGTGTTTCTTCTGCATAGAGCAGAGTATTAATCTATTCCATTGTTCAGCAATATTTTCTTTCCACTATAATTTCATACATAACCCTTATTAGATTTTCTCAGCCATATGTTCTCATTTCTGTTGTAGTATTGTCTTCTCCCGGAGATTTATTGTTTTTAAGAGTCTTGATACTACCGTTAACTTCTTCAGTGATGCTCCGTCTGCTGATACCCGGTACTCTTCTCCTTTGTTTACTTCTTGCTGCAGCTCCTCTACGATACTAGCATGAACCTCACCTTCGTTTTCCGTTTCTGTATTCAGTACACTAAAATATTCCACCCATCTGTCTAAAACTGATCTTTTCCTCTAATCAGAATTCCTCCTGTTACAGGTAATTGCTCTGAGTTCGGATCGTTTCTTTATATCTTTCACCCACATATATATTTTCCTTGTTTCCTGAGCAGTCTTTCTCTCTTCCAACTCATCAGTCCACCGTTTTTCAAATTCTCTCTTTTTCCTCCTATGTTCCTTATGTACTTCTCTTTTCCTGGTATTCTTTTACAGTGTTTCTTGTTCTCCTCTCCAGCATTCATTATATTGGGTCATTCCTTTCTTCTGTCTTCTGTCTTCATCCTACAATCTTCATTAAACCAGACCTGGGATCTCGATTTCTTCTTTCTAGCCTGAATAGTTTCAGCAGTCTCACTGACCGTTTCAATCTTTCTTCAGTATCCTCTCCTACGCAATCTTTGGCTTCGTTAAGTCTGTCTGCCAAAATAGTTTTACACTATTGTTCTGTATTTTCATCATTTCTTAACTAGTCTTCATCAAACCGTGGCACAGTCACGCTGCAAAATCACATTTTCATGACTGTCAATGTATTGTGGTCATTTGTCTTCCAGGATTGGGCTCAAATGCATCAATTGCTTTCGAGAACAATCTCCTGTGGTTGTTTCCGTCGGTTCCAATAGCTACGAAAACCTTTTCTCTTCCATCGCCGCTCCGGTATTCGATGTCAGAATCACCGTTTCTGAATTACAGAGACCATTCTCTAATAGGTAACTCACCATAGATCTTACGCAGCATTTGATGGTCCTCTGCCGCAGATTTCTTCATGTTAACGCAGAAAATTATTACTTATAACAGACGACTAGAGCTGCGCACGGAAGTTGACATATTCCGTCGAGATTATCTTTATGATGCCATCACAAACAGACAAATATTCTGATGGCGCTATGCTCACAGATGCAGTTTATTTTGTGACACTTGCTAGCTGCCAGCTGCACCACCATTTTCCGCTGCTACCATCTGTTGTAAGTGGCGAAAGCAAAGTTGTAGACCTAATAAATTAGTTTATGAACGACGAAGAGGACCATAAGCTATAAAGCTAGACTAGCCTAATCTTTGTCATGGCGTTTAATCGGCCTGTTTCACATATATCATTATTCGAGGGAGCATTGGTTATTTCACTTTATACATGATCGATACAATAAACTCCAAAAGACAAAAATTTCCCAGTGTAGGCAGGAGGAGCTAATCCAACAGACTTTCAGTCAAGTTAGTTTTATAACGATACACAATGTTGACGCAAATGTAATTAATGGTAAACTGTTTAGAACCGTCACGATAAAAAGCGGGTCAACCAACCACCAATATTGGCCATGTGTCACAGAAACGAATCTTCATTCTTTACTGTACCCAAACCATTATTTTGTAATTTTTTGCTTTTTTATACTTTTATACGCCCAAGTGAGCTTTTATTTTCTGCTACTTCACTGCTAAGAAAGTACGTATCGGCCTTCCGTAATCCATACGTTTCAGCGTGAAAAGGACGGTACACAGACTATTTAAGGTATATCACATAATACGTATGTTCTTTACCTCCATTAGTAGGCGCCCGGTGTACACCAGGTTGCAAAAGTACGGCGATGTATAGCAGCGAAACTTCTTCTAAATGCGGCAAGAGCAGCTGGGTTGACCAGTTCAAAAGAAAATTGCCTAGCGACGGACCAGTGCTGCGTTCACAGAGCGTAACAATAAGAGTAGCTAGCGTAGAAGTCTGTAGCGGGGGACGCAGACAAATAGTTGTAGGGAGATGTGTATGATCGAGACACTAATTCAAGAATTATTGATTACAGTAAACGGGGTACTAAGTGCGTAGAGAGAGTTGTAGCGTGTAATATTAGTAATTTTCGCCTCACAAACATTAATATACGCTCAATAGTAAACGCCTGATGGCCTAAAGTTATCGAAAAATTGTAAAGTAAAAGAAATGAATCATCGCATAGCAGCGACAGAATCTATTATTCTTTATCTTTGCCCTTCTTGCGCGGTGCCAGTAAATCTCTATGTACATGTATCGATTAATGGTATAAAAAAAGAATTCTGTTGTTTCAAGACAAATGAGGCTTTTCGCGCCTCACCTTTTACTGTTTGTATTCCATGAGAGGCGGACGCGGACTTGCTGCGTTCCACAACTGTATATTATATTTGATGTGAAAATATTGAGTGAATATGCTAATTGTTATTTTTTCCAATCACAAAAGATGTAGTTTCTTGTAACTGATATCGAACAGACAGAATCAAGAGGACATTTTGACTGTTATGTATAAAGTATTTAACCACAATGGTCATCTATTGTAATTTAATATGAAAAGGTACGTAGCATTAAAAAAACGTGTGTTAAAGATAAGTGTGCTTATTTTCGTAAATTAACCTTGATGATTCCATCTCCTGATTTAACTGAATGATAATTATTTTTGTGTTACTTCATCAGAAATTACGATCACGCTGATGGGCCGAACGCAGCATGAGGCAGAAGGAACTTTATCGTTTTCCTATTATTTCTGAACCAACTCTTTTTAATTGTGTAGTGTTGCATTTCTTTTAAAGTCTATAAATCTTCTGGTCCCTTAGTGTTGATCCGGGTATGACTACATCGCGACTATAAAAATGCACAGAAATGATAATGTTTCTTCCGAGCGATCTCAAATATATATATATATATATATATATCAATATGCTGCTCTTATTCAGGTATTTAATGGTCAACGTATGTTATTATAATAGCGTAATAAATCCCTGATTCTGTTGCCAAGTGGCCCACCAAAATATTCATTTTTTCGACATTAAAAAAAAAAAGTAACAATTCTTTTTATTTATGTGCCCCAAGAGCAACGCTACACTTGGCGCCCGAACAGGGACTTGATCAAAAAATCATTTCATGTATGTGTTTAAAAAATTTTCTTTGCTTCTTCTAATAACTGTTTCATTTTTTCATGTGGACGCAATTCAACCGAGAAAGAGAAGTTGGAAAACCTTTTAATTAATTCAGAAGAACGATTGATGAAATTACCAAAAAACGCGAGTATCCAGCTGTATCATTATCAAGACAGCCATAGTAAGTCAAATTTTTATACGCAGTAGCCAAGCTTTCGTAGTGACGTAGCATCTTTCGAGTTGATCAGAACATAAACCTGTCTTTCCTTGCCTTGAAACAGCTTTATTTCAATTTGTCCATAGTCCATTCTTACGTAGTTAAATTCAGTGAAAGTGTAACATTGTTGTCAGTGCATAAAAAAATTACGATATGGCGGATAACTACGCTCAAAACCGGTAAAACGTGTGATATTTCATTTGTTTGTAATTAGTAGGAACCATCTTGTCTTCTTGGCGTAAATGAACGTCAGTTGTTACCCAGAGTTAAAATTTTATCTTAGGTCCCAGTAAGCCATAGCACTACGTCACAGACAAACGACTGACGGCAGTGACAAACAATATCTGTAGCATTTTGACGTTTGACAAATAATTCATGAACATGGCTGACGGTAAACAGCGGACACAAACAAAACCAGACGACAGCGGTGATGCGAATGGACCTCACTATCCATTACGATCACGCGCGATAGGTACACGAGCGGAGGCAGAAGCAGCCTCGACCGAAGTTTTAGAAGCTGGTCCTAGTGTGCAAACTATTCCCGCTTTTGAAAAAAATGACTTGGCTGCAATGATCGAAGCAATAATGGAACGCAAGTTCGAAAGTCAAAGACAGAGAGAGGCGCAAAGACAGGAACGTGAAAAGCAGGAAAAATTAGAAGAAAAGGCCCGCGAAGAAAAAGAGAAGGCCGAAAGACGGCATAATAAAAATCAGGTCCTTACAAATCTGTGCAACTCAGTAAAAGAAGACATAAATTCAGTAAAAACAGAAATAAATTCGGTAAAAACAGACATAAATTCAGTAAAAACAGATCTGCAAACGGAGATAAATGACCTAAATACACGGTTAAATTCGGTAAAGGCCGAACTAAAGGCAGACATAACAGCTGATTTAAATACCCTGTTGGGTAATGTCCAAAGCCAAATCAGCAGTCAGATCACGATCATGAGGCTAGAAATTGACACACAAGTAGAGTCAAAAATAGAGGATATTTCAAAACGGTTAGATGAAAAAATCGAAGCAGCCAAGGGAGAGATAAATTCAAAAGTGATAGAATATCAAAAACAAGCTGCGACCTTAAAAGAAGATTATACTGCAATCTCTGATGAGGTCAAAGGAGTTAAAACCGCAGTAGACACGATCGAGAATGTTGTTGATGATCTTTCGAAACAGATTGAGACTCTTAATGTAGAGGACCAAATAAAGAATACTGTTAAGGCACATGCTGAAGCATTGTCTGATCACTACCAAGAGTGGATTAAAAACAAAGACGGATTCATAGAAAACAAGGTCAAGAACGAACTCAGGGAAACTGTCAAAAACATGACCTTTGAAATATTGGCAGCCCCTGGAAAAACAGGAGACACGGTGATGTCAGAATTAGGCCAGATAAGACGAACGTTAGCTCAAGATTTACCTGAATGGCGTCAACAGATAGTTGATGAAGTTCGTACACTAAAATGTCAAGTTGAAAATTCCCCACCTCCCGTGTCAGGAAACTGGAATAATTCACCACGAAGTAATGAACAACAGCAGGTACATTACCGTTCACCATTTGATAACGCTCAAACTCATAGTTCTATAGAAGCACAAGTTAACCAGACTACCAGCCCATCCACTTTTGTCAGTTTGATGCAGGAGGAAAGCGTGATCAAACATCGTATTTTTCCGACCTTTCACCCACAGAAAAGAGAAATTCATCCTATAGTGTTCCTCCGAAATTTTTCAGGAATTTTCCCGAGTAGCTGGAGTGACCGCCAGCGAATTCAATTCGTTAGTGGATTTATCGTAGGCGATGCTGCCTTATGGGGAACCGAAATGGTCGACTCTTGTAAAAGTTACAAAGAGTTTGAACAGATGTTTTTAGCTAAATTCTGGAGTTCTGGTGTGCAGCAGCGCCTGAGAAAAGAAGTTTACAACGCCGAAGTGTTTAACAGTAAGCGCGGTAGTTTGAGAAGATATTTTGAAAAGTATTTAGCGAAAATCAAGTTCTGGGATTCGCCGATCACCGCCCAAGACGTTATTATGATTCTAAAAACTAAGCTACCGATTGCGATCAGAGAAAAGTTAGTAAACGTGTCTGAGGACGATACGGACACTTTCCTATCTGTGTTAGACTCGTTAGATCTGATTTACGAGGACGCTAGAGTTGATGTTGGCAACGCCCACTTCAGTGCAGGCGGCCAGCACAATACAGAATACGCAGGCAACAATGGTGGCCGAGCGAAAGCGCGTCACAGCGACAGCCAGTACCAACCCCACAACGGTTTCAAAAATAAACGCACTACGTACTCCAACAGCAAATACAAAAATAAGTACAATAACGGCCAGAGATACAATCCAATATATAATTCGTCACCACCTCAGTACGAAAATACACATTATAGCACACAGCCCCAGCAATATGGAAACACGCAACCGATCAACGGTAATTATCAAAACGATCAGTCTTACGATTCAAATCGTCAGTGGAAAAGAAATAAATGGCATAATCAAGGTGGAGACCAATGTACACCTTTCAGTAACGGTTACAATCAACACAAGCCACAGCAAAATACCTTTCAGCCACAAAATATACACTTCACGCAACAAGCGAACGGACCTTCGGGAACTCTGAAGCCTAAACGCCCGCATAATACGCAAATTTATTATGCGCAAGCGAATACGCCAGGACAACAAGATCCGTTTCCAACAGAGTTCGTACCACAAAACCAACACCAGTTCCAGACGGAAGAAACATTAAGAAATATAAATCAGCAGGAAAGTAAGCGTCGAGCGGAAAATTAAAAGCAGCACCTTTGAGCCTCCTAGAGGATGCTGCAGGTTTGAATGGGGGCACCCTGTCCCTTAGTCCACACGAAATTAAAGCAATTAGGTATGACAAAGAGACAAACTTACGGGATGATCTAGTAGCAGACACTGAGACGAAAGACAATGATGACGTATGGGACGAACAAGTTCAAGCTTCCATAAGGGTATCAATTGCCAACATACCAGTAACAGCTATTGTAGATACAGGAGCTAATATAAATGTCTTATCTTTATGTTTATTTAAGCAAATATCCTCTGTATGCAAAGTTTTATCACTTCCAATTCAAGGTTGCACCATATCGGGAGCAATTGGTCCACTAACACAACGTGTAAATCTTCAGACTCAGCTTCAAATCCAGATAGAGTCTATTTCAGTAACGTGCATTTTTCTTATTGTTAAAAACCTATCAGTGCCATGTATCCTGAGTATGGAATTCTTGAGGCAGACGAAAGCTAAAATTGACATCGAGTGTGGAATCTGTACTCTAGTAGCGAGCCAGCAACAAGTAACTGTAAATATGTTAAGAAGTAAGGTGAAGACAAACTTTGGGGTGCTTCAAACAGCAGTACGGCCATGGACTAAAAGACAACAGTACAGTCAGACAGAAGACATGACAGATCTTGAAAGTGTTAATGACGATGAGTATAAAGACCTAATTCCCGGTCAGAATGAATTATACGGTAAAGCTAGTGAGTCCATTGAATTATCCAAACAGCAGAAGAATGAGCTTTACAATTTGTTAACAGATTACGTTCAAGTATTTTCTAAGAAACCTGGACTAATAAAAGGCTTTGAATATCGAATGGATGTCCTGCCCCATTCAACCTACTGTAGAACAAGCTATTCCATTCCATATGCGAGACGCGAAGCTGTCAAGTGTGAGATCAAGAAAATGTTACGCTGGAATGTGATAGAAGTATCTCATTCACCTTATTCGAGTCCTTTATTGTCTGTGCTAAAATCAGATGGTAACGTAAGGCTAGTCCTAGATGCAACATTAATCAATAAAATTATAGTACCCATAAGAACGAGACCAGAGGCTCTTGAAGAGCATCTGCAGAAGTTTCTTGGAGTTAGTTATTAGTCAGGACTCACTTTAAACCATCACTGTTGTTAAAGAAGAATCGTAAGTGGCAACACATTTGTGAAGGTCCCTTTGTGATAATGAGGAAACCACACATTGGTAGCTATTTGTTATCTGACCCTGCCACGAATAAAATCAAAGGATTGTTCCACCATCAAGATTTAAGAAAATTTTATAACGCCAGGAATTAAGTTAATTTAAGCTGTAAGAAAATTCTAAGGTATTGGAGATCAGGATTAACCAATGAGTAACAAGAACGGAACTGAACTGACTACGGACGTTAGCCGGTGCTAAAAGGAAACCTTATGTATCAAAACAACGCGTCTGGAAAATAAAATACAGAATAAGTTGTAGACAAGTATTTACATGAATAATCTTTATGTAAACAGGAGGACATGTCCTAGAGGCGATTTTCAATTTTAGTTATAAGTTAGTATGTAAGGAAAATGATGTACTCGAGAGGTATTAATTAGCCCCGAGGTACTAAAATGAGGAAAGAGGAAGGAGCGAATAATGCACTTCTCTCGCTAAATAGTAATTTGAGAATGAGCAGGAAGGAGCGAATAATGCACTTCTCTCACTAAATAGTAATATGAAAATGATGATTATATGTGCTTAGTATTAGTAAGTGAAATTTAATCGAGGACAAATTAATGACCTGTTTTAAAAGGAAATACTTAAACGTCCAGACAAAATAGGAAAGTTGTAAGAAAAGATTCGATTCCATGAGGTTATTCCCTATTTTCAAAGGTGACGTAAATAAGGCACCACCTGTTAGCGTCAAACAGTCGGTAGATTTAACTTGTAAATTCCAGCACAGTGCTGTGCCAGCGATAAAATAACATCTCTTTGAAGTGAACAGATACCTAGGATTAAGCATGAACAGATTGATGACGCAGTGCAATTGTTCTAAAAAGGCCTGACGTTAACCTTAAGTAAAAGCGTGATGGAATAAAAAGGAAGTTTGTTGTATAACGCAAAGTAAGATGAGTCCAGACTATAAACAAGCTGAGTCAAAGAAGATATGAGTAACATGGTTTATTATGCCAACTTCACGGTACTATTGAGCATTAGCGATACTGCAAATTCACAAGCTAGCAGCACATATAATAAGGATCTCGCCCAAGCTTCACAGGTAGCGACAGCAGCAAAAAAAAAAAAAAAAAAAAAACAACACTCTAGTGAGAGGCTTATATATATATACAAATGATAATTAATACCCAAATGCGTAATGCATAAACTTGACTTAGTCTAAGAAATGAGCAAAGAGTAGTAAGCAAGCTGCAGCAAGATACATATTAGATATACATGCTTGAAGTGATAGATTTTATTTTAAGTGTGCACTGCAATATTTATTGTTTTCTCTGTGATTATGTGATTATTGAATCCCTTTCCTAAGTGCAAATCCTTTAAGATCCTTGATCCTATCCACTCCTCAGGATCAACTTGTAAAGATGCACGTGTGCTTAGGAAGTGAGGCACTACATATAAAAATGAGTAGGTTCGCGACGCGCATATTGCTTTTGTAATGCGCAAGGTAAATTAAATTTTCGACCTGGTTGAGGAGTAATTTAGATTCTGTCGACGATCCGCGAGTAGACCCGCTTTTCCCACCTTTCTTTTTTCGACTGTTTGTATTTCTACACGAAACTCAGAGGCGGAATTGCTATTTTCAAATCTGTCCTCGAACTTTCTTTAAGTACAAGCACATACGAGAAAAACTTTTGACATAAATGAAGCTCCCCTCACAAGTCACTAAATAAGACGAGCACTAAAAAAAATGTATTGGTCCTACAAAATGAATAAGCAAGCGTGATAAAGATTACTATGAATGAAATTAATTTGTAAAGGAGATTGGAATGGAGTTGGTCAAAGAAAAAGTACTTAAATAAAAAAAAAGACTAATTAAGAAACAATTGTTTTGATTCAAAGTGGTCAATTAGATTATTTCTCGATTTAAATGAACTCTTGTAAATATTAGTATGTAAATCAACTTGTAAACACCGTGTGATGTTATGACGCGAGAATTTCTGTTAATACACCGTTCACGCAGACGCTCACCACAGTGCAAGTGAAGTTTTAAAGTCCGACGATTGTCAGTGGCAGTATTCTACTGCACCATATGTGTGAACAATTTCGTTGATGTGTGCAGTGTGTAATAATCAGTGTCATTCCACACATGCAGTTGCAGCGGTAGCTACCACTTACCTGTGAATCCGTAACTGGATAGTGGACAGGAAGTGATGTGAGGCAGTTTCGGTGGCAGAAGCTCCCTCCAGCAATCTAAAAAGCACAAAGCCACGATCCGCCGAACAAAAGCGACGCACGGCACCTCAAGCGCGAAATCAACGCTCTGCAAGAAAGCTCCGGTCACGTGCGCGCGCACAGACTGAATTTCAAGATTGCTCGCAACAGTGGAGGCGGACAGCCACCACGTGACGAAATAATGTAAACGTTCAACCGACAACACAGTTGCTGTGCGCTACATTCTGTAGCAAAAACATTCACACCCAGTACTGAAAACATTTTGTATGTATCATAAACCTTCCGAGAGACTCTAAAATAGAGAAGTTAACGTAATTATTATAATGACTGATTGTACACAGAGACAAGTCACAAGGTCACCTCTGAACACTGTTGAAATGTAAACTTTGACGAGAGGTCACGATACGAATGAAAATAAGCACGCGAAAATACGTCAAAGGATCCGATCCTTCCTATATCCCATCCCACATGTATATAAAATTAGTTTTGTAAGCTATTCTAATATAAGACATTTTATCTGTTTCATATGTGAAATAATTCGGAGAGCCACACTCGAGCCCTGAAAGTGAAAGATATGGACTTCCTTTTCGAAGCCATCACCAGTGGCCGCTCTACAATCCAAGTCTATCATAAATAGTGTATGTGCGACGAAAATAAATGTATAATTAAATGCGACGACGGACAAGGCAATCAATCGACAAGACGATGACAATATAATGAATACTGTCAAAACTGAAAGTTGTGTACCAGTTGTGATAGTCAAATTACTTTTGCAACGATGAAAAATGAAGTGTGACTCTATTTCCTTATAAATCTTGTAAATATGTGTACTTATAGCCTTAATTTTAAGAATCATCAAGATAGACTGAATCCATACAAACACTGATAGACATACAGAACAAATTCACAATGATCCACCGTCAGTAATTACAAATTGAAACGCTAATTCTTTTATTATGGAATGCATATAAAATGAAACTTTTAATAACCTGTATGTTACACTCGAAAAATTACAAATATTCCAATGTGCATGAGGATGAAAGTAATACCTTCGGTATTCCTTCCCTCCTCATGGGAGGCAGTGTAATATTAGTAATTTTCGCCTCACAAACATTAATATACGCTCAATAGTAAACGCCTGATGGCCTAAAGTTATCGAAAAATTGTAAAGTAAAAGAAATGAATCATCGCATAGCAGCGACAGAATCTATTATTCTTTATCTTTGCCCTTCTTGCGCGGTGCCAGTAAATCTCTATGTACATGTATCGATTAATGGTATAAAAAAAGAATTCTGTTGTTTCAAGACAAATGAGGCTTTTCGCGCCTCACCTTTTACTGTTTGTATTCCATGAGAGGCGGACGCGGACTTGCTGCGTTCCACAACTGTATATTATATTTGATGTGAAAATATTGAGTGAATATGCTAATTGTTATTTTTTCCAATCACAAAAGATGTAGTTTCTTGTAACTGATATCGAACAGACAGAATCAAGAGGACATTTTGACTGTTATGTATAAAGTATTTAACCACAATGGTCATCTATTGTAATTTAATATGAAAAGGTACGTAGCATTAAAAAAACGTGTGTTAAAGATAAGTGTGCTTATTTTCGTAAATTAACCTTGATGATTCCATCTCCTGATTTAACTGAATGATAATTATTTTTGTGTTACTTCATCAGAAATTACGATCACGCTGATGGGCCGAACGCAGCATGAGGCAGAAGGAACTTTATCGTTTTCCTATTATTTCTGAACCAACTCTTTTTAATTGTGTAGTGTTGCATTTCTTTTAAAGTCTATAAATCTTCTGGTCCCTTAGTGTTGATCCGGGTATGACTACATCGCGACTATAAAAATGCACAGAAATGATAATGTTTCTTCCGAGCGATCTCAAATATATATATATATATATATATCAATATGCTGCTCTTATTCAGGTATTTAATGGTCAACGTATGTTATTATAATAGCGTAATAAATCCCTGATTCTGTTGCCAAGTGGCCCACCAAAATATTCATTTTTTCGACATTAAAAAAAAAAGTAACAATTCTTTTTATTTATGTGCCCCAAGAGCAACGCTACAAGCGGCTGTGAGCGCATTCGGGAGAAATCTGTAACTGTTAACAAATACAGTGCGTAGTAGAAAAGCGGGCCGATTTGGATATAGCGAAACAGGTAGAGAAATATACTGTAAGAAATTTTCAATCACAACAATGAAACCCTTGCGTATTGCCATTTCACGCACCGTTCATGTTTGGGAAATGATGTTTTATAGATGGACCCCATTGTTACGTTGACCCTTGCAATCTTCGCTGTAAATCGTTTATTAGACATACAAGCAACTTTATAGGAATGATTCAGATAGCAGCGTGAATGCTGTCTTTCATTTCGGCAATTGTGTGCAGAAGTCTATCTTACGTCCTTTGTTTAAGGGACTCACAAAAGAAATAGTCACAGATAGATAAATCGGGAGGCCTTGAAAGCCACAAAATGTACATTGTCCTTGAAATGATGTGGTTCCCAAACCCTCTGTTCACTGATGTCACTGAAATTTGAGCACAATAAGACGTAGTACCTTCTTGTCGAAACCAATACTTATTGGCAGGAAACCGCTCAAGTTCAGGAACGAGGAATACGTCAACGATGGTAGCAAACCGCTGAGATGTGGCTGTGGTCGCGAGTTCATGTTTGTCCTGACAAAAGAAAGGATCGATTACGTCCATTGAGGAGGCAGTGCACCAAACTGTGGCTTTCTGGCCGTGTAAGGGGCCTTGTGGAGCTGTTGAGCATTATCCTCGCGACAGTAACGTCCTCCATCCGTTCCTGTGAGTGACAACTTCTGGGCCTTCCTGGCGGTTTCAACTGAAGTGCACATCCCATAGCTTCATAGTTTTTCACCCACAACATGATTTCATGTGCCGACGGTAAGGCATCACTCCGTCTAACGCCGAATTGACGGCGGTATTCCCGCCTAGCAGCAGCGACACACAGCCACCGTCCTCGTGAGAGGCCTTCACAGCCACAGCACGTCCTGACCAGCTCCACTGCTCCATCTCGGCAAATAGTGGACCTGCCTGAAACGCGTGACTGGTATTAAGTGTCGACAATAATAACATTCCACTTTTAGAGATTAATTAAAATAGTTCATTTTCCTGCCTCATCCTGTAGTTTACTTGACTGTGGGTAAATGGAGAGTTAGGACCAATACTGTAGCTACATGAAAAGTCTACTAAATGAAAATACTGGCATTTTGTATACCTAATTCGATAAAGTGGGACCCAAAGATATAAGTAATTTACATGGATGTATTTGTTTTGTATTACTTCGTTGGAGTCCATTGTAATCGCTACTGAGTGAATGTTAATTTGTGATTTTGTATTATAAACCGTTCTTCGTAAAAAAAGAGAATAATTCGAAATATTTTTGAATGTGTATAACGCAGTGAAACAATGTTCACGCATTACACCTTCAGTTGCAGACAGTGGCACCACGTACAGGAAAAGAAAGTATGAACCTGAAGCGATGCTAGTGGTCCGGAATTAACGTATACTGACCTCGGAGAAGAATAATCTGGCAACAAAATTGTGATCAAGAGTACAGGTCCAAATAATCAACCACAGTAAACACGACAACGCTAACGGTATGCGTCGTGCAGTTATTACTCCACCACTCGTGCACTGATTTTTTGAAAGGACTCGGTATACATTCATTATTCCATCAGAAAATGTGGGAAATAACGAAAGCAAGAAAGTGAGTGCGAGAATTGTGTGCTCAGACCGATCGAGGTGGCGAAGTGGTTATTACACTGGACTCGCATTCGGGAGGACGACAGTTCAAACCCGTGTCCGGCCACCCTGATTTAAGATTTCCGTGATTTCTCTAAACCGCTTCGGGAAAATGGTGGATAATTCCTTTGAAAGATCACAGCGGACTTACTTCCCCATCCTCCGCTAATCCGATGGGACCGATGACCACGCTCTTTGGTCCCCTCATCCAAACCAACCGACCATCCTGTGCCCAGCTTAAACAGGTAGTGCGCAACCTCCTTATACACTACTGGCCATTAAAATTGCTACGCCACGAAGATGACGTGGTACAAACGCGAAATTTAACCGACAGTAAGAATATGCTGTGATATGCAAATGATTAGATTTTCACAGAATTCACACAGGGTTGGCACCGGTGGCGACACCTACAACGTGCTGACATAAGGAAAGTTTCCAACCGATTTCTCATACACAAACAGCAGTTGACCGGCGTTGTGTGGTGAAACGTTGTTGTGATGCCTCGTGTAAGGAGGATAAATGCGTACAATCACGTTTCCGATTTTGATAAAGGTCGGATTGTAGCCTATCACGATTGCCGTTTATCATTTCGCGACATTGCTGCTCGCGTTGGTCGACATCCAATGACTGTTAGCAGAATATGGAATCAGTGGGTTCAGGAGGGTAATACAGAATGCCGTTCAAAAATGGTTGAAATGGCTCTGAGCACTATGGGACTTAACATCTGCGGTCTCGCGGTTCCAGACTGTAGCGCCTAGAGCTGCACGGCCACTCCGGCCGGCATTCTAAATAGTAACTGTGGTGTAGCAATGGTGGGAGAGTACTGTAGAACGTTAGCACGTAGTGTGCTTTGATCTGAAAAATTGCGTGTCAGAGGAGCAATCCATAGTAAGTAAACTACTTTATTTTCATTACAAGTAATTTTACTTTACAAAGGAGTTAGTGCTTGACTTACCGCGCTAAACATTTAATGTAACAATACTCATATCCTTCTTAATGAGTATAACGTGTTAGCATTTTATACTACTTACATATGTCAATAATTGTATTAAACGTTGGTAATTGATATTTATTACCACTGGAAGCCTTTGAATAGACAAACTGCAACTGTGGCCAGGAGACCTTTCGCTGTTCTGTAATTAGGATGGATACAAAAATGAATACATTTTACACTGTATCTTAATACATTACATGTTAAATGAGAATTTTTACATGTAATGCATGTTGTATTTTAGAGCTAAAATAACTGAGTAAAAATAGCCAGCAAATAAATAACAACGAAATAAGTGTCGTAACAATCGTCGCTGTGACCCAGTCAGAGGTTCTCATCGCATGCACTGAAACCTCCCAACCTGTTTCCTTGCCAATTGTGTTTCTCTCGTGACATGAGTATCAGCATGTGTGGTGCTACGTAATCATTACATAATTAATTCTGATAGCATGAAACACGGTAAAATATTACATTGACAGCAAAGGATTAAGAAAATACGAAATACTGAAGTACACAAACAAAGACGTTTTGGAGCAGAGGAAACGACTGGCTTTTACCCTTCTGTATTGATTCGACAGTACTTGCAATGTCCATTAAAATAACAGCCACCTTAAAAAATATTACTTCTCTCCTACACCATGTCGATTTCAGACCAATTCATATGTTTCTCACTTTCTTGCTCATCACGAGCGTACGGTTGAGAGATAGCCTACACTTTCTTCGGCGTTTCTCGCAGACGCAACATAAATACCTGTCCCCCCCCCCCCCCCCCCCCCCGTCATTTCAGGGATCGCAACTGTCGAGGAAGGCGCAATAACAATTCTTAGACGTAATTTCCAAGGCAAAGAAACTACTTGCTATTGGGAAAGAGGTTAGTGCTTAAGTCTATAATATTCAATGATGAATAACTGCCACTCGCCTAATTTGTAACTTAACACTGAATAAACAAAAGTACACAACTGCCATTAAAAATTTCAGGATCTTGTCCAGCAAGAGGGCACGCAACAAACGGCAAATTGGCTGAATTGTACTACATGCTTTTAGATGCATATGCTTAGCATATCAGCGCAAATTAAAAATTGTTGATAAACAGATCATGTAGTTTTAGAATATTGTCGCGAGTTAAGGGTTTTCGAACTTTCAATAATTCTTGCAAGTGGGACAATCACAGTGTAGTATACGGTATTTTCATGAATTTGTATGCATTTTGAAGTTGTAATAATTCTCTCAAGTTGGACAGATTTAACATAGAATATTTCCACGAGTTAGCGAGTGTTCGGAGTTGCAAGTATTTGCATGTTGAACGATCTTAGCGTGAGCTGAACATAGAATAATTGCACGAAGTTTATCTACTGTGGAACCTTTTAAGTTTGAACACAGGCGACAGGTCTTAGAAGAATCTTTGGTAGTTTTCTGGGAATACATGCTAGGTAATGTGGTGCACAATTTCAGCCAATAAATTCGAGAAGCTTTAGCCCTATTGTGATAATTCAACCTCAAAGAGGAAGCAATAAACGTACTTGCGTTATACGATACCCAAAGTAAGTTGAGAATTTTATTTGGATTTTGGCTCATATATTTAAATACTGTCTGCAATCTATGAAAATGATACTAAGAAGATTAAAAGACCATTGCAGCAAATGTTTTGGTTGTGGCCTAGATGAGAAACCAAGTCTAAAAAATCAGAAAACAACACAGCTGGACGTTAGAAGTGGGACTTTCTGTACTTGAAACACAATTATGACACGGTGAGTTCTGACTTTTTAACGAGATTAGACCAAATATTATTCGCCACATAATAACGGTATTGTGTCTTACTTGTTTCTGTTACAGCTTTACTGAGGAACAGTTATTATTAACAATGTTAGCAGCCAGTCACATTAAGGAACATCATTATTTTACACGACATTCTATCTTCTTTTTTGAAAATTTTTTCTACTCCACACGTTTTGTACTGACGTAACTTTTTCCCAGTGCCAGTTTCCTGGTGTTATTACACCAGTTCAGTTGATGTTGTGTTGCATATTTATGTGCTGCTAGCTTCAGTCAATGTCAGAATTTGAGGTTTTATGTCCACCTTTTTAGCGGTAATTTTATCGCACTATTTACTACCAAAATTGAATTTTTGTGCTTGTGAATACCAGAATCTGAACTGGAGCAACTGGTTATCAGTAAACAGTAGTTCTAGAGTTTTATTGACAGTGATGGACGTCGAAAGGTCCAAACGCTTGATGACAGAAACATCGAGGTGGAAATATAGTACGAATTTAACTAACTTTTATCGTACAAAGCAAGCAATCATGCAGACAGAGACCGGATTTTATCTCACGAGTATACAAAGATAAGGACGGACTTAATGAGAAACGTTCTTCATTTGATAATAAGAGAATTTTGCGGCAAAAAAAGTACCTATTATCGATGGACCTGGATTTATCAGTTTTCCCGTTTTATGTCCTTGGTGGATAATTCATGGAATTGTACCTGATTCTAAAGTAGCACTGTTATAATGCTTTTCCTAGCCCCAAAATTTGTTAGACGTAGAAATTGATTGAGATCGGAATCGATAAACCTACCGACCTTAAAGGGTTTTACATCAATTTACACTTACGATTCTTTGATTTTTATGTTGCTTAAACATCTTTCGGCGTACGTGCATTACTCAAAAGTAAGAATAGTTTAGTATTGCGTTCAGATTCTTCTCATCCATTTTTCATCCAGTTATTACAGTTATTTGCGTAGTGAAGGAAGTTGCTGATTTTGGGGACTGCTGACCGCTACAGGTAAGGAATCATGATCAGGACAGAATCAGGAATAAAGTTAGAAGAAAAAAATTTCCGATATTTGTGAGGCAAGGAACTAATTTTTGGCGTGTAAGAACTTGGATTCTATGGGAAGAGAATAATTTGGGGCCTTCAGTGGTATCATAACTACTGTGCTACATTTAAATTTAACAAATGGGTAGGTCTCTTGGACTATTGTATGTAAATACAATTAGATGGTGATTGTAGAAACTGAACTGCCAAAAAGATATTTTGCTTTCGGTTACGAAACGTATGGGGCATCCGGGCTGGTGACTGACTGGGGCTCGCTGGAATAAACAGTCGGGTATATCTTTATTTACTCTTTGGTGGGATACTAAGGAGCGCAGCTCTCCATCATTTGCGTTATTGGCATTACAAAAGACAAAATATTTTTCCAAATAGGTTGAAGTTGAGTGATAAGTGTTTCTTGTTAGTTAACACACGACTGTATTCTCCTCCAGGTTACATAAACTGACTTCTTAGTATATATCAAAGACATTTTTAAGTAAGTTGTATAATTATCTTCTTATATGCCAGTGGCAATCAGTGTATAAATTTGGTTATTGTGTAGTTTTCAGTGGCAATGAGTTTTATATCCAAAGATAATGATTACTTTGACTGTAAAACAGATTACAGAATTTCACCTGTAGATAATTTCACCAATGTTAAAACATTATCTGAAGAAAGTAATCTATTTCAAAATTAAACATTTAGATTAACATTGACGAAATCTTCAATGGTTCTTTTTGTAGTTCCATCTGTTCGTTCAAAATAATGTCTCGATGTTTCGTAACACACATGCAAATTCCAGCTTCTTGTAAAATGTTTATCATATATCCTTTTTCCCTGGTGGGTGGAACGGGCAGCCATTATGTAATGTCACCAAACTTGTTGTTCTAACTGTGAGAAAATGAAGATAATTTCATGCCAGTGAAATTCAGATGTGGTTTAAATATTGTTTTGAAAATTCCTTCTGCCTAGTCCAATGTATATTTTCTTTCCCCTGACACATTTCAACATATTAATACCTATTTAACAAAAGAAAAATGCAATCCAACTCCACATAAACTGCAGACCCAACAAAAATTCATAAAGAAAACAGTCCTATCAACCCAATAGTAAAGAACGTGATTAAACTTGCATTCTTACCATGAAAGAGATCAATTACATTTTTACTTAGAACTATGTATTGAGAAATCAGTGTCCAGTACAGCGTTCGAGTCTTGTGATACAACACATTACAGGTATCACATTAAGACAGGCCAACAGTTATTTTCTTAGAGGTAACAAACTTGTACACCAGTGGACGAGTTGACAAATGTAATTAAGTTATTAAACATAATTTGCAAACACATCATACATTAGCACTGGCTCATTATTGTATATGCAATTAATTACATGTACAAGGATAGAGCAAAGGTTATTGAATTCGTATTCAGCAAGGGCAACAGAATAAATAAACTTTCTAAACCTCTAAACTACAAAACGTTGACTTGAGTACACACACCAGACAACCACAGACTGCATAATTAACAAATAATGTCCGTTGACATATTTAAAAACCTGTATGGAGAAAAAAATACTTACTTAACGAAGGAAACAGAATACCTGAACTAAAAACAGAAGAAATAGCAAACTTCATGTGGTTACAATGACATCTTAGTCAAAATATTTACGCTCATACGCTATACATTAATAAAAAGGAACTATAAGAGAGCTTTACATAAACCAGAATACTTCATTTTAGAAATGTCTATGCACTGTCATAACATACTGGAAAAAAATTGATGTCAGATTACAACTGTACTGCATAAAAACCAACCTTACAATATTTTTCGCAATACATAACACAGTACGACCATGAATTTGTCATTTCCTCAGACAGTCTTGTAAATTTAGCCTTTAAGATTTTTAAAAGTTGATGTGTGGACACATGCCACGGATAGACATGAAGTCCCAAGAAAGTGTTCACAGACCGCCGGCCGGTGTGGGCAGAGCGGTTGTTGACGCTTCAGTCCGGAAGCGCGTGACCGTTACGGTCGCAGGTTCGAATCTTGCCTTGGGCATTGATGTGTGTGACGTCCTTAGGTTGGTCAGGCTCAAGTAGTTCTAACTTCAGGGGGACTGATGACCTCTGGTGTCAAGTCCCATAATGCTCAGAGCCATTTGAACCATTTATTTATTTATTTATTTTTGTTTGTTCACAGATCATCTAAAATCTCAAAATCATGAAATTGTCTTTATCTCCCTTACACCTAAAACAACAGAAATGCACAAGCAATAGCACAACGCCTTTCAATATGGCTGCCAACTGAGGAAATATGTCTAGTAAATATTTTAGGAGAAACAGAAAAATTCACTTTATTTCGAATAACCGTATCGACCTAAACTATAGTAACAAACATTAATAAGAGAAGCACTGTTTTAATTCGATACTGATTATAAAGAGATATGTAGTGACTGCTTGTAAAATGAGGCTAAGACAACATGTGCATCAGGGACAATCTTGTAAGTGATGGATCTCAATATATTAATGGCACATACTGTTAAGAGAAAGTATTAAGGTATACAAGGCTTAAGGGAAACACAGAGATATCAGTGCAAAAAATCCATAGGCAGTTAGTATGCTTACAACTCTGAAGAGGCCACATACTACTAGGCCCACTAATATTCGTGTATATCATACAATTTCGTGACTAAGTTACTAGTCTAGTACCACTGTATGCAGTGTATGCAGAAGTTTGTATGTTAATGCAAACGGTTAAGACGGGTATGTACTCTGCATGTTGCTGCTATCACTGCGCCACAATTTGCGGAATTCGTGAATATTTTGCACAGCTGTGGCTAGAATGTAGAAGTAAAGAGGCCTACAGATATTTGGCTAGTGCGAACGGGCAAGGTCCTTATTAAGCAATCAGTTCTGCTAGGCAGGTTGGCGACACCACTCGCAGGTGAGGAAGCATGGCCCGGCAGGCATTATAAGCAACTGATGTGGTGACAAGGTGTAGAGTAATCAGACACAACACAGGGCTGTTGTGTGCCATGAAAAACCTATACCCTGTAGTCACAACAGTGTGTAACTGTATGTGGGTAGGAGGGGAGGGGGGAGGGGGCACTTGGCACTGCATGGGTGCTGTGAGCAGGTGGCCACCAGTCCCCAGTCTCTATGTGACGTCGTCGGCGGGCTGCAAGCTGCCGTCTGCAAGGATGGAGCTGGGTCACGGCCTCGCAGCCTCACGGTCCCTAGGCTATCCCCAACCACCAACAGTCACCCTGAGCAGGCGACTGGACGTGCTGTGCCTCTTCCACAACTAAGGCTGCTGGCTGTTACCCTTTCGCACCCTGCACGGTGGCCATAAGCAGCACTTAAGAGAGTACACCGGAGGGCAGGCATAGTGGTTCGTGTCAGCCGACACGCGCTACCGCCCACACCGCCTCGGCGAGGACAGGAGCCTTTACGTCAAGGGGGCGGAACGTCAGGTGCCGTAACGCGCTGAAAGACTTATGAACGTCAAGTCGCCGTCGTCTGAATCAACATAGGCACTATGTATTCTTCGGCGGAATAAAGGTCAGTGCCAAACTTATCTATGCATGTTTGCACGGGCTGGTCCGATTCACCCTTCCCTACCAAAACATATGTCTCAGTCATCCTGGTACATTCAACCCTCTGAGACCAAGGGATCGTAAGAATTTGTTGTCAGATTGGTCGTTTTGCTTAGCAACGTAACAAGTAATGTCAGAAAGTGTTTCTCGATGTAAAACACTATGGTTTGGGGAGAGCGAGGTTTAGTGAGTGGTAAGTGAGGCAGTGGCACTTCATGTAGGTTCGGTGGTATCAGTTCAGCACAATGTCGTTCAGTGGGTCTAGTTTCTTTTTTTGCGTTGCATTGGGCGGTAGCACTTGGTGTCAGAATTAATGTTGTCAGCTACAGTATGAGATGTTTAGAGTTACTTTTGTGAACCCACAGGAACCCATTTACTTACCTTCGTTTAGGGGTAATGGTGAACATGATAATGTAGTGCCGTTTAGGTGTTTATTCTGTAATTTGTCTGGGCTCGAACTGCCGTGTACCAGTGCTGTAGCACCTGGTTGTTCTGTGTGTGGGTGAATTCATCATCTGGCTAGTATCTCTGCTGAGCGTAGATGGGTGATGATTAGCCGGAAGAATTAATTTGCGTTTCAATTTTTCGTGTAATGTGCTTAAATGGGAGTTCCTGCGTGTTTTATTTTATTTTACTTTTTTTTTTTTTTTTTTTTTTTTTGGAACAGTTTAATTAAGGTAGACTAGAGTACTCCAAACGGTAGAAATACATGAAAGCAGCTGGTACTTTAACTCAGCGAGTGCACGTGTTAAGAGAAGAACTGGAGCATGAGAGGCAAAGAAAATACGAAATTAATCGTGAGTTAGAAGCTGGGAAAGCGAGTCAGATTCAGCCGCAATTGCACGAAAAAAGATACAAATGCAGAGTGCTTCCTGTCCAAAACGACCCGGCAGTGGTCACCTTAATTAAATCCTTCTCTGACAAGACCACAGAGGACGTGACAATTTTTATTAAAGAGATCAGGTGTGCTGCCGCAGAGCACGGGAGTTCAGATGAATCTGCGTTTGGCAGGGACGCCAAAGCACACGTTGTACACCACGAGCCCTTGAGCAAAGCACAGCCGTTTCAGAAGTGGCCGTTGGACTGTGCCAGTGGAACGAAAAGCAAACTAGTGGACGGTTTTAACAGGGAGACTAAGGACTTTATCAATGTAGAGCAACGAGTCGGTGGATGCGTTCTCTAATAGAGTCCGTAAACTGAGTGCAAAGATATATGCGCGGTGCCACAGTGTGAAAGCTAATACGGTGTCATTGCATGAGGCAGAAATAGTGCAGTTGACGTTTTTTTGCGTGATATACCCGCAGAGATGTCACGGAGGTATTAAGGAGTTATGTATGCTGTCAGGAGGGGCTTATAGGGAAGCAATGTAGACAACCATAGTGTTCCCTGGCGGAGTGGGTCATCAGGCATCTGACTGTAGAGGTGGAAAGTATGGTGAGAACTGGCAAGGGAAGCATCTGTTTAACACGTACGAGAGTGGTTCAGCCATTGGAAGGCAATCAATATAGACCGTAACATGGCACAAGTTGGTTCACAGATGAAATGCTGCTTAATACGTTTGGTGAGTGGCTAGAACAGATTGTTGATAGACACAAGAGCGCTTGTGTCCGTTATCAATCCGCACCTTATTGGGAAGAGGAGATATTGGCGATAAAATTGTGAACTCATTGGGTACAGCAGTACTGAAGTTTGGGAAACCAAGTCCAAGGAACGCATGGAGATATTGCTGTGCATAGGTGAAGGTTATTCAGTGATTCTTGCGCTACACTTTCTTGACAAAGATTGATCTTTGGCAACACACTGTACAATTCAGTGCAACTTTGTTTCAGTTGGGAGAAACAATGGCAACTAAGGCAATGGCGGACGGTTCACTTATCATGGGGCGACGCCAAATGAACTGTGTACGTTTTCAGTATAGATTGAATAGCAGGACAAAATACCAGCAGGTATTGGGGAAATAGTGCGGCTTTCAGACGATACTGATTCGTAGAGAGACACATAATGTGATTGAGCCTCTGTTAAGCATTAAAGGGTTAGATGCATCACATTGTTTAGCCCGCTGGAGTTATGCACTTGTGAGTGACATTCACGGGTAATGGATGGTTCTGGTTAGTGTGGATAGCATTGGTATAAGGGAGGTAATTCTATCAAATTGTGCAGAAACAGCGTAGCTACTCAGTGACTAAAAATGAGATGCTGGTGGTCATATTAGATATTATGTATTTTCGATTCTACCTGTATGGTAGGAAGTTTAAGGTCACGACAGACTACGCCTTATTTAAATGGTTGCTTGGTTTCAAAGATGCGTCTAGCATATTAATTTTGTGGACAATTAAGCTCGGTGAATTCATGTCCAATGTAATTAATAAGCCAGCGAGATCACATGCAGACATAGATGCATTAAGTGGTTGATTAGCGTTGTTGAGGACGTTAGGGAGGGGCATGGAAAGTTGGAAGGGGGCACAGGCAAAAGATAAGGAATGCCACATATCTCAGTCACGGCCACACTTTTTACAACCACGTTGGCCTATTGTCTAGGAAGACGATGTGTAGACCGCCTGTGGTGGTTTCGGCTGCTTTTAAGAAGGACGTTTCGCAGCAAGCTTATGAGCATTTGTTATCAGGTATTGGAGAGCTACGTGCGACGGATAGATGTTAAGAACTGTGTGCCACGCGTGCAAATGGCCGACATTTGGCATCGCGAAGTGCCATTTCAGAGACTACCAGATGCGTCCAGAGCGTTTTCTATGTTGGGGACGCATGTCCTCAGGGCCATTTAATACAACACCTGCAGGGAATAGGTATTTTATCACGATCGTCGATCATTTATCTCGAGTTTTGGCAATCGTATCGATGCCAGACTAACTGGCGAGTACCGTGGCACAGGCGTTATTAAACAGGGGGGTACTGACGTTTGGAGTACCCCATACCATAGTTAAAGATCAGAGTACCATATCTGCCTCAGATTTAAAGAAACGACTATGCCAAGTGCTACGAATTCGGCAGTTACAGACGAGTCTCTTTGTATGCAGACCAACGGGAGAACCGAATGCGTGCACCACGGACGATGACTGGAACATCTACGTTCCCTACGTCCTGTGCGCCTACAATTCGAAGGTCCATACCGAAATGGACTTGTCGCCATTGGAGGTGACGTACAGTAGGAGCGTCCCATCTCGCTTTGACGTTGAAAGACATGGACTTCAATCTCATTTACTATGCACGCCATATATACGAGGTCTATCCACAAAGTACATTACGTTTTCGTTTGTGTCCGTTAGGGGCGGGGCTATCGTCGCCATCTTGGTGTCATGGCATTCCGCCGCTCAGTCGGCATCCTGGCATGCTAGTGGAAGGTTCGTGCTGTACTCCGTTGAGTTACCGTGACAGTTTGAAATTTCAGCGTTATTTGAAAATGCCGCGAAGTGTGAAGTGCGTGTTGTAATAAGGTTTCTGACTGCAAAAAACTGTACACTGATAGAAACCTATCGGCAGCTTTGTGAAGTGTATGGGGACAACATAATCACTGAAGGTGGAGTGCATCAATGGGTCCTAAAATTTAAAAATGGCCGAACTAAAGTTCACAACGAAGAGCGAAGTGGAAGACCCAGCATAGTGACTGCCGAACGTGTCGAAAAAGTCGATGCCGCGGTCCGTGAAAACCGTAATTTCACAATAACGGAACTCTCTATGAGTTTTCCACAAATTTCACGAAGTTTGTTGCACGAAATCATCACCGAAAAGCTTGGTTACCACAAGTTTTGTGCAAGATGGATACCAAAAATCTTGACAGAGATTCACAAAAATCAGCGAATGGCTGCAGCGTTAACGTTTTTGGATGCTTACGCGAAAGATGCCGACTCATTACTCGATCGCATCCTTACTGGTGACGAAACAAGGGTTAAGCATGTGGACTGCGAGACAAAATTGCAGTCAATGCAGTGGGGGCACACAAATTCCCCCCAAAAACCCAAGAAATGCATGCAGACAATGTCGGCAAGGAAGGCGATGGCGACTGTCTTTTGGGACAGAAAAGGTGTGATTTTTGTGGATATACTGGAAAGAGGCACTACAATAAACTCTCAAAGGTATTGCCAAACTCCGCACAACCTCAGAAGAGCAATACAAAACAAGCGCAGGGGAAAGTTGGGCTCAAAGATCTCGCTGATTCACGACAACGCCCGGGCCCACACGGCAAATGCCTCTCGTGAAGTTCTCGAATCTTTTAAGTGGGAGTTGTTCCCTCATCCGCCGTACAGTCCCGACCTGGCACCGAGCGACTTCCACTTATTCCCAGAAATGAAGAAGTGGTTGGCTATGCAGCGTTTTGATGACGACGCACAGCTTTAAGAAGAGGTAACCACGTGGTTGAAGGCGCAGGCGGCCGAATTTTACGACGAAGGAATTTCCAAGCTCGTCCATCGCTACGATAAGTGCCTTAATTTAAATGGCAACTATGTAGAAAAGTAGTATTTAAGTGTGGCTTTCATCTGTATATAATAAAAAAAATTTCCAATACTTTATTTTTAATTCCAAAACGTAATGTACTTTGTGGATAGACCTCGTATTTTACTTATTTTTTTGTAGCGAAAGTACATTCAATCACTCTCTTCTAATACTAGGTGAAAGCCTATATGGCTAGATGAGTTTTATGTTAAAACATTATGCGATCAAAAGTATTCGGATACCCCATAAAAATATACGTTTTTCATATTAGGTTCATTGTGCTGCCACCTACTGCCAAGTGCTCCACATCAGCAACCCCAATAGTCATCAGACATCGTGAGAGAGCAGAATGGGGCGCTCCGCAGAACTCACGGACGTCGGACGCGGTCAGGTGGTTGGGTGTCACTTGTGTCATAAATCTGTACGCGAGATCCCCACACTCCTAAATATCCGTAGGTCCACTGTTTCTGATCTGAAAAGTGGAAACGTGAAGGGATACGTACAGCACAAAAGCGTACCGGCCGACCTCATCCGTTGTCCGACAGAGACTGCCGACAGTTGAAGACGGTCATAATGTGTAATAGGCAGATATCTATGCAGACCATCACTCACGAATTCCAAACTGCATCAGGATTCACTGCAAGTAGTACGACAGTTAGGTGGGAGGTGGGAAAACTTGGATTTCATGGTCGAGCGGCTGCTCATAAGCCACACCTCACGCCGGTAATTTCCAAACACCGGCCCGCTTAGTGTAAGGAGTGTATACATTGGACGATTGAACAATGTAAAAACGTTGTGTGGAGTGACGAATCACGGTATACATTGTGGCGACCTGCTGGTAGGGTGTGGGTACAACGAATGTCCGGTGAACGTTATCTGCCAGCGTGTGTAGTGTCAACATTAAAATTCGGAGGCGGTGGCGTTATTATGTGGTCGCTTTTTTCATGGAAGGAGCATGCACACTTTCTTGTTTTGCGTGGCACTATCACAGCACAGGCCTCAATGATGTTTTAAGCACCTTCTTGCTTCACACTGTTGAAGAGCAATTCGGGGATGGCGATTACATCTTTCAACACGATCGAGCACCTGTTCATAACGCAAGGCCTGTAGCGGAGTGGTCACACAACAATAACATCCCTGCAATGGACTGCCTGCACAGAGTCCTGACCTGAATCCTACAGGACACCTCTGGGATGTTTTGTAACGCCGACTTCGGGCCAGGCCTCACCGACAGATATCGATACCTTTCCTCAATGCAACCCTCCGTGAAGAATGGTCTGCCATTCCCCAAGAAAACTTCCAGCACCTAGCTGATCGTATGCCTGCGAGAGTGGAAGCTGTCTTAAAGGCTAAGGGCTAGCCACCACCAAATCGAGTTCCAGAATTACTGATGGAGGGCGCCACAAACTCGTAAGTCATTTTCAGCTATGTGTCCGGATACTTTCGATCACATAGTGTATCACTCTGATTAGTGAGAGAGGACGGGTGCAGGGTATTTTCCTTTATTTGTGCAGTCAGTTCAGCAGCTTCACTGTAGCCACGATGGCGCCACATCTTCCTCTCGATCGTTGTTCTATGGGGAGCACGTGGGACCAGTTTGAATGCTAGGTGATGACCAATGTTGTTCTTCTTCTTAGTCTCTCAAGCTGTCGTATCAACTCTGAAATTTCTCTTCTCACTCACTGGGCCCCCTGACTGGCCAGTGTAGGAGGGCGCCAGTGCTCGCTACCTGACACCCCCAGTGCCCCTCTGGAGACAAGGAGTCGTCGGTAAGTGCTGGTCTGCTGCTGCTCATGGCTGGAGGTCCGAGGGCGAGGTCCTGTATCGGTAACCATGAGTGTTCTTTGTGAACTCCATCTTCATTGGTTACAATATCACGAGCGAGTTAGAAAATTTCTCATTGAAGCACACTCGTAATTATTTTTTCCAATGTTATGTCCCCAAATCTAAGGATTTCTTTATCATTCTGTGTTTTGTACCCAACCTGCGCCGTTAACCATACGAAATTGGTTCTTGTTCGTATTAGGGCTTTTCTTCTCCGTTTGCCGGCCGCGGTGGTCTCGCGGTTCTAGCGCTGCAGTCCGGAACCGCGGGACTGCTACGGTCGCAGGTTCGAATCCTGCCTCGGGCATGGATGTGTGTGATGTCCTTAGGTTAGTTAGGTTTAAGTAGTTCTAAGTTCTAGGGGACTGATGACCTAAGCTGTTAAGTCCCATAGTGCTCAGAGCCATTTGAGCCATCTTCTCCGTTTGTTTGTGATATGGGCGTTGAATTAAGATTCGTTTAATTGTAACCTTTGTGAAACGGGCTTGGTTTACGTGCTAGATTGTGGCCATGTGGCGAGCGGCTGGCCTTTCGTTCTGTTGATTCCGTTTCAAAGGTTCACACTCTGACCCTCTTCGCTCAGGCGAAAGTTATCATAGACACTGATGAGACTTACTTGATTCACGACGGGAGGCCACTTTGGCGACTTCTTATTCTAATACTCAGCACTTGTTCTGTTTAGTTTACAGTAGCAGCGATCGTATGGAGGTAACTTCATTCTGTCGTTAAAAAGTAACGTAACGTGTAGTCACAATAGCCAGATTCCTCGCTTCCTTGCCCGCCATCCCTTACTTTCCTCGTCATGCTGGACCATCTCCCACACTTCAACTTTCCGCCTCCCCCCCTTTCATAGGGTCATGTTCTAAACCCACCAGAGAGAGTAAGAATAACTAGTTTCACTTTTTGTACTTGTAAAAGATCCTTTTTCTCATCTTTTGTTAATGAAGATGGAATACTAGTGTCAATTTACGTTTATTTCATTCACTTGAAATCTACCCCCTCACCTGGGAATAGTTTGCAAGTCCCCTGTAAAATAATCATGATTAGCAAGATAATTAATTAATAAATGCATTATGTCGGCGGTCTGAGTAAGGTCGGAAGGATTTTGCATTTTTTCATGTTACGGCTGGGTTGGTTTATGCAGATCCGATACTGGCATTGCTATTTGCGTTACCGCTAATAGCCTAATCTGGATCTTCCCCCTTACAGCAAGAGAGGTCATGAATAAAATTACCCTCGACGTGGTAAAAGTACGATGACTTATTCTGAATACGTGGTAGTGAGTATAAGGGTTATCCAGTTGGGAACATTTTTATAGACGCATAAGGCGAAAATGCTAAATCGAAAAAATCCTTCCGTATTTAGTTAGTTTATTACAAGATTTGTCATTATTTCGCATATCATAGAGATTAGGCACTACTTTTAACGTCTTGTCTCCTAAATTAAGGCTGGATAAGGGAAGTTTGTAGGAATGTACAGAAGGCAAACACGAAGGTGCTAGAGCGACAGGAAAAGGTGAACAGAGGCATAGACAAGCTGTCTTAGTATTGCGCGAGACAATGGATAATAATTACAAATCCCTATATACCAGACAGTAACAAAGAAAATTTTAACTAAGTACGAAGGATCTTACTAGGTTGTAGAAACGATTTCACTGGTCAACGTGAAGATACAGTTTCCACAAAAACGTGTCTTATATAAGTGTGTCGCATAACGCCATTTAAAGGAATGTTGAAGGGCTTTCTGCACTTATCGACAACCAACCAGGAGAAGAAAGCTACAATAGGTAATAAGCAGGGACCTGGAATTGGTGACACATATATGGTGCATGATGTGCCATATAGGTCAAGGTCACGTATGTAAGCTATATGACTGATTTGTTGGGGGTGTTTAGGGTGAGTGTATAGGAGAGTGTCCACCGATCAGCCAGGACATTATGACCAGTGACCTATTGTACTTATAAACCCATCCAGGTGACAGCAGCGTCACCTGTCGAGAATTGGCTGCTAGTCAGACACGCATGGTGCACATAGTATCAGTGAGTTTGCTGTCCATGTGTAGGATAGGGGAATGCGCGTGATCTACCGAGTTTGACTGAGGGCAGATTGTGCTGGCCCGGAGGTTAGGCATAAGCATTTTGGAAACTAAACGACTTGGCAGGTGTTGGAGGAGAGCTGTGATGAATGTCTACAGCAGGTGGTGGGACCAAGGGGAGACCACGTGCAGACGTTGTTGGGTTGGCCGGCCGCCCCTCGTACAGATGTTGGACATCATAGGCTGGGCAGAAAGGTAGAACAAGACAGGTGGCGAACTCTGGCGGAACTGACATAGGTCTTTAATGCTGGGTAGATTGCAAGCATGTCTGAACACGCAGTACATTGAACACTCCCAGCCGCGCGGGATTAGACGCGCGGTCTAGGGCGCTGCAGTCATAAACTGTGCGGCTGGTCCCAGTGGAGGTTTGAGTCCTCCCTCGGGCTTGTGTGCGTGTGTTTGTCCTTAGGATACTTTAGGTTAAGTAGTGTGTAAGCTTAGGGACTGATGACCTCAGCAGGTAAGTCCCATAAGATTTCACACACATTTCAACATTTTTTGAACATCCCTAACAATGGGCCTCTGCAGTTTATGACCCATGCTTGTGCCAACTACGACCGAAATGGCAATGCGACCATTAGCACTGGACGTTGGAGCAGTGGCAGAGATACCTGATGAATAGCGATAACTTCATCATGACGTTGGAAGGGTGAGAATCCTTCGTCTTCCAGTAGAACAGCTCCTTGACACCTGTACTGCAGGAGGAGACAAGCTCGCAGCGGCTCCATTATGCTCTGGGGAACATTCACATCGGCATCCACGGGTCCAGTAGAGCTCGTAAAAGACACCATGATGCCCATAAAGTATCGTACACTGGTTGCAGGCCACGTACACCACTTCATTGCGATCGCGTTTCCTGATGGCAGAGGCATTTTTCAACAATACAATGTGCCAAGTCACAGGGCCAGAAGTCTGATGGAGTGGTTGGAGGAGCACAGTGGCGCGTCCCAGTAGATGTGCTAGACCTAGGGACGAATAGTTACAGCTACTGCAGGCCTCGGTCCTATCCCAAGGACACTCAGCCCTCGTGTACCAAAGCTAAGGCACGTAGTTTAACTCTAGAAGTACAGAACGCGAGCAGGTTTTGCAGGCTACTGAGTCATCCCATCTCCACCATGCAGAATCAACGCTGTACACGCCAAACAAGAAATCTGACAAAAAACAACAGATGTGACACAGGCACACAGGCCAATCTCAAGAGTCACCAACTTACCCTCAACAATCTTAGCAACCTCAACATTCTCAGTCCGACCAACAGCCAGGTACTCACTGTCTAACAAACCATTCAGAAGTTTGATATGAACATTCAATCTGGAATTGTTATCATTAAAAATCTGTCCCCAAAGGAACTACTAAGTCTTTTCACACCTTCTCTAAAACAATTCAACCTAGCATAATTTGTGACTGACACGAATTTTAGAAGGAACCACGTCAGACTCAGCACTTACCAACTGACTTTGAAATCAAACTCAAGAAAACAACTGGCACCAGACTGGTAGAAACTATCAAGTCAGTGAACTCACGCAGTAAACCGCAACCTGACTGGAAACCACGTAGACCCTTCCGAAGTGGCGTCACCACTAGTGTCGATCACGACGTCACCAGTCAGGAAGTCGAAGAGGAACTAAAGATGCGGGGACACCCATTCAAAAAAAGCAGCCCGCATCTACTCACGTCTCACCAAACGACCCAGCAAAAAATTACGTGTCATCTACGAATACAACGAAACCATAGAGAAACTGCTTTCATAGCATCTCAGGATGCACTGCGTACTACATAAGTTTCAACCATCCAATCCACTACCTCCGCAACTCAAACAATTCAAAAAATGCAACAATTTTCAGCACACCTTCGAAAACTGTCGCAACGAATCCAAATGTGGGAAATGCAGTGTATCTCAGCTGATTTCCAGCGCAAATTTGATTCTAATAACCTGACTGCAGCAATTGCAATGATACTCACTTCCCTAACGATTTAAATTGCTCAAAATGGTAGGAGCAATCCATCTCCACTGGCAGAACAGATGAGTTCAAGTGAACTGATGAACCACCGTACCTCGTGCTGAATGCTTACAAGCTGAAAACTTTCTGCGTGCATTCACCACTGCACTACTCAAAATTCTTCCGGAACGTATATCCCTCATTACTGAAACGATAAAAACGATTTCCAGAAAGTTTCTGCGAAAACACATACTTCAAAAAAAGTTTTGCATCATCCCTGTTCCTAGTAGTCCTGACGTTAGACGTTGACTGTGGATATTGTATCACAGACAAAGTCCCTTTGACTGTTCAGAGATGTCACTAAACCAACCCAAAGATGTAAACAAGTACGCATGTTCAGCGCCTATTAGTCCAGTCATTCCGCCAGGAAGGAGGTACACGGCTCATGTTGTCTGTAGTTCAGCCATGCCTAGACGGTCAATACCGCGGTGAGATCGCTTCCGCATTGTTACTTTGTGCCAGGAAGGGCTCTCAACAAGGGAAGTGTCCAGGCGTCTCGGAATGAGACAAACTGATGTTGTTCGGACATTGAGGAGATACAGAGGGACAGGAACTGTCGATGGCATGCCTCGCTCATGCCGCCCAAGGGCTGCAACTGCAGTGGATGACCGTTACCTACGGATTATCGCTCGGAGGAACCCCTGACAGCAACGCCACCATGTTGAATAATGGTTTTCGTGCAGCCACAGGACATCGTGTTACGACTCAAACTGTCTGCAATAGACTGCATGATGGTCAGCTTCACTCCCAACGTCCACGGGGAGGACCGTCTTTGCAATCAGGACACCATGCAGCGTGGTACAAATGGGCCCAACAATATGTCGAATGGATTGCTCAGGATTGGCATCACGTTCCCTTCACTGATGAGTGCAGCAGAAAATTGTCGGAGACGTGTTTGGAGGCACACTCTCCACCGAGTACAGCAAGGTGGAAGTTACCTCCTGCTTTAGGGTGGCATTATGTGATGCCGACGTACGCCGCTGGTGGTCATGGAAGGCCCCGTAACGGCTGCACGATACGTGAATGCCATCCTCCGACCGACAGTGCAACCATATCGCCAGGATATTGACGAGGGATTTGTCTTCATGCACGACAATTCGCAACCCCATCGTGCCCATCTTGTGAATGACTTCCTTCAGGATAGAACATGACTGGAATAGATTGAAAAGGGCTGTTTATGAACGACGTGACTCACCAAACACTCTGGGGGGTCTACGCCGAATCGCGGTTGAGGTGTGAGACAATCTGGACCAACAGTGCCTTGATGAACTTGTGTATAGTATACCACGACGAATACAGGCATGCATCAGTTCAAGAGCTGGTGCTACTCCGTATTAGAGGTACCTGTGTGTACAGCAATCTGGATCACCATCTCTGAAGGTCTCGCTGTATAGTGGTACAACATGCAATGTGTGGCTTTAATGAGCAATAAAAAGGGCGGAAATGATGTTTATATTGACCTCTATTCCAGTTTTCTGTGCAGGTTCCGGAACTCTCGGAATCGAAGTGACGGAAAACGTTTTTTGATGTGTGTATATGAAAATTATGCAGGTGTGGAGCAACTCTGCAACGCGTCAGACTCATCTGGCGAAGTCTAAGATATTGTTACACTCTACAAATTTGGTAACCTTTTCACATTCACTTTCAGAAAAGACAGTGATACTATATGCTTTGTCCACGCCAATGCTTTCTGTGCTAAAGATGAGCTCCTAGAAAAGTTGATTCAGAATAAAACATTACATTTATTGGAATTAATGAAACCAAATGCATAATCAAAGACGTAAGTCTTCTAGATTACGTATATCACGGGTTACACAACCCCGAAACAGGTAGAGGAAGATGTTCACAAGGAAGAGTCACCTTCTTTCACACAAAACAACTGGCTGCTATAAGACTTGATTTACCGGAAAAACTGAACACACAACAAGCTATTGTCGTAAAAAGTAGGAAAACATAGGAAACCAATCTTCTTCGCAACTGTATACGTAACTTCCACTAGGGATCTACCAATATATGATTAAATTTCTATACTTGGCCCAGAAATCATCACAGGAGAGCTTAATGCCAGATCCACTGTTGTTGGCGAAGGAATCAACAACAAAAAAGGCGATGTACCCATTGCACCTCTAAACAACAGTGTAATCCACTTTGATAATAATTCAACTACTTTCGTCAATTACGGTGAAACCTCCATAGTAGATCATATTATTTGCACAAGGCACATGGCTAGTCACTGCAATGACATTGAAATAGGTCATAGAATTACCAGCTACCACCTCCTCATCATAAAAAAACATCTATTACCGACGTCAAAAATGGAAACCACAACTGGAAAACTTTCATCGACTCTAGAAACCTTAAGACAGAAATTTTTAAGCAAGAAATCGAACACGACAGCAATTAAGACCTTGTCACATATAACCAGATAATCGTTGAAACAGAGCAATCTGCTTTTATTAATAATGCACCAAATTAAACCATCATAGAACGTCAGGAGAGGCTGAGAGGTGGCATGCCACTCTCACACTTTAACAACACTGTCAGTCAGATTAACGTTCATAATTTAGGTCATGATTTCGGTGTTCCCCAGTACTGCATTTTCTATGTGTGGTTTATGACTGTTGTACACGGGGAAATTGTGGGCACAATGTTCTTATGATTGCATGTGTAGCCTGTAGAGAACATGTACCCAAGCGGCCATAGAGGAGGTGACGGAGAACAGGGGAGAGATGAGTTGGGGACCAAAATGCTGAGTGCAGTCACCTGCCTTTGTGAGTGACTCTGGGAAGCAGCGCCACTGAGTCGTACCTGCAGAGAGATTTCTGGCCCAAGCCCTCTCCTCCTACTACTCAGGGTCAGACAGAAGGGCGCCGGTTCATAAAACATTTTTCTTCGGCCAGTTACAGACGAGTCTGTTTGCATGTAGACCTACGTTAGAACCGAATGCGTGCACAAGACAGTTGGAAACATGTTAATTTATTACGTTCATTCCAGGGACGATGACTGGTACATCTGTCTTCCCTACGTCCTGTACGCCTATAATTCGAAGGTCCATACGGCAATGGACTTGTCATTTGAGGTGACGTACAGTAGGAGCGTCCCATCTCCCCTTGACGTTGAAAGACATGTACTTCATTCTCATTCAATGTGCACGCCTTATAAATTTTACTTATTTACTTTTTTTTGTAACGAAAGTACTTCCCATGACTTTTTTAATAGTAGGTGAATGCCTATATGTGTAGATGAGATTTTATGATAATACTCTATGCGATCAAAAGTATCCGGACACCCCATATATATATATATATATATATATATATATATATATATATATATATATATATATATATATATATTAGGTGCATTGTGTTGCCACCTACTGCCAGGTTCTCCATATGAGCAACTTCAGTAGTCGTTAGACATCGTGGGAGAGCAGAATGGGGCCCTCCGTCGAACTCACGGACTTCGAACGTGGTCAGGTGATTGGGTGTCACGTGTGTCACACGTCTGTACGTGAGATTTCCTCACTTGTAAACATCCCTAGGTCCACCTGTGACGGCGACCGGGTGGCAGAAAGTGGGTGGAGGATGCCATGTAAAAAAGACTGCTGTAAACTGAGTTATTGAGAAAACGGTGTGAAGGCCTGTGCATTCTCATGTTAGACCTGCGACGATACGGACAGCACAGCTAGTGTACCTGTCTAGAGGAGGAAAGGCTGTAGCCCCCCCCTGAGGCCAGGAGCTCACCATGTTCATTTAGCCAGTGCCAGAAACATATTTCATGGGCACGGCTATTTGGGAAGCTTAACACCATTCTTTCAGAAATTGGAAGAGGTTAGCGTGGTAAGATTCAAATGGTTCAAATGGCTCTGAGCACTATGGGACTTAACATCTGAGGTCATCAGTCCCCTAGTACTTAGAACTACTTAAACCTAACTAACCTAAGGACATCACACACATCCATGCCCGAGGCAGGATTCGAACGTGCGACCGTAGCAGTCGCGTGGTTCTGGACTACAGCGCCTGGAACCGCATGGCCACCACGGCCGGCAGCGTGGAAAGATTAGACCTCCCCGTAAATGAGGGATATGCTTTTTCGCCAAAACATGGCCATGATTACCCTGATAACGACACCTCCGTAGTCTAAAATCGTATTTTTTCGGACAAGAGATATTTGGAGTCGCTGATTGGCTCCTCTCGGCATGTGCAAAATGGAGGATTGCTCAGCAAGGGCGAGAACATCCTAGCTGTGTGTGGATTGATTACCTGGCCAATAGAGCAGTCAAGAGGTGAGATTCCCTGAATGGAGGATAGTTCCATTGGTTTCTGCACTGTGGGGGCGGTTTGGTTTTTCCTAATTCGGCTCCCGTAGCGGGGCTTCGCAGAAATTGGTCTTCCCCGAGTGGAGAACTTTCGGTCTTTGCCTAGAGGGTGAGACCTGTTGTCTGTATCTTGTAGTGGCCTAAGAGCTAGTGGCAGTTTCCAGCTGTACTGGCAGTGGAACTGCATATCACATCCCACATATCGGGCGTCATGAGGGTGAACGTATTCGTCCTGAGTCAGCCATATGACGTTTTATAATTCCAGCACACACCGTTGTGCCTGTGAGTCAGATCGATTTGGCCAGAACAGTGAACGGCTGCACCTCACCCTGAAATCTGTCGGGATTCAGTGATCTGATAGGGAAGTTTCCCGCGTTCTGATATTCAGAACGCCAGACCGCTCAGTTCGCAAATTTTCGTGGACACGTCAGAACACTACAGTTGCCGTGCGCACCGCTCCTCGCCCACAGCGCGCCGTTTCCAACTGCCGCCTGAATCAAAGTCAAAGGGCGAAACACTGCTGCGCCGGCGTGAATTTGTTAAATGGTGTTCACAGCTTGCTGTTATCAGGTGAACCACAGTTTATGGTATACTTGGTCGTAGTTTATTCCATCTGAATAAAGTTGGGCCTCACAGTGGATTCATGTCAACAAAGTCATTTTGCATTGTAAAAGAATTGATTCAAGGGAGACTTTGTATAGCTTCCGTCTCGATGAATGCTTTGCCAAACAAATACTATTCCCTTTTCTGATTTGTGTTTGTGATTTATGTATAAGCTTTATCAGCTAGTTGTACTTACAAAAGGATTAATAAAACTTGTCATTATTTTGCAAACTTAAATACGCCACTGTTCTCATTCATACTTCCTCCACGCTTCACTGTTTTTAGTTCATTGTGGTCGTACATGGGTACACAAGCAATTTAAGGCTAAGTCTTCTTAAATTAATTAATTTGATGATTAGTTTGAATTGTGAAAGTGTCCAGGAGGCTTAGGCTACAAAACTGCTATAAGAAAATGCACTAATTTCATATACAAAATTATGGATGTCACTCACGATTTGAAGGTTATCGAGAAGACAATACATTTCTTTGCGTAAAGGTAATAAGAATTAGCATCACTCATGAGTATATTTATGATTAAAGCAACCGATGACATGCACAGGCTTCCTACACGTATTCTTAACCTAATCAAAGAAAAAAGAAAATTATGTAGTTAAATTGCACCCTCAGTCCGCCGGCGCACACATGGCAAAATGACCACTTTAGGCGGACAAAAATCGATTTTCACACCTACAGATTAGGTCTAAACGTCCTTAAATTCTTCACTTCATGTAACTGGTTCATCGCAATCCCGTAAAATATCCTTAGTTATGTTGATAATAAAGGCGTGTGAGGGTCTGACAGGCAAGTTGCATTCTAAACTCGAAAGTATTATAACGTGAATTTTTTTGATCATTTCGTGCGAAAATCTCAATATTTATCAGGGAGGTGGAAGCCACAGGTGTGTTCATTAAATAGACAACGTTACAATTCATTTTTTCCCCTTATTAATAGTAAATGACGATTTTATAAAAAATATTTTCCTTAGACTTTCAAAACAGTTCCGCTTAGTACCGCTTTCTGTCCTAAATATTTACACTTGTGCATTTGTTGACTATTAGTATTGTAAATTCTAGGAACTCAAACCAACGCATTGTGACACCAGACTCTTTTCTTTACACATAGTCGAAGTGGATCAAGTCACTCTGAATTAAATATGAGGAAAATGGATGTAGATTTAGTGTTAAAAAAGGAGAACTTTTACAAACAATCACAGTCTAAGTGTGTAGAACGATTAACGACTCACATATTGCATAAATTTAGTGAATATACACAGTCAAAAGACAGTGTATGTAAAATTAAGTCAATTTTAAAAGTGTTTGACTCAAAATTGCTACAAAAGTGGAAAAAATCCAATTGGAATATGGAGAGATTTACCAAATCCAATTTAGAATGGTTAAAAAACGACTTGGTCTTGCCACATCTAAGCACTAGAACCACAAACGATGATTTCCACGTGAAAAAACCCAGAGGAAGACATGCAAAATCTTTTGAAGAGAGCTCTCAGCGATCACAATGAAGAATAGTGCAACCAATTACTGCTGAGTCAACCCCAGAGCTTTTGTGTACTGCTGCTCAATGCAGCCTTAATAAGAGTGGAAAAAGAACAGCTGCACAAGTAGTAAACTTAGCCCTCGTCACAAGCCCTCACAGATACAAACGCATGAAACACATTCACGAAAAGCCATCATATTTGGTTGTGAAACCTTACTCACCCGAAGAAGCCTTAGTCCTCATTATTGACTCTGACATGGGAAAAGTAGATTATATTTATTGATAGAAAGGGGCGAAATCTCGAGGCGCGAACGTCTATCCACCTTATGTCATGTCGTTGTTGTTGTGGTCTTCAGTCCTGAGACTGGTTTGATGCAGCTCTCCATGCTACTCTATCCTGTGAAAGCTTCTTCATCTCCCAGTACCCACTGCAACATACATCCTTCTGAATCTGCTTAGTGTATTCATCTCTTGGTCTCCCTTTACGATTTTTACCCTCCACGCTGCCCTACAATGCTAAATTTGTGATCCCTTGATGCCTCAAAACATGTCCTACCAACCGATCCCTTCCTCTACTCAAGTTGTGCCACAAAGTTCTCTTCTCCCCAATCCTATTCAATACCTCCTCATTAGTTACATGATCTACCCACCTTATCTTCAGCATTCTTCTGTAGCACCACATTTCGAAAGCTTCTATTCTCTTCTTGCCCAAACTGGTTATCGTCCATGTTTCACTTCCATACATGGCTACACTCCATACACATACTTTCAGAAACGACTTCCTGACACTTAAATCCATACTCGATGTTAACAAATTTCTCTTCTTCAGAAACGATTTCCTTGCCGTTGCCAGTCAACATATTATATCCTCTCTACTTCGACCATCATCAGTTATTTTACTCCCTAAATAGCAAAACTCCTTTACTACCTTAAGTGTCTCATTTCCTAATCTAATCCCCTCAGCATCACCCAATTTAATTTGACTGCATTCCATTATCCTCGTTTTGCTTTTGTTGATGTTCATCTTATATCCTCCTTTCAAGACACTGTCCATTCCGTTCAACTGCTCTTCCAAGTCCTTTGCTGTCTCTGACAGAATTACAATGTCATCGGCGAACCTCAAAGTTTTTACTTCTTCTTCATGAATTTTAATACCTACTCCGAATTTTTCTTTTGTTTCCTTTACTGCTTGCTCAATATACAGATTGAATAACATCGGGGAGAGGCTACAAGCCTGTCTCACTCCCTTCCCAACCACTGCTTCCCTTTCATGCCCCTCGACTCTTATAACTGCCATCTGGTTTCTGTACAAATTGTAAATAGCCTTTCGCTCCCTGTATTTTACCCCTGCCACCTTCAGAATTTGAAAGAGAGTATTCCAGTTAACGTTGTCAAAAGCTTTCTCTAAGTCTACAAATGCTAGAAACGTAGGTTTGCCTTTTCTTAATCTTTCTTCTAAGATAAGTCGTAAGGTTAGTATTGCCTCACGTGTTCCAACATTTCTACGGAATCCAAATTGATCTTCCCCGAGGTCCACTTCTACCAGTTTTTCCATTCGTCTGTAAAGAATTCGCGTTAGTATTTTGCAGCTGTGACTTATTAAACTGATAGTTCGGTAATTTTCACATCTGTCAACACCAGCTTTCTTTGGGATTGGAATTATTGTATTCTTCTTGAAATCTGTGGGTATTTCGCCTGTCTCATACATCTTGCTCACCAGATGGTAGAGTTTTGTCGTGACTGGTTCTCCCAAGGCCATCAGTAGCTCTAATGGAATGTTGTCTACTCCCTGGGCCTTGTTTCGACTTAGGTCTTTCAGTGCTCTGTCAAGCTCTTCACGCAGTACCTCATCTCCCATTTCATCTTCATCTTCATCCTCTTCCATTTCCATAATACCTCGCCCTTGTATAAACCCTCTATATACTCCTTCCACCTTTCTGCCTTCCCTTCTTTGCTTAGAACTGGGTTGCCATCTAAGCTCTTGATATTCATACATGTCGTTCTCTTCTCTCCAAAGGTCTCTTTAATTTTCCTGTAGGCAGTATCTATCTTACCCCTAGTGAGACAAGCCTCTACATCCTTACATTTGTCCTCTAGCCATCCCTGCTTAGCCATTTTGCACTTCCTGTAGATCTCATTTTTGAGACGTTTGTATTCCTTTTTGCCAGCTTCATTTACTGAATTTTTATATTTTCTCCTTTCATCAATTACATTTAATATTTCTTCTGTACCCAAGGATTTCTATTAGCCCTCGTCTTTTTACCTACTTGATCGTCTGCTGCCTTCACTACTTCATCCCTCAGAGCTACCCATTCTTCTTCTACTGTATTTCTTTCCCCATTCCTGTCAATTGTTCCCTTATGCTCTTCCTGAAACACTCTACAACCTCTGGTTTTTTCAGTTTATCCAGGTCCCATCTCCTTAAATTCCCACCTTTTTGCAGTTTCTTCAGTTTCAATCTGCAGTTCATAACCAATAGAATGTGGTCAGAATCCACATCTGTCCCTCGAAATGTCTTACAATTTAAAACCTGCCTTATGTCATAGCAGAAACAAAATAAGAATGTTACCCGAGTAACATAACAATCACGGAGACGGAAGTGCAAATAGCAGTTCAAGATATTTTGGACCACACAATCAAAAGACTTGCTCTTGTAGAGCAGGATGTACTTTTGTTACACCACGATCACACTTCAAACTCAGCGATTGAAGTTATCTACAAGTGGGACCTTTATGGTAGTGGTGGACATTCCATTTACGAACAATGTGTTGCCAACAACTCACTGTACGGGGATACCAACATAATTCTATGTGCAATAGTTCCACTGCAAATGTCAGAGTTCACAACGAATGGTAAACAGATTTCCTGGGAAAACCCTAGTCGTCCTTCGTCGAGATGTAATGGCATCATTCGCCTGCAGATTGAAAAGGTGGCAAAGGAAGCAGCAAAACTCCGTTACGAAGCAATTGAGGAACAAATATCAAGTTTGCAGCTTACTGAGGAGACCCTTGGGGATAAGTCTTACACATTTAAACATCGTGCTGTATGTACAACGATGGACGGAAAAACGTGTGATGTGCTCAGAGACACATCGTCAGCACAAGCGTGAAATGTGTGCAAGGCAACACCCAAAGAACTCAACAACCTCTTGTAAGAACAATATTCTACGACTATTTCATTTAAGTTTGGGATATCAGCTTTACACTCATACCTTAGATGTTACGAGTACTTGTTACATATATCATATAAATTGGAACTGAAGCAGTGGCAAGCAAGAGATAAAGAAGCCAAAGAAAATATAAAAAGAAGAAAAGAAGAAATAACCACTAAATTCTATTGTGAAATGGGATTAGTGGTAGACCAGCCCTGGCAAGGAGGAGGTAACTCCAATGACGGGAACACTACAAGAAAATTTCTGCAGAGCCCACGAAATCTGCGATTATAACAGGTCTAGAGCCCGAAATTATACAAAGATTTGCAAACATCCTAAGCGTTTTGTGTCGCGGATTTAATGTTAATTACAGTAATTTTAAAAATTATTGCCTCGAAACAGCAAAAATCTGTATAGAAATTTACAAGTGGTACAAAATGAGTGCATCTGTGCACAAGCTGCTAATACATCGTGCAGACATAGTTAAGGAACATCAGAAGATGTCTTGGAATCTAGTCAGAAAGAATATAAAGGTTTAAGACTTTTCCATGCAAGGAAAACGTCAAGAATACGTACCAATGCGGATATTGACAACTGGATGCTGATAGCTTCAGAGCCTATCATTGCGTCCAAGAGGAGGAGGCACATTAATAAAAGAAAACCCTTTCCTAAGGAGGTACTGTTAAAGTTAGAAGAACCTGTTGTGAAAATTCTTGAAGATAATGGTGACGAAGAAACAATGGATGATGATGAGTGATACTAACTGTCTTACTGTCTGTAAACTTTAAGTAAAATATACTAATTTGATTTTTATTCTACTTTTTCATTTTTAGCTACCTATAAATGACCTTTAAGGTTGCTAGGTACTTCCAGAATCTTGTCAAGTCTGAATACACATCAACCCTAAGCCTTTCTAAGTATAAATGCACATATTGTTTAACATATTTGAATTTTGGCCGCCTAAAGTGGTCATTTTGCCTTGTGTGCGGCGTTTGACTTGCGCTGCAGGAGCCGTCGTCACCTCTGGGACGTACCGTAACTGTGGTGATTCGCGAGCAGTAGGGGGTGATGTCACCCCTACATCGCTTAAAGCAGGAGATTGACTGACAGTAGACTGCGAAGATACTATGTCAGCTAACGCTAAAGGAACACGTTTTTGATAAGACTACGTCAGAACAGTAGCACGGCGCGAACAATCAGATCTGAGATGACCGCTTTCGTTACAGAGGAAACGTGTTCCTTCTTGCCCTGCATACATAACATGGATGCAGTAATCACAAACGGTTAAGTGGCAAGGAATATTTTTCTTCAAAGCACATCTCCACAGTCCGGATACCAATATAACACTGGAAACGATGTTATACTGACCAGCGTTCCCATCGGATATGCCGTATTACTACAAACGGATGCAATGCTGTTTTAAGAAATAATTCGTCCACTTCAGGAGGCAGGTTATAAATTCTAACCTGAGTATATTCGAGTGCCAAATTTTCAAGGAGGACTTGGCTGACGGAGCCATCGCGATGTGTAAACGACACTTTAGAACTAACTCTAGAGAGAAGCGTTCTACTTGAAAGCGATCATAAAACTTCACAAGGAATGTATACAAATCAGAATCAAAGTAAGCAGCATCTACCTGATCAGGTGTAACAGGGATAACATCAGCCAACCAATCGTGAATTTGTAGGGAGCCAGGTTGAACAAGGCGCGTACACTTGTCAAAACTGGAACGAACAGTAGCTCGACCAGGAACAAATTTAGGAGACTCGACAGACACCATGGCTCGGGCAGAAAACACCGCCACCAAGAGGAAAACGACAACAAGCTCCGCTACGCAACTACGATGTGACTCCGGCCGATACACAAACAAGACTGAGTAGCTTCGACACAAGCGGCGCTGCGGCACAGGCGGAAGTTAACTACGACCTGCTCGCTCGACGCGCAATGCGACACTGTCTTCTCACCCTAGACCACGAGCTGCGGACATTTTTAATCACTGTTTGCTGCGTCATGAGCGGATCGTCAGTGATTCTCTTTATTTAAATGTGTTGCATAATTACTTCCTCGCGCTATTTTATTTTCTCTCGTTGATGGGTGGCTGTACTGGTTCTTAGCACGTGGTCTGATTTAATGTAGCTCTCAACGGCAGTCTGTGTCTTAAAAATGATTAGTGATAATCAATGGTGCAACCAGTTTGAACTATAGTTCCGTACACACAGTTGATCAGGCACTGAATGAAATTGTCGGTTAAAGTGCGACACCCACCTGCAAAGATTCCGATACACAACTGGTAACACCACTGTTGATATATTTTGTTTAATACGGCACTTTAGAATGACATTAACAATGTCATTAATTTCCTTCATGCGACCTGCAGAAATATAGGCGAAATATCACGATAATTGCGTTTTATACTTAATATCCAGTTACGAGTTGTTCAGTTACACATAGTGCATAGACACCATAAAGAATAACTTTTCAGCAGAAAGATATTTTGTTGCTATTGATTGACATGGCACAGTTAACCTTGGTACAGAAGTTCTGCAGTTTTCATACTCAAATAAAATGCTTTTGGCGAGTATCAATGACACTCACCAGTGATCTATGAACTTCCTATTACAGCATCAGCTTAGGAATATCGCTGTCTTTTCGTGTACTTGTGAAAATTGTCTATACGTGTCGAGAGTTAGCGTGGCGCGCCCGTACGAGTTCAGTGGAGCTGTGTTAAGAGTTTGGGCACAGGTTGTAGGGTCTGGAGGTGAGGGACGCTGACCTCGATGGTCTGTTGTGCAGTTATCTTCGGTGAGATCTAGTGGTGCATTTTGCGCGAAAAGCATTGCAGCAGATATTTTGGCTGGCCTCCATAACTAGTTTCCTGATTCTAGTAGCCCTCTTCGAGAACGTTTGTGTACCATTTAATATGCGTCTGAGACTCAGACATTCTCTGAGTGGTTTTCCACTAGGTGACCACGTGGATGAGAGTATCCATTCGATTTTTTTCGTCACAATTTTTATTTATTCATATGGAAAAGAGAGCAACCTCTCACTTGCAGACGAAATCCTTTGTCATGATGTTCGGTGAAAAGCTTTTACACATGTATACCCCGCAGTCCACCTTGGGGGGCTTGGTGGACACTGTTTTGTGTGCCGCTGTCACATCCCACCTTTCCTGGTCCAGCAACGAATGATTCGAGCTTAGCTCGATTGCCGGTAAGTCTCCGATTGGACGCGAGTCGCTCTAATTTTATGTTCACGGCTCTTTCGCGGGGTACACGTAGGAGAAAGCAATACATTTGTTGACTGTTGCAGGAACGTACGCTCTCTTTAACAGCAAGCCACAGCGCGCTGGAGAATGGTTTTCTTGCATTGTCTGGCACTGGAGTTCGTTGATCAGCTCCTGACGCTTATATTAGGTACAGTTGGGACTCACATGTATTTCCAATCTGTTGCCCTTTTGACATTATCCCTTGTGATTGTGTACAACAACTAACATAAATAAATCGTGGGAGTAGATTTTCTTATTTTTTTCCACTGCTGATTTATGTGAGTGGCTGAATAATTTACTCATTTTCGTGGTAACATGACTTACGTCCAACTATGCGTTTTCGTTGCCGGTTGTCGAGTCCCTCCAGTTCTCACATCTTTATGAGCTGGTTAAATAATTTCGCCAACACGGGTGATATTTCAGGATTTATGGCAACAACTCATAACTATCCACTAACCTTTAAAAGACTGATTTAATGTTTTTGTGCGCTGCTCGTTATATTACATCCTTTCTCAGTAGTAAAGCGATGTGTATATTTCTTGTTATTTTGAGCTTCCTTATGATAACTTTGGAGATTTACAACCACGTGAAGCGTAATTTACTTGTGTGATTATCCTGTGAACTCAGTCGATGCCTGTGGAAACAGTTAACAATGCATCAATGCTCCCACTTTTCTTTCAGCTGGTAGACAAAGTAATAGAGAAATTATTGTTATTATTATTATTATTATTACAGTCAGATGCAGAACATAATTTTCTCATTTCTGAATGCTTATGTTCATCACTTGTGGGTTTGAAGACATATTGAAACGGATATTATTCTCGTACTCAGACATATGTATTTTCAGATATATTTGTTTTGTAAACAACCCCGCCTTTTCTTGCTGCACTGTAAGGCGGTTATAAGAGGGTAAGTCAATTATCATCCGCTAAGTAATTATATAATTTTATTGTCATCAAATAGGAAACGTACAAAAACATCATTTTTCGACATAGTCTCCTTTCTTTACAACGCACTTGGTCCATCGTTGTACAAGCTTCCTGATGCCCTCATAAAAGAAGATTCTCGATTGAGCTGCGAGCCAGAAATGCACCGCTTCTTTCACTGCTTCGTCCGAGGCAAATTGATGGTCCCTTAATACCTGCTGGAGTGCACCAAACAAGTGGTAGTCAGAAGGGGCAGGATCGGCACTATGTGGAGGATGATCCAGTACTTCAAATTTGACTTTCTGGAGCGTTTCAGCAGTGTGGGTAGCAGTATGCGGACGCGCATTGGCGTGCAACAACACAACACCTTTTGACAGCAATTCTCGGCGGTTGCTTCGAATTGCAGGGTTTAGCCTGGCAGTAAACATCTCACTGTAACGTACACTGTTTATTGTTGTGTCCCTTTCCACATAATGTTCCAGTACTGAACCTTGGGCGTGCCAAAAAACCATGAGCATTAGTGTTCCTGCGGACGGTTGGGTCTTGAACTTATTCTTGCACTGCGAATTTGGATCTTTCCATCCCACACTCCGCCGTTTACTCTCCTGCTCGTAATGATGGATCCATGTTTCGCCACCAGTAATGTCCTGACTAAGCACTTGTCCCCTTCTTTACCATAGCGATCCAAATGTTTTTTTGCAGATGTCCAAGCACGTTTGTTTATGCAACTGTGTGAATTGTTTTGAGACCCATCTTGCACAAACTTTGTGAAACCCAAGTCCGTTGTGATTAATTTCGTTGGTAGAATCGTGACTAATCTGCAGACGATGTGCCATTCGTCAATAGTTAATCGTCTGTCCAAGAGAATCATTTCATTTGAACGCTCCATGGTTTCTTAATTTGTTGCGGTAAACGGTCGTCCAGCTCCTTCATTGTACGTAGCACTTGTGTGGCCATTTCGGAATTTTTCAATCCATTCTTAGGCACTCCGTCGTGGCAAAACACTGTTCCTGAACTGTACCGAAGATCTTCGATGAATTTCGGCTCCTGATATGCCTTCCGACCACAAAAAACGGTTTACTGAACGTTGCTCTTCTTTGGTGCAAATAGACAGCAGAGCAGCCATGATTAACAGCACGGGAGCGATAACGAAGCTAACCTAGCACCTTGAAAATTGAAAAGATACAACAAAAAATAAACAAAGCATGCCTCATCAACGTAAAACGACAGTACTACCAAAATAAACAAAAATGTAACTATGTTGTGGATAAAAATTGAGTTACCCTCGTATTTACAAAACAAATGTATGTGTCCTTTTTGTGGAAGGTGACCATTTAAACGAACTTGTTGTTATTATCATGTATAATTACTGGTCTAATACTGTAACACAAGTATGTGTTTTGCACCGATTGTTCCAGAAGTATTTACCTTTTTACACCAAAGCATAATTTAGTAACTTTCCAGAGATGAACCTTCAAGTTCACGTGTTTAGTGACCTGTCTGTTTATCAGACTAAATTAGTAAGATTAACATATTGCTTTCTCTTGGTAACAAGCATGAGTATTAATTCAGCTGGTAAGACAGTCAATATTTGTAGGTGCCTGTCACTGAGCAACTCCTGTCAGGATTGTCTAACTAGTAATTCAGGTAGTAGATTTATTTATATACGTTTAAAAGGACCACCAGTATTAATAGAGCTTTTAAATTCAATTATTATTTTATGTAGACGCTTGCCACTTAACAACTCTTGTCAAGATTGTCTAACTAATAAATCAGTTACTAGGTTCATATGAATACATCTCTGATCGTTCCAGTCCTATTATGCAATAACCAATTCTGGCTGCTCGCTTCCGTACTCTCATAATGCCGTAAGCAGTTTTGTTTCTGTTGTGATCTTTTTCTGAACTCAGCCCCTCGCAGTTTATTAAATAATTGATCATTAGTATCGAATACTCAAGGAGGGTTGAACAATACATTTACTAAAATGATTTGCAGAAATATGGCCAGTGGGTCGTCTTACACAAACAAATACATTGTGAAGTTAAGAGAATCTACATGACACATTTTTGATATAATTCTCAATTCGCTTTCATTACATTGATGGCTAACTTTCTTTATTCGGGACTGGGAAAGGTCTATATTGACTGTAGGTATTAAAGTGGATGTCGCTTGTAAACAAATGACCGCCTACCATCGCCACGTCTGTTTCAGACCAATCCATTCTCCATGCTTTAATTTCCTCTTTCTTATTCTTAACGAATATGCAGTTCAGATATAGTTCTAGTCGTCCAAGTATTGTTTCACAGTCTAACCGTGCGTAACTCTATATTGCCAGTGTTTACGCGTTATTTCAGCGAGTACAGGTGCCTAGGATTGCGGAATAAGCTTGTCGCAACCGAACCCGTACACACAGGGTCTGCGTCTTCTGGGTAAAAAGGTTTGTGTCTTTCAGACAAACTAATGTGTCACAATAACAGCACCCACGTGCCTTTAAATTTAATACATAAAGAATGTTTGTAGATAGCAGGACATTAAAACTAGCACAACATGAACACGAAGGTGACATGCAACAAATGATCAATTGCAACGAAGAGTACTTGTACCACGTGACTGGTTATGCAAGTGATTATTACTGCAGCACAACCCCACAGAGTAGGTAGAACTAACGCCATCTACATTCTGTATACAAGGAAAGGTTACGCAGCAGGTTTATTATTCGTAATTCGGTTTTGGAATTAGACTGCAGCAGAATCGTGACCAATCGGGTCTGCAGTTTATCATTCCACAATCTTGTTTGGCCATTGATTGGCATTCCACGATTGCCACGTAAATATGAAATTGATAGGTTCAGGAGGCCTATACTCAGTACCACACAAGGTCTCAGTGGCCCCACACGACTAGAGTCCAAGTGGACTTGCTCGGGCCTACAGCATCGTACAGTAACGTCACTTATCTTGAATCAGGAAATGGGCTTGTTAGCAGCAAGGCAAGTATGTATACGCGACCACATCTGAAGTATCATGGGATTGCAGCATAGTAAACAGCACAGAGAGCTACGCCAGCAGAGGTATGACAACAATGGACACAAGAATTGTGCCACGGCAGCTTTTCAGGCGTGTCTCTCTCCTACATACTGTGTCACGAGAGCCGTATCCGCGTGTGGAGGGCTCCGAAGTGAACATAATATCGTCATATGCACACAGCCTTTGGCGTATTGGTGGAGGATGTGACTGGGCATACTGCTCAATCATTACTGGTTTGCATAGTGAAAAAGAGCAATAGTTGTGTAACTGCTCAAGCCAGTGGCACCATGATATCGTATCTAAAAAATACACTACAAAGTCGCAGGCTGCTAAACCTGCCATGACCTTCCTTGATGCTCTTGATGTTCAACACTTCTCCAGTTCAGCACGTCCTGCGGATGTATCATCCAGTGAAATTATCTGGTAAGAAGTTATCGGCAGACTGGCATGCCGTTATCACTGACCACTATGGTAATGGAGTCCATGACAGAGTAGAAGCACAATAACATACCCATACCTGTGATGCACTTCCATTACGACTCAAAACCCTGCGAGTCTTGAGCCATTGTTGCCGTCAGAGGTGGAAACTCGGTGTTCTAAAAGTCACACTTGTGTTGTGTGACCATTTCTCAACATTTCTTGTAGCAAAGTTGATGTCAGTACCCATCATTACTTGTCACAAGATGGTTCAGGGTGGCAGGAGAGAGGAGGCCGCCTAGGCGTCCTTTGGCAAGAAGCTCTGGGTGGCCTGGGCTGACACAGCAAAAATCACCACCCACGCCTTACCCCACATATACGGCTCACCGCCTCCATCAGAGTCGGACACTGCTGAGACAGCAGAGGAAAGAAGCCAGGCTTTAGTACTGTCAACTGAGGTTACTACACCTCCTGGTCCAACACCTGACTATTCTGTATCCTAAGTGACAAAATATGCTGTCTCAAATAACATTCGTGGGTAAAACTCTCATTAATGCTGCCCATTTTAGCCAGGCAGTATAAGCCACTGCCAGAAGATTTCGAGAAATGTTCCATGTCACTCACCGTCCTGATATGGTTCATCTAGCTGCCACTTCTAGATGTGGCTCCACTAGCTGTTACTGGCAGGTCCGAGGTCTGATGTTGCAGAGAGTCGAACTGGTGCCTTCAACCAGGGGTCCACTCACTGGTTGAATGCTGCTGACTCAACAACACCCAGCTGGTAGTCCAGTCTACGCACCTTGGCATGACCAGCTGATGAGTCAATGCATCCTTACTATATGCACACTTGGCTGCTGTCTCGTGCAAGCACACTAGTTCTGCAGGCTACAGTTGTGCCGCCCCCACAAGGGCTACCTCAGTGCACTGACAGGATTGTGCCTGCACCTCCTCCCTCCATGGCAGTCTGAAACTAGGCTGGCAGCCAAACTTTGCACTTCTCCACCTGCCCAAGTACTGACTCCATGGCACCTCACCTCGGCCTACCACTGCTGTAAACTGGCTGGTCTGTGAAGGCTGCTTGCTGAGTTCAGCACTCTGGGCTGACGTCTGACACCCGCTGCTAACGATAACAACTGCTATAACTAATAGAGTAAATAAATTAATCTTCTTTCACACTTCCCTGGTGTATTAACTGGCGTCCACTTGGCTCCTACACTTCTGCTGCCTAAACAATTCTCACCATCACCGCAATCAGTAGTGGGGTCCTAAGTACAAGCGCCATCTTGTTACCACTCTGAAACTTGTATGTCTTCAATTAACAAATTTAATGAAGTGTTTCTCTGCCATACTGTATACATACTGCTGCACTATAAACAGAAGTAAATTATTTTCTATGCTTTGGGTTACCTGGTTTTTAATGTTCTGCAGTATATTTTTCATACTTCAAATATGGTCACGATACAATGAGTTTCTAACATCTAATAGGACTCGACCTTACTTCCTTCACCAGCTCACTACATTATTGTAGTTATTATAAATCTCTTAGCCGGCTTTAAAATGGAAACAATTATTATCAGTGGACATTCAACTGGGTTCAAATCTTCCAACCAGGTAAACAACGCTCATAACCACTACAACTGGTAGTGTGATACCTGATTTAAGCGCCATCCTCGTGCACCACTGCAACTGGTGGAGTGTGACCTGCCATTGTGTAAGAAATGTGTGAAAGTGGAACACTGGAGTGTGACTGTTGAAGTAAGGGGTATAATGGTAAGAGATGAAGTGCAAATAATCAACTGATGACGATGGCAACCTCAAAACCACCAAACGGTATTCCTAGTAATATTTGATACTACAAGAGGCAATGTAGAAGTGATGTGTTTCGATTGGCATGTTACACAGGAAGTCCGTATGTTTGTGGCGAGTCTAGAGACAGTTAGAACTTCCGCATTAGAGATTACGTGGTGTGGCGATTTGCAGTCACAAAGATCAGCAATGTTAAGTTTCTAGGTAGAAGTGGAAAGAATCAGAGGATTGAGGGGGGGGGGGGGGGGTTGCATAGGTAAAGGGTATTGTGCAATCTTAGAGTTGCTTTTAAGTATCATGTTAAAGTAGATGTATGGAAATACTTGATGGAAATTGGGGACCGAATAGAGAAAGCTGTTGTCAGTGATGTATTGTTTCAAGGTTCATCTATGATGAACGACAAACGAATTAACTTCCACGCAATGTCATTAAAGCTCAGTTTTTGTGGTCAAATACTGGAAGGTACCAGTAAACTACTTTGGGTCAATGTAGGAACAGAATTACCTGCAAAGTTATAGTTATTGTGTGTGGTAGAAACACTGTGGAAGAACCATGAGTTGAATACATAACAAGATTTATAACTGTAAGAATGTGTATGTGAAATAGAGAGTGAACAAGTAGTGTCGACCAATGTGGATAATTTTGATATCGAAGACTTAAGGCTCTTTAAGGATTATTGATTGCCATTTTGGATGTTCTAGACAAGGATGACCTAGACAGGATACGTTGAGACTCCATCCATGCGCAAGCCACTGATACAACTGCATTACACACATGTCACATATTTTGAAGGAACGGAAGAAGTAGTCATCCAGTAATTATTGGCAGAATTCGAAGAACTTTTTAATCCTGGGGATCTATTACCAGCAATTCTGGTGAAGCATAGGATTCCAGTCGGAAACCAGTCGCCTTTGTACCATGAGCCGTACAGGTTATCCCCTCCCCCCCCCATCCACACATAGAAATGGAAGTGTTATTAATCAGCTGTCACTCAGAGTTGCATAAGTCTGTAGGGTACATCACTAGCAAATGTGGCTAAGATGTCTTCAGATAGAAAATGAAATATCGCTTTTCCTGTGATAACAGGTACCTTCAATGCGCGTATGGTTACTGACGAATATCCAGTACCCACTAATACGGAAACCCTGGAGAACTCGGCATAATATAAATAATGCTCCACATGGATTTAATCAGTTAGTACAGATGGACCAACCAAAAACTGCTTTTACAGTTCCTTGGGATCATTCCCAGTATTGGAGAAAACTGGCGAATCATGTTTCGAAGATTTTTGCATGAAGTTTTGAGCAGATTAAAACCATTGCAGTGTCTAGCGTACCTTGATGATATTGTATTTGCTGAGCATATTAAACAACATGTTGAAGACAGTTATAAAAGGTTAAATTCACCATGCCTCATCCTAAGCATAGAAATGTGCCATTTTATATTGAAACAAATGAATTACTTGGAACATGTAATTATCGAGTATGGAGAACATACCTGAGCTTAGTGCGAGCTGTGTGAAGTTTTCCAAGCACTGCAAATGACTAAGGTGGTAGAGTCCTTTTCAAGATTAGCAAATTAATATAAGTTCGCATTGAGTTTTGCTATTATGCCACGACCACCCCATTAATTTGCTGAATAAGAGTTTCGAGTTCGAATTGACAGCAGGAGGTCAAACCACATTTGAAAAATTAAAAGGGTTGCTACCAATTACTCACGTAACGGTCCCCATAGAGGTCTCTGATACATTTTAACAGTGAATACAATTGTTAAAGTCTTCTTTGCTCAACAAAAGTGTATTGTCAATCGAGCATACGAGAAGCAGAGGCTAAAACGCTAAGAAGATGAACTGTCATTTCTCAGACTCTTATATTTATTAGTACATAAAAGACCCACAACCGAATGGGCCCTTTTGACCAAGAGCAGTGGAGTCCAGGGATACTATTGGCTGATCTCCCCTGCCATCCTCTCCCCACGACTCATGTCCCGTCCCTTGCCCAGGAGTGACCTTGAATTTGATAAACACAACTGTGTCAGATGTAATCTGACAATGCTGATGTCAGCGGTATTAGGGCTCGTATCCGCCCACTGCTACACTACTGACATACCTGTCTCTGTCATCGAAACTCAGTTGAAGTCGATACTCTGCCGATTTTGAACCAATGTTGGTGTTAGAGGTTACAGCTGTCTCTTTTAGATGTCTCAATTTGCATAACCCTGAATCACCTAGAGCTATATTCACATATTCTTCTAGTACACTGCACACGCACAGTAAGTTTGCTTGAACTACTTGCTATTCTTCCGTCACTGTATTTTTAACGTCCATTGACGTTCTTTTTGCACGTGAAACGCAGTCGTGACACAACGAGTTCGTAACATCTAACGGGATTCAAGTTTCCTTTCTTGGCCACCACATTATCTTGTTTAGCTTGTTTGTTTTTTTCTAGGCGTCTACTGAGAAACAGTTATTATTAAAACTCTCATCGACTATTAACTTAGAGAACATCCATTCGCTGACATGATATTCTATCTTCTATCTTTCTCTACTCTGCGGCTTGTTTGTTGTCATAACTATCTCTGAGTACCACTTTCCCCACTTGTTACTGTACCAATGTATTTGATACTACAAATTATACTAAAGTACTGTTGACTTGATTTAATGTGATTAGTGGAGGTTTTCATGGAGCTTCTTCATGGGAAACGTATCATACGAATAACGTTCAGGTTTTAATTTTGTGGTCGTGGTTGCCATGATCTGAATATAAGCAGCTTACTGTCAGCAGACACAGCGACACAGATACGCTGACGTACACCGACAGGGGTAAACACCATAAGACCGAAATGTCTCGTAACATAAGCAATGAGGTGAGATTGCTAGAACGAATTTAACTGACTTTCATAGCATGCAGCAGGGCACTATTTTCAGAATTTATATGGGTACATATAGGGATGAACATAATGTGAAACGTTCTTCACCTGAGTATAAAAGATTTTTAGGTCAAAAAGGTACTTGCCCTCGGCGAACATACATATTCAGTTAACGAATAAATTCTATTCTTTCAAGGGAACACATGAGATTCTACCAAATACCCGTCTCTGACCTTCACAGACTGTTTTCTAGTCACAACATTCCTTGGGTTTCGGACTCAAGATTTTTCGATAGTCACGTAGCCTGAACATACTTTTTTCTTCCACATACTCCTCAAAGCTTTTTTGCTCAATAATGTTCACGTCTGCGGAGCTTGTGGCCAGCGGAAGTGTTTGAACTCAGAAGAGTGTCCCCGCAACCACTCTACAGCAATTCTAGGCGTGTGGGGTGTCTCATTGCTATGCTGGAATTGCCCAGGTCCGTCGGAATGCAGAGGATATGAACGGTGGCAGATGATTAGACAGGATGCTTACGTACGGGTCACCTGTTAGAGTCGTATCTAGGCGAATCAGGGGTCCCATGTCAGCCCAACTGCACATGCCTCCACCAGACTGCATAGTCCTCTGATAACATGCAGGGTCCATGGATTCATGAGGTTCCCTCATACCTGTAAACAACCACTCACTGGATAAAATATGAAACGAGACTCGTCCGACCAGGCAATGTTTCCAGCCATCAACAATGGAATGTCGGTGTTGGACCCAGGCGAAGCGTGAAGCTTTGTGTCGTGCAGTCATCAAGGTTAGACGCGTGGGCCTTGGGCTCCGAAAGCCAATATCGATGTTGTTTCATTGAATTGTTTGCACGCTGACACTTGCTGATGGTTCAGCATTGAAATTTGCAGCAATTTGCGGAATGATTGCTCTTCTGTCACGTTGAACGATTCTCTTCAGTCGTTGATGGTCACGTTCTTGCAGGATCTTTCTCTGGCAGCAGAGATGTCGGAGATTTGATGTTTTATCGGATTCCTGATATTCACGGTACACGCGTGAAATGGAATCCCCACTTCAGCACTACTTCGGAGATGCTCCGTCCCATCGCTCGTGCGCCGACTATAATACAATGTCCAAACTCACATAAATCTTGATAACCTGCCACTGTAGAAGTAGTAACCGATCTAACAACTGCGTCAGATACTAGTTGTCCTCATTAGGCATTGCCAACCGCAGCGTAGTATTCTGCCTGTTTACATATCTCTGTATCTGAATACTCATGTCTATACCAGTTTCTCTGGCGCTTCATTGTTATGAATGCATGTGTGTTACCGAGAAAAACAGAGTAAGCAGACAGACCTTGCTGCTCCAATACAAAATCTGTTTCTCGATGTCGCGATTTCTCAAGTGCTTGCTTCGAAGAGTTGACTGCGACTGAGACGACACCAGTATGCCAGTGTAGATAATTTTTTATTGGTGCATATGGAGCCTGAAGATGGCGTGATGAACTGCCGAAACTTGTAGCGAAAACAAAATAAAATAGTTTCTCAATCTGCACAGCTGTTCGGCGAAATTCTTTGTTAAACATTTTACTAGCTGCTGTCCCACTTCCACAATGGATCAACACATACCTTTGCGATTGACGTCTGCCTAGTAAGTCATATGTGCTATGACTTCACAAGGAAACTGAAGAACCAGTATCTAACTGCAAACGCACGTCATTTTCACACGCACAAGCAATTTCCTGTCCCCGCGCTGTACACAACCAAGTGCCCTGTCTGCGAGTCACACGCACTGCTAGTCTGTCTCCAAGGTGCCCCAGTGTGCGGCCCAGACGACACACTGTGAGCAGGCGGGCAAGTTCGTGATCGCAACTGCATCTATCGCTATGCAGTGTAGTTATTGTGGTGTCACCGCCAGACACCACACTTGCTAGGTGGTAGCCTTTAAATCGGCCGCGGTCCGTTAGTATACGACGGACCCGCGTGTCGCCACTGTCAGTGATTGCAGACCGAGCGCCGCCACACGGCAGGTCTAGAGAGACGTCCTAGCACTCGCCCCAGTTGTACAGCCGACTTTGCTAGCAATGGTTCACTGACAAATTACGTTCTCATTTGCCGAGACGATAGTTAGCATAGCCTTCAGCAACGTCATTTGCTACGACCTAGCAAGGCGCCATTATCATTTGCTATTTATCTTGTGATGCATGTACCGTCAGACCGATGTTCACCAATTATGGATTAAAGTTAAGTATTCCAGAAGCTTCATACTATTTTTGCTACTATAAAGACCTCGTCATTTTCAATACCTCACGCCATCCTGCGTGGGCTTAAATGCGAGCCTTTCGGCTACCTCATAGTGGCTTGGCTGTCTCGCCGAGTCACAACAGTTTGGCGACGAGGATGGGATTTTGCGTTCGTATCTATACAGACTGATTTACTTGTGTAATGGCTTCGCCACAATCTCCAGATGTACTGTCCGAATTTTATCGCTTGCAGAATCAGCAGACGCAGGCCTTATTGGATGCCCTTGGACAGCTCGTCCAGGGTCAACGTGCAATGCAAAACGATGCGGCAGCCGCCGCTCCACCGCTACCGCAGCCAAAACACGCAGTTGCACCACCTTTTCGTCCTTTTGATGCCGCACCGGAAAGCTGGACGGAGTGGTCACACCAATTTGGATTCCATCTGGCCGCCTACAGAATTCAAGGTAATGAGCAGCAGCCTTTTCTCCTTTCCGCCGTAGGCGTCCAGACGTACCATGTGATAGTGAAATTATTTCCCCGACGTGACATAGCAACTCTGTCCTACGAAGAAATTTTGTCTGCATTAGATGCATATTTCAAAGAATCAGTCAATGTCGTTGACAAAAGGTATACCATCTTTCATACGAAACGTACGGCTGGTCAAACTAATTGGGAGTGGGTTGCAACCTTGCAAGGCCTTACTAAGGATTGTGCTTTCGAGTGTCGATGTGGACTCCCTTATCCAGATACTATGGTACGTGATGCAATTGCACAGAACGTTTCTGATGTTCATATAAGGGAACAGATTTTGAAACTAGTCAATCCCTCCATTCAACAAGTGCTGGACATGTTGGATCGGCAAGACAAACTTGACTTTGCTCAGGAATCATTTGAAACTTCGCCACCCGTGTTTCACATTAACCGGCCGCCAGGCGCGTTGCACGGGACAGTAAACAGCCCTCGCGACCGTCCGTGCAGCTGCCACCAAGCTCTCTGCCACGTGTGCTGCGCAAGCAAGCAAATGCAGTGATGAAATCATGCCCGCGGTGTGCTACTAGACATTCGCGTGAGAATTGCCCGTCACGCCAGGCTATTTGCTTTTTTTGTAATAAAAAAGGCAATGTTCAAAGTGCTTCCGATCGGAAGCACAAAACCATTCCCGGCCCTTTGCTTCGCGCCGGAATCGGCATCGAACCAAGGATATTCTGGTCCGTGAACCTTCGCCCATGGAAATTCATGTAGTTCATTCCACTCCGCCCAGTGCCACTCTCTCTAACAGTGACTGTGTTCGTCCCTCAAATAATGTGCGTCGCCAACGCCGGAAATCCCGTCAAGTCGCAAGTGATTCTGTACCCGTGTCAGTTCTCGTTGCACGAGACAGTCGCTCTTGTCGTCAGCAGGACAATAAACTTTTTGTAGACTTGGACATTAATGGGAACGTGATACCATTCCAGCTCAATACCGGCGCTGCAGTTTCTTTGATCAATCAAGACACGTACAAACAGCTGGGCACACCTCCGTTGCGTGCCGCAAATGTTAGGCTCAGTAGTTATTCAGGACAAGCAATCCCTGTGTTAGGACAGTGCAGCCTTCTTGCAACATACAAAGGACAAACAAAGCTTGTGTCATTGTACGTCCTTCGTTCTTCTTCTGCAGTGAACTTGTTTGGTTTCAATTTGTTTCAGTTGTTTAACTTGTCTATAGTAAATCAGGTCCTATCAGTGAACCAGACTGTGCCTTCAGACAGTGTTTCTCGTCTATGTGAAGGGTTTGCAGACATTTTTGCACCGGGCCTTGGTTGCGCTAAGACCTATAAAACACATTTGGAACTGAAAGTAAACGCGCAACCGAAATTTTTCAGAGCGCGCAATGTTCCCCACGCATTGCGTGATGAGGTCGCAAGAACATTACACGATTTGGAGTCATAAGGTGTGATTGAACGTGTGCAGGCTTCTCTCTGGGCATCACCCTTAGTCATTTTGCCAAAACCTTCCGGAAAATTGAGACTTTGTGTGGACTTAAAGGCAACAGTGAATCCACAACTAGTGACTGCAACTTATCCTTTACCCCGCCCCGAAGATCTTTTTGACAAACTGTGCCCAGTTAAATGTTTTTCAAAGTTGGACCTAGCAGATGCGTACTTGCAAATACCGGTAGACGAAGAATCCCAGCGCGTTTTGGTGGTTAACACGCATCTTGGTTTCTACCGATTCAAACGACTGCCTTTCGGGTGTGTATCTGCCCCAGCATTGTTTCAGTAATATCTACAAACTGTTTGTGCGTCGGCCTCTACTGCAGCAAACTACCTGCACGATATTGTGATCTCCGGAAAGACGGAAGAAGAACATTTAGCCAATCTCAGAACATTATATCAGGTCTTGCGACAAAATGGTCTTCGCTTGCGGAAGGATAAATGTGTGTTTTTTGCTCGTGACTTACCCTATCTGGGACACGTACTCAATGCCCAAGGCATACATCCCAGTCCAGAGCACCTCCGTGCCATACAAGACTTTCCTTCGCCGCAGAATTTGAAGCAGCTACAGAGTGTGCTGGGAAAAATAAATTATTATCATCGCTATGTGCGCCACGCCTCTTCCATTTCAGCTCCGCTTCATCGCTTACGCCGTAAAGGTGTTCCGTTCGTCTGGACGACGGAATGCGAACGCGCCTTTCGCCAGTTGAAATCGGCGTTGCTTTCCAATACATGCCTTACGCCATTCGATCCCCAGAAGCCCCTTTTGTTGATGGTGGATGCATCGGATTTCGGGATCGGTGCTGTGCTTGCGCACAAAGATGGATCGCACGATCGTCCTATTGCCTTTGCGTCCAAATTGCTCTCGTCTGCACAAAGAAATTATTCACAGATCGAGAAAGAAGCTTTGGCTCTCGTATTTGGTGTTACAAAGTTTCATGATTTCCTGTATGGTCGTCACTTTACCATCATCACAGACCACAAACCTTTGACATCGCTTTTTCATCCGAACAAGCCTGTACCTCCACGTACAGCGCAGAAATTCATTTGCTGGTCTATTTTCCTCTCGCAGTACCGCTACGATATCTTGTATCGGTCCACTGCTAAGCACGGAAACGCCGATGCGTTGTCCCGTTTGCCTGTTGCTGCGGATAGAGCATTCGATTCCTCCGAACTTGCTTGCATGTTTATTGATTCGGAAACCGATGACGTGGTCGAATCGTTTCCGATTGATTTTCGTCGTGTAGCTGCAGCCACAGCTGCAGACCCTGTCCTTGCTACCGTTCTGCGTTTTGTTGCTACGCAATGGCCCCTGTCAAAGTCACGGATCGGGGATCCGTTGGTTCGCCGATTTTTTGCTCACAAGGAGAGACTTTTTGTACGACGTGGTGTTTTGCTGTTGCGTTCTGATAATGATCAGTCCAGGGTCGTGGTCCCACGTTCGTTACAGTCCTCTGTCTTACGGCTTCTCCACCAAGGACATTGGGGTATAGTGCGAACGAAACAACTTGTTCGTCAGCACTGTACTTGGTTCGGAATCGATGCTGCGATTCGAATATGTGCTCTTCTTGCATGGCGTGTGCCGAACAACAATCCGCACCACCGCGGAAATTCTTTGCATGGCCGAAAGCCACTACCCCTTGGCAACGCTTACACATCGATTTAGCTGGTCCATTCTGGAATTCTCGATGGTTAGTTGTGGTAGATTCATTCAGTAATTTTCCTTTTGTTGTCCGGATGTCTTCCACGACGTCATCTGCCACCATCCAAGCGTTATCCGCTATCTTTTGCATTGAAGGTCATCCACAGACTATTGTTTCCGACAATGGCCCACAATTCATGTCCGCAGAATTTCAGTCATTCTGCAAGGCCAATGGTATTCAACATCTGCCGTCCGCGCCGTTTTCGCCGCAGTCAAACGGTGCCGCTGAACGATTGGTCCGGACTTTCAAGTCACAGATGTTGAAGTTCAAAGAGTCGCATTCTCGGGAGGACGCGTTGTTGCTCTTTTTGTCATCGTATCGCTCTCAGCCCCGAGATGGTCGCTCGCCGGCTGAGTTGCTCCACGGTCGTCCTCATCGCACCTTGAGGTCTTTGCTACATCCGCCGCATCAGGTTCCTGTGCAGCGGCAGACACCTGCTTTTGCTCTGGGCGACGTTGTCTACTATCGCAACTATCGAGGTTCACGGCGTTGGCTCGAAGGGCGCATTCTTCGCTGCCTCGGCCGCGCTATGTATCTGGTTTTGGGGGCCTCTGGTGAGGTGCGTCGGCATCTCAATCAGCTGCGCCTCTGTCGTCGCACGGGTTCTGCCGCTCCCCGTCTGCTTTCAGCGACGGTGCCGTCCGGTCAGCGCCCTGGGGACCCATCTACTGGCTCGCCTCAGCCCCAGGTGTTACCGACGCTGCCTTCAATTTTGCCCCAGGCGACGCGCCGCCGCCTGTTCTCTCGCCGGCGACGCCCGCAGTGGACGCGTTGCTGCAACCGCCGGGCGCCTCCCTGGGTCACGCGCCGCCGATCGCTTCCCGTGACCAGCTGTCCTCCGACATGGAACTCTTGCCCGCTCCGGACCACATGGCGTCTTCGCTCGTCGGGTGCCCCGACCTGATGGAGGTCGACCCTTCGGCCCCTCCTGTCTCTTTACGGGCGCATACACCGCATGTTGGCGTGCACCCTGGACTACGTTTCAGGCGTTTCCTAGCTCCCCTCGGACCGAATGGCAGGGTGCGGGTGGCACAGCCTCGCCTGTTGTTAGGCTCCCCACCTCGTCACATACGTCAACATGGGGTCCTCCCCACGGCGGGCGGAAGCCTTATAACACAACCGTACGCCGATATGCGGGGGAGGAATGTGGTGTCACCGCCAGACACCACACTTGCTAGGTGGTAGCCTTTAAATCGGCCGCGGTCAGTTAGTATACGTCGGACCCGCGTGTCGCCACTGTCAGTGATTGCAGACCGAGCGCCGCCACATGGCAGATCTAGAGAGACGTCCTAGCACTCGCCCGAGTTGTACAGCCGACTTTGCTAGCGATGGTTCACTGACAAATTACGTTCTCATTTGCCGAGACGATAGTTAGCATAGCCTTCAGCTACGTCATTTGCTACGACCTAGCAAGGCGCCATTATCATTTGCTATTTATCTTGTGATGCATGTACCGTCGGACCGATGTTCACCAATTATGGATTAAAGTTAAGTATTCCAGAAGCTACGTACTATTTTTGCTACTCTAAAGACCTTGTCATTTTCAATACCTCACGCCATCCTGCGTGAGCTTAAACGCGTGCCTTTCGGCTTCCTCTCATAGTGGCTTGGCTGTCTCGCCGAGTCAAAACAGATATAAAACTGGCCCAATTACTTAATAAACATTTTTAGTTCTTCTGAAGAAGCGAATACATTCTCCCGCCCATAATCTAAAGCATACGTTGGATCCAGACAAATAAAAACATGGACTGTTTATGACTGAACTTCTTTGGGGGACGTCTCTCAAATGGAATGTCCCCCTACGCAACGTAGAGACCTTTAGACAAAAATCGATGCTCTTCTGTTCATTACAAAATATTGCCTATCACTCTAGACTGAAGCATGTTATAGCAAATTGTCGTAGCATAACGAAATTGTAACATACAAAAATTAGTGTCACATGTGTCTATACTTTGCCTTTATGACGGCTTTTATTCAGCTGGGAACACTTTCAATGAAACGCCTTAATGTCTGTGGGGAAATGGGAGCTCAGTCTTCTGTAACAACGAAAACCAGTAATTTTGGCTGCTTAGCTTTGGAGCGAATTCAGCGTTCTAACTCATTCCACATCTGTTGCATTAGGTTCATGTTAGTCTCGAGGCGGCCCAGTCCATTTCAGGAATATTATTGTTCAGAAATCGTTATTTCATAGTAGTTCCTTTTTAATAAGATGCGTTATTGTGTTGATAAAACAATCATTTCCTCCGAACTATTCCTCACCTGCATAATATCTTGATATCCTTACGTATTTAGTGTCTTCTTAAGTGCAATAACGGGACCAAGCCCTAACTACGAAGAACAACCCCACGCCATAAACCATAATCACCTTCGTACTTCTCTGATGACGGCTGGAGTAAACCACTGCAGATCCCTCGTTTCCAGTCGTCCACTGCTCAGTGGTGTCGCCCTTTGTATCGCTTCAAGTGCTGCTTAGCCCTGATAACAGAAATTTGTCGACCATCCCACTCCAATAGTTCTAGTGTCGTCTGCGGCTTGCTACGATCTGAAACGTAAAGTACGTGGGCAACGAATCATTTCATTAATCATCAAAAACTATGTTGTGCAGAAAAAGTAAGGCTTACCTAGTTGCTAAAAGGCAACTGACACGCGCTCAACGTCCAAAAAACACATAATAAAGGTAGCTTACACTATGTCTAACGTGAATTAGATGCTGGGCAATACAGCATACAAAATGGATACTATTATGGCAGTAATGAGGAAAATTCCACTGCCCAAAATGATATACTTCATGCAACAACTATGTGTTGCAAAAATAAGGATTGATCCTGTGTATAATCAATAGTATGAGACAACTGACCTGTTTTACACTCTCACTCGCTCAGAATCGTAACACGTGACTCAGATAGCTCACACTGCTATGATGGCCATCGTGGACAAAAGTACTTTTCTGCAATACACTCTTTGTCATGAGAGAGTCATTGTCTCACCGGGATTTCCTGTGGTTTGCAATTAAAAATTGAAGCTTCACAACAATTTTTTTCAAAAATGCGTATTAACAGACCATGATACACAACAAATTTAGAAGAATCCCTTTCATACTTTTTTCATGGAATCTGCCATCCGATGCATAAGAAATTTCTCGTAGTGAATCCACTCTACATTTTTTTATGAGTAGACCAACATCCACCTCTCGTGATAACATAAATAAATATTAATTAAAAAACTTGTTTTAACCAGGTACGCTTTTATTTAACGTAGAGCATCTTTCTTGCTTCTAGAGAGGAAGCCTGGACGTTTCTCTAGTCGGAGGTAAGTCCTAAAAGAAACCTATCTCAACAGATCCTAGCTTGGCTCTTTCTATAGTTATCAACATGTCTCTCAATTCGATTGAACGAAAGATAAGACTTAAAACTCAGATGTTGAAACTGGTATTGCTTCTAAAATGACAACCTAAAGCTGCTGACACTGTACTGGAAAAAACTTTTACACTTATTTCTGAACCGCTAGAGGGATTGGGAGTACTAATCGGATAGGAGAATAAGACATACTTAGACAAATGAGAAGAATTTTTTGTTCTTATGAAAAATGAGATTATGGTGAGGAAGGTGAAGTAGAGGCGTGAGCAAAAATTGTATTGGATGCATGGGATGGGCTGGCAACATTATTTTTTTTAGCAAACTAGCATCAAATCTAACCTACAGCAAGAGTGTGGATAATTGGCGAGTCACCAGTAGATGCCTATGGGAATGGTTTAATCATTCACAATACAGGCTACTCGAAAGCGAGAGGATTATATAATTTATTGTTTAAAAATTAGATCTATCAAAACGAGCTACTCAGCACTAGAGGTTTAACATCTTTAGCAACGCCCATAAGCTGAGTTGTCCCTTTCGCAAAGCATTACGTTCAAATTGTAGCTATAAATACTCTCAGATCGTGAAGCCTGCATTAAATAAAGTAGGTGTATCAAGAGTGAGATATACATATCGGTAAGAGAGGGGACGAAAATGCGCTTGAAGTTAGCGGTTGAAAGAGTCTCCGACAAATTTGTAGAACATATCAGTTTTGTTCACTGGAATAATTTGAATGACTTGCAATTAGTATCCTTACTAGCTTCTAAAACAGTAGGCATTAATTCATGCGATAATCAAATAATATCTACCGAAGAATAACTTAACAAAACATTGATTATTGCTTAAAGGTTTTAATGTATGAGAAGATTAGTATCGGAAACAGTCCCCCCAAGTACTGAAGAAGAATTAAAAAATAAAAAACGTTGGAGTCAGTGCTACTGAGTGTGTGGAGCGACGCAAATGAGCGAGTTCACTTCAGATGACACCCTGCAACATAACAGGTACGTGTAACCTTATCTCTTGCAAAATGCCGTCATGATTATTACGTGCAGGATTTTTTTACTCTATAAGACAAGTAAATTTTGGTGTGTCTCACACGAAAAATTTTTTAATGGGGAATATCTCTTACGCTTCTGTAGAGGCTTGCGGTTGTGAGAAGCAGCTGAGTGCAATAAGCCTTTCCAATTTTCAGCACTGGTTTTTTTCTTACTCTTCGAAAAAAAGACACATATAACTCAGCTTACTTAGGTTAATCTCTTTCCTCATACTTGCTGTTTATGGGAGACAGGTATTTCCAGTAATGTTACTGTGTGATTATGATCCAGTAGACAAGATAAAGAATATCTGATGATTCAGGGAAGGATGCTATAAAAGTTGGGAAAAGCTCTATAGAAAGCTTGGTGTGGGAGCTGAGCCATCATTGATATCATCACCACCACCAGAACCACCACCACAACAACAACCGTCATCGCAGCTGTCATGAGGGTTTTACACCCTAATCATACCTGTCATCATAGCTCTTGCTGCTGTGGAACCAAAAAATATAATCGTGAAACACGCACACACATATGCAATTTAATAACTCATGCAATGGTTCAAATGGCTCTGAGCACTATGGGACTTAACAGCTATGGTCATCAGTCCCCTAGAACTTAGAACTACTTAAACCTAACTAACCTAAGGACAGCACACAACACCCAGCCATCACGAGGCAGAGAAAATCCCTGACCCCGCCGGGAATCGAACCCGGGAACCCGGGCGTGGGAAGCGAGAACGCTACCGCACGACCACGAGATGCGGGCTAACTCATGCATGTCTTATTTTTATTTAGTATGTATTTTACTATTAACAATATTACTGATCACTGGTGTTTGTTTCCTCATTTAATATCACAGAATATACGGTCCTCCTGATCTAGCATCATCATCATCGTCATTATCATCATCGTCCTCAGCTAGTGATCAAGTAAAACAGAACTTTATGCTACTATAAATAATGATGGAGGCATGGAAACCAGCGATGGACCTCTAGAATGTGTTTGTGAGCATTCGCCTTCCAAAAATCGAGTACTAACTGCCGTAATACTCAGTCATGATGGGTTCAAAGATCCGAAACAGTTTCTTGTCGGATGTCCCCAGATTTTCACTGTCAGAGTTCAAGAGCCGAATCGATAACTGAAGATGAACGTCACATTACTCTGTAAACTCCTGCTGCCCAAGACAGATGACATTACGGAAATGTAATCTGAACACGAAGAGCACACCTCTATTGGTTTTTGATGACATTAGTGAATGGTACTCATCCAGTGTCTCAGTGTGACTTTTGAAAAAAAGGAGACTTTCAACGTTCGTCATTCAGCCTGGGAACGGAAGAAAGTTATTCTACTGGACGTTAACATCAGTGAAAATAAGGGTTTTACGCAGGAGTACACACTAAACTGCCGAAGGTAATAGCAAATAATCATACATCCAGTCAAATGATAATTCATGATTTAAGATGCCCATTCTAGCAGGATTATAACCTATAAGACAAGATGCACATCGTGTCTCTAAACGTATCCTATATGCAGATAAATTAAACTTGGCCAACTAACTATTCCTTATGGAGTTGAAACATGTTCGAACAATAGACTAAAGAGGTGCTTATAACTGTCTATCGCATCCAGCACTCAAATTATGATAGGATAATTGTAGTAGATAAACGAAAAAACACAGAGATCGGGGTACATATTACAAAACACCGTCGCGCGGAACTTGTTGTCTGTTAATGTTGCTGAATACTGATAACATAGATACATGTCATTTGAGTTACATAAACAACCTGTAGACCTGTGCAAAGACTAGCACTAATTCCTGTCATCATTATATAGTAATATTCTAACGCTGCCTGTGGTGTTTTTATTCCGAGGAAAAGTCATATCCATAAGTAGCTGAGAAAAAATGTATGTGTGACGAATGTACAATTTTAGGTTTTAACTTGAGTTTGCAACCTCCTTTCAAAGAATTTATTGTATTGCTCAGTGATCGATTTAAAGAAAGTGTCATTTGAGAGAATGGTTTCCAACCGTTTGCTTCCGAACCACACGCCTGGGTTCCACTGAAGTGACTTGGCGGAGCTGTTATTTTTATGCAAGTGAATCATGTGAGACGATTTCTGATATGATTATGGCCGCCCGACTACAATTAACAGATTTTGGATACGGAATGGTAGTTGGAGTTTGACGCATGGGAAATTGTTAGGAAATTCATTATTCCGAGACCCACAGTGTCAAAAGTGTGCCGAGAATACCAGATTTGAAGGATTGACCCTCACCATCGGCAGTGCAGTTGCTGACGGCGTCCACTTAACGACCGAGGCAGCTGCGTTTGCGTATTGTTGTCGGTGGTAACAGACAAGCGACAGTGCGTCAAATAACCGTAGAAACCAATGTGGGCTGCACGGCGAAGCTATGTGTTAGAATAGGGCAGTGACATTTGGTGTTAATGGGCTGTGGCAGCAGACATCCGACGCGAGTTCCTTTTCAAACACGACGACGTCATCCACAGCGCTCCTCCTGGGCTCGTGAAAATATCGGTTGGACCCCAGACGACGGTAAAAATGTGGCCTGGTCAGATGAGTCCCGATTTCAGCGGTAAGAGATGTTGATATTGTTCGAGTGTGCGCAGACATCACGAAGCAATGTACAGCAAGTCGTCAACAAGACACTGTGCAAGCCGGTGTTGGCTGCATAATGGCGTCGTAGTCGATACTTACATGAAGTGGACTGTGTGCGTCCTCTGGTCCAATTGAACCGATCATTGCCTGCAAATGGTTAAGTTCGGCTACTCAGAGACCATTTGCTGTTATTCGTAGCCTTCATGTTCCCAAACAACAATGGTACTTTTATGGATGACAGTGCGACATGTTACGGAGAAACAAGTGTTCGTGACTTGTTTCAAGAACAATCTGCACAATTGGAGCGAATGACTGGGCCACCCACATCGCCTCATGTGAATCCCATGGCACATTTTGCGATATAATCTAGAGATCAGTTCGGGAGAAACTTCTGCATCGGCAACACCTTGGCAATAATGGACGACTACAGAGGCTGCTTGCCTATATTCTTTTGCAGGGGACTACCAATGACTAGCTGAATAGATTACACATCGTGCTGCTGCTCTACGCTGGGAAAAAAGGAGGTCCTACGCCATATTAGGAGGTTTCCCATGACTTTCGGCACCTCATTGTGCACTGTAAGTAGCGAGACTGCCATTGCTCCAGAACCAGAGGGGCAGACAAGAGGGCCAAACACTGAGACTGTGAGCTCGGAAACAGTCGTATTTAGGCAGGATATAGCGTCATCGCAGCCAACGATGCAGTCGTTTGTCCTCTGTATCTAAAGGTGTCAGTGGACTTCTCACGGTCGTGCTGACTCAGTTATTGTCAGTTCCCCATGGCTTCGGAATTTCCATCAGTGCCACCACGCCGTGGAGCAGCTGAACTCAGAGGTTGTGGTCCTGTAGTGCAAGACTCGCAGAATGAGCCATTAGGTGGAGTCTGCACTTCTTGATTACAGCTCGGCTCAGTGTGGAAAAGTTTTCCTCTGCAACTTTGCACTCCTTCCTTGCCCCAGATTTTCTTGTAACTCACAGCATGAGCCAGATCTGGTTCCTTGGTACCAACGCCAAGTAATAACATCAAAAAGTTATAGACGCACCGAGGAACTTAATTTGACGTGCACCAATATTCACTCCATTGACTTTTCCCATACAACATTAGGGAATGTGTCTGTCTCTGAGCTCGGCTGTGTCTCAGTCTGGGCTGGGTTGCTCCCTCTGTCTGGCAGTGACAGGTGAAAAGCTGAACTGACACAAAGTAACCGATGAAAAAAAAAAGTTTAAGAGCTCTAGTATTTATATTTCTTTGCAATAAAAGAAATTGTGATGTGACATATAGTGACGAGACAGATGTGCACAAACCATGTGAGAAATCAGATTTAATGTGGACATTAAATGACAAGAGCATACAGAGGATAATTTCATGCAAAATTTATTGCAGCTGCTGGGATAACTAACCGGAGCTGATTATTGATCGCATGTGTACTGAAGGAGGGTCATTGGGCTTAATGTTAGAAATACTGAGGTATGTGTGAGCAAGAAGATTAGTGAGGGGGGGGGACATAAATTATTACTATAAATCGCAGCATTTCACACTTTAAATACAGTCATTTATGTATGTATTTAATGCTTATCTTTGACCTTGGAGTCAATTTAGTATGAAGCCAGATTTGTGTATGAGCAGGTAAATAAAGCTTAACTTTGAGATTGTTAGCCCTTTAATGTTATTTCTGTGTATGTAAATAATGCAATATGACACCATTTTTATGATGGGAATAATGAATATCTCTGACTCTCAAGTATGTTATGAAAACCTTTGACTATCAAGTGGAAGTCACGAAATTTTTATCATATAAAAAGGAAGTGTGCTTTGGAAATAATGTAATTTGACACCATTTTTAAAAAATCATGTAAATACTACACTCTGATTATTTCTCAGTAATTTATTAAAATAAGAAACCATTTTGATGCGGTTGTGTGTGAGACAAGAAATTATTACTTTGCAAAAGGGACAATGGACATGTATAAGGTATTTATAGATTTGATGTTTACGTATAAATTATACTTAACTTTGTCCTTGAAATAATTTTTTAATATTATACTTGTATTATGTTTGAATACACGATCATCTTTGAGTTCTCATAGAAGTGATTGAACTAGACAACATTTATGTGCATCATAACCATTCGTAGACAACAGTAATTATACTTCCATGTTTCCATACCGTTTAGCGTTTACCCTTAATCATTTATTGTTTATCGTTTAGGATTTCCCATATCGCGTTTACTGTTAAGCACTCAGCGTTCACCATTTAGCATTTAGCGTTTACCGTTAACCGTTTAGAGTTTACTGTTTACCATTAGGCCTGCGGTACACCTTCACCTAAAATGGGATGCTAGTTCCTGCAAATGGTTTGCGCTTTGGGACTGTTAACTGTGTGGTGATACATACAATACCGGCCGTGTTCAATTAGAGAAACATTACTGCTGGAATCGAGGAAAGCACAAGCTAGTTCTGCAGCAAGGAGACGCTCTCTGTCAACGGCGTGTACCTTACGTCAGCCATTCGGAGGCGAGTTGCCACTGAAGTACCTCAAAACGTCTCAGCTGCGTCACTTCCTCGGCTGCGACTGCTCACAATGCTCAGAGAAATCACCGAACTTATCACAGTCAAAAAACGTACTCCAGGACTAGTCCTGCATTCAGTTGTGGCAGTAGAAACGGCTGTAGTACGTAGCCTTCCCACCTCCTCCCCCGAAAAGCAACCCACTTTTCGTCATTAAATCGCATATTCCCAATCTCCGTAACCATTTTATCTAAACTATCAAACGTGTGTGACCCGGTTTCCGGCGTATTCCTTCCGAAACATTAAGTACTGCCTTTTCTTCAAAATTTCTAAGCAGAGCGCCATCATTACCGTATGGGCACTCTCAATAGAATCCCCTAAAGATCCGCTCATCGCTCGTACCCCTAAAAAATGCCGCTCATTGAATTTCTTTAGTCTATGGGTTCCAAATTATCAAAGACAACTTTCCTCCAGACACCCCTAGTGAGCCAACACACTGCAGAACTTCAGCAAATAGTCCACTTAATTAGCAGACTGATAGTAGCTAAATAACGTGGAACGCAGCACTATATTTAATTGGCATCACATTGGCCTTGCAGTTAACCACAGTATTCTAGCATTTGGTCGTATCTAGACGTATCTAGACGTATCAGGGGTCCCATACCACTCCAAACGCACGTGCCCCACACCATTACAGAGCCTCCACCAGCTTGAGAAGTCCCCTGCTGACATGCAGGGTACATGAATTTATGAGGTTGTCTCCAAGCCCATACAAGTCCATCCTCTCGATACAATTTGAAACGAGACTCTCAGCCATCAATAGTCCAATGTCGGTATTGACGGGCCCAGGCGAGGCCTAAAGCAGTTATCAAGAGTACACGGTTCGATATTCAGCTCCGAAAGCCCATATCGGCGATGTTTCATGGCAGGCTGACACTTGTAGATGCCTCAACATTGAAATCTGCAGCATTTTGCGAAAGGGTAGCACTTCTGTCACGTTTGCGAAAAGGCAGAAGCATAGGTGTGGACATGAGAACGTGGATGGATACATCTGGAACTTACCATCTGCGTTGAGTTTAGCTATTTTTTTGCGTTTATTAAAATTGCTTACAGTCTTATGAGTGGAGTGACGGATTGTAATGAATTGTCGGTAAGGAGTGAGTTCCGTGCGTAATAATGGTTAATGTAAGGATTCATTTTAATTTACTTTGCTTGAGGAAGCTGACCAATGACAGCGGTCCTTCTGAGGTGTGTGGCAGGGTGATAGTAGTCCCTGTGCTCAAGTTGCTGTGAGGGTGGAGGAGGTGCCCGTCGCGGCCGCACTGCATCTCTTCGCTTGGAGCGAAATGGAGGCGCCACGAGATCAGCACCTGGAGGGAGGAGTTCTGTCTGCAGGGGAGAGCTTGTGGCGGTGATCAGCCGTCAATGCACGCTGAGATTAGTTACCAAGACTTGGGAACTGAGAAATGACGTGAGGAGGCTGGAGGAAGTGTTTCATGTCTTCAACGAGGAGCCAAGACCAGGGGTGTGCTCGGAAAAGTTTCAGGGAAATGCGAAAAGCTACAGAAACCTTATGAACGATTACGGGAACACATGCAGCAGCCAGTCAAAGTTATACAGCATTCGCGATGTCGATGAAATAAAGGTTGGCTATTTGCTTGTTGGAGAATTTTGAAGAGTGTTTTCGATATGGAAAACACCACTGACCTCTAAGAGTTCAACGGGAGTGTAGAGGCAGTGAAGAAATTGGCAGCGGGTAGCACGTCATTGGTCGAGTGGCACACCACGCAGATAACACGCTAGGAACGTGACTTCTTCAGCAATACGCGTATGTTACGGAAGGTGCAGAGCGAAGTGATGGAATATCCAAAGATATCAGGGGCGGCCATAACTAGCGATAGGGGAATCATACAAGCGCTGGTGGATGTATTGGCTGTGAGAGTGAAATGGCTGTTGTAATCACTAGTGGACTGCATTTGGGACACGTGGGTGGTGATGACGAGCTTGTAGGAAGCTCTTCAGCAGATGTCACATGGGCAGCTGAGTCCATTTGTGTTATCATCAGAGCAATAGTTTTGGAGCTACGAAAGGTGCGAGGGTTACTTCCGCCAGACTTGGGGCTGATTACAGATCTCAGGGACAAGGCGACTGGAACTGAAAGGTGCGTTGTTGATTAATGGGGACGCATATGACATAACAGGGAAAATATTCCATCTACCAGCTATGCTCATGGGGACAACCAAGCTGAATGTAAGAAAGGCGCAGTTGTAGCGGCTAGAGTAACCGCTAGAGGATCTTCCGATGCGAATTTCAGCCTCCTTCAGTAACACACTGATTTCAGAACGTATCCATTCCCGAAACGACTCACAGCTATGTAAGAAGGACGGATTTTAGAAGAGCTGTTGATGTAGCATGTGCAGGAGAATGGGGCAGAGGAACGACCAAACTGCGACCATGCGCATAAGATACCTGGTACTGTTGTGATTATGACGCTACTGTTTGTAGACTTCATCTTCCTATCTGTAAACCCACCCATAAGTGTGATCCACTGGTAGTATACATTCTCGTAGAATGGATCCCTGGGTCTCGAAGGTGAGTGCATGGGAAATATTGTACCGTGTGTGTTCATGAGGAATGTGTTAGGATAGAAGGCCCTGAGCACGCTGTGTGCTAAGGTGAAAGAATTGCCAAGGGCACAAGAAAAGCAGGATAATAAAAGTAGAATGTGATATGCGTTCCAAGAGATCCAGTGGCCTGTTAAGTCAAGAAGTAAATAAATAGTCTAAGAAGAAATATGATGAGTTATGATAACATGTTAAATGCAGTCTCTAAACCGTATCGTATAAGCCACCAGATACTCTTGTGATGGGATTTTTTTCTGTAAAATGTGATATGGTATTCGCTCGATGTCGTAATCTTAGATGTAAATCTCTTCCAAATGCGGGCCCAGAAGCTATGTCTCACTATTGCAGTGGGAAGTGTAGTGCCATTACTATTTTGAGGGCAAATCTGTGGGAGTCTGGTGGCAAAGCTTTGCTGCAAATGATTGCTGCTGGCATGTGCGTGGTTTCGGCGTTTTATTTACAGTGACAGGGCTGTTTATCTGTTTATCCAACTTGAGACGGACCAGGCTTGGCGCTGAAAAATCTGCCAGCACAACCGTAACATAAGGTTCCTGCATATTGGCAAGGAATTTCCTCCACTGTCAGGCTTCAGTGGTGTCCAGAAAGCGAATGAAAACGGCGCATTGTGTATGACAGGTGCACTGCTGGCCTGTAGCACTAGCTGTCGTTTTGAAGCCAGCAGTGCCAGCAGAACACGCAGGCTTCACCCTCTGAGGGGACGATGTGGAGCCGTCAGCAGCAGCCACAAGTTGGGGCCTCTCTCTCTCTCTCTCTCTCTGTCTCTCTCTCTCTCTCTCTCTCTCTCTCTATATATATATATATATATATATATATATATATATATACCTTGCTGCCACGGCGGGGTGGGGCTATCCCAGGCTCATTTCGTCTTTGGGATTGGTGCCCGCCCAGGGCTCAACAATGGCAGCCGCTTTCGGCACTGTCTTAAGGGGAGTGGCCGCGGCACCCACCATCATCCACGAGGACATAGCCGCCTGTTGAGGAAATGGCTATTGCTGGGAGTATGCCATCTGTCAGCGAGCGCAGCGGAGGCAGTGTGACTACGTCATAACTCACATAACGGTGCAGTAGGCACAGGCGTCATCAGTCCTGGGTACACGTCTCACAGCCAGCCAGCTGCCTCCACGCCGGCCACGCAACGCCCACCAGGATCTGAGTGAAGTAAATCGTTTTTTTTATTTTTTCATAGCTGTGTTTCTCTGAGTTGCCGTTCGGTTCCCGGCTGGGACGAGGATTTTCTCCGCTCATGGACTAGGTGTTGTGTTGTCTCCATCATCATTTCATCCCCATTCGGCGCGTAGTTCGCTCAATGTGGCGTCGAATATAATAAGACCTGCACCAAGGATGCCGGACCTGCCCCGTAAGGGGCCTCCCGGCCAATGACCCCAGACGCTCATTTCCATTTTTTCTGAGTTGCCACCCACCTGCAACCTCGCCACAACCCTGCACCACACACCTTCTCCCACTGAAGCCACCACATTCCTCCCGGGGTTTACTTCAGTATCTATAAGCATGGGATATTACCTTGCTCGTACACTTGCTAATATTTTACAACTCAATGCTCAGAACTATTTCTTTTTATAACCATTACGAATGGGTTAGTGAAATTCGTTATTTCACGGATATGTGGATGACATACTAATTTTACTTGGTGTACATATATATATATATATATATATATATATATATATATATATATATATATATATATTGTTTTCTCTTTACATTTTACATTCTGCCCAAATTTCCCTTATTCGTATGCTGTGTTTCTGCTTCTGTTCTTCGGGCCATTTTAGGTCTTGTGTTCTCTTCGGCTTCTCTTTTTTCCTGCTCGCCCAGTGTTCCTTCATCCCTTGACTGTGTTCCTGTCGTCTCTGTTCAGTCCATTGTGTTCGTTTGTTGTGTACTGTCTCTTGTAATTTGTTTTTTTCTGATCAAGTTCCTAAGGAGTGTTTTGTTTTGTATTGTTTCCTGTGTGATGTTGAGTTTCTCCATCCCATTTCCTACTTCATTCATCCATTTGTTGTTTTTCCTTGTGCTAACCCAGTTAAAGATCCGTCTCGTTATCCTATGCGATGCTATTCTGCTGAGGTGTCCGTAAAACTGTAGTCTTCGTTTCACTCTTCTCTCTTCATTAGATACGTCATTTCTTCCTGTAATGTGTATTGTTTCTCCTAGGTCTTGAAGTTTTCTGTTCTGTGTATTGTCTCATATTTTGTGTGTCGTGATGAGTGTTTTTGGGTGCTCATTAACTAACTTTTCTGGTATGATACCTGTAGTCCGGCCTTGGCTTCGATTTCGTGTAGTTCCTCTATGGCTCATATTGTCTCTGTTTCTCGTACCGTTGCGATGGCTAAATCGTCTGCGAACGCCAGGCACTTGACTCTTACTTTTCCTAACAGGACTCCTTTCTGTGTCCTTTCCCATTATTCCACTATTTTGTCCAGTACTATGTTGAACAGCAATGGCGAGAGGCCTGAGTCCTTTTCTGACTTCGAATTGTTCTGAGAGCTCTCAACAGAACTTCACTTTAGATGTCGCGTTTGTTAGTGTTTGCTGAATTGTGGTTAGTGTCTTCTTATCTACTCTGTATTCTTTCAGTATTTTAAAGAGGGTTTCTCTGTCTATTGAGTCGTACGCCTTCTTGAAGTCGACGGAGGTGATGATTATGTTCCGTTTGTGTTGCAGTATCACCTCAAGGTTCCATATCTGTTCAGCGCACGACATGTCTTTACGAAACCCAGCCTGGTATTCGCCAATCAGGAGGTCTGTTTGCTTCTCCAGTCTATTTGGCAGTGCTTTCGAAAGTTCTGTAAATGTCACAAAATATTTGGGAAAATTTTGGGATAAAATAAAAAACGCACGTCATACAATCAACTTGCCAATAAGTGTCAAAGCAAAACAGAATGCTACCACGTATTTCTCACAAACTAGAACAATCCCACAAATTTACCCATTCCATTGTTTCTAAGTTAAAATGCGGTAACCTAGAGAAAATATGTACAGGACAGAGAGGAAGAAATTTCGAAGCAGTATTCACAGAAGTTCTGAATCACACAGACATCAAACTGTCTTCATTTTGCTCACACCTAAACCTCAGAAAATGACACAATATGATGTCTGTCAGTCCTCACATCCGCCGAAAAAGGTAGTTTGCTAAATTTTTTAGAATAAGTATAGAGATTCAAAATTATGAGGAATCACCCTGACATATTTAGAACGAAAAGACCGACTTAAAACGTAGAGACATTTATTGAAAATTCCAGCAGCGTTGTTGTAAATGTTGAATAAAAAGAAATAAAGTGGTGTTTTGGAATGGAGAGAGGAAAATTCCTTTCTTTCTTCTTCTCCTTTATTGAGGAATGAAAGAATGGTCACCAGTAATATTTTTTATTTACCGCGTAACATAAAATATCAATACAGAACTACAATATTTAAATGAATAAATTATAATTAAAAACAATAAAAAATTTATATTTGTGGTATGACAACGAAAAAGACTGAGTGGGAAGATAAATTTGCGGCTGTAATGTGCATGACGAGTTAGCTATCTCGTTGTTGGTCTTTGTGAGAGGCCCATAGGTGTTTTTGTATTACTCAGCTGATGTTCACATTTAAATATAAAGCAACGCTTGTTATCGTGCGAAATTCATCAAATTTAGCGGCAAGTAGCTCAGCAGTATTGCAATGCAGTGTATCAGTTGTCACGCAAAATACAGATCGCTAGAATAGTAAGTCAGACGTATTGTATCATGAAAGGGTATTAGGCCACATAATAGCAGAACAAAAGGTAACCACATTTATCCTGATTTGGCTACTTGGTTCATATGCGCAAACGAGAACATAGAATGTTCTGGATTCGACATAAGAACATCTACGACAGTGACCAAAGGTTGCCTCTCTCTCACACTCCGCAGCATGTGCATCTATCCATGTCCGCCCCCCCCCCCCCCCTTCTTCCTTCATGTTTGCAGTGTCGTTATTAATTTTAGTTTAACTAAATATGCTGTATGGTTAATGCTATTACTTTTTATGAACTCAGTGTGTGAAAATAAAGTGATGGAAAGGGTTCAATACAAATAACTGAATCAGGTGCGTTATTCAACTTGGGATTAACATACGTAGCTCAACTGAAAATTCTATGACGTTCATTACGGCAGAGTTACGTGGAGAGATAATGATTCTCAAACCTACCCCAATTCTGTAAATGAGTGTTTTCACTTATTTGATGTCGATGTAATACGTCGTTTCAATTTAGGTAAACCACGTCCGTAATTTCAAGCATGCACACACTAGAAAATACAGTGTAATTGTAATAGAAAAGCGGCAAAGTTGATAGTAAATTGCGAGAGGGAGTACTTTAGTCTCTGAACACGTGTGTAGCCGAAATGGGGCAAGAGTTTCCGTTTCTCCCGATGATTTAGGTTTGTTTAGTTTATCTAGAAGACTGTCGAAATTACTCCTGCAACAGGCAACCGCCATTTCGTTCTCCAAGAGATTTAGCGCGCCATCTGTGTTGCTCCCGACCGTGAGTGTGTATGACTTCTCATGTCTTCTTATTTGCTATGCTACTTACCTTCATTTACTCTACTCATAATGTTTAGAGCTCTCAGGCTCTCTCTCTCTCATCTATCAAGGCTTCCACTGTGATACTCATTGTACTGAACGTTGGGAAGTGTTAAGTCAATGTCTTTTACGAAAGAATAATAATAATTCTCGCAGTTGATCACTGTATAATGGTAACGTCAGTGCTACTAATTGCGTGGAATGAGTATAGCTACTTACACACAACATTACATACTCTCATACGCAATAATTTGTGTCTCATTAGACTTACCTCAGTTTTCTGCATTTGCGTTGTGAAGAGATCCAGCGGCATATACGGATAGTCGAGTTTCTGATTTGATTTAAATGGTCATATTTTCATACCGGCGTTCGTTGTTCTATAGTTATGATTACAGCTGCGTTATTAATCATGATCCATTACGCTCATAGTGGTTTGTGGCAACATGTGCTAAGAAAAACACATGCGTCAAGTAAATGCTACCTCATGGCTGTGTTAACACTGTTAATCAGTTACATATCGAGTATTCTATAATTGAAGATCTGTTTTCTTCCATCACAGGTACTGGAGATTCCTGCAGTGCTAGCCGATGCTGAAATGGAGAGTAGGAGAGACCTCTTAAGATCAATAGCACCATACCACGCCTTCTGCAAGGTTTTCGGGCTGACGCCGTTCACAGTGGACACTGAGAGGTGTGAGCTACGGAGGACACGTGCTGGTACACTGTACGCAGCGGTTGTTCTCCTTATGACCCTGGTATCATCAACACTTGTATGGTACTGGGTGCAAACTTTGCACGTCAGAAGAAAGGATTTCTTAAACTTTGTGTGGCTGGTTGCCTATGCTGCGGCCCTCTACGTCACCATGATTACGGCGGTCGCTACAGACCTAATTCGAAACACCCGCAGGTATCAGAAGATCTTCACACTGTTGTCATATCGGGACGGCGGCGTCTTGGATTCTCATCGTTTCTCCAATGGGGCAGCAAAGACCTCCTATGTGGCAGCTTACGCCATGTCACTAGCTCTGCTCGTTGCTCTTGTTACATTGGATTGTTCGAGGAACGGCATGAGCTGGGAACTTATCCCCATACTCTTCGCAAATAGTATTGTACCAACTGCTATTTCCAAGTACGTGGCATTTGTTCTTCTGGTGAGGGGTGACATACGACAACTCAACCAGTGTCTGGGAGCTTCGGAGCAAATGATCAGCCAGCGCCGACCACTTGCAGATCGGTACCGGAAACTGAGGAGAGTCTACTCGGCACTGTGCCACATGTCGCAGGAGGTTCTGTCGGCGCACGAGCCATTCTTAATTTCTTGCATGGCGACAGCACTGTGCAGCATTTCCTGGAACATTGTTGCAATAATTTTATTAGAGCGGGATAGATGGACACACGTGATATGTATTTTGTTTTTTTCGTGGCAGTCGTCACAGGTGTTAATGGTAACGTCGGCCTCGCACGCGCTGTCCAGGGAATCTGCGCAGACAGCTCCTGTCCTGTGCCGGCTACTGCTGGGTTCGAATCTCAGCAGCACAGAAGCGGTGGAGCTGCGTCGCTTCTGGCGCCTGGCACGCAGCCAAAGTCCCGCTCATCAGCTGTACGGCGTCACTCCGTTGGATCTGCGGATGTTGGTGACGTCCTTGTCCTTCATCACAACCTGTATTGTCATACTGTCGACTTTCTGGGCAGTATTCTGAAGAATCACTGGTTCTAAGAATTAATAAGAGCAGTATTGCTAAAACAGTGATGCTATGACTACGGTTTTATAGAATATATCATATGTTATATTAACTTGTACTTGAAGTGTAGGGCACTATTTAATTTATTTATGTTACACGTCTAGTTCCGTTCGACAATTTTGAAAAACAGATCTCTGTGGTCATGGAATACCTCAGTTCATGATATTTCAGTAGAAAAGGAGTATCAGAGAAAAGAAAATATTTGTGAATCCCAAAAATACGACAGAGTATGAGTTTATATAAACGTAATCAATAATGTAACACAGGAATTAGTTTATTTTGCAAGGAATTTCTCTGCTGAATAAAAGGTGTGACGCATGAGGAAACTCTTCAGCTTGGATTTGAAAACGCGTGGATTACTTCTAAGATTTTTGGATTTTTGTCGTGCTGCGCAATACTGCACCCCATTCTGTAGAAGAGTGAAGGCGGTACAATCCAAATGCAGATTGGCTTTCTGCCTGGTATTAACTGAGTGAAAACTGCCAACTCTTGGGACAAGGCTGCCATTTTTAAACAGAAACGAGATTAAAAGTCATGCTGGGTGGACCATTTTAATCTATAAATGTGAATAATGCGGGATAGAGATGAGATACAGCAAATTGTTTTAGGTGTAAATTACACGCACAAAATGATACATTATTCAAGATCATGGCTAGCTCAGTGACGGTAAATAAGCAAATATGTTTTTTGTTCTAGTAGAGATTATTCACATAAAATAGAGAAGGGCACAGCAAAATATAACGTTCGATACCAACTGGAAGGAGCATCCCGACCAATGAGAGGAGGGGACTCATTAAACGACTTGTAAATCAATGATCTACGTTTTATTTATGTTTATTCTGTTTTGCAAATGCCCCAATAAAACCTAGACACTGTGATACCTTTATTTTTACCAATAAATTTATTAATTAAATCTTAAAGACCAAATCTATGTTTGCTCTTTCCAATTGCAACAACACAAACAGCAGTTTCGGTGAAACAAAACTCAACCTTCGATAACTGCCTTTAAAATTATTGTTATGGTAATGATACCTGACCCCTTGCACCCCTTCCAGTCCGTATCTAACAACGTAATTTACTGTATCCCTCCTCTATTCCGAGTTAATCGCTACTAGAATTATAAAAGTATTTGCTTATTTCATCTTAACTGAACCTTACCTTGACCATGAATAACGTATCATTTTATATGTGAAATTTTTCGCTATTTTCAAATCCTGAAGCAAAAATTAGTGTTACACTGCTGAAAAACTCACGTTAACCTCCAAACCACCAAGAAAATCGCTTTCAGGTCACGGTAATTAGTAGCAATACATGAACCTCTTTGCCACCTACGACTTCTATCTAAAACATTTTGCCGTATCTCATCTCTGTCCCGATTTATTCCTTGAGAGGCCAATACCAGAACATCCAGACTAACGAACAGAGGTAGTCAATAGGTTCTCGAACATATGCCACTTATTGCCAGAACCGCCCGTTTCTGAGTCAAAAATGCCCTTTGCGAATGAGAAGAGCTACTCAAAAACTTAATATTATACATCATAAGCAAATGGAAATAAGCAAAGTAGCCAATTTTCGGTCGATCTGTCACTTACTTCAGATACTAGCAGCATTAAGTCTTTTAAGAAGATCTTGAACATCGGCTTTCCACGATAGTTTAGTATCTACCTAAACGTCTAGTAATCTGTACTGTTCAGTCTCACTAATCTTATGGCCATTCTGTGTAATTAGAACGTTAGGTTTTGTTGAACTCTATGTTAGAAACTGTTAAAACTGAGTTTTAATACTATAACGATTCTGCTGTGATGAGGTCATTATTTTTCAAAGTAATATCCTTACTTAACATTGCACACAGTAGCTACAGGGTAGGAAGGAGACGTATTCAAGTCTTTTGCGTAAAATAGCCAGAAATGGTGGTATGAGTTTCATTGAAAACCAATACCTAACATTCATCTTCGCTAACTGAAGAACTACAGCAGCTCATGAGTCTCAGAGACGGTGGGCCTCTGGTGTACAAAATGCTCCCCAAATCTAAAAGCCATAGTGCTTACAAGCGGAATAGAGTCAGTCATGGTGCGAGAAATGCAAAATTCACGCATCCACGTACATTAACCGACAGCAGAAGTAGGTGACCTCTCCCATCGAAAAGCGTGCGCGTTTTTGGTATAGAAAAAGTGAATGCTACTGCTGACCACCATGTCCCAACCGAACAACTGAACCGATTCTTCACATTACCCTCAAACACAACTGATCCACAAACAAAATAGAGTCTCATTGTTATCTTCATGTCGGGTAAGCTACTGTAGCCACGAAAAATTCTTTTTAAAGCATGTTACTTTCAATACCGTCAAATAGGCCATCGTGCATATCAGATCAGCTATTACTGGACACGATGGTATCACGACACAATCGATGAAGCACGTAAGTGACCCACTAGTGGCCACTACAACAGATGTCTTCAAGCACTCCTCAACAACTGTTGTTCTCCCAGATATCAGATCAGCATCTAGTGGACACAATGGCATCACGGCACAAATGATGAAGCTAATAACTAACACAACACATGTCTTCAGCCACTCCTCAGCAACAAGTGTTCTCCCAGATGCCTCGAAACAAGGACTAGTTAAGCCCCTAACAGTGCGACTCTTATGTTCTTCTTATAGTCCAGCAAACTTTTGACACTGTCGACTTTGACGTTTTGCTTGTGAAACTTAGCATCCTCTCTCGTCAAGCACAGTGCAACGGTTTCCCTCACACCTGACATCTCGACAGCAATGCGTCATATGTGGCACCATACATTGACAATGGAGGCAGGTTGTATCACGTGTGCCCCAGAGTTCGGTATTAGGCAGTATACTCTTTTTACTGTGATGTGTCATTGGTTTTGTCTTCCTGCAAACACCACGTGTACGCTGATGACATCCAGCTGCATCTAAGTGCAAAACGAATAGACCTGAAAAACAGCTATCGGGAATCTCAATATCCATCTCTGCGCATTATCAAAATGGTCGCAGGATATAGGATTAAACTCAACCCAAACAAAACACAAGCCGTACTAGTAGATCATTCTAGGCTCATTACCCCGAAATATCGGGAATCGCTACCATCTTTAACCCTGTATGGGAACGTATGAGCTTCTCTCCTTCGGCAAAGAGTCTGATAGTAACTTCCATGTGCCCTGCACAAATACTTCCATTTACTGATTACACTGATATTATACTGCAAGGGAATTCTCAGGAAATCTTATGCTCTTGGAAGTGGTTATGAACGCCTCTGTTCGTTATATGTCGATGTTCGAGTCTCTGATCAGATTTCACCATGGTATGTGTAAATACACAGCTGGATGCAGACAAGCGCAGAGATTTCCATACCATTTGTTTTCTCTGCTGTTATATGAACGAACACTGTCCCTTATAACTCTCCTAAGCTTTAACACTGTTTTTTTGAAAAAAGTAACAGTAACACGCGTTCCCGTTAGAGCAAAATCCTTTTGGTCTCACTCCACCGTTCGGGCATTTTCTTGTGTCATTCTTAGTAGCAGTGACGCAACTGCGGAATAACGTCTCACGTCATATTAGAGAACTGAACAATATCTCCAGTTTAAGAAGACAGTTAATGACATATCTAAAAGCAATACTGATTATTACTATTGTCGCTGTACACAAACGTTACCTTGCACATACTTCATTCGAACCAGATCTCTCTCATTTCCAAGTATTCCTCGATGGTCCAGTCTCCTTAAATTTCCTTTCCTAAGAACTCGCTATCTCATAGCACGTATATTTTGTACACCTATAGTTTGTTAAATATCTTCCACTGTTATTATTGTGATGTTATACGTGCAGACTGAAGCGACGAGTGAAAATTCGTACTAAGGCCAGGATTCGTACAGAGACCTCTTACTCACCAGGCAGATCCGCTAACTGCTACGCCACCCTAGAATACTGGCACTGCACGACTGCATGGACTATCCTAGCAGGCCTCCAAAATTCCGTACAGGCCTCAGCCCACTTCAGATTCAGCCTACATATATACGCCAGAGATGTTTGAGGCTTGAAATGGTATCTGGAACCATACACTTTCATTTGATTAAAGAACTTATGCCTCGGTTTAGTTCAATGCTGAGGTGGTATTCCAGTACAGTCGGACAGCCTCTGCAGTGCTGTTGTTAGTGTCTAGGGGCAATAGCGTGAGGTCTGAGGGTGGATTTTGGACAGAGGAGGGAAGTGCCCTAGGGTAGCCCGCGCAGAATTACGAAGCCACTGTGCCAGGGTGGCGCAGTGGTTGGCGCGTCTGCCTGGCGAGCGGGAGACTTGGGCTGGAACTTTCGCTTGTCGCTTTAGTCTGCATGAATACATCATAGATGCCTGAGACTTGGGAAAGTCTCTGAAGTCATATAGCTCTATCTGACCATCATTATTATTGTTATTATTACTAGGAATATTAGTAGCAGTAACAGTAGTAACGTGCTGCCAGTATTCACTTTACTAGTTCATTATCAGTACTATTTCCTCAGAATGCCACAACAGACATTCATATTATCTTAATATTATTTGTCTTATTAAAACTGTTATTTACTAGGTGACAGAGATGTAGAGAAGGCACTGAGTGTTTGAAACCCTGGTGTGATGTAACAGAGGGATTCACGGTCGTTATCAGATCAACCTAAAAAATTAATAAATAGAAAATAAAAGTAAAATAAATGAATAAATATCACTCGAAATATAACAGAGGTTTTGACAGTCGTCATCAGATCAAGCTTAACAGATGAATAAATTGAAAATAAAATAAAAAAGCAAAATAGTAAATATCACTCTAAAACATAGGAGGCAAAATAAAACTGCTGCTAGGTTAACAGTAACAAAAAACAGAAGGTATTTTGCTGGTAGCAGAGTGGCGGAAGAGAGGCTGTAGAAGGCTGTTGTCAGACTGAGGCTGAAGTTCCCCAGTGAAGATGGATTGTTCAGTGGACCTACGGGAATGGCCAGGGGATGCCGGTCCACCGGAGCAAAGAAAGAAGGCCGCACGAAACATCTGACGTGGCTACGTGCAGGTACTTTTCCACCAGGCTATATCCTATTGGACGTTATCTCAAGTAACCAGTTTCTCCATCGCGAAACGCCTAGGGCTACAATAATTTGATGGACGTTTGTCTTGCTGGAGTCCACAGTCCTCTAAATAGTTAACAAAAATAAATTTCACAGAATCTGTGCTTCTGCACTTCAGAAACAAGACGGTGCAGGAATTTTAAAACACAGTACCAAGAATTCATCAGGAGTTGGAAAAATCAAACTAAATATTCCACTTGAGGAACACTTAAAACACCATACCCTTTATCCAACCAACTTAGAACGCGATATGAAAATAAGTATAGCAAATGTCCACAACAAACACAAGAACAGCATAATATTCAGAAAGCCTTAGGAGAGAAGAAAAACGTTTAAGGGACTAGACACACATCGGCACAAACAGCCTGCTAAACTTACTAGAAGAAATGAAATAGTAAATATAAAAATCCTAAAATGGTAGCCACCGAGGTGGCGGAGTGGTCAGGTTTACCGTAATTTCTCTAAATCGCTTGAAGCAATGCCGGGATGGTTCCTCTGAAAGGGCACGGCCGGCTTTCTTCCCCATCCTTCCTTCATCCGATGGGACCTATCACTTCCCTGTTTGGTCCCATTCCCCCTAACCAACCAACCAACCCGAAATGAACACAACCATGTTAAAACAGTACATACTACCATGTTAAAAAACGCATGCATTGCGACACAGGGATGGTTCACTGATAACACAAAGAGGTATTCAACAGTTCGTAATAACATTCAACAGGGGGAAACAGCATTCGAAACATCAAGTAAACAGATGTTCGTTTCCTAGCTTGCGAAAACGAAATATCGTATGGCAGAAAACAGAAGAACAGGTGTAAAAGAGGAGAAAGACTGAATGTTGACTAGCATGTACGGAATTTGTAACCAGAAATTTATACTTCACTATATCATAGATAAGAAGAAAGTGCTGGAACTGTTTATAACCTCAATGCACAATGTCCAGAATGTAAATCAAAACAGCTTAAACGTAAATCCACATACATTCCAGGCCACTGAAGATGCCTTGCAGATAATAAAGGTGAAATGCATATGGAAAAAAAAAAACATATAGAATGTGACGTATGCACATCAGTGACAAGGGGACATTCTCAAGTATCAATAAACGAGCCTAATAAAACTTGGTGTGTGTAGAGGAGGCAAAATAATGCAGTATGTATTGCTTTTGTTTCTGTGTAGCGTCACTTTCGAGCGCTAAAACACATCCCGAAAAGTGATGTGGAATATTTATATAGAAATATTTCTCCTATAAAAGTTCACATACAATTAGTGTTCATGAAACTGATTTTTGTAATAACCGTACTTTTCGCAAAATATACCAACACCACTAATGTATTTTGAGAAATGAAAGCTTTTCTTACAGTTTTCAATTAAAGAAGCTTTCAAGCGACATATGTCCCTATATAATAAAGCTTGGATCCGAAATACCATTTGTGCAAACCTATACACAACATGCTGACAGAGTAGTTTCTATGTTCCTCATTAACATAGCGAAACATTCTCTATTAGTGATTTTATTTATTTTAATTGTAATTGTTTCATGTATTAAACTGATATTTTACATTTTACATTCTTTCCTTTGTTTCTTAGTTTACTCTTTTATGTATGTGTATTTTGTTATTTGAAAATAATAAGTAATTCATTATTATGTTACAAATCATTTCATTAATGATATTTTATAAATAAAGGCTTAAAATATAACGTTTTCCTACACCATGCACATAAAATGAACGGAATTTCTTCATATAATTTACGTGACAGAGAACAGGAGAAAGTTGGTGATTGAAATGTCGTGAGAAGGTGCTGGCTCAGCGAAAGATATCTTCCTTTTAATGACCACCACCAGAATTCGTGTATCATATCCGTGACACTCCCTTCAATATTCGGCGATAATACGAAACGAGCTGCCCTTCTTTGAACTTTTTCGATATCTTCCTTCAATCCTACACTACTTGCCATTAAAACTGCTACACCACAAAGAGACGTGCTACAGACGCGAAATTGGACCGACAGAAAGAAGATGCTGTGATATGCAAATTATTAGCTTTTCAGAGCATTCACACAATGTTGGAGCCGGTGGCAACACCTACAACGTGCTGACATGAGGAAAGTTCGCAACCGATTTCTCATACACAAACAGCAGTTGCCCAGCGTTGCCTGGTGAAACGTTGTTGTGATGCCTCGTGTAAGGAGGAGAAATCCGTACCATCACGTTTACGACTTTGATAAAGGTCGGATTGTAGCCTATCGCGATTGCGGTTTATCGTATCGCGACATTGCTGCTCGCGTTGGTCGAGATCCAATGACTGTTAGCAGAATATGGAATCGGTGGGTTCAGGAGCGTAATACGGAACGCCGTGCTGGATCCCAACGGCCTCGTATCACTAGCAGTCGAGATGACAGGCATTTTATCCGCATGGCTGTAACGGATCGTGCAGCCACGTCTCTATCCCTGAGTCAACAGATGGGGACGTTTGCAAGACAACAACCATCTGCACGAACAGTTCGACGACGTTTGCAGCAGCATGGACTATCAATTCGGAGACCATGACTGCGGTTGCCCTTGACGCTCCATCACAGACAGGAGCGCCTGCGATGGTGTACTCAACGACGAACCTGGGTGCACGAATGGCAGAACGTAATTTTTTCGGATGAATCCAACCATTTGCACGAACAGTTCGACGACGTTTGCAGCAGCATGAACTATCAGCTCGGAGACCATGGCTGCTGTTACCCTTGACGCTGCATCACAGACAGGAGCGCCTGCGATGGTGTACTCAACGACGAACCTGGGTGCACGAATGGCAAAACGTCATTTTTTCAGTTCTGTTTACAGCATCATGATGGTCGCATCCGTGTTTGGCGACATCGCGTTGAACGCACATTGGAAGCGTGTATGGCCGGCCGAAGTGGCCGTGCGGTTAAAGGCGCTGCAGTCTGGAACCGCAAGACCCCTACGGTCGCAGGTTCGAATCCTGCCTCGGGCATGGATGTTTGTGATGTCCTTAGGTTAGTTAGGTTTAACTAGTTCTAAGTTCTAGGGGACTAATGCCCTCAGCAGTTGAGTCCCATAGTGCTCAGAGCCATTTGAACCATTTGAAGCGTGTATTCGTCATCGCGATGCTGGCGTATCACCCGGCGTGATGGTATGGGGTGCCATTGGTTACACGTCTCGGTCACTTCTTGCTCGCATTGTCGGCACTTTGAACAGTGGACGTTACATTTCACATTTGTTACGACCCGTGACTCTACCCTTCAGTCGATCCCTGCGAAACCCTACATTTCAGCAGGATAATGCACGACCGCATGTTACAGGTCCTGTACGGGCCTTTCTGGATACAGAAAATGTTCGACTGCTGCCCTGGCCAGCACATTCTCCAGATCTCTCAGCAATTGAAAACGTCTCGTCAATGGTGGCCGAGCAACTGGCTCATCACAATACGGCAGTCACTACTCTTGATGAACTGTGGTATCGTGTTGAAGCTGCATGGGCAGTACCTGTACACTCCATCCAATCTCTGTTTGACTCAATGCCCAGGCGTATCAAGGCCGTTATTACGGCCACAGGTGGTTGCTCTGGGTACTGATTTCTCAGGATCTGTGCACCCAAATTGCGTGAAAATGCAATCCCATTTCTAGTCACTTCTAGTATAATATATTTGTCCAATGAATGCCCGTTTATCATCTGCATTTCTTCTTGGTGTAGCAATTTTAATGGCCAGTAGTGTATTTGATGTGGATACTACACCACGCAGCAGTGCTCCAGAAGAGGCGGACAACTGTAGCATAAGTAGTCACTTTAGATTGAGTTGGTTGTTTGGGGGAAGAGACCAAAGAGCGTGGTTCAAAAAATGTTCAAATATGTGTGAAATCTTATGGGACTTAACTGCTAAGGTCATCAGTCCCTAAGCTTACACACTACTTAACGTAAATTATCCTAAGGGCAAACACACACACCCATGCCCGAGGGAGGACTCGAACCTCCGCCGGGACCAGCCGCACAGTCCATGACTGCAGCGCCCTAGGCCTCTCGGCTAACCCGGCGCGGCCAAACAGCGTGGTCATTGGTCTCATCGGATTAGGGAAGGATGGGTTGGGAGATCGGCCGTGCCCATTCAAAGGAAGCATCGCGGAATTTTCCTGGAGCGATTTGGGGAAATGACGGAAAACCTAAATCAGGATGGCCGGACGCGGGATTGAACAGTCGTCCTCCCGAATGCGAGTCCAGTGTGCTAACCATTGCGCCACCTGCTTACATTACCTGTTGTATCTTAAGTGTTTTACTAATTAATCGCAGTCCTTGGTCTGTTTTTTCCACAACATAACCTGCATGATCGTTCCCTTTTATGTTATTCATAGTTGTAGCTCCAAACTATTTATTTGAGTTTACAGCCTTAAGATATGTGTGATTTATCGTTTAACTGGAACTTAGCCGACTATTTTTAAAGCTCATGTGCATGACATCACAATTTTCATGAACTCGAGTCAATTGTCACTTGTTTCAGCATATAAATATCGTGTGTAAATCGTTTTGCTATTCCTTTTGATCATTTCATGGCATTATATGACGGCAAACGATAGCATCATCAGCAAAAAATGTTTGAAGACTGCTCAGATTGTCTCCTAATTCCCTTACGTAGTCCAGAAACAAAAAAGGGCCAATAACACTTCCTTGGGGAACGCCAGATATTACTTCTCTATTACTCGATGAAGTTCCAGCAGATATTAGGAGGTGTGACTTTCGTGAGAGGAAATCGAGAATCTTGTCAGACAATTTGGAATCAATGTGATTGCCCCTCTCGATAACACTCATTACTTCATGTGAATAAGAACCAAGCTGCGTTTCAGAACAACTCTTATTGCATGTTGGCTGTGTGTCAATAAATCGTTTTCTCCAAAGTGATTCATTATGATCGAGCATACCTTACAGACTACATGCAGTCGCCATCTTCGCCTTCAGACTCGCTTGTTAAGTTCGTCACTGTCTTGTCGCGTACTCACCGTTATCAAGGTGTGTGGAATACGAAGTGCAGTGTAGCACGATCGGGCTCCTGACACCTGGCAAACTGAGCCTGCAGGTTCCGACTGGACTTGTAAGACTGGTTCAGGGTACGTTATGCCGCAGCCCTGCTGCTGGGAGCCCGCTGACCGCTGCTGTCACATCGCACCTCCCTGCCCGCCCGGAGCGTGCCTCGCTTCTCACTGGGACCTATTACATTGCATCTGTACACACCTCTAGGTGAGTGCATTAATGTAAGTGTGCGAGGTAAACTAAAAGCTAAACTCCATCCAAACAGGCCTTGATGGTCCAACGGTACCGACCGGCTGCCGTTTCATTCTCAGCTCATAGGCATCACTAGATGCGGATATGGAGTGGCATGTGGTCAACGCACCGCTTTCGTGTCCGTTGTCAGTTTTCATGACTGGAGGCGCTACTTCCCAATGAAGCAGCTCATCAATTGGCCTCACAAGGGCTGACCGCACACTGCTCGCTAGCAGCGCCTGGCAGACCAGTGCAGACAAGTGCTAGCTAAGCCCGACGTCACTTAGCTTCCGTGATCTGACAGCAACACGTGTCACCACTGTGGCAAGGCTGTTGGATTCAGGGTGGGAAGCAATAACTACAACGGGATGCAAAAAGACAATGCCACCAAATTTCTTGCTCGGTTCTGATTATCGCTTCAGATATTACACGCTTTTCATGTTACTCAGTCCAGTTCGACCTTAACTGACGAAGGCTCTAAGCCTTTGCCGCTACAGTGATCCGAATTCTACTGTGTAACATGGTGCCGTGTAATGTAACTGTCTCGGTGTGTGAGAATCAGTGCCCGTAATCGAGTTTGCATGATGATTGCCTGAAATGCAGATCGGCCCTGGATGCACGATCACATAGCCAAATCAGTTAAGGCACTTTCGTAAACTGGGAAATACGGGCTCAAGTCCAGGTCTGGCACAACATTTCTTTTTGAGCGTGAGACTGATTGGCTCCTTAGCAGTATTGTGACAGGTGCCGAAAGCTACATTCACCATTTTGACTCCGAAAACAAGAGAGTATTAATCGAGTTCCACTACAAAAGATCACCAGCCATGCTGCCAGGAGGGAAAGTCACACACATAGTACTGTAAGATGTTGAAGTTCCGGTGCGTTTGGTATTCACTTCCAATAGCACCACCACTAGCTCTGGAACGGACTGCGAGACCCATAGGAAACTGAAAGCACGAATTCGAAGAGGTCGTCCATACATGGAGCATCTTCTCCTTCAACGTGACTACGCTAGAACACACATGAGCCCTGCGGCATCTGCAGCAATCCGACGCGATGCCTTCGCTGTCACTGATCATCATCTATGCTGCCCCACCTCGATCCGCCCCCCCCTCCCCCCTGATTTTCGTCTGTTTCGAAAACATTTACTTCCAAACACTGTTGATGACTTCACTTTGATAGTGGTGAAGCGGTACAAGCAGTGGCGATATTGTCGCTCTGTCAACAACGTTAAACACTGCGACGGAATCAATGAATTCCGCTCTCCTCACGAGAAATGTGTTCGTCGCCAGTTGAGTAATAAATATTTTCACGTGAAGAATAAAAATGATCAATGTTAATAAACTTTATTTAAAGGGTTTTGATATCGCACATAAAAAATTCCTAGGCATCATTTTTCACAATACCCTCTTGTATTCCATGCATCGTATAACTGCGTAGTACTGGTTTGTTCGCATAAAAAATGCAGCTATTGACAACGAGGGAGGAGAAGAAGTAAGGATGTATCCTTTTCATGCAGACCATCCAACTTGCAGATACTTTCGCACGTTCTCACAACAGCTCAAAAATCATGCAGAGCACTTTTCTCTAGCAGTTACTAATATTGTAAATAATTTTTCATTTTATGGTAAATATCAGTGTACGGGAATAGTCTAAGATATGAAGATTCGAACAAAAATTATTATAATAATTTCTTGTAATGAGCATTCCGTAGGTCTACTCACTCTGAGGTAGCATGTCCTCTGGCATTGCCCACAACTGCTTCATATACTACATCTGACCCTTCTAGATTCTCGTGCTGATATTCCGATATAAACTCAAAAGAATAAATTCCGTGAAACAGGGGAAATAACTTCCCAAACTTATTAAACCTAATATCATCCATCATGAAGCCCATGTCATGTTCTTTATGCCTTGGCTCCAGATACCTTTCCGTCAAAAGCCGGCTGAAGTACACTGCCAGAAAAGAAGTACACCCTTCTAGAGGTTTCCAGTTCACTTTCGATTTATTATTGCAACAGTGCATATTAAGTACAAAAAATGATTACACTTACAGATCAGTAGCAGGAAGCATAAGTCGTTCTAAGGTACCAGGCATCGACCGTTGGTGTGACACCCGTATTACTTCGTAGTGCAGCGCCCACAGGCGGCAGCGTTGCGCTGACCCTGGCATGCAGTCGATCGTGCAGGTGGCGTGTACTGTCCTGGGATACGCCGTGCCTCGCCTGGTCGACCTGTTCACGCAGCTCTGCGAGAGTTGTCGGTTGACGAGTCGCACGAGTCACTTCTCGCCACGTCACACCGCACAGGTACTCGACTGCTGACGGGTCTGCTGATCGTGCTGGCCACGGAAGTTGCTGCGCGGCATTCACAGAACGTCGACTTCCACGGGCACTGTGTTAGCGAGCATTTTCCTTTTGCAACAACACATCGCCCTCCCATTGCAAGAACGTCGAAAGAACGTGTTAACAACACTCTACATAAGCATCTCCTCCAGAAGAACAAAAGGTGAATGAAAGTTGTAGCTTATCGCACCCCAGACCATGGGGCCTCGAATTAGGCCAGTGCGTCTTCGACGAATGCACTCTACGAAACAGAGGTCAACAGGTCAGTGTCGTAAGCACGAACGACCATCGCTTGCATGCAGGCAGAATCAGCTTTCATCGCTGAAGAGCAGCTGCGTCATTCCACCTTCCAGGTGATCCTCTGACGTCACCAGTCGGGTCTTGCACGTCGATGTTGTGGTGTTGGAAGGGGATGATAAATAATAAAAAAGGATAACGAATTTTTGGCCGTATATGTACAAAATTTATTGTCAAAATCGATTTTTCATTAGTAAATTAAATTTTCGATTGATAGGAATATCCTATGTCCTTAAAAAAGTCCCTCAGTATGGCTTGGTGTTAATTGTACTGAACTTGCCTCTAGACGAGTGCCCCCTTCCTACTTCGAGTCATACAGCCTTCCGCCAACACGTGCTACTCGACGTAGCAGTTCAGTGGAAATTTCGAGCTAAACTCCTACTCCTGCCTAGTTTTTCAGAAAAGCCAATAGCTGTTGGTTTCTCCAAATCCAAGCTGTGGCCGCTGGACTGCGGCTGGGCTGGACCTGCTTCGCAGCACCGGGCTTCACTTTCCACTCCTCCTTCGGTAGAGTCTCAACGGCCCGAGCCCCTACAGACGTGTACTGCTGAGAGACGGCTTTCAGCCGTCGGGCCCGCACCCCCTGCTGTGCCACTGACTCCGGAATGTGGCCGCTCCAGCGACGCAGGCCCTCAGGCAGCCCGGAAACGCTGATCTATCCGTGACACGCAGCACGGAATGGCCAGCTAGTTCACAACGTCCGTCCTTGTTCTTTGTCGTTTCTCAGCAAAAACATTGTGGCGTACTCTGCTTGCCAATTATACCTTGAGCAGGTAAACAGGCGATTAGTAACGTCATCCTCATTGCCTGCTTATGTTAAGGTTCTATATGTGGTGTCACCGACAGGCACCACACTTGCTAGGTGGTAGCGTTTAAATCGGCCGCGGTCTGTTAGTATACGTCGGACCCGCGTGTCGCCACTATCAGTGATTGCAGACCGAGCGTCGCCACACGGCGGGTCTAGAGAGACTTCCTACCACTCGCCCCAGTTGTACAACCGACTTTGCTAGCGATGGTTCACTGACAAGATACGCTCTCATTTGCCGAGACGATAGTTAGCATAGCCTTCAGCCACGTCATTTGCTACGACCTAGCAAGGCGCCTTTATCAGTTGCTATTGATCTTGTGATTCATGTACCGTCAGACCGACGTTCACCATTAATGGATTAAAGTTAAGTATTCCACCAGCTACGTCCGTTTTTCTAAAGTTTAATTTCCCTGTCCTGTTCCAGACCTCATGCCAGCCTGCGTGAGCTAAAACGCGTGCCTTTCGGCTTCCTCTTGTAACCCGGTGTTGGCTCTCCCGCCAACCCACAACACTATATAACTTGTACTGGGTCTCTTACAGCTAGTAAAATACAAGTGCTGTACCTCTTTCACAGCTGCCACGACGATCTTGACGGGTGTCTGCGTTATGTGGACATCCAGAACCTTATCTGCACGTATGAGAATATTCGTGTGACCACTGATACTGGCACGGTTACGCAACTGACGCAGCACACTCATCCTGTGTGGAAATTCTCCGAAAGCACCATCCCACCACCCGGAAGGCCACAATCTGTCCCCTTTCAGACTCGCCCATTTGGCTGCAGGAAGCACGTGCAGCTGCCTGCGTGATCCCTACCTAAGCACCAAACTGAGCCTCCTTGCTCCTATCAGAGGGTAGACACAGATGGCTCTGTGGTAGCTGTGTCACTGCACTGTATGTCGGCGGACGACGTTTAAACCACTGTCAGTACATCTGCTGTCCGTCAGGTGGTGCATGTCGTCACTAGATGACATCTTCTTACATACCGAGTCAACTGTCCAAATAATTTCAGCTTGGCGCCAGTAAGGGTACGACCATCACAAAAAATTTCATTCCTCCTTTTTTGATTGCTCTCTACTTTCGAAAATATTGCTTTATTGTTTTAAAGAGGCTAGGTAAAAGCTTAGGGCCTCTATTTGTCATTATAAATGTTTATTCGTGCTGTTTTTAATTTCTGAATGTGGGTCAAAGGGATGCTTCTGGTTATGAGGGTGACATTAAGCGCCAAAGTAGCATGTGACGAGTTCTTCGTATGTCATACTTTTAGGAATACTCAAAGAAGTCATGAAACAATTTCATAAATTGCGTATGATTAATAAAAGCACCAAAGCAGAAGTAAAAACACTGTCATGATGAAATAATGAATTCATTAAATGTGTGCTTGTCTTACTTTTAGTTTTCATTGCAGGCCTTCCATACAACACTTTTCCGATTTCCCTTCCGCTACTAGGAGGATCGAGCAGCCCCACGCGTGAGCGCCTCAGCTGCAGCGCGAGTTTCTCGCAGCGCCGCCTCCGAGCAGCTGCCGCGGACACCAGCTGATCATTACGTGCGTGCCGACTGCCTCTGCCACAGGCAGTCACTTGCTCATCTGTCACTGCGGGAACTCGCCCTCGCTCCACGTACGGCCCCCGCCCTCCGCCACTACGACAAGTCGCCAGCTGCTCCCCCTCCCCCCCTCCCCACCACTCCACGCCACTCTTCTATGGAGAGACAACCGCCGCTAAGGTATAATACACGAATCAAAAAGGAGAAAAAACAAAATTGTTGTTACTATCGAGATCTTTTGCACAAGAGTAAACTTTGCTGGATGTAGCACTTCCACTATCAGTGAAAAATACACCAAAGAATCCATAACAGACTACACGAGAATCAGTTTAGGTATCGACGGCGAAATAAACTTACGTAGAAAAAGGAGACTGCACTTTGCCGAAGACCACAGGCATCGGTCGCTAATGCGCTGTTCTGCGACGAAAGCAGAGTGAACTTCCGTGGTATCGATGTTCGTACCAGGGTATGGAGAACTCGTGAGGAACGTAATAAGGAAGCTGCAGTGTCTCCAACAGTCAATTATGGACGGTACTCTATAAAGCTGTGGTAAGGAATTACCGCGTACACTGGAACAGAATTGGTTATGGTCCTCAGGAGGCATAACACACGTGTAATAGGGGAGAAGTGTATCAACGAAATGCTTGATCCCTTGTACAACCTTCGGCACAAGATGTTGGGTAAAGATTTCTTCTAATGCACGACAACGCTCGTGACCATGTTGCAGCTCCAGCGCAAAATTTTCTTCGGCGACACAAGATCGGTGTTCTAGAGTGGCCAGCATGTAGTCCCGAGGTAAACCCCATAGGACACGTATGGGATTTACTGAAGAAAGAGTCAGGACGCGTGCAAATCCTCCTGAACCGCTGCAGCGGTTGCGGGGAGCCTTACTAGTGGAGTGGCAAGGAACACCACAGGATTTCATTCGAAAGCTGATTCGAGGTATGCCGAGACGCTGTGCTGCCATTATTGAGCAGCAGAGGTCAACACGGGCTACAAGTGTGCATCGAGGCAAACAAACCTGTTTTTAACAATATTTTGAGAAGTTAATGCTGCCACTCACCGTATAGCGGAGATGCTGAGTCGCAGATAGGCACAAAAAAAGACTCTCACAAATAAAGCTTTCAGCCATTAAGATCTTCCTCAACACTAGACACACATACGCACACACACACACACACACACACACACACACACATGCAAAGGCAACTCCCAGACACAACTGCAGTCTCACGCATCTGAAACCACACTTTTTTATGTGCAGTAAGATCTACTTCACTTTTGTGCTTCTTCACAGTTTTCTATACAAAAAATGAAGCATTATCTTGTGATAAGACGCGGACTGTTGTGTAAACTAAGTTTTTTTTGTAAAATCTAATATATTGACGTGTCTGGGACACCTGCGCAATCTCGATACTTCACCAGAAGGTGATGAGAGTGACACTCATCGAAACGTCACGGAATTTCGACGCAGCCGCCAGGACTGGAACTAGAGAAGATTTTATCAGTACCAGTAACGTTCACCCACTAGCATGGCACATTTAAAAGGCGGAGAGGGATACATGACAAGTGAGTATTGTTATTCTTAGCCAAGTCTTTGACATCAGTAACCTTTTCCTGTAATATAAAAAGGGTTGATAGATACACACAAAAAGCCGGTCATGGATGGTTGGATGAAGAGGGTTGTACGGGCGCACGACGGCAAGGTCTTCAGCGCTCGCTCATTAACAGATTGAGACGGGTATCAACAAAAGACTCAGAACAGAAGGTGAAACACAGGTAACAAGGTTGGAAAAATATGGGCCTACCCACATCGAAACGTGGGACGGAGCATGCCGTCAACAGTAAAACATGGACAACACAAGACGAAAGTGGTAGAGGGATCTAAAACAATATATCAGATGGAAGTGGCCGGCTGACCGCAAGGAAAAAAGGGAGGAGCCAGCCACTTTGCAGTACAATAGAACCTCCAGCCTAAAAGTTTAGGCCAGAGTCCAGACACATGACAAAACTTTAGAAACCTAGACACACACGTCTTATCATTAGCTAAAACACATGGCAGATCCCCATCAACTTGTGCTTCTGCCCTTGCATCACGGTATAAAATGCAGTCTGTTAAAATGTTGCGGACAGAGATCTGCACACAACAAGCATCACAAAACGGGGGATCCTCCCGCCGTAATAGAAAGCTATGTGTGAGGACAGTGTCCGATCCGAGGACGCGTGAGTGTCACTTCTTCCCGCCTGAGCAACCGACAGGAGGAACGCCATGGCTGAGTTGTTGAGTTCACCAACCGCAATTTATTGGCCGTCACCGCCAGCCATTCTTCCTCCCACAACTCCATGCACTTCTTGTGGAGTGCAGAAATCACAGACTGCAAGGGAATAGTACACTGGACCAGATCCTGCTCTCTGCAGGCTTCCTTGGCAGCCCGATCTGCCTGTTCATTGCCCCATATTCCTACATGACCAGTCACTCAGCAGAAGGACACATCCTTACCCCGCCGCTGGAGCAAGTACAGTTGGTCATATATCAGCTGGACCATCTCCTCAGTTGGATACAGATTCTGTAATGATTGTAAGGCACTAAGGGAATCGGAGCAATCGATTGCCCCGAACAGGATTCATCTGCTCCAGTGCCTTTAGGATCCCGTGGAGTTCCTCTGCGAAAACAGTATATTCATCAGGGAGGCGAATCCGGGTAACATGACCAGGGAACACTACAGAACAGCCAAGGAAATTCTCCTGTTTGTAGCCATCAGTGTAAACGACGGTGAAACCGTGATGCGCATCTAAAATGTTAAAAAACTGAGACTGGAATGTAAAATCTGGTGTACTACCTTTCTTAAAGTTAGTCAAATCTAAAATAAGTGTGTCTCCGGAGTAGCCAAGGGGGAAATTTGCTCCAACCACGACGGAAAACCTGAAGACCAGCCATATCCATTGCAGAGAGGCAATCCTGTCCGCGAATCCCATAGGGCTGCGTCGCTCGTTGCCGGTTATGAAATAGCCGTGCCAGAGGAAGCTGAGCAACGGTATGATATGCTGGTGCGTCAGGTGTGGACAAAGTTTTATACGCCTGGCGCACCGTAAGTAGCCGTCGCCGCATATGAAGTGGCGGTTCACCAGCCTCTGCACACAGGCTTGGTATGGGACCAGTTCTGAATGCCCCAGTGTCCTACCGAAGCCCTTCATGGTCCACAACGTCCAACATGTTTAAGTGTGAAGGCCTCGCAGACCCATACACCGTGCACCTATAATCGAGCCGAGGTCGCACAAACGGTCTGTGAAACTGGAGCACACAAGTCCTGTCGGCTCCCCATGTACTGTGGCTAAGACATTTTGAAATACTTAAAGCGTGACGTGACCGTCGTTTCAGGTCTTTAAGATGAGGTAACCTCGTAAGCTTCGAGTCAAAAACGAGAGCAAGAAATCTCACCGTGTCTTTAAAAGTAAGGACAGTGTCCCTCATCCTCAACTCAGGGATGGTTAAAATCGAACGAGAACGGTGAAAAAGAACACATACGGACTTCTCGGTGGAAAACTTAAAACCACTCTTCTGCGCCCAGTCATCCAAACGTCTAAGAGTAAGTTGCAACTGATGCGTTGTCGTTGGAAGGCTTGAAGAAAAACAAAACAAAGAGAAAACATCCACAAACAAGCACCACTGGACAGGACTTTGCACTATAGAGGTAGTGATATTAATAGCTATGACAAAAACAGTCACACTTAAAACTATACTCTGAGGGACATCGTTCTCCTGCTCAAAGCGGTCAGACAGGACATTACCAATTCGGAATCTAAAATATCGTCACGAGAGGAAACACTGAATAAAATAGAAAGAGATCCACGAAAACCCCATTCGTGAAGCTGCTCCAGAATGAGACACCTCCAAGTGGTATCGTAGGCCTTCTCGATGTCAAAAAATACAGTTGGTTACCAAAAAATTACAGGTCAGTGGATATGGAAACATATTAAGTAAGTGAGTATTGACGAAGAAACGTGACACAAAGAAGAAAATGTACAAGGATGTCAAAGCTTTTCCAGCAGTCAAGACAGAAAGACCTACATGGTTTACATGTTCGTCTTCAACAAGGTATGGCAATGTATAGCGGTTATTCGGTGTCATGCGTAAATCATAGGAACCCACCAATTTCATATTTGATGGAGTGGAGGTGGAGCCCCTCCACGCCCACACCGGCAGGGTGGCCAACTCGAAAGGTCTATCGCCATCTGTGCATAAGGGTTAGTGATCACTAAAGTGAGGTGTCGCAGGATGTGGGTACTGCGATGTTTGCGTACGTCTGGTTAAGGTTAACCATTTATAGGCGCTCATCTGGAGATAGATTGGGTCGAAAGTCGAACGAAGGGTAGTGGTTTGAAGGGCAGAGGCAAAAAAGTGTGATAGTTAGGTCGGGTAGTAAGAGCAGTAGCGGATGCCTTGCTGACTGCGACAGTTCATGCTAGGGTAGATTTTTCGAAATATCGTGCACGAAGATATCGTGTCAGTGCCGTGGTCGTTATAATTAAAGGAGACCGGTGCGGCAGCGCAGTGCGTTGCCTCGAGCCCTCTCCTGCGCCGCTTCGTCAGTGACCTGGCACAGCATTACCAGGCTGGTGCTGAACAGCTGCAGCTCGCTGTCGGCCGGCGCCCCCTGCTGCTGCGTGGCGAAGTTCTGCCGCAGCCGCTCCTCCGGCAGCTCTGCTTGCTCGGCGGACTGCGTCGCGGTATCACCGGAGAGCTGCAGGCCGTTCTCTCGCGCATGCGCGACGTAGGCTGCCCTTTTGGCTTCTCGGTCCCTAGCAGGGGCTGCCCCACGGCGGTCGGCGTCGCCGCCGCTACCGTTGGGGCGGCGTTCGTCTTCACGGCATCCTTCCCCTGCGGCGCTGCTGGGGCGGCCGGCGGGGGAGGCACCAGAACGCCCTTCTGCGAGGCTGCAGGAGCGTTCGCACGGGTTCGAACTTCTGCTGCACGGAGGCCTCGGGCGAGAACTGCACGCAGCTGCGTCAAGGCCCCTTCCTTCTCTGCAACCAAAGCGGCTGTGAGGACTGCTGTGGCCGTCTCCACGGCGGTGCTGATGTCGACGCCGCTGCTCTTCACAGGGGCGCGGGCTGCATTCGAACGTCAGCCTCCGGCAGGTCGTCCCCGATTTTGGCCGGAGGAGCTGCCCTCGGCTGAGCACGGCTGGTCTGCACCCGCCGTCGTCGCCGACGTCGTCGTCTCTTCCGCTGCGTCGGTGCGGCCGCGGTCGTCTCGCCGTCTTCGGCGCGGCTGCGGACTGTAAAAGCCGGGCAGCCGAGCCAGCTGGCGACTTGCGGGCCGCCACACCGGGCGCAAGTCGGCGAAGCTTCTCTACCGCGGTCGCAGGCGCGGCTGTCGTGCTCTCCAGAGCACTTGACGCACCGCGCCGCGTTGCGGCAGTACTTCGCGACATGGCCGCACTGGCGCTGGGGGTCCGTGGCGGTGGGGAGAGCCTCCGTCGTAACCGGTAAACCCAGCAGCTTCCGCAAGTCGGTCACCCTCGTTGTTGGCCGTTTGGACGGTCACGGCACAGGGCGGCGCTCTCTCCTTATTGGTCTGGTTGTGTAGCCTTGCGGTTGTGTTAGCGAAACCTGCTCGCAGCAGCCCTTCCCGAACCGTTGCTTCGTCACAGCAGCAAGGCAGCCCCCTTAGGACTGCCTCGGTCGTCTTCTTCCTTCCATCGGAAGGCGCCTTTTCACGCGTCGGCGGCGCGTCGATAGTGTGGGCGGCCACAGCACTTCTGATCGCCCTGTGGTCGGCCAGGTGTGCTGCCCGAACGCAGATCAGCGAGTCTGTGGCGACAGGCCCGTAAACCACCTCGTTCTTGGCGCAATTCGTCATTAAGTCGAACAGCGCCGTAAACCCGTCTTTGCACTTGACATACGAAGGGGGAACAGGCTGCGACTCATCTTCTCGGGTCTTCCTTGCTTGATCGGCAGACTGAGTGATACGCAAAACCGAAGGCCCCCTAGTGGCAGCAGGTTTCCTCTGCGCGTACGTCTTTCCCATGCTGTGGGGCGCAAGACAAGACAATTTGCTGGCGTTGTGAGAACTACACAAACGACAATTTGCTTTTCGCGGCGCCCACAGCACATAAGTGAATCTGGAGCTGTCCTCGGCCGAGAAACCGTAGCCCGCAGCGGCGCCGATGCGCGCGCCTCACTGGCTCAGGCCGAACCGCCGCGCGAACCACTCCGCATCACTCCTGATCTTGTCACATGGTGCATTATCGTACTTAAAAATGTCACTGGCGTCGGGAAACACGATCGTCATGAGGAGGTGTGCGATACTCCTTGGCGCGTCATGGCGCCTTGCTAGAGCTGCACTGGATCCACGGATGCCCACGAGAACGTTCCACAGCGCGTAAAGGAGCCGCCGCCAACTTACCGCCGTCCTGCAGTGTAGGTGTCAAAGAGGTGGTCCCCTGGAAGACGACGGATTCGCGCCTTCTCATCGGCACGATGAAGATGGTATCGGGATTCATCAGACCGTGCAACGCTCTGCCACTGCACCAACGGTTCAAATGGTTCAAGTGGCTCTGAGCACTATGCGACTTAACTTCTGAGGTCATCATTCGCCTAGAACTTAGAACTAATTAAACCTAACTAACATAAGGACATCACACACATCCATGCCCGAGGCAGGATTCGAACCTGCGACCGTAGCGGTCGCTCGGCTCCAGACTGTTGCGCCTAGAACCGCACGGCCACTCCGGCCGGCACTGCACCAACGTCCAGTGCTGACGGTTACGTGCCAATTTCAGTCGTAGCTGCCGATGTCGTGGTGTTGAAATTGGCACATGCATGGGTCGTCAGCTGTGGAGGCCCACAGTTAGGAGTGTTCAGTTCTCTGTGTGTTCAGACACACTTGTACTCTGCCTGGCTTTAAAGTCTGATGTTACTTCCGCTGCAGTTCGCCGACTGTCCTGTCTTACAAGTCTGCACAGCCCACGACGTCCAACATCCGTAATGAGATGTGGCCGCACACCCCCACGACGTTTGGACGTGGTTTCATTTTAGTTCCGCCACTTGTTGAAGACACCCACCGCAGCACTCCCCGAACATCCGACAAGTCGTGGAGTTTCCGAAACGCTCCTGCTGAGCCTCAGGGCCGGCCATCACAATCTTCCCTCGATCAAACTCACACAGGTCGCGCGGCCTCCCCATTCCACACGCGGACAGCACGCCCACATATACTACGTGCGCCGTGCGTGTCTCTGACTACCACTCATTCCTAGCCAGTTGACGCTGGTGTCTTCTTGAGTCGTTTATATCGACAGTAGGCTGGTGATCACAATGTCCTGGCTCATCAGTGTATATCATTTATAAATGTATACGCTGTTGAGCGTGGCTACGAGACGATGCATTCGCCCGTACAATCTACTAACTTAAATATTTGTGTTTAATCCGGCATGGGGTTTTCTTATCAATGCTTCCGAATATTGCCTTTGTCGTATGATACCTTTTACAAGGAAAGAGAATCGACAATAAACCAACACCGGCAACAACAGCTCAGGAATACATGCTGACGTCGCAAGTCGAATATAAAGAGATGAAGAACGTGTATGCGGATATTGAACGGGTAAGTCAGCATGTAAAGAGAAATGAAAATCTAATAGTCATGGGGGACTAGAATGCGGTTGTAGGGTAAGGAGTAGAAGAAAGGGTTATAGGAGAATGTGGGCTTGGTAATAGGAATGAGGAAGAAAGCTTAAATTGAGTTCTGCGATAAATTACAGCTACCAACAGAGAATAATATGTTCAGGAAACACAAGAGGATGACGTATACTTGCAAAAGACCTGGAGATACAGGAAAATTTCAGTTATATTATATCATGGGCAGACAGAGATTCCGAAATCAGATAATTGATTGAATGACATATCCAGGATCAGATATACACTCGAATCACAATTTAGCAGCGATGAAGAAGTTTAATGAGCCTAGTCAGGAAGAATCAACGCTCAAAGAAGATGGATACAGAAGAACTAAGGAATAAAGAGACACGCTTGAAGTTCTCAGAGTATAGATACTGCTATAAGGAAACGTTCAGTAGGCAGTTCAGTTGAAGAGGAATGGCTGTCTCCAAAAACAGCCATTATAGAAGTTGGAAAGGAAACTGACGGTACAATGAAGATAACTGAGAAGAAACCGTGGCTGATAGTAGAAACACTTCGGCTGATCAGTTTATCGATGAAAGAAGGAAGTGCAAAAATATTCAGGGAAATTTAGGAATACAGAAACACAAATCTCTTAGGAACGGAATAAATAGGAAGTGCAGGAAAGCTAAGACGAAATGGCTGCACGAAAAATGTGAAGAAACCGAAAACGAAATGATTGTCGGAAGGACTGGCTCAGCATATAAGAAAGTCGGAACAGCCTTCGCTGAAACTAAAAGCAGGGACAGTAACATTAAGAGTGCAATCTATTCCTCCAAATGAATACATAACATTCTATGAAAAACCCACATTCACAAACCTAATCACAATATTCCTTAGGGGATGAAACTGATGGAATTCAGAAGTGGTAAATCTATCGAACAGGATCGGTTTCGCACTTAAGATTCGTCGATTTTCGCGCCGCCTAATTTTCTTCCACGTATTCCTGAAAACTTGCATAACGGTCTGGTGACAGTCGGGACTGCTGGGACCTGTGGGCCAGGAATCACGATGAGGAAACAGCTGGGAAGACTGTTGCTTGGAGAAAAATGTGCGATATTTATGCTGGTAATAATTGGTATCTGGCATTTAGTAACTAGAAGCTACAAACCTGCCCAAATATCCGACCGCGTTAATGCACCACTTCAGGGATTCGAGGAGGTGAACCTGCCTCAGATTGAATCCCCCTAGTGGATTAACGACAAGCGCTCGTTAGCCAGTCATCCTATAGGTGGTTTTTACGCGGTTTTCCACAGACATCTAGGTAAATACTGGGGTGTAACTTCTGTCCCACGTCAGATAGTACTACAAAAATGTTTGGAAGAAAGTTATCGCACTCAAACATGAACAGTACACTACAAGCAGACAGATCTGCTGCACAGACTCTGTCCCACGGGGAGCGATGGCGTTAGGGAGGGAATCCGGTCGCTAGCAGTCACTATCATTACTTTAAACCATATAACAATATCGATCACGTAGGAAACTGGTAAAAGCAAAAGTGAAGGAGAAGAACCAGGAGATACATAGTACTTCACTTCTGTGGGAAGGGAATGAGCTGGGGCCTTCACTTCTGATGGGACGAGTGTGCTACATGAAAGCCAATAAGATGGTTTGCTCTCTGGAATTACTTTATGCTTTGTGACGTGGAGATTGTTGAAAGGGAACTGGAAAAAAGTTGTTAAGCGTTGAAATACAAAAGGTAGGTGGAAAGTGCTGATATAACATATGCAACAGATCAGAGCGGGAAAGGATTGGTGGTAGAATAAGGCTGACTGACAAATTATCCTCTAGATTAAATTCTTATTTATTTCTATACGGAGTAGAATTGAGACATGTTGTATATATGGTTCTCGGGCGAGGCTTCTGATGTCATAGTGAAAACTCCACAATATTTCGTCAGCGCAACTGGCCGACATCTTCAGGTGCGACGAACACACTGCTAAGGCAGGACCAGACCCCTTATTTATGCCAGTCTTGGGCAGCAAGTGCGCATGCATGGAGGCGCCAAATTCGATGGCCAATAGCGACGATATCAACCGATAGCTGGAAGGACAGCAGCGCCACCTACAGGATGAAGAACCAAAGACTTCGGCGCACGCGCGGAGGCTGCCGCCGCTGCTCTGCGCTGCCATCGGCCGCCCCAGCGACCTCTGTCGGAAGCCGCAAGCAAAAATGCGCGTCCACGTAGGCGCCTTGATTATCCTCCCGTTGTCAACAGAATATTTATATTGCGGGCGAATCGTCATCCGTTTTATGACCAATAGCACTCCTGTCTGCTCGAAGCGACTTCAATTTGGCCAGTGCTGGATCCCAAGCTGTACTAAGCTGAAAGCCCGTGTCTCTGTTTACAAGATTCGTCGAGCTACGTACTTCCACTGCTTCCTTAATAACACTGTCCCAGTACGAACTCGTCGATGCGAGAATTTTGGTATGTTGATAATTCATAGAATGGCCTGTACTGAGACAATGCTCGGCCGCTGCAGACGTTACTGGTTGCTCCAGACGAGTGTAGCGTCTGTGTTCAGTGCATCTCTCTTCTACAGTGCGACAAGTTTGTCCGATGTACGACATGCCGCAGCTACAAGGAATCTCGTAAACACCGGGTTTTCTTAGGCCAAGGCTGTCCTTAGATGAGCCCAAGAGAGCTCTGAGTTTTGCCGGCGGACGAAAGACACATTTAACTTTAAGACTCTTCAATAATCATCCTATTTTTGAAGAGACACCGACGCTGTATGGCAACACGACCATTCCCCTTTGTTCTTCGCCTTCTTCCACTTCCTCACGTTGGGTAACCCGCTTCGGTTGCAAGGCACGGCGAATCTCCCGTTCGGAGTATCCATTTTGTCGGAAAGTGGCACGTAGACTGGCATAAATAGGGGGCTCTGGTCCTGTCTTAGCAGTGTGTTCGTCGCCCCTGAAGATGGCGGCCAGTTGCGCTGACGAAATATTGTGGAGTTTTCACTATGACATCCGACGTCTCGCCCGAGAACCATATATTCAACATGACCGTCGGGAAAGCCTCAAGCAACACAGAATTGGGACATGTACCCATCATCAGCGGTACTTGCGCTACAGAGTACATTTACCTCAGGTGAAGAGTGTTCCATATCAGTTTTTTTATAGTTCAACGTACAAGCTACGTGTACCGCTTTTAGGATTTGCGAACGATTTTTGCCAATAATTTACCCATTATTACCTCAGCATATACCAGTGATATTCAGCACATACAGTTGAGTCATAATTCGTGCACACTGTTTGACAGAAATTATTTACTCAGGGATGTCAATATATGGAGTCTCAACCTGACAACCAACACGATTGATGCACTCAAATCAACGTGCAACAGTACAGTTTTGTGATAGTTGTCTGCTACTAATCGAGTTGACACAAACGTTCTGGTAAATGCGATAAATTGTTAAAAGAGTTGGCGGCCATCTGTAATGAAATCATTCTACAAAACTTCATCACACTTCTGTCGCCGACTGTACAACGTTCCTTAAGCTATCTCCATTCTTCCCTGTTCACATCTCTTTCATCTGTGAGTATCAACAACATGGAATAAAAAACTGTAAATTAAGATTGTTCATATTATTTTGATTCGCACTGTAGATTTTGTTAATGTTTAACTGTCAAATTTGATGTAATTTACATCCAAAGGTAATGATTACCTGGACTGATCTCAGACTATACAAATTCGTTTATATATTACATTATTTTTGTTAACATAATATCATACAAAAGAATGTATTGCAACAACAGACACAGAAACATGACTGCTAGCGGCGATTATAAGCTCAGCATTGATAAGCTTGAAGGACCTGACGACTGGGCCAAATGGAAATGGCATATTTCTATGGTGCTACGTTCATATGGACTAGAAGATATTATTAACGGTACACGTGAACGTGTAGAGTTGCCGCAAGATGCGACAAGTGAACAAAAAGAAGCGTATGTGGAATGGCTCAAGGACGACGCAAAGGCAGCAAGTCTTATAGCAAGTGCGCTAAGTAAACCTGTTGCAGAACTCGTCTTAACGTGCAAGAATGCTAAAGAAATCTGGGACAAATTACGCTCCCGATTTGAACGTAGCAGTACTCAGCGTTTGAATATGTTGATTGAAACATTTTTCCGTGTTAAACGTGATGAATCGGAAGATATTAGTGCACATGTGGCCAAACTGCAAAAGTTATTTGTGGACCTGAACGATGAATTATCAAAACATGAAGAAAATACGCTATCTGAAAGACTCTTAAATGGTCGAATTTTGTCTACACTGGGAAAAGACTACGACAATTTTAAGGATCTCTGGGATACGATACCGACAGAAAAGCAAAGCTTGAATTTATTGATTGAAAAACTCTGTACTATTCAACTGCGTGAACAAAACGTTAATGGAAGTGCAGCTTTTGTCGTTTCTAAAACATGAAAACGGCAAACAAGTAATCAGCAAGTAAAGATGACGAAGTCACAATTAAAACAGAAATAAATGCAAACAATTAGGTCACTGGGCAGCAGAGTGTCCACAGAACACTCGTGAAAGCAATAAAAGAAAAGAGAAGAAGCGAGACAGTGAACACGCTGCATTTACTTCATACGCTATGGGTGTGTGTACCAGTAATCACAGTGACCCAAATAAATGGTATTGCGACAGTGGCGCTACAAATCATATCACTCCCAACAAACAGTATTTTGTTTCGTATAGTGAATTTGATGTTCCTCAAGCAATTTCATTGGGAAAACAAGATGTGAAAATGTGTGCGTACGGTCAAGGAACAGTGATGAAAAATATTATTTAAAGGCAAGAAAACATTTTATTAGCTTTGTAATTACACCCTGGATACGAAAAAAACACATTTACTGTAAGAAAATACACAGAAGTTACACACAAGCCAAGAATAAAGATATTGACAGCAGAGTTATGGAGCAGCACATAAATATAGACGTCAAGGAATTTTTTCGTTTCTTTTAACACTTCCTCCAAAAGAAAAAATCATGAAATTATTGCTTTGTCTCTTGCATGCCAATTTCTGAACATAGAAAATTAAATCGAACTCGTTCAAGAGGTTTCGTCAAAATATCTGCCAACTGGTTGTGTCCATCAATGTGTTCCAAGAAAATCTCACCGTTCAGATATCTTTTACGAACATAGAAATGTCGGACCTCTATATGTTTAGAACGTCGATGATATTCTGGATTTTTTGCCAACTTCAATGCACTAGCATTGTCAATGTAAAGAACTGGAGGCTGCCCCGACATTTCCACTAATTCTGATAGCAGACGACGTAACCAAACTAACTCTTTTGCTCCTTCACTAGCTGCAATTATTTCCGCCTCGGTTGTGGATGTGGCCACTACTTTCTGCAACTGACTTGTCCATGACACTGCACCACCTGAGTACTTTGCAAGAATTCCAGTTGTTGAGCGCCTTGTCCGGTTATCACCTGCGAAATCTGTATCAGCGTAAATCTTTAACTATTCTTTTTTATTATATACAATTCCAAAATTTAAGGTCCCTTTCAAATATCGGAAAATGCGCTTTACTCTATTCCAGTCTTCAGTGGTTGGTTTCTCCACATCTCGAGCAGCTTTATTGACTGCAAAAGTGATGTCTGGACGAGTTACTGTTGAAAGGTACGTGAGACAACCAATTGCTTCACGGTAGGGTACAGATGACGAAACTTCTTCGTTTTGATTATTGTCCTCACGTCCAATAGGAGTTGAGATTGTACTGCATTCTGCCATTCGAAATCTTTGCAGAATTTCTTCTGTGTATTTCTCTTGACTTATCATTATTGATCCATCTTCATATTGCTTTATTTTTATGCCAAGAAAATTGTCAAGACTGCCAGTTGTTATTTCGAATTCATGTTGTAAAACATCCATAAAAAAAGCAATTTCTTTCTTGTTACTGCCGACAATCAGGCCATCATCAACGTAGATTGCCACATAAACGCTATTTCCATTTTGTCTACGATAAAATAGGCATGGGTCTGCATCACTGTTTGAAAAACCAGCTTTCTTCATGAACTCAACAAAACGTTTGTTCCAACAACGTGGCGCTTGCTTCAACCCACAAAGACCTTTTTTTAAGAAACATGCTCGGCCTGCACCGTCTTCGAAACCCTCTGGTTGTTCCATATATACTTCATCTTCAAGTATTCCATTCAAAAAAGCTGTCTTTACATCGAATTGTTCTAGCAGCATTTTCTTTGAAGCAGCTACAGCCAACAGAGTTCGTATGGTGTCATAACGTGCCACAGGGCTAAAGGCGACGCCATAACCAATTCCTGCTTTCTGAATACAGCCTTTTGCAACCAATCTGGCTTTAAAGCGAGTACCTCCATTGACTGCAACCTTTCGCCGTAGAACCCAGCGGTTTTGCAATACTTTGGCATTCTTCGGACGGTCAACCAGCACCCAGGTATTGTTTTCCTTAAGTGATTGAAGTTCTTCACTAATAGCTTGCATCCATTCTTCCTTCTCGTTTGACTGCAATATTTCTGAAAAACAGTTTGGATCTTTGTATCCAAGTGCATCAACTTCTGTTGCCATACAAAATTCACCACTTTCCATCCAGGTTGGTTTTCTTCGTTGTCTTTTATTCTTCTGTTTCTCTTCATTAGAAGATTCAGCAGCTTCTGCTTTTAGAAATTCTGTTAATTCTTTATTTTCTTCAGACTCACTCGACTCTTGACTTTCTCTGGAATCGAGAGTGCCAATTTTTTCTTGAGTTTGGCTTCCTCCAGAAGTGTACAGCCTAGGAGATTTACATTGGTTATCTTTAGATGAATTCGGATCATTAAATTCTTCCCGAGGGACTTCAAATTCAACATGATCACTATGTAAATCACAAACAATTTCTGGCTTAAATTTTATATCGTGACTCAACACCACTTTTCTTTTAGATGGAATCCAAACTCTGAACCCATCTTTGTCATTAACATATCCAACAATTCGTCCAAAAAATGCCTAATCATCAAACTTGGAACGGAATTGTTTGTTAATGTGAACATAGCAGCCTGTACCAAAAATTCTGAGATGATCAAGTCGTCCTACTGGTCGATTAAACCATAGTTCATAAGGGGTTTTATTTTCAACTGAAGATTTTACAGTACGATTTATTACGTAGACTGCTGTGCTACATGCCTCTGCCCACAACCCTTTTGGTAATTTACTCGGATGTATCATTGACCGGGCAGCTTCAACAATGGTCCAATTTTCCCGTTCAGCGACACCATTTTGTTCAGGAGTGTAAGGAGGAGGAATCAGTAGCTCTATTCCCCTGTCTGCAAGCAGTTCACTGTTATTTTTATTGTTAAATTCTTTGCCACCATCACATCTAAATTGTTTCACAACATGTTCATTAGTTCGTGATTCATTTAAAAACTGCTTAAGCACAGTACACACTTCACTTTTGTGTCTTAAAAATAAAATTCGACGAAATTTACTAAAATCGTCTTTGAAACATACGTAATAATGCTTGCATCCAAAAGATTTCGTGCTCATTGGTCAATTTACATCCGCGTGGATTAATTCACCAGTACTGGTAGCGCGTATTGTTCGTGTTTTGAATGGCAGCCTATGCATCTTTCCAACCGCACAGCCGTCACAATATTCACTCTTGGCATCTTCCACATTAATGTTCATTTCTTTTAAAATATTCTTCACATGTCGTTTATTCTGATGACCAAACCTTTCATGGTACACTTGCAATGTTTCGGATGAAGTCATCAAGCTCCTACGATTCATTTTTGCATTTCTAACAACACGCATGTTCAACACATAAAGTCCATTTTTCACATAACCTGTCATAACAATATTGCCACTGACTTGTTTTCGAACACAGACATTATTATAACTAAAATTAGTACTGTAGCCTCTGCAGGCAATGGCTCTCACAGATTAGCACTTGCATCAGGGACGTATAAAACATTGTCCATTCTAGCATTGTACCATTTACTGTTTCGTCGGATTTGGATGTAAACAATTCCTTGACGTCTATATTTATGTGCTGCTCCATGACTCTGCTGTCAATATCTTTATTCTTGGCTTGTGTGTAACTTCTGTATATTTTCTTACAGTAAATGTGTTTTTTTCGTATCCAGGGTGTAATTACAAAGCTAATAAAATGTATTCTTGCCTTTAAATAATATTTTTCATCAGGTTATGGGCCCAGTACACGTGTAAAGGCAAACAACACAGTTTAATTAAAACAATATTTGAAATGAGCGTATGTCTGTAAAGAAACATGACTGCTAGCGGCGATTATAAGGTCAGCATTGATAAGCTTGAAGGACCTGACGACTGGGCCAAATGGAAATGGCATATTTCTATGGTGCTACGTTCATATGGACTAGAAGATATTATCAACTCTACACGTTCACGTGTACCGTTAATAATATCTTCTAGGCCATACGAACGTAGCACCATAGAAATACGCCATTTCCATTTGGCCCAGTCGTCAGGTCCTTCAAGCTTATCAATGCTGACCTTATAATCGCCGCTAGCAGTCATGTTTCTTTAGAGACATAGGCTCATTTCAAACATTGTTTTAATTAAACTGTGTTGTTTGCCTTTACACGTGTACTGGGCCCATAACCTGATGAAAAATATTATTTGAAGGCAAGAATACATTTTATTACCTTTGTAATTACACCCTGGATACGAAAAAAACACATTTACTGTAAGAAAATACACAGAAGTTACACACAAGCCAAGAATAAAGATATTACAGCAGACTCATGGAGCAGCACATAAATATAGACGTCAAGGAATTTTTTCTTTTCTTTTAACATATTACATTATTTTTGTTAACATAATATCATACAAAAGAATGTATTGCAACAACAGACACTTACAACAACATGGGTGATATTTTCGACTATTTTTTGTTGTTTAACACTGTCTCTTCGTTGGAAACAATGACAGGATGTTTTGTCAAGCGTGTGAAACTTCGTGTTTTAACTAAAGTAGTTAGTTTGGTACGTTTTCCATCAGTTGCTGGGACTACCAGGCATTGTTTTATGTCACTAGCTGAATGTTTTTGTGTCTTTAGATGTAAACTAAATAAAGAAAGCAGAGGTTGAAAGTACCGCTTCAGTTGTAAATTACTTTATTTTCACTCGACCAGTTTCGGACTGTTAAGAGCCCATCCTCAGGTGTCGTAGCTGTGCTGTGGTCCCCGATCACCGCGTGTACCAGACGCGGTGTGCTTCCTATGAGCGGAGAAGAGGGAGAACAGGGAGATAGGTTTCTGTCAGTGGCGTTCACATCTTCTACGGATATTGTTTTCATTTCTTCGTACCTTTCCCATGTATGTTATCTCAAGGCTATGCCTCTTTAACTTATAGACTCCCTAGTGAGTGAATTTATAGCACTATTCCATGGAATGACAACTTCGTGTTCTGCTGTGTGTTCTGATGTTTATTCTCAGCTTGGACATTTCAATTGAGCGTTTGATATCATTTGATAATCTTCTCAATAGGAAAATCTTCGTACTTTCTGTGAAATAAACACTAACAGTGTAATAGTAACTGATGAATGGAATACTGTAGGAGGCATGTTCAAAATAGTCTGCATAAAAAGAATCGACTGTCCAACAAAAATAACGTGATTTGTACAAAAGGACATCCAGCTACTTGATTTCTGTCCAAATTAAAAATTTTACTTGACAAAAGAGAAAGAAACATATTGTAACATGGTGAACCCATCTGCCAATAAACTGTAGTCACTGCCAAAAATTCATAAAGAGAGTAACCCTATCAATCCAGTAATAAACTGCAAAGTAGTTATTTATTATGACTAAAACAAAGGTAATTTGTATACTTGCTCATGACTGTACATATGGAAATCAGTGTACAGTGAATAGTTCTAGTGGAGTGATACAACAAATTACAGACATCGATATCCCATCCGATTTAAAACATGTTTTGTTAGATAAAATCAACATGTACACCAACTCAATAGTCAATGAGACCATTGAAATTGCCGAAAAGAAGGTTCCCACACGTCATACGTCGAACGCAGTATTTGTGGGGGAATTTTATTACTTTACTAAAACTGTAACTTTCCTACAACCATTCCAAGTTCAGTAACCAAATATATGTACTAGAATGCAGTTTAGTAATGGGAAACCAGCTTGCTGGAATACTCGCTAATATTTCACTACACCACACTGAGAACCAGTTCCCTTATATCCATCCTAAATGGATTAATATGATCCGTTACCTCTACAAATAGGTAGATGACACACTACTGTTACAAGACCGATCAGAAACGTAAATAGAGATGTTCCTCAGAATGGAATAAATTACACAAAAATATAATCAATACGGAAGAATAGATTGATACTCATCACATGAGGAGGCGCTGAGTCACTAAGAGGCTCAATCAAAAAGACAGCTGAAGTATTGAGCAGTATAACAATATTCCTCTTCGGAAATAGAAAACACACACACACACACACATTCACTCGAGCACAACTCTCATAAAAATGGCCACTGTTTCTGGACGCTGGAGCCCGACTTATCATGAGCCAGGCTCCAGTGCCCATCGGCAGTGACCAGGTCTGTGTGAGTTTTTCTTGTGGGAATATCTGTTTGTTTTCTTTTTCTGAAGAAGCACTGTCTTAAAGCTCAGTATTTAGCCTGTTTTTTCATTGTGCCTGTCTGCAACTCAATGATTCCTTTATGCGGTGAGCGGCAATACACTCGTCCCACATTGCTGTTATTCCAGTATTTGATTTCACACAATAATATATTTATAATCGAACATGAACACCACGATAAAATAAACTTTCTAGATATAACTCAAATAGCAAAGTATTAGGAGAAAACGATGGCTGCGATCCCATGTTAGCCAACAAAATTTGTATTAAGAAGCTACACGTAAATGGAAACAAAATTAAGGACAGCATTACGCTAACAAGAAAACATAACAAAAATAGCTCATTTCACTGCCAAAGCACACTGGCAAAAAATTTCAGATCAAATATAAGTTGCTAAACATGTATATGAGAGAAATGGAGTATGAATTCCGATGTTTCCACATGAATTAGGTTTTCTTGGCTTATCTTGAAGATTACCGACACTACTCCTTCAAGTCGAAATCGCCACTTCCATCTCGAACTGATTTAGTGTTCCGTCGACAATGTTCCCGGTTATGATAAAATATTGCCTCTTGACGTTCCTTCTTTTCAGTCTTATTTATTTTCATTTACTTACTTACTTTACTCAGAATTATTTAAATGTTTCAGGCTCTGTATGTGGTGTAACGAAGACTCACTAAAGACACTCATAACAGTAGATTTTGCAATGTGCTTGATGGGTGTTTTTTACGAAACAATAGTAGCACTTGTAGTAATTAATAAACATATTACAGGGAAGTCAGTCTTATTCGTTCTGTTAAGAGGACATAAAACAAACAGAACTTACCTACTCCTCATACTCAACAATTTATGAATGATTCGAATTGTCTTAGTTTTCACTATTTGCGGTTTGTAGGGAAGCGATAACTATACTGGACTGCAAGATTATGTTTTGTTTACCTATTTGACATGTCGAAAAATATTGATCATCCCTGTAGTTACTCCATTATTACCGAAATGGTTTTTGAAAACATATTTAAGGAAAACTCATTTGTCATGAATGTGCTATCTCTGAGCTGAGTTTAGTCTGTTAATCATTTCTATGTCGATAATTTAAGATTTGTTCTCTATGTAATGCAAGCAACTTTCTTATTGTAACTGGGGACATGTTTTCTTTTATCACAGGTACTGATGGTGTCCTGTAGTGCTATCCGATATTGAAATGGCGAATAGAAGGGACTTCTTAAGATCTGTATACGATACCACGCCATCTGCAGGGTTTTCGGGCTGACGCCGTTCACAGTGGACACTGAGAGGTGTGAGCTATGGAGGACAAAATGGTTCAAATGGCTCTGAGCACTATGGGACTCAACTGCTGTGCTCATCAGTCCCCTAGAACTTAGAACTACTTAAACCTAACTAACCTAAGGACACCACACACATCCATGCCCGAGGCAGGATTCGAACCTGCGACCGTAGCAGCAGCGCGGCTTCGGACTGGAGCGCCTAGAACCGCACGGCCACCACGGTATGGAGGACACGTGCTGGTACACTGTACACAGCGGCTGTTCTCGTCATGAGCCTGATACTAGCAGCGATTATGATAAACTGGATGCAAGCAATGAACGCGATGAAAAATGATTCCATCACCTTTGTGTGGTCTGTGGCCTATGTGATGGCATCCCACGTCAACACGGTGGCGGCGGTAGCCGTAGACCTGTTTCAAAATACCCACAAGTACCTGAGAATACTCACTCTATTGTCTTACCGGGACAGCGGTAAGTCGCAGTGTCGCCATTTCTCCAGCACGGCGGTGAGGATCTGCTACAAAGTGCTGTACGCAGGCTCTCTCGCGCTACGTGTAGCTGCTGTGACGTCAGTATATCTGATGGAAGGGATGAAATGGACGTATACGTTATCATTGTTCTCAAGTGGTATTCTACCTACAGCTGTTTGCAGGTATGTGGGGCTCGTTCTTCTTGTGAGGAGTGACTCGCGCCAGGTCAACCAGCGTCTGAGAGCTACAGCCCAAGTGAGATGCCAGCGGCGACCACTTGCAGACCGCTACCGCGATGAGAGTCTCTCCACACTGTGCCACCTGTCCCAGGAGGTTCTTTCAGCCCACGAGATAGTCTTAATGGTGACTGCACTGTGCAGTATATCTTGGAATGTAGTTGCCGCAGTCTTAACACGTCAGCAGAAACAGCTAGTGGCGATACACATGTTGTTTCTGTCGTGGCAGTCGTCACTGGTGTTAATGGTGACAGTAGCCTCGCAACCGCTGTCCAGGGTGGCGGCGCAGACAGCTCCTGTCCTCTGTCGGCTACTCCTGGGTTGTCCGCAGCTCGTGGTCGTGTGGTAGCGTTCTCGCTTCCCGCGCCCGGGTTCCCGGGTTCGATTCCCGGCGGGGTCAGGGATTTTCTCTGCCTCGTGATGACTGGGTGTTGTGTGATGTCCTTAGGTTAGTTACGTTTAAGTAGTTCTAAGTTCTAGGGGACTGATGACCATAGATGTTAAGTCCCATAGCGCTCAGAGTCGTTTGAACAATACTCCTGGGTTCGACTCTCCGCAGCTCAGAAACGTCAGAGCTGCGCCACTTCTGTCGCCTGGTCCGCAGCCAGAGTCCCACTCATCAACTTTACGGCGTCGTTTCCTTGGATTTGCAGATGTTGATTGCCTCCTTGTCTTTCTTTACAACTTGTACTGTGATTCTGTTAACTTTCTGGGAAGCGTTCTGAAAAAAAGGACAGCCTGCTAAATATTGTTACAGCACTATTGGTGAACAGGGACTCTTCTGCACTTAAATTCTATAACTGTGTTTCTATGATTAAGAGCTATTAAGAGTCTGCAGCATTTTAACAGATGAGACCATTCTTCTTCAAAGTGTTTCCTTGTTTAGCATTATACTAGTATAGCACAGCGAAGGGGTGCGCAGATGGACGTGTTCAACTCTATTGTGCAGTGTATCTAGTTACAGGGTCTAGTTTCGCTCAAAACCAACAGGAAATCTCCCATCGATTGAAACAGGGAACAAAACTGCTGCAGTTTCCACACTGAATTACATTTTCACACAATTGGTAATTATTAATAGCACGAGAGAAATGAATTACTTAAAATTATAAATCGCACGAATTTGTAATTCTTGGAACACACGTGAAGTTATTTCACGTAAAAGAAAGAGAAAAGTTCAGGAACAACAACTGGAATAATTTAGTGGGGACAGAAGCTGTGTTCCTCAGAAGGAGGCGGAAGGTTGACAAAGAGGTTCAGATGCGACACGGAGCCACAGGTACTAACAACAGGACGCGACAACAGAAGAAGGCCAGAAACATTAGCTGACGCGGGTGAACGTTAACGGTGTTTCATCACTTTATGCAGTTGGACGTCAAACATGATTTATTGCAGCTGAAAAAACGTACCGCATCAAAAGTTACACTAGCCTTAATCTCGGACGTTAACGTAACTGCTACTTGCATTGTTGCATAGCGAAATCGCGGCACTACAGCCTTGAACACCACGACAGTCTCGAGAGACCATCATAAAACGTAATCAAGCATCAATGAAACGGAATCCATGTCGCGATCTCAATCACTGTTATTACTTGCCTTGACACAATCAGATATGTCTCAAGCAACCCGAGTGAATCATTTTTCTTTTACACCATATGGACATACATATTTTCTTTCAGCTGGCCAAGTTCTTCAAATAACTCTCACACCAATTCCACCGATAGTAATAGATCTACAAACACAGACACGGTGCAGAACAAGAGAAGAGTAGAAAACAACATATAGCATGAAAGACAAAATATGCACTGCCTTGGCAGGAAAGACTTTGAACTTTCTACAGTCTTCACAGACACGGTCAGTACAAGCCGCTGAGCATTAAGATGGTAACCTCACTACACATTATATTCACTTTAATGCTCACAATGTACCCACTCTGGCTCAAATATCGAACAAACGAAACATCTGTCACATCATATACTCATCTTTACAGACCAGGACACAACAATTGCAAATCATAACTCACTTTTCAGTATACTAGGACAGAATCGTCTCGTCATTTGGAACACAGTAGAATCATAAAGCCATATCTCAAACGTCCGCAAAATATAAATATCCACAACATATCAGATTGTGCCCACACTTGTCTTGCATACGAATTGCTCTCTATCAAAGACGAATGTTACTCATTCAAGGGAACTATCATCAAGTAAAATATCTAGTAAAGGCTAAACATAACTGGCATAAATCCACCTTTATATCATGCACAGTGTGTACTGAACCTCACTAGATAGATAATATCCACTTACAATCACACGTCACAGTTTCAGACTCACAACAAACAAACGAAAATTCCTAAGTAGTATCATCTCATTATATCATACATTATTCTGATAAACCCAATATCACTACATCAAAATATTCATAACAATGATACGATGAAAATGGACGTTAATCAAATGCAGATCTGACACTCCAACAAGAAACTGCACACTGCATGCAGAAAATTACATCATTAATGAATAAAACAAAAATAATAAGGTGTTATGTATCTATGTGAGACATGGTAATCACATCTCTAATTAAATCATCATGTGTAAGAGCACTTCACTCTGCCTCACTCGTCCCCATAATCAAGAAAAGCACTACAAATTGTCTCATCAATAGTACTCCTCAAGAACATTAAATTGCTCATCACATGTTCCACTATAATAATAATAGCCATACTGTGCAACAGCAAATCTCTCAAATCCGATGGCACCTGGAATATCCAGAAGAAAATCCATCCAAGTACTAACCAAGCCTGACATTTTTTAACTTTTTTTAATCTGCGAGATCCAATGTGGCGAGCTCATTGGCTATATCACCACTCATACAGAAGAAATTATTTATACATCAGGCTAATGCCTCAGTCATGAAAAAAAATCTATGAAACGTGAAAATATACTGAAAAGAGAACACGTGGAATGGTCTCGACAGAAAAAGAAACTTAACTGGCACATAAGTAAAACACCAGACATTTTACACTAGATACCTTAACATCAGAAAATATGGTAGCTTCACACTATCACAAAGTAAGATTTCGACTTGACACTATATCAATTTTATATGTTCCTATTTGTTCTAAGACTATTGTTTAGCTTCTGATTGATACTGGGGTCATTAGAGATAGTTATCCAGTAACAGAAAGAAGTATGTGCTACATTTCAGGAAAAAAATTTCATGTTTTGTTGTTTATATCCTTTGTTGGGGCAGCTTTCACATAACCACTGTAGGTGTGAAGTAACTTCTCTTTAAACTTCAGTTTGCTATCTCATTATTTAATAATACAGGCCAAGGATGGAAAAACCTTTTTTGCTGAAAATACCTTATTCTTATGCTTTTAGGGTGGGAAATCTTAATAATATACTTAAAGAAACTGTTGTTGTTGTTGTTGTTGTTGTGGTCTTCAGTCCTGAGACTGATTTGATGCAGCCCTCCATGCTACTCTATCCTGTGCAAGCTTCTTCATCTTCCAGTACGTACTGCAGCCTACATCCTTCCAGGCGCTTCAGTCAAGAACCGCGCTGCTCCTACGGTCGCAGGTTCGAATCCTGCCCCTGGCATGGATGTGTGTGATGTCCTTAGGTTAGTTAGGTTTAAGTAGTTCTGAGTCTAGGGGACTGATGACCTTAGATGTTAAGTCCCATAGTGCTTTAAGCACCTGCATCCTTCTGAATCTGCTTAGTGTATTCATCTCTTGGTCTCCCTGTAAGATTTTTACCCTCCACGCTGCCCTCCAATACTATATTATTGAACCCTTTATGCCTCAGAACATGTCCTACCAACCGAGTTTTGTCAGGACTGGCTCTCCCAAGGCCGTCAGTAGTTCTACTGGAATGTTGTCTATTCCTGTGGCCTTGTTTCGACGTAGGTCTTTCAAGTGCTCTATCAAACTCTTCGCGCAGTATCGTATATCCCATTTCATCTTCATCTACATCCTCTTCCCTTTCTATAACATTGCCCTCGGGTACATCACCCTGGTATAGACCCTCTATATACTCCTTTCACCATTCTGCCTTCCCTTCTTTGCTTAGAACTGGGTTTCCGTTTGAGCTCTTGATATTCATACAAGTGGTTCTCTTTTCTCCAAAGGTCTATTTAGTTTTCCTGTAGGCAGTATCTATCTTAACCCCTCTACATCCTTACATTTGTCTTCTAGCCATCGCTGCTTAGCCGTTTTGCACTTCCTGTCGATCTCATTTTTGAGTCGTTTGTATTCCTTTTTGCCTGCTTCATTTACTGCATTTTTATATTTCCTTCTTTCATCAATTAAATTCAATATTTCTTCCGTCATCCAAGGATTTCCACTAGCCCTCGTCTTTTTACCTACTTGATCCTCTGCTGCCTTCACTACTTCATCCCTCAAAGCTACCCATTCTTCTTTTACTGTATTTCTTTCCCCCATTCTTGTCAATTGTTCCCTTATGCTCTCCCTGAAACTTTCTACAACCTGTGGTTTATCAGTTTATCCAGGTCCCATCTCCTTAGATTCCCACCTTTTTTTAGTTTCTTCAGTTTTAATCTACAGTTCATAACCAATAGATTGTTGTCACAGTCCACATCTGCTCCCTGGAAATGCCTTACAATTTAAAAACTGGTTCGTAAATCTCTGTCTTACCATTATATAATCTATCTGAAACCTGTCAGTTGTATACATTGAAGAAGGTTGGAGATACCGACAAAAAACTGTATCCCCTACCATTTCTTCATCCTTTACAGTTAAATTTATAAAGCAAAGCGATTTTTTTAAGAATTTGACAGCTTTTATATAGTTAAAATAATTTAAAAATGAGGTGTAATGTATGTAGATGACGTTGATAACACTGCCGAAAAACATTTTCTGGGAAAAAAAGGCCGATTCTATTTTTATATTAACAGATGGTGTTTTGTTTACTGTCAACCTAACCTCACTTTACTGTTTCCTGTACATGTGCTCAGTGCAATATCTAATTGCGCTTGTAAAAGCTCTGCTGACAGTTGTTGTTATATTCATGGTGAATTTTGATTAAAAAACACAGAAGAAACATTACAGACTTTGTGAGAAAGGTTTATCTATCATTCTTTGGATATAAACTTGGGGATGAAGACAAATCTTGGGTGCTGTACAAGGTATGTTATCTGTGTGTTGAAGATCGGAGAAAATGGCACAAAAAGGAGAAAAAAGCCTTTATATTTGCTGTTCCCATGATGTGGAGGGGGCAAAGGAATGATTCCGATGATTGCTACTCTTGCAGTGTTGATATTACTGGTCATAATTCGAAAAACAAGAAGGTATTAAGCTATCCTAACCTTCTGTATGCCATCCAACAAATAGGGCATGGTGCAGATTTGCCAGTTCCTGAACCACCATATGATTTAAATTTTATTCCAACAGAAGTATTTTCTGATGAACAATCTGATTTAGATGAAACAGGTGATGATGAATTCCATTGTAATACAGAAAATCTACAGCCCAAATTGTTCACTCAGACCGAGCTTAAGAATTTGGTTAGGGATCTGTGCTTCATGAAAGAAAAAGCTGTATTGCTTGGCTCTTGATTAAAAGAAAAGAACTTATTGGCAGTTGGAACCAGCATATACATGTATATATAGAGAGAGCAGCAATTTTAAAATTTTTTTTAACAAGAATGTGAATTAGAGTACTGTTCAGACATTCCCGGTTTAATGAATGAGTTTGGTATTGAATACAAAAATGAAGACTGAAGGCTGTATTCATCTCAAACTAGTTTAAAGTCAATTTTATTACACATTTGTAACATGTATGCATCTGTACCTGTTGGAGAAAGCTATGAAAACCTAGCAATAGTGCTAAATAAGACAGGATATTCTGCTCATGGTTGGATGATAACAGGCGATCTAAAAGTAATACACATGTTCCTTGGTCAGCAAGGTGGCTTTACCAAATTTCCCCATTTACCATGTAACTTCGAATTTTTGTACTATATAATAAAAAGTATATTGCTCGAAAACTATAGGTGATACAAAAAAAACTAAGGCTATATATTGATTCAGCTCATAAAAATTTATCGAGAGCAGCTATCAAAGTAAAAAGCAGTTTTTCAAAAAAAGTTTTCGTTGGCCTTGTAATAGTTTCCCTTCAACAAGGCCCATGACAGGCTCTGTGCCAAGTTCATCACATTCTTCCACTACCATAATGACCCCTAACTCCTATTGTACACTTAATTTAAATAATTCTAACATAGATTCATCTCTCAATGCTGGTTTTACATGTACTGTGTGGTCAGCAGGTGCATCCACCAGCTCCACCTAACACGCTGTGAGCTCAGCCACAAACACTGGCTTGCACTGGGCTATCCGAGCTCTGCTTACCACTGACAGGCAGCTGGGCTACAGCAGTAGCCAGTTCATCAGCCTTGTATCTTTCCTGAAATACCATTTTCTCTCATCTGACCACTCAGTATAGCTACAAGTTCCTCTTGCACTAAAGCAAACGAACACAAGTAGAAAGCATAAAATATTGCAGTACACATTTATTACTTCAGTTCTATTTCCCAAAACCATGGTTTCATGAAATCAACCGAACCTATTAATACGTCAGGCTTCATAAATAATGATTTATCTACACACAAATAATGGCACCAGAAAAGAACAGGACAGTAGTTTAGTTTAGCAATAAGCAATGGAACTGCACTTGGCCACATGTTAATGTAACATTCCTCTTAGTGTGTACTCAATGGACTCTATTAACATCGTGAGAACAGGAGTGCATATACGTGTGTATCAGTTATTGTGTCAGTATTTAACAAGCAGTATAGAAAAAAATAAAAAATCACTGTCATGAGAAATTGTGTATCGTTAGAATTAAAATGCACGACTAAAACAGTTTTTCACTCGAGTATTTTGCAGAATATATAAATTACTGTTCATTAACCGAGACCAACTTAAAATGAAGTTTAAAGATCGAGTGAAAAAAGAAAGTACCGTCACAGCAACGGCACGTTTTAAAATATGCATTGCATTGAATAAAAGGGGCACATGCTGTGTGATCTTTTCGCAGATATTGTTGTTCTTGTAGGTACAGAACCCCTATATTTCCGAATATTATTACACATGTTTAGTGGATTAAAGTAGTTGTTTAGAAGTAGACGGACACGTACGCTGGAGTTTGCAATCGTCGGAATATTTGTTCGAATTCATCGTACGAAGCAAAATAAGTGAATAACAATGTTAATGGTCAGTTCAGCGAACTTGTAACACGGAGTGTAATCCACGTAAATAAATCGGCAACCGCAGAGACAAAGAAGAAAAAAATTAAAAGCCTATGTATGAAAGAAGAAGTAATCGTGTTACTAATAATCAGTTCAAAAGTAGTCAAGTAATTTAATTATATTACAATAGTTCCCTCAGAGCAGGACTATAATAAGTTGTAGAAACTTTCTTTCTGTTATTGTATGGTTTTGACTCACACTGGAAATATTGAATGGAAGACAAAAATAACAGGTGGTGTACCTACAGACGCCCACTGTGAACTGTAATTATCGTATGGCAGCGAAACGTCATAGATACGAGGGTTGGAACATTCATAGTGGCAAGTATTTCTTTACAACTCGTACAAAATAGATGCGTGCTTCAAAGTTTTACTAACCTTCAAAATGGTCACCACCGTTGTATATAAGCCGTTGACAGCGATGTGGAAGTCGTAGGATACTCTTAGCAGTGCCAGTTGTGTTGACAGTTCGAGCGGCGCGGCCTGTTGCCCGACGAATTTGTAGCAGTTCTGAAGCGAATGCCTTGATGTGTTTTCTTCAGTTCAGAAATCGAGATGAACTTACGAGGGCTTAAGTCAGGGGAGTGCAGTAGGTGGTATAGCACTTAGCAGCACCATTAGTCAAACAAATCAGTACCAGCTTTCATTGTATGTGCTTTAGCATTGTCGTGCAAAATGATGTCAAGTCCTGTAGAAAGTGTTATCACTTTGTCTCTATGCTGTTCATTTTTGGAACACAACCTACGACCAGTTTAGTGGATGTGGTAAAAGAAATATATGATCAATTATGTTTTCAAATAATAACTAAACTGACATCTAAAATACGTAATAAAATGTTGGAGAGATTTCTACCAAGTTTTCTGCTGACATATGAACTAAATGTGATCAATTGTCCACTAAATTATTGGCGAAATTTCCACAAAGGATGAAGAGTCTTGTAATGATATTTTTACACAAATAGTGGATTTATCGGCGGGCGTATCAGAATTAAGACTAAAGTGTAATACCCCGATAACCGATGTTACAAATTTATCGCTGCAACAAACGATATGTTGTTCTGACAAAATGAAGTGAATGCTGAAGTAACTACACTGAAAGATGTAATCAGTGATTGTCTGATAAATGAAACGATTGTCTGAAGAGATCAAACGTAATGGTAAGACTGTGCGTAAATTAAATCTTAAAGTAGAAAAATTTACTAGTGAACAACAGTATAATGTTAAACTGCTATTACAATCACAGCTACTCAGCTATGATAAAGGTAATTCTGAGTGGCATCCAAACAAAGATAAGTTTGTAAATGGACGTTTAGATTCTGAACTGTCACACGTAGTTCGGCAGTATGTGAATGAGCGATTGCCACAAGGAGGCAGTCCAGCCAAGGTCCTTAACTGAGAAATTAAACAATTAAAGGTCTTAGCGGATAGAGACTTCCCACAGTGGCGAGAGAATTAAAGGTCACAAGTCCAAGAAATGCAACAGGATTTACCCAACGTCAAGCAATGCGTAAATAGTTTGTCGCATATTAGAACTAGAGCAGACGGCAGCTCTAGCCTTGTGCCTTGTGGGCATGAGCTAAATCATAGTGGTATGTCTCCTATCGATGTGTTGTATGGTATGCGGATAACGCCATAATTATCGTCTGTCCTACTGGATGAAGGCTTAATCAAACATAGGCAGTTTCAAACATTCATTCCTGAGAAAAAGTGTTTATGCTGTTGTATAGATTAAGGATTTTCAATGTGTACTGCCCAGGTCATTTACGGACAAACAGAACATACATTACCTTACAGGTTTCATACTGGACGAAGACATCCCTTGGGCCACAACAACACCTGACAATTGGCAAGATTATGCTCATTTTGAGCAGGCATTTCTAGCAAAATATTTGTCTATTTCTGTGCAAGAGAGACTTACGAATGTCTTTAGCAAAGAGCCCTTTAACAGCAAACAGGGCAGACTCCATAAATATTCCGAAAATTATATAAACAAGACCAGGTACTGGGACGACGTTTATGGATTTCCTTGGCCTCATACAAGAAGAGTCAAGAGCGGACAGCCACCGGAACGATGGTGCGGCTCAAGCTTCGCCATCGTAGACACAGTTGCGTCACCACAGACAACACAGTACATTGAGTGGCACAGTCGTGGCCGTCTCATATGCAAAATTCGCTGTAAACAGATACAGGCCCGCCAAGGAATAGTAAAAGAAAACGATGTGACACTCGATGCTCTGTGGCTTATTATGGGTATGGAACTGGGGACCGGCTGAATTATCATAATAACCTTGACAACAATGGAAACACCCCTAGGTGTATTTCCGCTACAGGAATTGATGAGCAACACTAAATACTCGATAAATATGATAGACACGAGATGTAGGAGTCAACGGTGGAACATATATTTACCGTTAAAGGAGACTGGCGGAATAGACATCTGACTGTAAACATAATTGTAGTGCAAACGAACCACATTTCTCAGACACTGGGTCAACAACCTAGACAAGGTTACATTAAGCCTTCAAATGCAGACCATGGGTTGGTTCTGGAGGCATCGTAGGAAATACACTTAAGCTGCTACATTATAATGACGATAATGATATCAGGGAAGAATTAGTAATCAGTCACTTTAAAAGTCATGTGCAAAGCAAAGAAATTGCACTGGTTACTGCACATGCGCTAGTAGGAAATATTGCAGCTGATACAGGGACAATGGTAATTATTAGCTCCATCAGTTTGAGTAGTAACCCTCTCAAGAACTATCGACTTCTGGATGCTATTGGGGTTAAGTCACAGTATTTCAGCATCTAGGCACAACTAGAAGTAACGTTAGGAAATTGAGTAATATTATGCCTGTTCTTAATCACATATGGACTAATAGTCAAGTTTATTTCGGTCCCAGACGTTTTACATGCGAAGAACGCGGTAATAACCTTCTCCATGGGTAAATGCCATTTGAACGTCGACAACCTAAGAATCCAACAGATCTTGAAAAATGCAAAAGTAAACCCTCGTAAGTACTGCCAAGAGATAAAAGTTGAATTAATTTAACCCAAAAGAGCACCACGTCTTCACACAGTGGTCAAGTTGATGGTACAGGGAGTCAATAAAGTAATTCACTCTATCACTGTTGCCTCACGCATTGAGTTAGTAAGCTTAGTGCTGAAACATGTACACATATTTAGTGAGTGACCTGGTTTCAAAACCACTTACCGATATCGCATCAGTGTCCATTCGGAAGAGATTTGTTGCTACAGTACATATTCCATTCCATTGTCAAAGAAAACAGCAACTAGTAATGGAATGAAACACATGCTGTGCGGTACATAACGGAGCCACCAATTGCACCACAGAGTCCGTTGTTAGAGTTGCGAAACCTGAGGGCAATGTTCGTTTGTTTTAGGATGTGAGGCCAATTAACGAAACTATCTTTCCTGTACAAACTCATAGATACTGCAAGAGGAATTACACAATTTTTTGGAATTACATTCGTCACTAGTACTGGTTCCCGAAGTTCCTACAAGAAGATAAGACCAACCTAAGAATACAGGAAACACACGGCCATTATTTACGTTGGTAGAAGCTATTAGTAGTGTGTGCTGCCACTTGGCTTACATGTAAGCGCAGAAGTAATCGTAACTGCACTGCGCACAATATTGGATCCTGAACTACTTGACCATACACAGACGGGAGAAGAAGATACACAGTCACCCGAAAAGACACAACACAAGTTTTCAAAGGCAGAAGTAAAAGCTAAGTTACAAATATCAGAATTTGTCAGCGAAAAGATTAAATTTCTTGGTGATGTTATTACCTCAACTGCAATTACACCTGACTGTGATAAAAATCAATGCCACCAACAATTTTCCGTATCCAAGTATTAAGATGCAACTTGAAACACCCTTGGCTTTATTCTAATATTTCAGTAGATTTGTATGTGATAAGTTTTTGAATAGTTCAAACTTACTAGCTCTTTCAAACAAAAATGCGCTATGGATATAAACGACTGATTGTATGATCCTCTAAGAAGAGTTAAAAGAAGCCTTAGCAAATTACTATATTCTGCATAAATCAGATTTCTGTCTAGTTACTGACATACGAAGTCACATGTGATCCCCACTCTACAGAGAGAGGTGCTTTGGAATCCACTGTTTTGGTGGATGGTGGAGCTCCACCTCACACTGGTCATGAGGTCAATCGCTTGCACAGCAACACATCTGGAGCAAACAAAATCATTGGCTGATCGTTCCAAATTGTGTGACCACAAGATAACCAGGTTTGTACACTTGTGATTTCTGACTATGTGGCTACTTGAAGGACAGAGTTTATCAATGGGACACAAACACATGTTGGAGGCTGAAGATGAGCATAGAGACGGAGGTAGTCGAATGCCGCATGAGAAGTTTCGGCACCAGTAGAGCTATAACTAGCGCTTCGTAATAAACCGTGACAAGCACGTTTATTAGAAGGTGACCAGTTTCGATCATCACACGACCATTTTCAGACCCACAGCCATATTGATGGACGATTCCTGTGTGTGGAGCAAGACCCGCTGAATGACGACAATCAGCAATTGCCTATCGTCAGTCAGTGCTTTCTGCTCCACAAGGAGATTGCCCATCAATATGGCTGTAGGTATGAAGACGATCACGTGATGATCTAGACTGGTCAACTTCTAATAATCGTGCCTTGCGATCTAGACTGTTAGGATTTATTCCAACGATTATATTTTGTTCGCTGATTTCACCGGTGATGTTTTCAAAACTTTTATCTCTAGTACAATCCTGCCTATCGTGGATGAATTTGGCTGTCGAACTGGGCTACATTCTTAATCTGGGACATAACCACTGTTTGCTATTAACAAATGTTAGCGACTCATCTAGAAATAAAAATATGTTACTTTAAATGGTTTACTTGTTATTTCTCTTCCTCATGATCGTACGAGCAAGGAAGATTGGTGTTTAATGGAGTCATCGGAGATGTGGTGCGAGGTCGTACTAGGACAGGACAGGGGAACAAAACCGGCCACGGCCTTTCAGAAGTAACATCGCAGCGTGTGTCTTAAGTAATTTAGGAAAGTCACAGAGATGCTCAGACGAAGATTTTGACCTTCGTCCTCCCGACTCCGAATCCAGTGCGCTAACCGCTGTGCAGCCTCGCTCACTTACACTGATGGACCATCAAAACAGGCTGACCAGATTTCCAAAATCAATATACTGGACACAGCTTAAAAGCTGAAATGAATGGACATTTTGCGTATATTAGATTTTTGTCAAACTACTAGGTTTACGGAACAACTACACAGATCATCGAACAAAATACCTTGCATTACTAATCGAGTAAATACTTTACTGTTTTATTGTTGCGACATGCAAACACAGTATATCACTTTAATATAACTAAGTCTTTGACTAGGGTAGAAAATTAACTACATAGGATACTTATTTTGTCCTCGCAATTGGTCTGGAAGATCTTCAGTAGATAGTTTCTGAAAATGTTTCTTTCTTATATTTTGCAGAGGAATGTATGTCATTATGAAAGTAGCTAGGATGATTGCAGGTACTAGTAGATGGGAACAATGGCAGGAGGGTGTCCGCAATGAGGAAATCAAAGAAAAACTGGGAATGAACTCTATAGATGTAGCAGTCAGGGCGAACAGGCTTAGATGGTGGGGTCATGTTACACGCATGGGAGAAGCAAGGTTACCCAAGAGACTCATGGGTTCAGCAGTAGAGGGTAGGAGGAGTCGGGGCAGACCAAGGAGAAGGTACCTGGATTCAGTTAAGAATGATTTTGAAGTAATAGGTTTAACATCAGAAGAGGCACCAATGTTAGCACTGAATAGAGGATCATGGAGGAATTTTATAAGGGGGTTATGCTCCAAACTAAACGCTGAAAGGCATAATTAGTCTTAAGCAATGATGCTAATGATGATGATGATGTTTGTCATTCATGAATTTTATACATTTTCAAGCAGAAATTTATAAAAATCAGCACATGAATAATCCAGAAAATGTATCTTACTTCTGTGATGTTTAAAGCTTTCCCAGTGTACTGATTATTCCATAAAAACACGGGAGAACTGCCGGATATCAGTAATGTCCTACCACGATATTTCGGCGCAAAGTCTTCTGGCCATCTTCAGGTGAGTACCACTGTAATAGTACTGGCGAATACGCGCTGAGCTCCGCTATTTAAAGCCGTGCAGAGTGATGAAGACCTACAAAGGACGGAACAAGGAAGAGGCAGAGGCTTTCAGGTCGATTGCTTATCTGCCATTTATTGCGAATATTTCTTCACATATAGGCAGAATATTGCGAAAGTATCAAGTGAGATTTATCTTCGCCCTCCTTCCAAAATTTCATCACTGGTGGGATCCGTTAATGACCACCAGGGTCTGCGTAAATCAGGTGTTTACAAAATTCCGTGTGAATGCGGCAAACCACACGAACTGTGCAGGAACGCATTGTGGAACACCAACGACATACTCGCCTTCTCTAAACCACCAAGTCTGCAATCGCCGAACATTGTACTTCCACAGACTATTCCACGAATTACAATGACACAAAAGTTTTGGCTTATACATCAAACTTTTGGAGCTCGATTATCAGTGAATCTGTGGAAATAAGATTGTCTGACAACGAGACTCTCATCAATCGAGATAGTGGTTATCAGCTAAACTCTGCCTGGAATCCTGTTACAGAGATACTTCGCAGTCGACGTAGTTATCTGCATAAATATGAAAATCGACCTGATATCGACACGCCAAGCTTTCACCGTGGAGGGCGCGAGGCGCAGCGCACGGAGATGTTACGAACGCGCACGCTGAGCAGCGCATGCGCAATGTCACCTCAGTATGGCTTTAAATAGCGGAGCTCAGCGCGTACTCGGCAGTACTACTACAGTGGTACTCACCTGAAGATGACCAGAAGACTCTGTGCCGAAGTATCGTGGCAGGACGTTACTGATATCCGGCAGTTCTCCCGTGTTTTTATGGAACTGTCTTACTTATAGTTATTTTCTTGACAGTTTCCACACTAAGCCTCTTCTTTTGTCCGGTTCGTCAAGTGTTTGCGATCGAGAACACCGTTTATGTAGTAGCGTTAGTGCCAGGTAGGGCTAGCAGAAATTCAGTAAAGAGCTGGAAACTCCTGTTGAGATGCAAGGAAGTTGAAGATGAGAGACCTCCTCCAGTTTATTTTAATCAAGGAGTTCATTTTCTTCGTCCCTTGGGTATGACCACATTTGTTCTCCATTTGGTTATGCTGCTCATTTCGTAATAACACAGTATTTCATAATGTACGGCACGGTTAATGAAAAACGGGACAACATGCGTCCCATATGTATTTTGTGGCGCCAAAGGGACTCTCAAGCTAAACAGGGGACGATCCCGTAAAATACGGGACGTGTGGTCACCGTACATTAAAGGCAGTGCTGTACTGGAGGGCGATGAAACAGTGCGGCGCAGTAAGTGACCGGTCTGACGTCACACCTTTTACCAGCCGTCGAAGAAGGATGGACTGCACGGTCCAGACCTGCCCTTTTCATGGCGGCCGGACTGTGGGTCGCTGATATATCATAGAGATCGCTGTCTAGAGCATGCTGATGACAAAGATCGCTACCGAATTTTGTGGATTGTGGCTACCTGTAAATCAAGTAGTGTGCAAGAAGTCACTCGGTAATTCAGTGATGGACAACACAAACCGGATTCTTTCAGGCGCCTTCCGGAACCACATCATACTTTTGGAGAAAGGAAGCCGCAGCGAACAACGTGTAACTCTGCCTCCTGTGCTTAGTGGACCGTCATAAGCGCAGGAACATCGCTGCCGTGTTGGTATGTGGTCACCTGGAGCGATAAGTATGCCTTGCTGCAGGACCACATCTCGTATTCAACCGAGACGCCAAGTAGGAGAGATTTATTAGCTTCATTATGAACCACCACAGACTGTGTGTGCACAAGGTGAGGCGTTGAAATAAACTTGTTGATTAACTTCTAAACTCAGCCAACCACACGCTTCAAGTTTGCAAATTGCCATTGACGTACCGTCTGTAATCAACAAGGCTTCTTGATGTCTTCTTTATCTCATAAACGATGCCATTTGTAGTTTCTACTGCAATTATGTTTACGCGGTGACCACGACCTAGGCGAAGACACGACGCAATATTTGTTTGTCTACATTATGTTACGAAAGACAGTGTCCAACTGTAAAATAATACACTGGTATAAAAGCCTTTGAGTAAATGTGCGTACGAGACTCACTACATGAATATAGATAAAGTATATGATGGAATGACATATAGAATTCTGGTACATCACACTAATGGTTGTTGTTTTCTGTTTCATCGTGGAGCTGGAATCAATAAGCGGCTCCAGATTCATTCTTAATATAGTGGAAGGCTAATAAATGACAGTCGCCTTTAATCATATAATCTTCCTGTTCCATCACAGTTTAATTTTTTTATATATTTACGATGTACCATCTCTTGTCGTTCGTTCACAAAACGCAAAGTCAACTGCCCCAGTATTTCTGTGGCAATTTTAGCTATAACAGCGGCCGAATAGCGTTTCTTAAGGACTCAGAACAGGATCTGCGAACTCTCGGTAGAAAGGTTAGTGCTTGCTGGGCCAAATGATTTACAAAGCTAATCAATGACTGTGTAGCACGAAATTCTGAATGGGAGAAATGAAACTACGTATCGCTGCGCCTCGAAAAAGTTTTGTGTGGGAAATATAGTTTTTTTTTTTTTTTAAGTTTCACCCAGCCGTAGTCAGTTAGTAGCGATGAGCACAGCCGGTGTGCTAAAGAAGTAAGCTACAGGGCAGTATTGTTGACACTGCGAACGGATGAGCTTTGCGGCACCTGTCACGGCTGAGGCACACGGGACCGCTAACACTGCAGCACAGTGTGGCCCAGAGTGTGGTGAGCAGCCCGGCTGTGCTTCATTCCCCAACCCCCCTTCCCCAACTTATTTCCCAAGAAATCGTAGGAAAGTATTAAATCAAGGCATCCTGTAATGGAAACTTAGAAAGACTGTCCTCCTCACCTCTTCCCTCCCCTCCGTATCTTCAACCATTCAGAGCAAAGTACTCTTTATGTCGATCACTATATTAAAAGTCTATGGTGATGAAAACAGACAAGTGCGTATTTTACTCCCCCTCATTTCTCTAGTCTTTCCAGTTCGTCACAGTGTAGTATGAGAACATAGCCTATTTGCATGAATGGGAAATTAAAAATATCTCCCCATCCTTTCCCCGAATCCTCCCAAGTCCATATTTCTAATGAATCATAACACAGGATTAAAAGTCCGTTATGACGGGAAGAGATCAATTGCGTGGTTTATACCGCATGACCCTCCTCTCTTTCAATAAATAACCATACTATAAAGACGGTGGCAAATTACGTTATTTCTGATGCATTCATCAAGTAAAAATTAAAGCCTCTTCCTCTCCTAATCTCCACTCAATTGTAATGACGGAAGCACATCGATTGTGTGCCTGAAACCCCCCTCTCGCGAATACCATTCATGTTTCTAACTCATCAGTGTAGTGTTTAAATGCTGTACCAGAGATGTAGTAAAATCTGTGGAACCTACACTTGAACGTGAAAAATATTCATTGTTTACTACGAAGTCAAAGATGTGCATTATTTCCAGCAAAAAAATTGTGTCAAATTACACAAGTAACGTACAGAATGATTGTGTATTTTATAATATACCTCCTTGTGTATTTCTACCAATCCCAGGGAAGTAATAAAATTCCAAAATGATTGAAATTGATGAGTTTTATGTTTTATGCCCCACACAACGTACAGTAAATGCTAAACGGTAGACATTAAGCATATTATGGCAAACAGTAAATGCTACACAGCACAAACTCTGCAATAAATACTAAGTGGTAAACGTCAAACAGTGAACACTGAATGCTAATGGTACATACTAAATGCTAGACGGTAAATACTAAACCCTTAACTCAGACTGCTAAGTGGTAGACACTAAATTGTAAATGCTGTATGGTAAACAGTAAACCTTGAACACCTAACGGTAAACACACAACGCTTAATTGTAAACACTAAACGGTAAATGCCCAACAGTAAATCCTAAATGATGGACAATAAATGGTGAACTTTAAATGGTGAACATTAAATGCTTAGTGGTAAACGTTAAACACTGTTGAAATATCCGAGTGTAAGTACAGACCTCTACGAAATTTATCATGCGTAAAAATTGTGTTTAAATTATTTCTATGAAGTCAGTGCTGTATGTGTACATTAACACACCTCTGGAATAATATTAAAAAGTGACTCGAAGATCAAAGTTATGCATATTTATATACACACATATATCTGTATCTCTTATATAAAAAATGCTATACTCTTGTGTTGCCACTATTGCAAAGTAATAATTTCATGTCTTTCTCCGACTGGCTCTCTCCTCATCTCTCTCCCCCCCCTCTCTCTCTCTCTCTCTCTCTCTCTCTCTCTCTCTCTCTCTCTCTCTCTCTCTCTCTCCCTCTCTCTCTCTCTGTCACACACACACACACACACACACACACACACACACAAAGTGAGAGACAGAGAAACAGAGAGAGAGAGAGAGAGAGAGAGAGACAGAGATAGGAACAATACTGTATCATAATTACTTTATTATTTAATAACAGATTACTGAGGACGAAAGGGAAAGACAAACAATATACTGAAGAGCTAAGAATTTTTTTAGATAAAAATTTTCTCAGAGAACTGTTACAATCTATAATGTTGAAATATAGGAATTTCATGCACATTATTAATCGTTTTCCACACTTTTTTCGTATTGTCTATGGTAAGCAGCAATTTCTTTCGGTCTGAGATCGTATTTGAATTAACTCGAGTAGGCATCCAGAATTTCACTGCTGGATCTACGTTAACGAAATCGAAACAGTACTGAATGGCATTTTGCGTGCAATCTGTGCACATTACAAATAACATATTTCAAATATCGGTATCTGCTAGCTACTTGTACTGGAACAGAAACTTTACTGTCGTTTGTAACATCGTAGTCTTCTAGAACAGCGCCGTACTTGGAATCAGTAAACCACTGCCCCTGAAGCGACTGTCTTATGTGCTCAGTGACTACTATAAGGGCTTTTAACTCACCAATGACCTTTTCTGTGAGACAGCCTCTTGAATATAGCAAGGAGTCACGTCAGTCTTATCAGAGATCTAATATTAACATGTCTTATAGAGAGTAGTACTTTGTGAATAGAAACTGATATTTTCTGATAAAAAATTACCTAATAAAATTTTCTAAATCGACTGTGCCTGTGTTTTTGTCTCTTCTACGATATATTATGCACAGTCTACCACTGTTGAGAAAGTATAGTTTAGTGAGACTGATGATCGAAAATTTTGATGGCAGATACACCTTGCAATCCTTAAGATGAACCAGCACCGTTGCTCCAAATTTGTGGGAAACATGTTCTGTGCTCACTATTGGATGGCCCCGCCCCTTCTCCAATGCCGATAGGGCATACCGCACTCCTCAGACACTTCCTGTTTTGTAATGTGTTACCCCTGTTTTCATGTATTACGATAAGTAGTCGATTAGCAAAGCGTATAAATTCTTATTAGTAGCAGGAAGGTTCAGCATCAGATGAAAACTTCCTAACGAATTTTTCCCGCATTTATCTTACGCCCTCCTCCTGAATCAGCATGAAAAGTATGTGAGTAAGAGGCATTAATCAGTCAGTTAATCACGATATCAAATAACGTTGCCATAGCTTCCGAACTGTTTGTGTTAGGACGTTAAAACTGCACGGTTGGCAGCGAGCCATGATTGGAATTAGTATGCGCTGTATGGTTTGGGTTAGTGACAAAGCCCGCTTTCATTTCGATGGGTTCGTCAATAAGCAAAAGTTGGCGCATTTGAGGAACTGAGAATCCGCATTTCGCGATCGAGAAATCTCGTCACGCTCAACGGGTGGCTGTGTGGTGTGCAATTTCCTGTCACGGAGTAGTCAGTGCGATATTCCTTGATCGTGCGGTAACTGCCGAAAGCTACGTGAAGGTTTTGGAAGATGATTTCATCCCCATTACATAAAGTGACCATGATTTCGACGAGATGTGTTTCACGCAAGAGGGAACTCGACCCCACCGAAGTAGGAGAGCGTCTGATGTCCTGGAGGAGCACCTTGGGGACCGCGCTCTGCCTCTGGGGTACCCAGAGGCCACTGCGATGGGCCTCGATTGGCCGCCATATCCTTCGGATTTCAGCACATGCGACTCCTTTTTGCGGTGCTATATTAAAGACAAGGTGTACAGCAACAACCCTAATACCATTGCTGAGTTGAAAACAGCCTTTGAGGAGGTCGTCGATAGCATCGATGTTCCGGCACTTCAGTGGGTCATGAAGGATCTCGCTATATGTCTATGACACATCATCGCGAATGATGGTAGGCATATCGAATGTCATAATCTGCTGGTATATCCAAATACCTGTAGTGACGTTTACATGTTGAATAAAGTGTGTATCTGCCGTAGCTTGTAGCTAATTTACGTTTCTTTCATACAGTTCGATAATTGTCTCCCTGTACCATTCCCGGAGACGGAGTCTCTCTCTCTCTCTCTCTCTCTCTCTCTGTGTGTGTGTGTGTGTGTGTGTGTGTTGGAAGGGAAACCTAGTTAAGCAGGCGGATTTTGATGGTCCAAAACAAAACCTATTGTTAACAAAGGTATTGCTGCAAAGCATATTTTTAATGAGTACGCCATAAAAATTGAAGTGGCAATGCACGTGTCATAGGTTCGATGGTAATGTGATCCTACTCAGCATTCACTGCAGCCATGTGGCTGATAATTCTGCGGCGTAATCTCTTACAATGACTGTAACCTCTTCTTGCTCACATATCTTGCCCTGTACAATGTAAACGTAATCCTGACTCAATTATTTGATTAACATTTTCAGTTCATTTGAAGAAGCAAATATGACCTCTCACACATTATCCAATCTATATCCACACCTGCAATCTGTCTGTGAACCACTTTCAAATGCGTGGTAGAGAATACGTCCTATTGCAACATTTATTACTGTTCGTTCCCATTCCATTCACATACGGAATATGTTAATAATTATTCTTTAAATAACTCATAATGCCTATTGGCGAGGTATGTGGATATCCAGGTATCATTTAGTTTTTTATTATTTTTAAAATTAAATATCGAGTGTTTTTAGCGAGTTATAATTTTTTCGTTATTTAATGGTTGTGCTCTTTTTATAGATGTGGTAATAACCTCTTTTTTTCTATCCAGCCCAGTTTAAGTGGTATTTTTGCCAGCTATTATTCTTTCATTTGCTTTGCCATTGATTCTATAATCTGTGTTGAAAAACTTTCTCTGAAAGTATTTTTTCGGTGTCTCTAAAATCCACTGACTTTAATATTTCTTTTCTACTCGCAAATGTTGGAAAGGTTCCTATTTGAGCATCATAATGCTTTGGTAGAGTAGGTAAAAGCCATTCTAACCTTTTGTTATGCGTGGCAGTAATGTGATCAGATAACTGTTTAATTTTGTTCTGCATTATTCGTGGGACTCCTTTAAACTGTTTCTCGGTAATATGGTTTTGAAACTATTTTCTGTTCTAGTTACTTCTTCAGTCAGAAGACGATTTTTGTAAAGATTTGTTTTTAGCAATCTGACCCAAATTAATTCTAATTTACTTTTCACCTTTTCCGCAGAGTGAAACGTACTTTTAAGGTAAATTCTTGTTTAATTCGTCGTTACGTTGTGTTTAGTACATACCTTGTTAAAAATAATGTGTAGGATACACTCCTTTATTTTCTGTTTCGTATCCTGTAATATATAGGTTTCCTACAGTGCGTGATGGGGCATAACTTGATTGAATTTTCCTGCTTTGAGAATCCTGAAGGAGTGATCTGTTATACTTGCTAAAAGCATTCAACATCTTAGATCTCGTAAAACACTTCTTTATTTACGACGACCAGTTTCGACAGACTTGCTGTCATCTTCAGGTCTGTAAGAAAACACACATACATGGAATATGTTTCTTAACATGAGTTGTGACGTAATATTTGACATAAAAGATTTAGTTTGGCATTACAGAAAAACAGAAGTTGAACTGTACATTTACATACCTAAAACTCTTTTTGTTGTGCAACGTTTTCATTTTACATTGGACCTTACGCCAAGTTGTTATGTGGATAAAAATCAACACCTCAACAAGTTAGGAGTCAAACTTAGGCATAAAATAGAAGACCATGAGAATAAGTATAACTGCATAGGTGGCTATAAATTAAAATGTGGTAAATGCAAAAGATTTTGTGTCTTTGATATTTTACACAAGTTTGCGGAGCATAGTGGAAATTATAATACCACTAGCTTCAGTGAGCGCGTAAGAGAGTCCAAGCCCAGTATAGTTAATATAGAGCATGACATGAAAATTTTACGCTATTCCCCTAAAGCTGGAAAATTAGACATTGTTTTAAAATTACAAGTATATAGCCGAGGAAAAAGACAAGCAAGTGATGTTCTTAATGAGCAGTTCGAATTTGTAGATAACAATTTCTTCATCCTTTATAATCATGTATTCTAATACTTCCCTTTAACACCAGCAGTTTTATGCCTTTTCTTATATGAGAAATTAGTAACAGAATATGATATAAATGACTAACCTTAAAGCGACTTTACATTATATGATAATATTCGTCAGCACTTTCGATAATGATTGCTCTACCATCTTCCATATGTTGGAAAAACCCTTATCTTTTATTTTATTCATGTCACATGGCACACAGAAACATAGCATAACGTAAGTACAGACTTTTAAAACTATGCTGTAATACAGGCATGCTGTATGTTGCACACTACTTAAACTATATATAACATATCTAAATAATATTAAATACTTCTGGCGCCTATAAAATATGTTGCACTTTCACATTTTTAGCCTTTACCTTGAAATGTTAATTGTGGTTTCTGTCCACCACCCACCACAACGCACTATTATGTTCAGTAATAGTTTCACACGAATTTCTTTGATATGGTCTCTCCTTACAAATATGTTACATCTTGAAGTCATCTATGTAACTAATTTACAATTGCTGTAAAATCATACTACTGTGTGAACCAGTGAGAAGCAAGATATATCGAAATAATTTTTAGCCTATGTACTAGCTTCACCTAACAACGGAATCTCCCTCTGACATCCCCCTCAGTTTTAGTGATAAGATGGTCCAGTGAAAAGTCTGTCAAAATCTGAACCCATATCAAGCATGAAAATAAGAAGAAGGTATACTGAACTGTTAAGAAAAAGCGAAGTAGAAACAATGAGCTGTCCAAGCTTAACAAGTTCAATATTCAGCGAATATTTATAGCTGCGGCGTCGTGGTTCAGTGTTCAAGGGTTGGACTGTGTTCAAACCTCCATCAGCACAATTTTGTTCTCTGTATTCGCTGTATTCAAATTTCTGTACGTCTCGTGGTGTAACATCCATTTGCAACAGCGGGATGTAAGGAAGGGTCCCATAACGTAAGGTGTTATTATTGTATATTTATGTCAGTAATTTGCCATGTTCTAAAAAAATTAAAAGAAAATTTGACTGCACATAGGGAGACAAGCTATGTCAGCTGTTAGATTACACCATCTCCTAGTATCCATAATGTTACTATATGTACATTGATATTATGAGTACACCACATTTCTTACAATGTAAAGATCTACCAAGACTCTTTATCTTAAATGAGTGTAATCTTATGTTTTTAATGTTTGAGACTTTTTGCACAAATATAATGGCACTTCTTAGTTATACCTTTAATTACCCTTCTGCAGTTACCCACCGCAGAAATGATATGCACCCCAAGTTGTCACTATGCTAAGATCATTATTCTTAGAAATATTGTACTCCAAACACAGAAATAGAAAAGCAGCCATGTTGCTACCTGCATAACATAAATAACAGGTACTATTAGTTTTTGTCATGGTTGGTCACATACTGCTGTTTATGTGATAATTTCTCTGTCATACATATCCATATACATTTTCCTACATTGCAGTACAACACCTAAGTATGCACAGCCCCACATAGCAAAATACGACTGGCGCCTGTCTATAGAAACTTTTGTGAAGAAAAACTCTGTCCATCTAAAGGACGATTATCTATGTGGCATGCTTGAACTGTGGCTGTTTCTGGTCTCACCAGGCTCACAATATTAGCATTCTACGCTTTTACGCATAGCTGTATGTGAATAATTATACTTCAAGGTCACAATAAACTAGTTGGAAAGATTTGTACATATTTTGTAGTTTGAGGGTATTTACTGAACCTATGCACTGCAAGTGCTACTCTATCATTGTTCAGGATGTATCCTACCAAACCCACTCTCGCCCCACTCCCTCACCATCACCTGCAGCAATGGACCTGTGCGCTTTCGTGACTGTTGCTTTGCGGTATGGATGCGCGACAACAACAAATATGAAGTAAACTGTTGCAAAGTAAATACCTTAATTTTTCTATTATGCATGCAGTAGTAATGACATGCGAATTGGAAAATATGAATAAAAATGTGATTCAGTTGTAAGTAAAGTGCAGTTTTGAACTGTTATTATTCGTAAAGGTCACTCATTAAAGTAGTTAAATCTAAATGTGAAAAGAATATTTTTTACAGTCTCTTACACGGTGCTGATGTAAGAGTCACTTAGCGATTGTAGGACGCTTTACAAATGTTATCTTTTGCAATGTTACCAGTCAGGTGTACCTTATACACCGTTTCAAGCGGATTTTCACTGTTTAGATTACGTCAAGCTTACTTAAATAATGTGCTGCGTTCATGTGATGTAATATATTTGTTAGAACACATGAACGCAGAACACAGCAGCTCATTATTTAAGTAAGCTTGACGTAATCTAAACTGTGAAAAAAGCCCATGTTGCCATTATATATATATATATATATATATATATATATAAGTAATGGCAACATGGCCATTTGTTAAAGATGCTCTATGTTTTTTTTAAATATTTTAGTTATGGCAAGTCTTTTATAATGTGCTGATTTTTATAAACATGACTACTTCGCGTGACACGCAACATAAAATAAGCACGTTTCAAAACAAAAAAATTTAAGATATGTAAATTTACAGTTCCACTCCCGTTTATGTAATGCCAAACTCAAACGTTTATCACAAATGTTGTCTCTTAAATCATATTATGAGACACTTTCCATGTATATGCTCTTTCACACAGACCTGAAAACGATAGCAACGTCCGTTGGAACCGATTGCCTTACATAAAGCGATGTTTTATATGGTTTGGGCTGTTGAGTGTTTTTAGGAAACAGATAATAAGTTACCATCTAAGAAGGTCACTGTGGTAAAAACGAATTACGTAGACTGTGAGATATTGCAAATAGAAGCAATAGCGAAAAGACCAGGGTCGTAATGAGGGGAAGAGAGGGAAGGTGAGAAAGTTAGATGTTGAGTGGGGGAGAGGAAATGGAAGGGGGGAGGGATAGTGGTAGGGTGGTTAAGATGGTAAAACGAGTATAACACACAAAAATAACATAGCTGAAAAACTGTGAACAACAAACCTCTGGAAATATATTTACATCATAACGACGAAGAAACACAGTGCCACTAGCCTTAACTGACGGGGAAAATGATATATCCATTAGTCCTAAGCAAGCTCAAGCTACTTCTCTGTTACGTTAATGACAGTGGGAGTCTTCTGTAAAACACTACACAGAAACTAGAAGACTTAAGACTTTTGCACAAAGGAGGTAGAGGTTATAGGCATCATCTAGTAGATGAATTAGAGGCATTTTAAACATTGTACTTACAAAGATGGAGCCATTTTAAATGAACTGGTGCAACTTAAACATAGACATTATATATCTCTCTCTGTGTGTGTGTGTGTGTGTGTGTGTGTGTGTGTGTGTGTGTGTGTGTGTGTGTTTTCACTGTTAACGTGTTTACATTCTCAATATTTGCTTCTAAAGAAGACGTTTTTATGAACGTTGAAACAGTGGTAAAGGGGTTTAAATAAATCTTCAATTTACCAACTGTTTCGATGTTATATATATATATATATATATATATATATATATATATATGTGTGTGTGTGTGTGTGTGTGTGTGTGTGTGTGTGTGTGTGTGTGTGTGTGTGTCCATTCATGACAGTTTACTCCTCTGCCCTCTGCAAGGAATGACACATCCTTTGAAGTACACCCAGTTGTTGTTCTACTTACTCACATGCATTGAAAATGCGACACTCTAATGTTCGTACGTCAAGTTTTCCCACAACCAAACGTCTAGGGGGTGGTGATGTGGGGGACAAGCAGGCCATGGTGTGGGGCTCCCCTGACCAATCCAGCGGTTCTGGAATGTCTGCGTCAGATGTCTGTGCTCATTGTGACTAAAGTGTGTTGGTGCGCCACCATGCATGAAGCACACTCATAATCGTTACTGCACTGGTACAGCTTCCAACAAGGTAGACAATACATTAATGAAAGGTTCTAGATAATGTGCCCCAGTTAACTTTCGTGGTCGCACATTAATCTATCGCCAACTATTTGAGCCCATACATTGTTTGAGAATCAGTGTTAATGTCCTCTTTCCTGAAATACTTGCGGATTTACATCTGCACATATGCGACGGTTATGAAAATTCAAAACATCATCTCTTATGAACTGTGTCTCATTGGTAAATAAAATATTGGATGTGGACAGGGGATCTGTGGCACACTTCTGCAAAGCCATTTACAGAACCACCGTCTACTATGATGATCCTGTGGCCTTAGGTCCCGAACACGCTGTAGATGATAAGAGCATAGCAATTATTCATGAATTACCCCACAGATAAGAGAGTGAAACTCGCCTTCTGCTGTTGTCAATCGTCACACGCCGATAATATGGTGCTTTTTTGTTTTTCACCAAACACAGCACACATTCCTCCATAACAGGATATCAGGCGTTTGTACTGTGCAGCGCCTTCCACTATGAGTCTTCCGATGTGCAAGGGTACCTGAGTCCCTCAGACGTTTGAAATGTCTGATGAACAGAGTCTGCTGAACAGAGTTTCAGAGAGCACTCTGTACTATGGATTTTTTTTATTATTATTATTTTAGCGTAGATGGCACAGGCTCGCACTCTACGTCCATTTGCTAGACCATAGCAGAATATCACATCCGCCATTTCATTTGTCGAGTAGTAGGCTTCCGTTGGTAAGAAGTGGTGGAAGAGAGAAAATGTAATTATACTACACCATTTGTACGTACAGTAACAGTAAACAATAAGTGAAGAAGATAAAATGCCATGATACCCACCCACGGTTGACAGTAGTGTACAATATGGCACAGAAACACGACGAAAACTAGCGTAGCCGACAACACGACTCGAACCGCACAACTGACAGCAGACCACCTAATGGTAGGTAGGATACTGTGAGTAAGACATCATAATACCCTGCCGACGCTTTTGATGGAGTGCCAATACAAGAACTGTGCTAATATCAGCAACCAACCGACATGCAGCCCTTCCTATAACAACGTGTTTATGTCGGAAAGTATGTATTTCTGGAGCCATGTTTATCGGATTTAGTTTTCTTCTTTCGGTGAATACGACGACCTCTCGAAGTAATCGACATTTTTTGAACAACCTATATATCTTGATAACTCATACCTGTTTTTATTTTTATTTAATACGTATTTCACTATTAACAGTAATACTAATCACTCATGCGTGTTTCGTCATTTAATGTTATATTAATTATCGAGCAGCAACAGCATGAGAAGCTGCAATAGCAGAAGAACACCTGAAATTTTTTGGACATCGTCATCATTATCATGACCGCCGTTCTTAGTATCAGACCTAAGAAAGAAGTATATAACTATAAATAATGGGTAACCCATACATAAAGCGTATTGATACCAGAGATTATTGTCTAGAATGTGTTTGCAGGATTTCAGTTTTCAAAAATCGAATATTTATTGGCATAACGGTCAACCATGATGGGTTCAAAGATCCCAAACAGTTTCTTGTCGCATTACCTCTCACCACAGACGATGGAGTCGCCGATGGCCTTCACTTAACGTCCGAGATCAGCGGCGTTTGAGTAGAGTTGTCAGTGCTAACAGACAAGCAATGCTGAGTGAAATACCTGCAGAAATCAGTGTGGGACGTACGACGAACGTATCCGTTAGGTCAGGGCCGCGAACTTGGCATTAATGGGCTTTTCATTAGACGACCAACACGAGTTCCTTTGCTAACAGCACGACAGCACGTGTAGTGCCTCTCCTGTGTTCATGGCCATACTGGTAGGACACTACAGTGGAACACCGTAGCCTGGTCAGATGAGTCCTGATTTCAGTTGGTAAGAATTGATGGTAGGTTTTGTGTGTCATGGAGACCCTATGATGCCACGGATACAAGTTGTCAACAAGGCACTGCTGTGCAAGATGATGGTGGCTCTATTACGGTGTGGACTGTGTTTACATGGCATCGATTGGGTCCTCTGATCGAATTGAACCGATAATTGACTGGAAATGGTTATGTTTGGCTTCTTGGAGACCAGTTTCTGACATTAATGGCTACATGTTCCCAAACATGTCACTGGGCCGCAATTGTTAGTGACTTGTTTGAAGAACATTATGGACAATTTGAGCGAATGATTTGGCCACCCACATCACCCGACGTGAATCACATTGAATAGTTATGGGACATAGTCTAGAGGTCAGTTCGCACACGAAGCCCTACACTTTCACAGTTATGGACTGCTACAGAAGCAGCACGGATGAATATATTTCAGCAGGCGACTCCCAGCGACTACTTGAGTCCAAGCCACGTCGAGTGGCTGCATTCCACTGGCAAAAAGGACGTCCGACAGAATGTTAGGAAGTATTCAATGAATTTTGTCACCTCAGTGTCATGTAAAACAAATCATGAATGAGAATATATTGAATATAAGCACTGAGACTGTTGGTTTGGAAAGATTCGTATTTAAGCTGGACATAGCCTCATCCAACCAGGAGAGACCACCGTTTTCCCACTTTCTCTAGAGGTGTCAGTGGATTTTTCCCAGCCATGCTGTCTCAGTTATTCTCAGTTAGCGTTGCATTCGAAATTTCACTCAGTGCTCGGATGTCAAGGAGTAGCTGAGCATACAGCTTACGTGTTATGGCTACACGGTGCAAGGCGCACAGAATGAGCCGTTAGATGCTGTCTGCACCTCTTTATTATGACAAGGCTCGGTGTGGAGTTGTACTATGAAGAGTGCTCTGTCTACTGCAACAGTGCACTCCTTGTGTCCCCTAGAGTCTGACTGTGACTCGCAGTGTGAGCCAGATCTGATTCTCTGGTGTTTGCGTCAGGTAATAGCTACAAAAATTTATACACGCATCCATGAATTGAGTACGGTGAGCAACACTCTTCGTTCTATGCGCTGTTCCCATTAAACGTTAGTGACTGTCTCTGCCTCTCAGCTGGACTGTATCTTATCAGGATAGGTTAGACGTGCAGAGGCATCTCAGTGTGGGCTGTGTTGCTATCGCTGTGTGGCAGTGGCGGGCGAAGAGCTGAACTGACAGTAAGTAACACGTGTAATGTGGCTTGCTGATGAGCACAATGTTTCAGAGGTCTAGCATTTATATTGTTTTGCAGAAAAAAAAGATATCTAGAGATGATATTTAATGACGAGACAGATGCACACAAGCTATGTAAGAGAATTGATTTAATGAGGAAATTAAATTACAATGTAGTGCAGAGGGTAACTTCATGGAAAATTTATTGCAACTTCTGTAAAACCAACCAGAACTTATTACTGATCACATGTGTGTTTAAGGAGCCTAGTTGTGTTTGATATATGAAGTACCAAGATATGTGTGAGCAAGAAGGAGGCAGAGGGAGGGAAAGGGAAATGATTACCAGAGGTCGCAGCATTTGACATACTTAACACAGATATATATATATATATATATATATATATATATATATATATATATATATATATATATATACATTTGGCCTTGGAGACATTTTGATCCTTAGCGAGAAGTAAATAATATATAACTTTGACATTTGTGGTATCGACAGTTCCGATGCCACAGTGTAGGTTGGCACTACGAGAGCGGACCATCTACACGGACGACGGCGCCATCTAGGAGACGCTGTGCAGCTCCTCGAGCGCCGCTCCACTTTCACCCAGTTCATGAAGAGCAGACGGCCGAGAACCATCGGTTCAGCTTAGCTTACTATGGAGATTTTCTTATCCGGACTTTGGCTTCGCACCTACGTGCTCATTTGTACCAAAGATACATATTCACTTGTATATTTTCATGCACCAGTGAAAACTTCTTTTACTTTACTTGCAGTACCGACGTGCTTTACCACCCCTGCTCCTACTCGCTTCCTTTCATTCGGCCTCTTTGTCAGTTTTAAGGAGTAGAGCCACGCGCTGCCTTCCAAGCGGGATACAAAAACAATGACATCACATTAATATTATGTCACAGATATAACTGCATATGTAAATAATGTAACATGGCACCACTTTTATGACGGAAATGATGAGTATTATGGACTCTGAAAGGATATGGTGAAAATCTTTATCTTTCAACACTAAACTGTGGCTTAATGTATGTAGGGAGGACAGTAGAAGGAAGTGTACTCATACGTCGGAAATATTATAATTTGACACCATTTTAAAATTGTTTAAATACTATGCTCCCATCCCTTGTTCGTCTGCAATATATTAAAAAATAAAGTAATTTTGATGTTGTTGTGTGTGAGAAAAGAAATGATTACTTTCAAAGAGAGACAACGGTAAAGTGTACAGCACTTAAAGATGTGAGAAATACAGAGATATGTTTGTATGTCAATGATGCATAATGTAGTCCTTGGAATCACTTTTTAACATTATACCGGAGGTCTACTTGGATTGACAATCATATTTCACTTTTCATAAACTGATTCAGCTAAACAATATCTTTATCCGTCACCACTTTTCGTAGACATTTGTAATATATTTGCATGTTGCACTTGATATTAGCATTCACCATTAAACATCTCGTGTTTACCATTTAGCATTTCCCATTTAGCGTTTCTCATTAGACTCTTAGCGTTCATCATATAGCATTTTGGTTTACTGTTAAGTGGTTAGTATTTACCATTCACCATAAAGAATTGGGCTCTTGTTGTTTATCAGTTGCTGTTAGGCGATTAGCATTAGACATTTAGCGTTTATTGTTATCAACTACCTTCAGGCAGTCAGTGCTTACTTTATGGCATTCACCATTTTGCGTTCAGTGTGTGGTGTTTAGCTTTCACCATTAGGTGGTTGACGTTGACTGTCAACTGTTGAGCATTCACCGCTTAGAATTTAAAGTTTGCTATTTAGCGTTTAGTATTTACCATTTAGTGTTCACTACTTAGCATCTACCGTTTAGTGTTTAGTGTGTCGTCGTATAGCGTTCCCCGTTTACTATTATGTTTAATGTAAACTCTAGCTTTTACTGAAGGAGATGTGGGGTATAAGGCTCACAGGTGGTCTATTTTCATCATCTTGGGTTGTTAATATTGCACTATGAGTGGTTGAGAAGAAACGGACTCTGATTATAAACCACACAATTGGTCTTCTTAGATCATCTTGGACTTTTAATAAGGTGATATGATTGTATGGAAATACAGAAAAAGGGGAGGGGAAAAGTGTTTTAAATTTCCCGTTATCACAGCTGGGCTATTTGTTAATATTACACTCTGATTGCTTGGAAAGAGGAAAGGGAGGAGAGGGTATAAGCCAGATAATTACTCTGTTTTCGTCATCTTGGTATTTTAATATTGCACTGGAGATGAGCAGCACTGTACTGCACTTTGGTGAAGATGAGAAGAGGAGGGCAGAGAGGTGGGTGGAGGTGTGGGGGAAGTGAAGAGGGGAGAGGGGAGGGGTGAGTATTTTAAAAACTACATTGACAGTATGCCTTCTTTCAATAATTCGCTGTGGTTAGTTGCGAAATGAAAGGAGGGGGGCTGCGGTATAATACTTAACTCAGCTAGTTGGATTTTTTAATTTCCCAGCAGTTCTTTTTAAATTTCCCAACACTGAAATCTTTAATTTACTTGAATTTACTGCCATCTGCAAACTTTGACTTCTAAATTTTCTGCATTATAGTACGCCGAGAAGCAGGTTTGTTTTGAATCTCCTTCTAACTTTTGTATTTGCTACTGCCAGCCAACTTGGACGTTTTTAAATTTCTCTCCAAACGCGACTACTGCGGCCCAACTATGGTGCCACCGAGCGGCAAAAACTGAAACAATGAGGCATAACATGCATAGAATCACTACTCACAGATGCTCACTGTTGCCATTTTCTAATGTCAGGAAGATAGCAGCAGGTGCAGCATGGCCAGAGCACATAGTATTGGGCAAAACTGACCGTGACCAGCAGTATCAGCATTACAGAAGACAAACCATTTCTAAAATACATTTACGTCATCTTTTGAGTGTTTACTGTTAGTTAATGTGATTCATATTTTGTTCATACAGCTTACATACATTGTATTTCTACTGGACATTCAATGGAGTATGAGAAAACAATGATATTGTCTACAGCAACGTCTTTCTGGGACTCCATTATTAAAGAATCCGTAGAAATACGACTGGCGGAAAATCTGTTAAACCGTGACAGCGGCTACCAGCTGGACAGTGCATGGAATCCCATCATCTCCTTGATTTGCTCAAATCGAAGACGACAGAGTGCGTCGATGGCCGTGGCTAACAGCAACGCAGAGGGCGACTGAGTTCCGCTATTCCACCAGCGAGGGCGCTGCCGGTGGGCAGTGTTGGTTCAACTATCAAGTTTTCGACGCATGCGCAGAATAGTTGCAGTACGCTATATATTGCGGAGCGGAGATCTTTATCGCCAGTCTGCGACGGCTCACCTGAAGATGACTGGCAGGTGCCCAGTTGAAATATCGTGCGAAGTATTGAACGACGACCGGCTGCAAGCCCAAAATTTGTTTGAACAGTCAATTCGCCGGGAAAATTTTAAAATTCACAAATAAAGAATTATTTGCAAGTCCTTTCCCCGCAATTCCTTAGGAGTAGGTGGTGGTTAGGTGACTGATGTTACAGCAAGTGCCCTTTCTTTCCCGCCATTTTCTTAGCTTAGTAGAGATATGCATATTAACCTTTGTTTACTGCTAAAATTCAAACTTGGTGCCAGTTCATAGGAAGAGGTGGCAGTAGGATGACTTAGGTTAGTGGAGGTAGGCCAAGTGAGCTATGTTCCCGCGATTTTCTGACCTTAGTAGAGATAACCTTAGTGCGGTGCATTATCCTGTTGGAATTTGAACTTCCCGCCATTTTTCTTGGGGAGGGGGGTCAGGCACCAAAATTCAAACTTCCTGCCAAAATCCGTCATCTTGAATGACGTCATGGCTGCCATCTTGGATGAGGCCATGCGCTGTTGCCAAGTCTACATGACACCATATTGAATAATGTCACTGCTGGCATCTTGAATGCATCTGGCAACAATGCAGAGAGTCCTCGTGTCCCCCTTGCTCCAATACTTACACAAACTGCATAATTTTGAGATCGGTGATTGGCCTTTAAACAATGCCCTCAGTCAACGTTCTTGTCGGTCTGATTAGGGAATATGATGCTGGTTTGCGAAATATAATTCCATCATAAAGAAGTAAAAATTTTCTATGCACTATTTTCGCATTTCAGAAGAATTGCCAGCAGCAAAAGTGGTTAACATAATATAAATTTTTTTTTAAATACCAGTAATATTATACTATGATTCGAGTCTTAACGACCACAAGTCTTATGTCAGGGGTAATCCTGTGGTTTGACTGCTCAATGAGCTCGAAAGACTTTCATCGGATGTTGATAAGCTTTACAGCGACAACGTTCCCCTTTACCCAATCGGAGGAGAATGATGATTTGTATAATAATGCAGTTGACTGCTATATCTGTGAGCTGCCGTTAGACAGAAAAATGGGAGCTCCTCATAAATACCACTGACAGTTCAGTGTGCAATTTTAAGTACCAGCTACCAAGGCACATACCCATTGTCTTCCATAATTTAAGTGGGTATGACGCTCACTGTCTAGTTGAGCACTTGTCTGGTTGTGGTTGGGAGAAGAATCAGATCAGTGTTGTACATGAGAACATCGAGAAATACATTTCATCTTCCAAATGAATGAAGCCAAAAATTATGCTCCACTTCCTTGATAGGCTACGTTTCTTCAAGCAACACTCCTGAAAGTCATTGAATCTCTGCCTCAAGCTGCATTTCCCGACAGGGACACATTTCAGCTTGTGACTAGGAAGGGGTTTTGCCTTACGAGTATGTGGATAACATGGAGAAATTCAATGAAACCCAACTACCCAACATAACTGCATTCTCCAGAAATCTTACAGGCAACGCCATAATGGATGCAAGGTATGAGCTTGCCATAAAAGTCTGGTAAGAATTCAAAATGTCCACTTTAGGAGAGGACGTACAACTTTACGTGGACACAACTATGTGCTTTCTTGCAGAAGTTTTTGAGAAATTATGAAGTCTATGCATGGTCACATACTGTTTGAATCCCGTCTTTTATTACATGGCACCTGGGTCATCTTGGGCGCAGTGCTCAAGAAAACGAAGTGCAGTGTCGAATTATAGACCAATACTGACATGCTTCTTTTCTTTGAGCGTGGGATCCATGGGGGGACTTTGCCATTGTGTCCATAGGCACGTGAAGGCAAACAGCTCACGGATGAGTGACACGTTCAATGTATTCATTGATTCAAGTTACATAATGTATCTGGGCATAATTAACTTATATGGACACGACAGCAGCAATCATGGGTGACCGAAGACGAATGCAAGGGATTACGTGGAAAAATCATGGGGGGGTGTGGCAGCTAATTCTGATGTAAGGCATGTGGTGGAGGGAGAACTCAAATACCCTATTAGTTTGCATGATGCACACGCCTATTTGGCGCTCTGTCTAGAGCGAGTTCCACAAGAAGGCTCCACCCCAAAACTGATGTCCCACAGAATAAGAAGGTTATCAGCCTTATGAAGGACGAGGCGAAAGGATTGCCAAATGTGGAGTTTGTAGGTCTGTGATCAAACATGCATGCACTCCCGCACTGGAAGTTTCCAAATGGTTCAAATGGCTCTGAGCACTATGGGACTTAACTTCTAAGGTCATCAGTCCCCTAGAACTTAGAACTACTTAAACCTAACTAACCTAAGGACTTCACACACATCCATGCCCGAGGCAGGATTCGAACCTGTGACCATAGCGGTCTCGCGGTTCCAGACGGTAGCGCCTTGAGCTGCTCGGCCACTCCGGCCAGCCCATTGGAAGGTGCCACCCAGAGGTGGGATAAGGATGCGCATCGTATGGCATTGAGAGTCCTCTCTATCGAAGACTAGAAGCGGTGCTTGTGCAGTGGTGTTCATGGTGCTTCACTACAGCTGCCTGATATGGTACGACAGACCAGTATCCAGTCGAGAGCACATGAGGTGTAAACTGTGGTGTAGTCTAAAATCGGCCTGTCATATTATGATGATAAAAGGCTCATTTGTGACGAGGGGACTGAAACTCTCCGATACTCACATACTACTCATGTTTAGCAAGAGAAGAGATGGTAGACTCTGATTGAGTGAGAGTGAGAGAATGAGGGAGAGAGAGAGTGTGTCTGCAGAGCAGTAGTAGAACCCTATTTCATAGTGTAAGTGATTTTGTGTGTGTGTGTGTGTGTGTGTGTGTGTCGTGTAAATATTTGTGTATACTGGATTCAAGTGTATATACGCACATGGGCCAAGTGTGGAAAAAAATATAAAAAAAGTAAAAGAAAAATTTATTTATATGTACACCATGTGTGTGAGAGAAAAATGTTAAAAAAGCCTACACAAAAATATTAAAAACCATAAACACAAAAAATATGTTTATATTTATTTATTTGTTCATATGCAATGCATGTGCAGACTGTCAACGTATATTTCTAAGCACCATGTGCGTCTGGTAAATGGAATAATTTTTTAGGTTTTTCACCTGCCGTTAGCCATCTAAGTTAGAATAGTTTTTAAGTGTATAAATACACTCCTGGAAATTGAAATAAGAACACCGTGAATTCATTGTCCCAGGAAGGGGAAACTTTATTGACACATTCCTGGGGTCAGATACATCACATGATCACACTGACAGAACCACAGGCACATAGACACAGGCAACAGAGCATGCACAATGTCGGCACTAGTACAGTGTATATCCACCTTTCGCAGCAATGCAGGCTGCTATTCTCCCATGGAGACGATCGTAGAGATGCTGGATGTAGTCCTGTGGAACGGCTTGCCATGCCATTTCCACCTGGCGCCTCAGTTGGACCAGCGTTCGTGCTGGACGTGCAGACCGCGTGAGATGACGCTTCATCCAGTCCCAAACATGATCAATGGGGGACAGATCCGGAGATCTTGCTGGCCAGGGTAGTTGACGTACACCTTCTAGAGCACGTTGGGTGGCACGGGATACATGCGGACGTGCATTGTCCTGTTGGAACAGCAAGTTCCCTTGCCGGTCTAGGAATGGTAGAACGATGGGTTCGATGACGGTTTGGATGTACCGTGCACTATTCAGTGTCCCCTCGACGATCACCAGTGGTGTACGGCCAGTGTAGGAGATCGCTCCCCACACCATGATGCCGGGTGTTGGCCCTGTGTGCCTCGGTCGTATGCAGTCCTGATTGTGGAGCTCACCTGCACGGCGCCAAACACGCATACGACCATCATTGGCACCAAGGCAGAAGCGACTCTCATCACTGAAGACGACACGTCTCCATTGGTCCCTCCATTCACGCCTGTCGCGACACCACTGGAGGCGGGCTGCACGATGTTGGGGCGTGAGTGGAAGACGGCCTAACGGTGTGCGGGACCGTAGCCCAGCTTCATGGAGACGGTTGCGAATGGTCCTCGCCGATACCCCAGGAGCAACAGTGTCCCTAAATTGCTGGGAAGTGGCGGTGCGGTCCCCTACGGCACTGCGTAGGATCCTACGGTCTTGGCGTGCATCCGTGCGTCGCTGCGGTCCGGTCCCAGGTCGACGGCACGTGCACCTTCCGCCGACCACTGGCGACAACATCGATGTACTGTGGAGACCTCACGCCCCACGTGTTGAGCAATTCGGCGGTACGTCCACCCGGCCTCTCGCATGCCCACTATACGCCCTCGCTCAAAGTCCGTCAACTGCACATACGGTTCACGTCCACGCTGTCGCGGCATGCTACCAGTGTTAAAGACTGCGATGGAGCTCCGTATGCCACGGCAAACTGGCTGACACTGACGGAGGCGGTGCACAAATGCTGCGCAGCTAGCACCATTCGACGGCCAACACCGCGGTTCCTGGTGTGTCCGCTGTGCCGTGCGTGTGATCATTGCTTGTACAGCCCTCTCCCAGTGTCCGGAGCAAGTATGGTGGGTCTGACACACCGGTGTCAATGTGTTCTTTTTTCCATTTCCAGGAGTGTATCTATGTAGCTCAGAGTCCATCAGAATTGTTATTGTAAAAATCTTTACTATTGGGGCTGTTCAATTTAGATTCTAAGTGAGCACAGTCGACCAGAATTACTGTAAAAGCTATGCTACTGGGACTGTGGAATTTAGCTGTAGTAAAGAAAGTATCTCCACATTAGTTTTTAGCGTAGATTTAAAAAAAATTTCCAGTGTTATTGGAGAAAAAAACTGTAAAAAAATATTCTTGATTTTGTAGTATGTAAGGTAAAAGTATCTGAACTGGAATATAAGAGTGAAATTGTACCTCAAGAATACTATATCGTACCTCAAAAACTACATTGTGCCTCAAGAATTATATTGTACCTCAAGAAGTATGTTATATTTGTGTCAACTGAATAAACGAAAAAAAATTGTCACTATACGTCTTTGTCGTCAGTATTTACATGAATCCTGTCCCCAATAGCGTTATATATATATATATATATATATATATATACAGGGTGAGTCACCTAACATTACCGCTGGATATATTTCGAAAACCACATCAAATACTGACGAATCGATTCCACAGACCGAACGTGAGGAGAGGGGCTAGTGTAATTGGTTAATACAAACCATTAAAAAAATGGACGGAAGCATGTTTTTTAACACAAACCTACGATTTTTTAAATGGAACCCCGTTAGTTTTGTTAGCACATTTGAACGTATAAACAAATACGTAATCAGTGCCGTTTGTTGCATTGTAAAATGTTAATTACATCCGGAGATATTGTAACCTAAAGTTGACGCTTGAGTACCACTCCTCCGCTGTTCGATCGTGTGTATCGGAGAGCACCGAATTACGTACGGATCCAAAGGGAACGGTGATGGACATTAGGCACAGAAGAGACTGGAACAGCACATTACGTCCACATGATGACACTTTTTTATTGGTCTTTTTCACTGACGCACATGTACATTACCATGAGGGGTGAGGTACACGTACACACGTGGTTTCCGTTTCCAATTACGGAGTGGAATAGAGTGTGTCCCGACATGTCAGGCCAATAGATGTTCAATGTGGTGGCCATCATTTGCTGCACACAATTGCAATCTCTGGCGTAATGAATGTCGTACACGCCGCAGTACATCTGGTGTAATGTCACCGCAGGCTGCCACAATACGTTGTTTCATATTCTCTGGGGTTGTAGGCACATCACGGTACACATTCTCCTTTAACGTAACCCACAGAAAGAAGTCCAGAGGTGTAAGATCAGGAGAAAGTTCTGACCAATTTATGCGTCCTCCACGTCCTATGAAACACCCGTCGAACATCCTGTCAAGGGTCAGCCTAGTGTTAATTGCGGAATGTGCAGGTGCACCATCATGCTGATACCACATACGTTGACGCGTTTCCAGTGGGACATTTTCGGGCAACGTTGGCAGGTCATTCTGTAGAAACGCGATGTATGTTGCAGCTGTTTGGGCCCCTGCAATGAAGTGAGGAGCAATGAGGTGGTTGCCAATGATTCCGCACCATACATTTACAGTCCACGGTCGCTGTCGCTCTACCTGTCTGAGCCAGCGAGGATTGTCCACGGACCAATAATGCATGTTCCGTAGATTCACTGCCCCGTGGTTTGTGAAACCCGCTTCATCGGTAAACAGATAGAACTGCAACGCATTCTCTGTTAATGCCCATTGACAGAATTGCACTCGATGATTAAAGTCATCACCATGTAATTGCTGATGTAGCGACGCATGAAACGTGTGAAAACGGTGACGATGCAGTATGCGCATGACACTACTTTGACTCAGTCCACCGGCTCTCGCAATGTCCCGTGTACTCATGTGTGGGTTCATGGCAACAGCAGCTAACACACCAACTGCACCCGCTTCTCCTGTGACGGGCCTGTTACGGACCCGTTTGCGTGCTACGACCATACCTGTTGCATACAGTTGGAGGTAGATGTTTTGCAATGTGCGGCACGTTGGATGCTCTCTGTCCGGGTACCGTTCTGCATACACCCTGCAGGCTTCAGCTGCATTTCGTCGACACTCGCCATAGATGAGTATCATCTCCGCCTTTTCAGAGTTCGAATACACCATGGTCACAGTTCCTACAACACTACACTATCACAGACGTCTGGTAACACGGTGTACTACAGTTGGTCTGCGTGCGGAGACGAATGCAGAATAACAATAGGAGCAAGCGCTACATGCGGACACTGCGACAGCTAGACCAAATCACAACAGTGCACTACAGCCACACTCGTAAACACGGTCGTCATCGTAAACATGTCCCTGCAGATGCTGCTCGCCGACCGTGGCCCGTGTTTGTTACAACACGCAACTGAACGTCGGATGTTTCAAGCGTCAACTTTAGGTTACAATATCTCCGGGTGTAATTAACATTTTACAATGCAACAAACGGCACTGATTACGTATTTGTTTATACGTTCAGATGTGCTAACAAAACTATCGCGGTTCCATTTAAAAAAACGTAGGTTAGTGTTAAAAAACATACTTCCGTGCATTTTTCTATGGTTTGTATTAAACAATTACACTAGCCCCTCTCCTCACGTTCGGTATTTGGAATCGGTTCGTCAGTATTTGATGTGGTTTACGAAATACATCGAGCGGTAACGTTAGGTGACTCACCCTGCATATATATATATATATATATATATATATATATATATATATATATATATATATATATATATATATATATAAGGCTGTCTGTTCATAAATGACATTAGTTTTGCTGAAGAGTGAGTGCTATAAAGGAGATCAAGTTTAAGATGGATGATAGCAAAATATACAGAATGGCTGCGTGGAATTATCCCTATCGTGCAGCCCGAATTGGGTTATGGGAGCAGGAGGCATGTGACAGTGTCCACTTCCAAAGACATACAGCACACATGTCTAAAATTATACCTCTGGTGCTTGAAGAAACTCACAGACGTAGTATCTGGTTAAAAATGAACACTGTCAAAGCTGGAACAGGGTTGAAAAAAGAACACAGAGGTTGTAAAGTAAAAAATTATTTATTTTTTACCCAGCCTAAAAGTAAATTTACATCTTCTTCTTCTTCTTCTTCTTCTTCTTGAGTCAATGGAGAGCAGGGCACCCGTAGAATTACAAGTCTTGAACAGCAACAAACATGAGGATTCGATGCATTCACGAGATCTTCTCCTACCCCTTCACGTAGATAATGGTATCTGTGTGGTTGAATAGTAGACGCGACATCACCATATCGTTATATGGTATGCCAGTATCATCTCAGTGAATTCCAACGCACTTCACATCCTTAAAAGACCTCGGTGACGCTTTGTTTGCTGAGAATGTCTCTATTATTACGGCATCTTCTATGTACACTACGAATGCAACATCTTTAAATATGAACTGTCTACGCTCACCATCATAGAATCCCTGAGCGTCTGCAATGATGTTTACACCTTGAGATGCCATTGTGGAATGCTCTAGGTATGGCACAGCACCTGTTCATTTATACAGCTCGTTGTACAACGCCTGTGAGCGAGCGGTCGTTGATCACACAGTCATGTGGAACTAGAGCATACATGGCAGTGTGTTCCAGGAAATTTGCAGAAGATTTAAATTCAATACGTACATCTGGTGCAGATGTAATTATCTCGTTGTGTTTCGAGCGGCCTATTACGATGATCGGTGATGGCTTCTGTGGACTGAGTAGACAACCCCTTCTTCAGCACTTTCATAGTAAGAAGCATGATACCTAGCGTACATGTCATATGCTAGACTACAAATTTCATCCCACTGCAGGTGTAAATTGTCATATGGGCAGTGTGCGATTTGCAGGGGGGCGGGGGGGGGGGGGGGATGGGGGGGGGAGAGGTACGGGGGGGGGGATTTCCCCCAATATGCGTCAGACCATCCCCTCCTCTGGTTTTAGTTTATGCATCCCAGCCTGGGATGTTTATTTCCCATGCACTGGAGTAAAACTTTAAATATAATTTAAATTTGTGGAGCCGAACACTGAAAGTTTTTAATACAGTCTTACTATTAATAATATTAATATTTTTGCTTATTAATTTTGAAAAAGTGTTATGTAGTAGTTAAGCATTTCAAAACATTTAGAACTACATCATCATTAACATGTTGTCATTGTTGCTTTCGTCTAAGGTGCGTCATCCGTTTACTTGCGAGCTTGCGAGGGAAGTAGTGTGGCAGTGATACCGTATCAGTCGTACCGCAGAGTTGGGTGAGCTGGGGGGCTGAAATTCCCACCCCGGGCCCTGACACAGGGTGGCGACCGGCCCGGTACCTGTGCGAACATTTACCATTAGGCCACCTTTTGGCAACGGTATGACGCGGATTAACAGGGACGAAAGCACAAAGTGGTGCGAAGTGAGCAACGGTACAGGTCAGACGGGATCGGACAGTCTGACTTCGCTAGCCGCGAACCACGTGGGTGGAGCATAACACAGGCTCCCCAGCATCGCGTACTCCAAATTAATTGGTGCCGTCCGTTCTTTGCCGCGCGTCCGCCACACACACGGCGATCTTCACACGTTCCCGCTTCAGTAGCTTCATTAGTGAGTTGAGTGCGTCCGGGCCTGTAAGAACTACGGAATTTCAGGATGTCATTCAAACAAAGGAAAATTTCTGATTTCCTTAAGAGCAGTGCATTACCTGATACGTGTACAAACCGTGACAGTCAGGATACTAACAGTGGTGCTAAAAAGAGTTAAAATAGTGAATGTAAAAAAGAAAACGGTAATGATGGTGCTAATACAGGGGAAGAGACTGAATCTCCGGTGACTGGAAACTGTGACACGTCTCAAGGTAGGAATGGGAGTAACAGTACTCTTGGAGTTATAGTAGGAAATTGTGTTACCTTATCACGTTTTCAGAACTGGCAAAAGACTAATGCGTGGCTGCCCGTAAATGACAAAAACTTAGTAATACGCACAGTGTGTTTACAAGTTTGTGAACTTAAGGTGGAAAGCAGTGAACGTGTGCGTATCGATAACGCGTTTTTAGCTTGTGTTTCTGCTAATAACGCCAAAAAAATAAATGATAAAATCGGGGATCATGCAAAGTGTAAATCACACATGAAGTGCGTAGAAAACACGAGTATAAAAGAGAAGAAAAGTTTACAAAAATGCGTCACTGAAATGCAAAGTTGTGGGGAAAGCAGCATCAAGAAAAAGTTATCGCAACTGCTTCGTTGTTCAGATCTGCATATATAATAGCTAAACAGAAATTATCATTCAAATCGTATCCTGCAGTAATCGAACTACAACAGCTTAATGGTTTATCAGTCGGTAATATGCTTCATTCTGACCATGCATGCCGAAATATCATTATGTTCGTAGGAGAAGAAATGAAAAAAAATCTTGCTCACTTCCTTGTAGAATCGGGTACAAACTTCAGTATCATGATGGACGGAAGTACAACGGTTTCCAATAAAACTTGTTTAATAATATATTTACGTTTGTCCTTTGAGGTAGTTGCTTGCAATTATTTTTTTGACATTGTTGAATTAGAAAGTGGGACAGGAGAATGCATTTTCAGCACACTGTTAGCAGCTCTTGAAAAGTATGGCATTACAAATTATGTACTAAAGAAACACCTTGTAGGTATCACACCAGATGGTGCCTCAACAATACTTGCCCCTTACAAAGGCGTAGCTGCTCTACTGCGTAGTCATTCACATAAGGATTTAACTGTCGTTCATTGTATGAACCACAAAATGGAATTAGCTGTCCACGATGTTATGAATGATGTAGCAGATGAATACCATGTTGTTGTTGTTGTGGTCTTCAGTCCCGAGACTGGTTTGATGCAGCTCTCCATGCTACTCTATCCTGTGCGAGCTTCTTCATCTCCCAGTACCTACTGCAACCTACATCCTTCTGAATCTGCTTAGTGTATTTATCTCTTGATCTCCCCTTACGATTTTTACCCTCCACGCTGCCCTCCAATACTAAATTGGTGATCCCTTGATGCCTCAAAACATGTCCTACCAACCGGTCCCTTCTATTTGTCAAGCTGTGCCACAAACTCCTCTTCTCCCCTATTCTATTCAATACCTCCTCATTAGTTATGTGATGTACCCATCTAATCTTCAGCATTCTTCTGTAGCACCACATTTCGAAAGCTTCTATTCTCTTCTTGTCCAAACTATTAACCGTCCATGTTTCACTTCCATACATGGCTACACTCCATACAAATACTTTCAGAAATGACTTCCTGACACTTGAAGCTATACTCGATGTTAACAAATTTCTCTTCTTCAGAAACGATTTCCTTGCCATTGCCAGTCTACATTTTATATCCTCTCTACTTCGACCATCATCAGTTATTTTGCTCCCCAAATAGCAAAACTCCCTTACTACTTTAAGTGTCTCATTTCCTAATCTAATACCCTGAACATCACCCGACTTAATTCGACTACATTCCATTATCCTCGTTTTGCTTTTGTTGATGTTCATCTCATATCCTCCCTTCAAGACAGCATCCATTCCGTTCAACTGCTCTTCCAAGTCCTTTGCTGTCTCTGACAGAATTACAATGTCATCGGCGAACCTCAAAGTTTTTATTTCTTCTCCATGGATTTTAATACCTACTCCGAATTTTTCTTTTGTTTCCTTTACTGCTTGCTCAATATACAGATTGAATAACATCGGGGAGAGGCTACAACCCTGTCTTACTCCCTTCCCAACCACTGCTTCCCTTCCATTCCCTCGACTCTTATAACTGCGATCTGGTTTCTGTACAAATTGTTAATAGCCTTTCGCTCCCTGTATTTTACCCCTGCCACCTTTAGAATTTGAAAGAGAGTATTCCAGTCAACATTGTCAAAAGCTTTCTCTAAGTCTACAAATCGTAGGTTTGCCTTTCCTTAATCTTTCTTCTAAGATAAGTCGTAAGGTCGGTATTGCCTCACGTGTTCCAGTATTTCTACGAAATCCAAACAGATCTTCCCCGAGGTCGGCTTCTACTAGTTTTTTCATTCGTCTGTAAAGAATTCGTGTTAGTGTTTTGCAGCTGTGGCTTATTAACCTGATTGTTCGGTAATTTTCACATCTGTCAACACCTGCTTTCTTTGGGATTGGAATGATTATATTCTTCTTGAAGTCTGAAGGTATTTCGCCTGTTTCATACATCTTGCTCACCAGATGGTAGAGTTTTGTCGGGACTGGCTCTGCCAAGGCCGTCAGTAGTTCCAATGGAATATTGTCTACTCCGGGGGCCTTGTTTCGACTCAGAACTTTCAGTGCTCTGTCAAACTCTTCACGCAGTATCGTATCTCGCATTTCATCTTCATCTACATCCTCTTCCATTTCCATAATATTGTCCTCAAGTACATCGCCCTTGTATAGTCCCTCTATATACTCCTTCCACCTTTCTGCTTTCCCTTCTTTGCTTAGAACTGGGTTTCCATCTGAGCTCTTGATGTTCATACAAGTCTTTCTCTTATCTCGAAAGGTCTCTTTAATTTTCCTGTAAGCAGTAACTATCTTACCCCTAGTTATATAAGCCTCTATATCCTCACATTTGTCCTCTAGTCATCTCTGCATGTATACCATATACAGGTTTTTTTTAGATTCCTTATATTCTGTGTTTTTTCGAAGTCCCAAAAATCAGAGATTACTACAAAGTGTTTCACAAGAATTATCCTCGCAGCTATTAAAACTAGGCCGTCTTTTTCACGTACGGTAGGTTGCTTCCTCATTTAATGCTGTTCGAGCTTTTCTTGAAAGTCACAGTTCTCTTGTCCATCTTTTTGAAAAACTGAGACATGATGGTTCCTGATCAACTCAGGAGAGATCTAAATTTGAAGGTTTACTAAAACATCTCACAAAGTGGTTGCTTGTAATGGAATTAGTTGTGCTTTATGAGGCCCTGGAAGTTCTGCAAGTATTATCATTCTTTACGCAAAACAGAAATTGTTCAGTCCTTAAAGCAAAACAGGAAATTGACGTGGCTATAAGAACTCTTGAAACCCTGAAAACGCCACGAATTAGGATGATAGTACAAGAGATGGAGGAAAAGCGCACATTCAAAGGGGTATTAAAGAAAGAACCAACTTGTGATGAATATAATAGATTTCAGACATTTCGGAAGAAATTTTTTCAGTCTTTGGTAGACAATATAAAAAACCGCTTTGAGGACTTGGATTTCTTTTCGGGTGTAGCCGTATTAAATTCAGATACATGGCCTTCAGATGATGGTGTTTTATGTTGACATGTCAATTTCTCGCTTGTGTAATAAGGTGGATTTTAAATTGCGTGGATGCACGTGTGCGTTACTAGTTAAAGATTTTCGAATCTATAGAGAAAATCCTCAACACATGCCCAATTCTGTGAAGGAACTTTTGAAAGCAGTCGAAGTTATACCTATATCTACGGCTGAATGTGAACGCGGATTTAGTGCCATGAATTTAACACTGACTAATCAGAGAAATCACTTACAAATTCCGACACTTTCAAATCTACTTCTCATTTCAATAAATGGACCTCCACTGCATTGCTTCGATGCAGGAAAATTTGCAGCAAGGTGGATAAGAAAAAGAAGCCTTGCTTCTCAGCACCATAGCGCCCTTGACAAACCAACAGGCAAACCCTCGAACCTTCAGGAGCAGTCTCATTCATCTCGTCTCTTCAACTAAACTCTGTAAGTTAAAATGACAATTATACACTTTAGTACTAGCTGAACCGGCCACAATTTGGTGTGGCTTTGTCATAATACGATGATTTAACAAATTAACATTCACTTATAATTTAAGCGTGTTAAAGTTAAGCACAAAACAAAACCAAAATTTTTATTTTACATTTTATTCATCTCATATTTTAGTATACTTTGAGTATTACATGAATCATTTACAAAGTTGTTAATTAACTACATATGAAGATTTATTAATTTTATAAATGAGGTAAGTAAACTCTGCATTGCCCGGATGTCTCTACCTTCCCCTTATGTCCATCTCCTTCTTTTCCCACTACCCACCTTCTTCTGCCGTTCTCTCTGTCCATCTGCTTTTCTCCTCTATCACCTCCTACAACCTCCGTCACTCTCCCCTTCGCTAAGGTCAATTTCTCTCCCCTCTAAGTCAATCTCCTCCTTCGCTCTCTTTCTGTCCCTGCGACATCCAACATTTACATATTGAAAACAGTAATTTGCGTCTACAATTGCCATAAGGACAATGCTGAATGTTTTTTTGTAGTTGATGTATTCACTTCACTTCCAGTATTCGGGGGACACATAATTTGCACATGTTTGCTATGTATGGCCCCTATGCAGTGAGGGAAATTCCACTTCACTTCGAAAAATCTTGCTACCTTCTGCCATTCTTCAGTATATTTTGGAATCTGAAAAGTAAAACATACTCATTACTTTCCCTATTTTTTTCAGACTGATGACACAGTATCAAAAGCTGACGGCAATGTATCTCTTGAACAACATGTACCTCCCACATATGTCAAGCACATATTTTCAAATGTTATTTTTAAAGCGCCCTTAGGGGAGTATGAATAGAAAACTCCGAGCATCGAAACATTGGTTTTAAACCTAGCTGTGAAATTGTGTATGTGGACAATAATAATAGTGAGGAATTTGTTCAAACAGAAACAGAAGAGCTCAAATTAATTCGATTTTAGAAAGAAGTGTTTTTAACAGTTCTCTAATATCAATTTTAATTTGCTTAAGAATGCCAATAAAACATTACTTAAATGAAATCAGTATTGAATGTTGCGTGCATACCGTTATGTAATTCTTCAACACTAATTAAAAAGCTTCACATACCTCTGGCACTATGAGGGAAATAGCAGAATATGATACTTTAAATAAGTACATTAGTGACTTGTATATATCGCCAGTGGCTAAAAATCGTAATGTGATGGCCCATAGAATTCTTGGGGAAATACTGTCTTGGCAGTTGTTATCTTTCTTTACAGTAAGAGGTGTAGTTAACTGCAGTAAGTAATTAAAGTCTTCAGTCGACATTCTCGTAAAATTACTAAATAATGCACCATCTTCTGCTTCTAGTTCTTAGGACACTATTTCGTGGACCTTCTTTAAATACTCTCCTCTTCCAACATCGTTTTCTTTTCGTTTGGTTTTTATTTCCGTTGTTAACTGCATGTGCAAGTACCAAGTAGGCCGCCGCTGCGATCACTTTATCATCCATTATACTGCAAGACCGACACACGTGTGGCACAAATTCTGTTGCTTTGGTATAAATTAACCTGCCGCATGCAACATACGCCATAAGATGTTGCCTGTTGTAGCATGCTACAAGACGACGCACGCCACATTTCCGTAGCATGCCACAATGTTGCAAGACGTCGCCCCAGCGTAGACGAGACTTTAGAGCCAGGTCTGTATTGTATGGTGGATGTGATGTGTTGCGTGCGAAACTAAAACCTGCAATCAGATCCAAACATCGTGGAAAACTGTGAATAGCTGTCATCCTGCAGCAAGATAACGCTCGCCCACATTCTGCCAAACGGACAGCCAACGCAATAAAAGAGTTGAGATTCGAGGTGCTGGAACATCCACCATACAGTCCAGACCTGGCTCCAAGCAATTTTCACATGTTTGGACCCTTAACGGAAAGCACTGCACGGAAGAAGATTTGAAAGTGATGAAGACGCCATTGCTTCGGTGCAAAATTGGTCACCGATGCAACCGAAAAACGTATTTTCTGATGAAATAAAAAAGAAACTCGTAAAACGTCGGAAAACTGCATTGAAGTCCAGGGAGGTTACGTAGAAAAATAATGCATGTTTTTCTATCACCAGAATAAGTACAGCTTTTCACAAATGTGCCTTTACTTTTTGAATTCCCCCGTATACCTGTATGTAGATGATTTTGTAAATAAGCTTTACCTATAATGTACTTTTAAAGATATAACAAGGGATGGCTTTTCTGATAGTGCATACGCGTGAGCAGTGAGTTTCGGCATTAACATCTATTTATAAATAACTGTTTAACCATGGGTAACGCCACGGTCCAAGCTAGTAACATATATAATTATACTTACCCCCTAAGACATCCCCCCACTGGTAAAAGCACAAATCGCACACTGCATATGGGTAGAATTCTGAATTCACGCAGACTCTGGCGTTAGTTAACTTGCAGTTGTCGAATGCAGTGGAATCATTAGATATATTCCCGCTTTTGTCAGTCTGAAAATCAAGTATGATGAATGTAGACGTCTGTAGATGTGAACAGGTTTTAATACCCCATGTTTGTCTGCTTGCAGTCGGTAACACTGGCTACTCGAAAACTTCCCAAGAGAGAAATCCTAGTGATAGAAATGTACTGGAATTCAGGTCTTTTAAAAGCTTCAAACGCTCCTCGTCTGATACACTGATGTGGGGTATTTTTCGTATTATCTTGCTAATTGTGATCATATTCTCCTCTTGAGCTCCTTTAATGTATGAGTTATTATCCGTCGCACTCCGCACCAGAGTGAGTTCCTGTTTAGCATTTCTAGCAATCTGTCTCATGTCCTAAAAGTAACCCATAAACATTTTTAGAGGAATGCATGCAGTAAATCGCTTGTACTCTGCAACTGCTTTATCCTCCGGATCGTCTATGAATCATCCCGCATTTTCTAAGGCATTGAAATCCGTGGTTGATGTAGAGACATATGCTTTAAGGGTTGATGTTATGCCACATTGTGTGCACGGTCGATCTCAGACCAACTGAGTTGATAGCGTATCTCTTGAAACAGGGATGCTAAGGCGTTACGTGTAAACTTGTCTCCCACTGTATCCGCCGTCGGTTTCATTGAATCACCCCTCCAAATATATGAAACACTTGCATGGAAGCGTCAGCGCTTCTTGGTGCTGGAGGACAATCCTAATTTCACCATTCTTGTTAAATGTGGTTGAAGTGTAAGGTTTATGTGAGAAGTATTTCTGAAGTATAATTCTCTCATCATTCTCTACTGAACTGGTTATACTGAGTGACGTCATCATTGCGAGGTTTCAAGCCAACTGATTTAAGAAACTCGTAGTTGGCACGTGTTATCACTTTGCGGTTCCGCGCCGAAGTGACGTGCGATGGATTGCGTGCAGTGGATTTGTACTGTGTGCCGATCTCGGCTTAGATGTAATCGTACAATGATTTCCTCGCCACGAAAGTCAACAAGTTGATTATTCTGGTTCACAATACGCTACTCCAAATAGTCCAGTGTCTGAACTGTTACTGGAAGGTATATTGCAATGGAAGGAGTTTCAACAGTCTTGTACCTCGTTGCAACTCAGGGGAAGAATCCGTAAATAATATGAATCAGACGGTCGTTGTGATAGGAGTTCGTTGCAACGTAACACTCCGATTGTGCTGACGGGCAGTATATCCACAGCCTGATCTGACTTGTAATATTTACTTGGATCTTTCTTCAAAACATGTCATTTTGTGAAACCCCATAAGCCCTATTGAACCTTTCTGGTGAAAGTCAATCGTTGCATTTACAGTCCTTATTTCATATTTAAGTGTATTGATGTTTGCATGTAGCTCAATAAATTTTCCAGACTATTTTAAGACTTCGTTTAAATCGTCGATATCGTATGCGCCCGGTTCTATTTCCACAATGCCTTTTTCACCATTAATATCCAGATGCAGTTTGTTGTTAGTCTCAGTGATATTTGGGATACCGTTATACGGCTCCAGTGCAATCAATGCAATACTTCAAACACCAATGCTCAAATCAACTCAATAAATCAGCTCAATAAATTTTCCAGACTGTTTTAAGACTTCGTTTAAGTCGTCGATATCGTATGCGCCCGGTTCTATTTCCACAATGCCTTTTTCACCATTAATATCCAGATGTAGTTTGTTGTTAGTCTCAGTGATATTTGGGATACCGTTGTACGGCTCCAGTCCAATCAATGCAATACTTCAAACACCAATGCTCAAATCAACTGGAGGGAAGTAATTTGCACGCAATACAGATGATCGTTATTTTAACGTCAAAGTGTACGACATTACATCTGAACCTCAACTGATGAAAGAATGTTTTAAGCTCCTCCTTATATAGTAGCACGCTTCTTTTTCTTTGTGAATGTCAAGAGAAACATGATGCACAGATGTCCACAGAGGTATGCATTAAAGTCTTGATAGCTACGATAATTGTAGAGCGCACGTCTTCTGTGGGTGAAGTATCGCTGTATTCATTCTGGCGGTTGCAGGTCACCAAATGAGCCTATATAGTAGACGTATCCACATTTATCATGGCGTGTGACACCCAGTGAGTGCCAGGACCTTCAGCAACATATAAATTTACAATGGCACATTCATCAGTTTTCCACATAGTCTTCGGTAATGTATCCCGCATAAACACATCATGGAATCTCGGAATGTTGAATTTTTTCTAACAAACTTGAAAAGAGCAGCATTTGTGATCCTGTAGAACTGCTAACGGACTTTCCTTTAATTTATGGATACAGCAAGCCCTTTCCCGTACGATTTCAAGTATAGTCCTTTCCCGATGGCTCTGGCTTCCATCAAGTGGTTATGTCTTCTTGCCCCTTCTAACTGCGCTTCGGAGTTCTGCGCGTTCTTGACTGTTCGAGCAATAGTTGCAGCACCACCAGCGAGGGAACCTACCGCCGAGAGTGCGGGGATGAGGAACAAGAAAACACCAGACGTCTTGGGTATTGGTAGAATTAGAGGAGCTTTAAGGGATCCTCCTTCTCCTCTTCTTCTTCTTCTTCTCGCGCCTTTCAGAGCGGTTTTAGCTTCATACTTCGCTGTCAGGATACAGTTCTTCAAACAGCTCTGCTTTCACCCTTCTTCTTTTTCTTGTTTACTGCACAACGTGCAGCATTCATAACTCGCTTGAAGTTCATCACTCTTATACTGCAAATGCTGCAATGCAGTGATGTACAACAATATCCTTTCTTTTCCGTATCGCCTTAGTCTTATCTGCTAAAATCCTATCTCCGATGTGATGACTTGAGAGATCTTTATTTGCTACATATGCAATGTCATGTTCTATATACGCTTCGTCGAGCAGATTAACCCACTTATCACCTCGTGCCAAGCGTTTCCGAATCTTTGTTGCATGTCCACAGTAGCTATACCCCGGAATGTGTAATACTAGTGGCAGTTTGTCTTGTCTCGAATACCACTCCTCCTATAATGCGTCTCATAGCACGCATGTTATGCTACTGCGGTGGTTGTGGACTGTGCACCTGCAAATCGTTAGCATTAATCCATCTGTTTTGTGCTGCAGGAAACCCATGCAATTTGACTAGTGCTCTATTTCCCCGACGTCGTATGACTCTCTCTACAAGAAACATATCCGGTTCTGAGCTTTTCTGCAACTCATCGGTGTATATGCAACCTGCAGTTTCCTTGCCTTTACGATCCTTCAAGATGTAAGTTCTAGGATTCGTTCTTTGCACTTTGCAAACTGTAAATATCTCTGTTGAACACTTCGGTAGATATGATTTCTCATATGTTTTCTTATATTTTGAGATACCTAACAAATGATTTGGATTAAATTTCTGTTTGCATGAATCCGGTATTTTAATGTGATAGTCCACGGCATCACGAACATCGATGTCTGATTTTTATTGTGGTATGTCTGGTTCGATTATACTGAGCAATTATTTCTTGGAGGATATCTGTCCACTTGTATGATACGCGAAGATTAAAACGCATTCACATTTGACCTTTTATTGTTCTTTTCGGACGCTCCACGATACTTGCTTTCAGGTGGGCGAATGTTGTAACGTATTCCATACCGCTGCATCACGGTCTTGGAAAACCTATTGTAAAACTCTCCACCGTGATCGGTTTTGAGGTTGTCTGGGGATCGATTCGTCCCTGTATGCAGCAAGCACTCAAACACATTCGCGAGATTTCTACCCGTTTTTGTTTTAACAGGTAATGCCCAAGCAGGTTAGGAGTTTGTATGAATAAACATTTAAATATATTTTAATTCATTAATCTTATGTGAATATTCCCTGATATATATAAGATCAGCCTGCCGTAAGTCACCCAAACCTTCAATCATAACATGCTTACGAGGGTATGTTCTGAGTGCTGCTCTGTGAAGTTCTCGAACTACTGTCTCCACACTTATTCGATGATGTCTCTCTCTCCAAGCTCATAAATTATTGAAACGGCCTCATCCGAATGAGCTGTATAGCCTGCAGCAGCTGATGCCATTAGTAGTCATAGTCGATCTATTCTCTCGTCGGGGTCGTCATATATATATATACTGTGGCATCACTACTTTATGCACAATGTCAATACCATCGCCGTTACTGTTATTGTTCTTGTTTTTGTTTTCGTCATTAGGTATTGGTTTTATAATCGTTTTATATTTCTTGTTGCTCAAGATTTTTGCTGATCGTATGTACGTCAGTCAAATGCAGTATTTCTCGATACATTTCCCCATCAGTAACTGAATAATTTATAGTTCTTTTTGGTGGGTCTTAGGAAAATAAGATTTATAAACCCAGGTGTCCTCTCAAACCGTTATCACCAATCTGTGTTGTGTCATCAGTTACGTGTATATGCTGCGTGCCCAACATGTGCAGTCTTCCCCTGCTAACGCCAAATGTTCTGTCTATCTAACGAGGGACGTGACGGATAATGAATTCGTCAATGCAACTCCATCGTTATCACGTGGTTTTGTTTTTGCCAAGAGCTGCCTGTGAAATACGGTAAACGGCTTAAAGGCCTCTCTTGGCGTTTGCTGTCGATCCATATGCCCTAACCTTAATAACCGTAATTTCTCTCGAATGGCTTCCCGCGCTTGAATGACTTTCTGCTTCGATGACATCTCGGTGTATACTACTCAGACGTCTCTATAGCCTGAGACTTTACACATCCGCTCTTGTTCCTCTTGTTATCTGCCTTCTCCCCTTCTCAACAACAAAGACCTCTATATTTAATTTCCCCTCAATAGCCTCGATCTTTTCAGTTAAGTCTGTTACTTTCTTACAGATTTCATTAATTACCTCATTTAATTCAATGACCATTCACAGAACAGTCTGGTAATACGTCTCTAGCTCCCTGCTCATACCTCCAACTTTATGCCCAATAGCTTGAATCCATGTACAAGCGAGTGTTCTGTCTGCGCACACCCATCCTCTCGGGTTGAGAGCTAGACGTGTACCAGAATTTGTCCATGGTGCAGCGTATAATCATGTACTCACCTCTCTTACCAGGTTATATACACAGAAACTCTTGGAAGTTTCTCCTGTACCAACCATCACTCAATTTTCTTGTTTTATCAATAACGACAAACCCATACTGTGAATGATTCCAGCAATCTGCACATATTTTTAGAAAATCATTGAACAACATGTCAGTTCGTACATGTGCATGGTAAATGTGTTTTAAATTCAGATTTTCTTTTCTGAAGGTAATGATGAGGTTATAATTATCCCTAACCAACGGTTTCCGGAATCTGGAATATGTTTTTCCTATATAAAATATTTCAGCACCCATATGACGACTGCAACAGAAATATTTTCGAGTTTGCTCTTGGTTTTCCACAGGAAAATCGTCAGGTGGGAGGATATCACTGCTTTCGCTGAACGTCGTGTACGTAACACCTTTTATAGCGCGCGATGTCTCCTGTAATGGCTCATATTTGGGCTGAAATGCTGTTTTTGACAATACGGAAACATGTTCAAATCGAACTCCATCTACATGTGTTAGCAGCGTCATGACATAAGATGGTTCAAATGGACTTAACATCTGAGGCCATCAATCCCCTAGAACTTAGAACTACTTAAACCTAACTAACCTAAGGCCAACACACACATCCATGCCCGAGGCAGAATTCGAACCTGCGACCATATCAGTCGCGTGGTTCCGGACTGAAGCGCCTAGAACCGCTCGGCCAGCACGGCCGACACCATGACGACATAAGCCTTGTCACATTTGGATGGACCTACAATGAGAAAGTCCTTGTGGTGATGATGTTTCACCCACCCTGCCATGACACTGCGTCAGGTACTGACATGTAGTTTGCATATATAAACTTGTAAGGCTGGCAATAGTATGTGTAGCCACTATAGCTGCATCACTTAACCAACTTAGCTACATTGGCTAGTAGAGAAATGAGCTATTTAATTTGCCCGTGAAGAGTCACTTCATCATTCATTCAATGACTGAAGAGAGGGGGGCATGATATAGGTGTAGAATTGAAAATAATGATATTAATAGGTGTAGTACTTGGACTATGGTGAGAGAGGTATGAAATAAAACACGAACACTGTTTGAGATTATATATACATACATTATTTATTTAAATTTCATACATCAGGTGCAGTATTAAAAAAAAATCATCAGACTCTCTATCTTCTTCCTCTTCTTCTTCTTCGCACCTGTACAGGTTCTGTTTTGATTCTGCGTTCATGTGCAAACAAAGTTACTGCTCCAAATCATCATAATGTACACTATGCAGACGTGGGAAGTTTACATCATTGTATGCGGATTCTAGGCTCGACAACCAATGACTCACGCTCTCCAATGCAAGGGGTAGCGCAGTATCCAGGTCGTGTAACTTCATAACTGAGGCGTGCCGTAGATAGACACACTTGTCAGCCGATTTCACACGTAGTGCAGAGTGACGCTGTTGTAACAGATAATGTCACAATGTCACACTACTAAGGCGAATGTCCGGGGGGGCGGGGCGGGGGGGGGGCGGGGGTGGTATGAATTGGATAAGTCATTTGCTGATTGATGTAGCACTCTGCAAGACATATTTCGTCCTAGCCAAACTCAAAAATAAAGTTATCGATGCGTTTACGATTTGTATTCCCACATGCAAGGCCCAGTAACGATGTGCTTCTATACCCACGTTTACACGTTTTGTTCCACTGGGAGTTAATCGGTATGTTGAACTGAAAAGCATGGGTACAATCGATACCTTCCTATCCACAGCATCTGCCCTGTGTGCCGGCACTAGCAAAGGGATGTTCTGCTGGCATGGGTCGTGTATCAGTGACTAGTACTGTCCTGTATCTTGCTGTTGTTTAGGAGCACCAGCAGCGTTCGATGTGTTGGGACGAGACTGCGCGTCCTCATCACACAAATCGATGAGTGGGTCAGACAATAACAGCTCCTTGCCCTGCTCCAGCAAATGGGCTACGTATGCTACAGAATCCCACGTGCTCGCTACGGGTCTGACGTTCTGGAGGCTGTTGCTGCCGCAGGTTCAGAGGTCGGTGCAGGTCTCGACAAGATGGCAGCTGAGGTTGCTACAAGTCTGGCCACCGCAAAGATCGACATGTTGGCGCTCGCCCCTGCAAGCTTGGACTTGTAAGACATCAGATCACTTGAAGTTTGCTCCTGTAGTTTATATATATATATATATATATATATATATATATATATATATATATATATATATATTTATTTATTTATTTATTTATTTTGTGCTCTCATGTTATCGCCAGTCTGATTTAAATATTTGCCATTACATCGACTTAACACGTTTAAACAAGAACAAATTGCATCTCTGAGCAAAATGGACCTACTCCATATCTTTCTGTCAAGATCTTTGTTAGAAGCAACACTTGGATGCTGGCCGAGTTTCGTTGCCACAGTGTAAATAAATACAGACTGTGTAAAAGTAAGCGAAGTGATGTACCAAGTGGCCAACAAAATGGAAGCCAACTGATGGACACTAACGGAAAAGGCGAACCACACTGTCCAAGTAAGTAAGAAACAAAATTTTGCATCCATATTGACAGGTGAACAATATGCATGGCGATACTTTAAAGTGTGTTCCATCTTCTTGTCACAGAGCCTGCAACCAGCATTATGCTAGAAATAGTGAAGTAACTTCTAGAAAACCATCTGAAGATGAACCTGAAAAAGTTCAAAAATCGGTTCATGCAATAATAAAAAACTATTAAAAAAGTGACTGGGTGCTGTTTCATATATTTACGTTCAGGTAATGGTCATGGGTTCTAAAATATCCATAATGGATAACCTTAATCTTCTTCCTCTTTTGCTGCTGCTGCTGCTGCTGACTGACTGAGCGAGGCTGGGGTCACAGAGCTGCTGAGCCTGCCCCATACCCCCTCCAGTGGCGTCGCCAGATACCACCATCCTACTGGCTGAAGTCTAACACACGACCAGATTTAGGGTTGCTATTGGTTCTTGCCCTTTTCCTCTGGACCGCTTTCTTGGACTACATCATGGGAGAGGTGGTGTTGGAGGGGGGGGGGGGGAGGCACACTGCTCTCTGGTGGTTGTGTTGTGAACTAGTTCAGTCGGTCTCCAACCCTCAGGGTGAACACCTATAGCTCATGTGGAATACGGCAAAGCTATGGATACTGCCCTCAGCTGTGGGCTTGCATGTAGTACACATATTAAATTCATCCCTGCTCATCGTCAGCATTTCCTCAGTTGTTCACATGGATGCATGTGCCAGAGTGGGAGAGCATCTCACCTCTCGTGATTCAGCTGGACTTTTAGCAAACACTTTACATTTACAGCACACGCATTTATCAGTTTGAGCTGCGAAGCGTAACTTAGTCTGTATTTGACTTCACCAAATATCAATGCTATCGACACAGTCCTCAGATGCTAATATAATACTCCATCTCCAGCACAGACATCTCGTCCATTGAACACAGTAAACAGTTACGTCCATCCTCCCAGTCCAGCAGCTAGACACAGAGTGAGTCCTTTCTCACCATTTTCCCCCAGATCACCATCTTTGATTACGTCATGGGAGGGGAGAGGGACGACAGTGGCCTTTAGTGGTAATACTGTGAACTTGGTCAATTGGACCTGGACCTCATGGTGAACACACTGGGTGGAGCTACTGTCTGTAACAACTCAAATTGTTTAAATAAACAATGCATGCAAAATAGAGGCTAACGTCCATGCTATCCAGCAGCCCAGCACAGACTGAGTCCTCCTCCTGCCAATTTTCAGATGGTGCAGGGAAGATAGGGCAGGTGAGGGGATGAGAGGGGGAGGGGGAGGGGGAGGGTGAGGGGATGAGAGGGGGAGGGGGAGGGGGAGGGGGAGGGTGAGGGGATGAGAGGGGGAGGGGGAGGGGGAGGGGGTAGGGGGGAGAGTGGGAGGGGGGAGGGGGAGGGGGAGGGGAGGGAAAGTGCGTTAGGATAGTGCAGATAGCCCAAATGTTCTATTTTCCCGTCAAAATTTGAATTTCCCGTCACATCAGTGCAACGTTGCCACAGCTATGGCTGTCGTCTTGGATTCGCCATCTTGAATAAATTTGGCAGCAATTCAGAGTGGGGTGACGCTGGCTATGATCTACTACTACTACTACTACTACTACTACTACTACATGTTCTACTCTCACAAACTATTAAAATTTTAGTGATGTCTGATGACCTCTTCACACCAGTTTTTGTGCGAACAGTTATCACAAGAAAATTAGATCTGGTAAAAGCAACACATTTAAGACACCCCTTGAAATTTCATCTGTAGGTCTTGTGAACAGAACAGTTGATTCCTCTCTTATACAAATAATGAAATTAATTTTGGTCTGCCGACCTCCGCGCACCAGGAATTGCACAACCAATATATACTCCCTTCTTTTATTAAATTGTGCCTCCCTACTTTATCACATACAATTTCAATTCATCATTACATTATGCAAAGCATAAAATCTTAACAACTGCACATGGGAAGACCCTTATTTATACACAATTTTTTTCACACTACACTCTTCGTCCGCAAGGTACAACTCTGTTGCCGTTGTCACATACAATATTTACCTCGCCGGTTTGGATATCTTTTGATTCTCACATTTTCCGCCTTTCGCCTGCTGTAATTCGAGCCCTCTTCACCAAAGGACTTTTGCGTTTGCAGACAAATTTTGTGACTACCGCTGGAACACCATTTTTAGTTTCGAGAAATCCATTTCAGCCCAATATCATCATTAGCGGATAACCCAACACATTTTATGTCTCTTGCGCTCTCTTTGTGGTTGCGCTGCTTAAAATTACTCACCATTTTATCCACATTACTGGCATTGTTCCTATTCAATCGTCGAGAAGTTCACCGATTATTCTAATTGCCTTCATTGAGCCCACCTGCATTTCTCTCATTTACTGACATCAGCATACATTATCAACGCGGGTGTCATCGATGTTACTGTGCAACTGAGTACGTGGAATGAAATTAGCAGTGGCCTAATACCGTGGAATCGACATGTCCCCCGTTTACAGTACGTGTCAGCTGCGCCCTGAAATTGCGCTTTTCCCTAAAGTTTACAATTTTGCATTGTCCGTCGATACGTGTATACATATAAATTTTTAACCAATTTCCATAAATCTTTCGTGATGCGTCGTTTTTTGGTCTTAGAGTGTATTTATGTTTTTTGTACACTGAAGTACCAAAGAAACTGGTATAGGGATGCGTCTTCAAATACGGAGATATATAAACAGCAGAATACTGCGCTGCGGTCAGCAACGCCTATATAAGGCAACAAATGTCTGGCACAGTTGTTAGATCGGTTACTGCTGCTACAATGACAGGTTATCAAGGTTTAAGTTAGTTTGAACGTAGTGTTATAGTCGGCGTACGAGTGATAGGACATAGCATCTCCGAAGTAGTGATGAAGTGGGGATTTTCCCGTACGACCATTTCACGAGTGTACCGTGAATATCAGGGATCCGATGAAACATCAAATCTCCGACATGACTGTGGCCAGAAGAAGATACCGCAAGAACGGAACCAACGACGACTGAAGAGAATCGTTCCACGTGACAGAAGTGCAATCCTTCCGCAAACTGCTGCAGATTTCAATGCCGGGTCACCATATCATTGAAATGGGCTATTGGAACCGAAGGCCCATTCGTCTATCCTTGATGACTGCACGACACTAAACTTTACGCCTCGCTAGGGCCCGTCAGCATATACATTGGACTGTTGATGATTGGAAACATGTTGCCTTGTCGGACGAGTCTCGTTTCAAATTGTATCGAGCGGATAGACATGTACGGATATGGAGACATCATCATGAATCCATCGACCATGCATGTCAGCAAGGGAGTGTTCAACCTTGTGGAGGGTGTGTAATGGTGTGGGGCGTGTGAAGTTGGAGTGATATGGGACCCCTGATACGTCTAGATACGGCTCTGACAGGTGACACATATGTAAGCATTCTGTCTGATCACTTGCATCCATTCGTGTCCATTGTGCATTCCGACGGTCTTGGGCAATTCCAGCAGGACAATGCGACACCCCACACGTCCAGAATTGCTTCATAGTGGCTTCGGGAACATTCTTCTGAGTTTAAACGCTTCCACTGGCCGCCAAACTCTCCAGACACGTACATTACTGAGAATATCTCGGATGCCTTGCAACGTGCTGTTCAGAAGATGTTAAATCCAACCTCGTCGTCAAATATGGGTGTCTAGGAAAGCTTCATTATCGGATCGCTAGACAACTTTCAAAGAAATCGTATTAATAAGTTTTATTACAAGCGGAAAAGATTACAACACTTTGTCAGTTTCACAGAAGTGTCGCAAGCAAAGGGTGACATGAAAAATAAGCAATGTTGTTCAGTATAAACGATTCCCAAGTCTGTGTTACATAGATTGTACAAGCAAAGTAACTAGTGTCAATGCTGCTATCGAACTCGCTAATCTTGAACTCTTCAGCTGGGCCGCGACCAGTCGGGAGCGTGGACGCCTTGACGTCCTGATGGGCTGGAAGCTGTGGCTGCAGGGAACGTCACCTCCAGACGTACCCCACCCCCCGGTTTTCGCTCTGGTGGAAACGTGCCCGGAAAACCTCAAGAAGCGTACGCATCCACCTCCTGAGGCCCATAGCAAGATGTAGAAGGCGTCGGTTGCTGCGGCGCCGGCGGCTCCAGGTCCACCGGTAGGACGAGAGGAGGCGGAGGAGGCGAAGGCTCCGTCTCCGTGGGGACGTCCGGCGTTGTCGTGATGACACCGTCTGGCGGCTGCTGTGGCCGCGCCGTCTTCGTGATACGTGAATCTGGGGGACGAAGCAGGGAAGGATCACCGTACACATGACGGTGGCGAAACTGATTGTGATGTCGGCGCTGCAATCCGTCTGGGCCTGAAATGAGGTACACGCATGCGCCAAGTCGACGAAGGGGCTCGCCTCGCGCCCACCATCTGCTGCGGCTAAGAACCCTGTAAAAGACAATAACACACGGCACGAAACGGCACTTGCGACCTTCCTTCGGCGCCGGGCTCAGAGGAGGGTGGAACAGGTAGAGCGGTGTCCGATCGTGGCGGCTGTGACACGATTCCGCCGGCGAGGGTCCACCTCGTGGATGCGAACGATAAGAGGCGAGAAACAGTTGCAATGCTTGATCCTAGTGCGTGTGGAGCGAAGCTTAGCAGTCTGCAGCTTGAGGGTTCTGACAAAACGTTCCGCTTCGCCGTTTGACTGTGGATGGGACGGTGCACTAGTTAGATGCTGTATGCCACTGGGTTGCGTTCACAGAATGTTTCAAATTCATTTGACGTGAACTGAGTGAGCCGTGGGCGGCTCGTGTTCGCTTCACCTCGTGTTTTACATCCTGTTTTTTTTTTCTTTTCTTTCTTTTTTTTAACAATACCGCCACCTCGGTATGTTAGTTTCAATTTCTGTTGTCACTGCGTTGTTGCTTTGCCTGCCCGTGAGCGGCAGCAGCAGCGCTTACCGATATAGCCCTGCCGCATTATCATTGTTGTCTGCTATTACTTCACGGTTCACGTCTGTCGTGCTGCGAGTAGGAACGTGCCTGCAGTGCAGTCCGGACCTGGCAGCCGTAGAGTTGGGACTCCCCGGAAGTCAGTCGGATTGGAGCAGTAGTGCGGCTTGGATAGCCGTGACTCGCCCGACCGTCGCCGACACACATGAGTTGAACTGGGGACGGTCTCGGTCGATCGTCGGTTGGTCGTCTTACCAGAGGACGTGTATTTGCTCGCTGGTCGCTTACGGGTTGGCGGTGTGTGTCTCAACTTGTGGTTCGGCCGTGTCATTGCTCGGTCACTGCTTTTAGCATTGGTTGCGATCTTCGTCTTAGTCTTTGTGAAATTGTGTGCAGCTTGTGATCTCAACTGCTCAGTTATTTTAGTGCTGTCTCCGTGCTGGTGTGCGAGCAGTCGGTCGGTTGGTGTGGATCAGCCAGGAAATCTCCGCGCGGCGCAGTGGGCTGGGCCCACTGGCGGTCTACACGCAGTGTCGGAGTGTGTGGGAGCTGTTCCGATTGCTACGAGGTTCGTGGCTCACCGACCCAGGACATTAAATTTCAGTGGTTATTTAATTACCGAAGACAGTCGGTTCACATTGTGCCGTTGGTTTTCATGGTTGGCTGTTGGGGATATTCCCGTGAGCAACAGCGAATGTTCGAGTTGGTGAAAGTTTGGCAACTATCAGGTGGAGTTTAATTGTATTTTCGTTATTTGAAGTCCAAGTCCACCAGCCGCATTTTCTGGCTTGTGGCCGTTAGCGTTCCGGTTACCGGTCCTGGCCGCTGGCATAAAATTCAGGTAGTGTCCTTTCCGCCGGCCGCGGTGGTCTCGCGGTTCTAGGCGCTCAGTCCAGAGCCGCGCGACTGCTACGGTCGCAGGTTCGAATCGTGCCTCGGGCATGGATGTGTGTGATGTCCTTAGGTTAGTTAGGTTTAAGTAGTTCTAAGTTCTAGGGGACTGATGACCACAGATGTTAAGTCCCATAGTGCTCAGAGCCATTTGAACCATTTGAACCTTTCCACACCGTGTTGTCGCTGTCCAACATGTATGTGTAGTTTTGATAGCTTATGCATACTTGGTTGTGGGCGGCTACGCCTTTTACGTTTTGGCTTTGGAGTTCCTTGTGTACTGGTCGGTTGGAAAGGAAGTCGTCTTGTCGGTGGGTCCGTTGACTGTCTCTTGGTTGGGTTACCGGCGGATCAGATATAGTTGCCCCGACTACCTGTCTCTCGTAAGCGAACGTTAATATTTCAAGTGCAGACCGACCCCGGAAACTTCTCAGTGCCGCTGGCTGTACTAACTTTTCTTACTGGTGTTTGATTGTGTATTTTAATGGCTCATAGCCGATGGCTTAAGTTTGTATGCTTTTAGTTGGGTTTTAAACAATGGGCCTTCTGCCTTTTGAATTGTGTTTTTCAATCATGGACTTCCATCCGTGTTAAATTTAAAATTCCTTACTTATTAAGTCTTAAAATTCCTTTCTTATTAAGTCTTAGATTGTTTGGACCTTCAGCCTCCTCTTTTAATATTTTTTAAGCATAAAGGTTTGGGCCTTCTGCCACTGAAAATTTATTGTAGTTGTGTTTTTAAATCTTGGGCCTTCAGCCGGTTTAAAAATTAAAGAAGTTGTGCCCTGAAGCCATAAGATTGTGTGACATTTTCAGTCGATAGTTAACCTCGGAAATTTGCACAGTAGTGTTTGGACAACTAAAGTTGTGTGTGCAGAGTGTAACTGACACCCGCTCATTTTTGGCCCCTTTCCACAATTCCAACTACCTTTTCTGTCCTGCGGATTTAACAAGGCGTTTCACTTACAGCCGTTGTTCAACACAGTCATTTCAGACAAACCTTCGAGGCAAAAAATAGAGGGCAACGCCTGAATTGTGCTACGTGACCTTGTCGAGTTCATTGCCACAGCAAAAGGAAACTTGCTGTAAGAGTGTTTCAAAAACGTCCCGCAAAGTCTATGTTCCCACGTTGCCATGGTGATTGCGACTTAGGCCAAGCAGAGAATTTTTGTGGCTGAGCGGAGTGACTTTGCGCACACTTGTGATACTGTGACGTCATGTGTTCTATTTGGGTGCCCACACCCTGCCAAGCACAGTGTCGACGCGCTGTTTCGTACGAACAATCCCCCAGTGTCCTTGGTGAAGAAACTGCAACACTTCTTTTCGCAAAGCTTTGGGATCAACGCATGTCCCTGTCCACTGCCATTCTGAACAAGAATCACTCCTTTCTATATAGGAAGGCTATGCCGACGAGCGAAGTATCGGCGCACTACGGAGTTGTTTATCCTAGGGTCTAGGCAATGAGCGAGCGCAAGGTGTGCGAATGTATTTTAGCAAAATGTGCAGATTTGAATCAGCTTCCGTAACCTTTGCAATTTTCCTATAGTTCAGAGGAAAGGATTCATGCAACTCAGAAGCGTCAAAGTCTGTTCAAAGATGTTAAAATGTGTGTGAATTCCTATGGGACCAAACTGCTGAGTTCATCGGTCCCTAGACTTACGCATTACTTAAACTAGCATAACCTCACTTATGCTAACAACAACAACAACAGCAACACCACACACACACACACACACACACACACACACACACACACACACACACACACACACACACACACACACACACACACACACACACACACAATCCTATATCCAAGGGAAGACTCTAACCTCCGGCGGGAGGGGCCGGCTCAAATGGCTCTGAGCACTATGGGACTTAACATGTGAGGTCATCAGTCCCCTAGACTTTGAACTACATAAACCTAACTAACCTAAGGATATCACACACATCCATGCCCGAGGCAGTGTTCGAACCTGCGACCGTAGCGGTCGCGCGGTTCCAGACTGAAGCGAGGGGCCCGTCAAAGTCCGTGTCAGGGCCAATCGGAAGACGTGAAAGTGGGTCCACATTACCATGTTTAGCTGTCGTCCGATACAGAATCTCGCACTGGGATTGAGACAATAACGAAGCCTATCTTTGCAGCTTTTGGGCGGTTCGCGCTGGATGCAACAAGAACTGCAATGGCTTGTGATCCGTTACTAAGCAGAATTTTCTGCCATACACGATGGCCAATGCTTCTTTCCCTACTTGTGAATAGTTACACTGAGCATTGGACAACACTTATGGTGCGAAAGTAATAGACCTATCTTTGTCACCAATTCTGTGCGAAAGCACTGCACCTATTCCGTAAGAGGAAGCGTCGTCTTGCAACACAACTGGTTTGTCAGAGTCAAAGTGAACCAAGCGTCGATCACTGAGCAATGCTTCTTTCAGTTTTTGGAAAGCGTGTTGGCACTCATAAGTCCAAACTAAGGGGGATGTTCTTTCTACACAAGCGATGCATAGGAGCTGCGATTTGTGCAGCATTCGGTATGAACCGAATATTATAGTTCATTTCTCCTAAGACTAACTGCAGTTCTATGGCATTGCGTGGAAATGACAGGTCACGTATGGCTAACAAATGTGATTGTAGAAAATTTACACCGTGACTGTTTATGACATCAGCAAGATACTGCTACACTTATCCAGTCTACAATTTAGTCCTGGAGCAGCTAACAAACGAAACGAACCATGTAAATTTGCAATACGATCTTCACGTGTACGACCTGCTACGATAATATCGTCCAAGTAGTTTGAACAGTTGGGCACTTGGGCAGTCAGCTGTTCCAAATACCGTCGGAAAATGGCGGGTGCGGAAGTACTGGCAAAGGCAAAGGCAAATACCGAAATAATCACGCACTTTTTGAGATTCTTCATCTAGTGGTATTTGAAGACACGTCGCGCAAATCAATTTTTAAAAAGTAGCGACCAGCACTTAATTTGTCCATGAGATCCTCTGGGCATGGCAATGGATAAATATCAATGACAGTTTGTGGGTTGACTAAGTCTACAGTCAACACAGAGGTTAATGCGAGCTGAAGGTTTGGGGAACAAACCCAATGGACTCGCCCATCGACTAGCTTGTACAGGCGCTATAGCTTCGCTATCTTGCAATTCTTTAAGTTCAGCAGCGACTTTATCCCGTAACGCAATGGGAACAGTTCTGGCGCGACAAAATTTCGGCTGCTCATTGTCTTTCTTACTAGTATGTGCAACGAAACTTGCAGACTTGTCTAAACCTTCAGGGAACTCTTTCAGCAAGCGAGCTACACTGTCTTTGGCATTGAGTGCAGTCACTGACAACACATTGTCCTGAATTTGAAATCCCAACAAATCAAACGCATCAAGGCGAAATATATTCTCATAATCGCGTGATTGTAGCACAATGAAAGTCACAATTCGCGTGTGCGAGCGATACATAGCAGGCAAAGTACATTTTCCGACAACTGGAATGTCTTGTCCATTCTAAGCCGTCAGTTGCGTGCTAGTTTTAGACAGTTGTGGGGAGCCTAACAGTTCATATGTGTTACACAATTCAGCAATGTAACAGAGGCACCCGTGTCCAACTGAAATTTCACCCGTCTTCCACTAATATGCAAATAAAAGGTTTGTTGAACTGGCGTAGCTTTGATGAAACTGTTTGCTGGCTAGTTTTGCTGAAGCCTGTAGCATGCTTGCATTGATCACATGGGCCTTGTGACGAAATTTTTGTGAGTGAGTAGAATTCTTGTTTGTTCCGTGGCAAACATACGGATTTACGTAACCTTGCTTGCCACAAGCTTAACGCTGTGCTTGCCTGGATGGGAGATCTTGGCGTTTGTGACGTGAATAGCACCGTGTGCACGACTTAATTCTCTTCGCCTGTGTACGGAACTGTTTACGCGGGGTGGTGCAGGGGGGCTGTTGCTATCTATGCTGGTCGTAAGCAAGGGATGACAAATTGGTGGCTGCTCAAATGTATCGGCCGCTGCGGCACCTGAATCGTACTGACCTACAATTTGTACTAAGTGCTGAAATGATGGGTCTGGCTGTTTCAAAACCTGTTCTCTGATATTAGTTACATTGTACATGATAACATCACGCGGCATTTCATCTCAATATAAAGCACGACAAGCGCATCTCAATTTTCATTTCTTCGTCGTAAGGTGCAAACGCGATAAGATTGTTCTGACCTTTTCTTGCAATTAAAGAATTGGCACCTAGCTGCCACCACATTCACTTGTTGATCATAATAGTTAGTTAGCGCATCTTCAGCCTGATCATAGGAAAGTTCACTCGGAGTGGCGTTAGGGAACAAATTCAGAACGAGGCGGAAGACTGCACTTCCTGCCATGTACGTAAAGTAATGTAGCTTCACAGTACCTGGTACGTTACGAACTATTGCTACCACTCGAGCCAGTCCTCGAATTTTTTGTTAGACTGGTGTAAAGCTGGTATGGCCGTCGGAGCCACAGTTGTTGCCTGTCGCATTGTATTGGTGGCCTCACTGGTGAGTAGCTGCTGTACCACGTTTAGCAGCGTGGCGATCTGCTGGGTCTACATTGTCTACCGGTTGCAGCTGTGGCACCTGAGTAGGGGGTGGGAGGGGTGGATTGTTCATACTAGAATAGACAAATGCAATAAACAAGCAATGCAAGCAAGGAAAAGAAGCACACAAGCAAAGAAAATTTCTGCAACGCCCGCCTGAAAACACGGATTAGCAAAATCACTACAAGATACTCCTAAAACATGTAAACACACCCCTGCAAAGAAAAGACAAGGCAGAATTAAGGCGCCAGCAAAACACAGAAGCCCACAACAAAATAAAATTCATCTCAGCCAGGCTCTGGGTTCTTCTTACGCCTCGTCGCCAAATGTTAAATCCAGCGTAGTCGTCAAATATGCCAACGGCCTTCCCGACAGATCACTGATGGTTGCTTGGTTGGTAGGTTTAAAGAGAGAAGGGACCAAACTACGAGATCATCGGTCCCTTTTCCCCAATAAAACATTGCCACAAGGGTGAGAATGAAACGGCCGAAACATACAACATAAAACGGAAAGAAAGGAAAAGCCACAAGAACGACGGGAAGGCAACGAATACTAAAACGAACTAAAGAGAACAAGAAAACAAGAGAGAGACGATAGAAACGGAAGGGAGTAAAACATGAAAGCAGATTACAGTGGCTGGCCAACCACGTGAATAAAAAGTGAAAGCCAGTCACTCTGCAACACATTAAAACCTCCACCATAAAAGCACTAGGGTGGAGGACACGGAGGGACAAAGGACATGCGCTAAAACCTACACAGAGGTATAAAACCAACTCTCACGAATAAAACGTAAACTACAGCTGCTGTAAAGGCATTGTCGCCTAACCCCGAAGGCAAGATGCTGGGAAAATTAAAAGTCTGCCGCAGAGCGGCTAAAAGTGGGCGGTCTAGCAAGAGGCGGACGACTGTCATTTGGAAGCCACAGCGAGACTGAGGTGGGTCCTCGTGACGGAGTAGGTAACCATGCGTTAGCCACGTATGGCCAATGCGGAGCCGGCAGAGGACAACTGATTCCCTGCGAGAGGCCTGCATGGAAGACTTCCTCATATTCATTGTCTCCTTAATGACACACCTTTTGTTTGTGCGTGCTGTTATGCCATTCCGTCTCCCAAAGCCGGAAAACCCTGCGGTGTAAGACAGAACGCAGGTCAGCTTCGGAGATGTCTATCTCCAGAAGCAGTTTCCGTGTCGCCTGTTTAGCCAGCCTGTCGGCAAGTTCGTTGCCGGGGATTCCGACGTGTCCTGGGGTCCACACAAACACCGCAGAATGGTGGGACTGTTCCAGGGCATATATGGCCTCATGAATGGACGCTACCACAGGGTGGCGAGGTTAGCACAGGTCGATAGCTTGTAGGCTCCTCAATGAGTCAGTACACAGGAGAAATTACTCTCCAGGGCATGAGCGGATGTACTCAAGAGCACGATATATGGCCGCCAGCTCTGCAGTGAAAACACGGCAGCCAACTGGCAAGGAGTGCTGCTCAACATGTCCTCCATGAACATATGCGAAGCCTACGTGACCATCAGCTATTGAGCCGTAGGTGTAAACCATTTCAGAGCCCCGGAACACGTCAAGAATCGAGAGGAAGTGACAGCGGAGAGCGGCGGAATTAACGGAGTCCTTAGGGACATGCAAAAGTTCAAGGCAAAGCTGCGGCCGAGGCGTACTCCATGGAGGCGTACGTGAACGGAGCCGGCCGCGGTGGTCTAGCGGTTCTGGCGCTGCAGTCCGGAACCGCGGGACTGCTACGGTCGCAGGTTCGAATCCTGCCTCGGGCATGGGTGTGTGTGATGTCCTTAGGTTAGTTAGGTTTAAGTAGTTCTAAGTTCTAGGGGACTTATGACCTAAGATGTTGAGTCCCATAGTGTACGTGAACGGACGGCAAGTAGAGGTGGTAAAGGGAAGGACTCCAGTTCGGAGAGAAGGGTCTGCAGATGAACCGCAATCGTTAGCCCCAATCTCGGCCGTCGATGTGGGAGATGGACTGCTGCGGGCTGGAAAACGAGACGGTAAGTCGAATGCTCTGGGGAACTATGAATGTTTGCTGCGTAACTGGCGAGCAGTTGCGCACGTCTGATCTGCAGTGGAGGGTCACCAGCCTCCACAAGTACGCTTGTCACCAGACTCGTCCTAAAAGCTCCTGTCGCCAATTGAACCCCGCAGTGGTGCACAAGGTCGAGTAAATGAAATGCTGAAGGCGCTGCAGAATCATAAACCACACTCCCATAGTCAATTTGGGATCGGACAAGGGCTCTGTAGAGCTGCAGCAGCGTACAGCGATCTGCGCCAAAATTGGTGTTGCTCAGGCAACGGAGAGCAATGAGGTGCTGCCAGCATTTCTGCTTAAGCTGACGAAGATTGGGGAGCCAAGTCAACTGAGCGTCGAAAACCAGTCCTAGGAATTGATATGTCTCCACTACAGAGTGGATCGTCATTAAGATAAAGTGTGGGTTCCAGATGAACAGTGCGACACCGACAGAAGTGTATGACACACGACTTAGCGGCTGAAAACCCGAAGCCGTGGGCTAGAGCCCATGACTGCGCCTTCTGGATGGCTCCCTGGAGGCGCCGCTCAGCAACAACAGTACTTGAGCAACAGTATGAAATTCAGAAGTTATCTGCACACAGAGAAGGCAAGATGGTGGGCCCGACAGCCGCTGCTAGACCGTTAATGGCCACTAAATATAGAGAGACACACAATATAGAGCCCTGTGGGACTCCATTCTCCTGCATATGGATGGAACTATGGGAGTCACCAACTTGGACATGGAAAGTACGGAGCGACAGGAAGTTTTGGATAAAAATTGGGAGTGGTCCCCGGAGACCCTACTCATACAATGTGGCAAGGATATGACGCCACCAAGTCGTGTCGTATGCTTTACGTAAGTAAAAAAAGACTGCAATCAGATGTTGCCGTCTGGAAAAGGCTGTTCGGATGGCAGACTCGAGGGACACAAGATTATCAGTGGTAGAGCGACCCTGGCAAAAGTCGCCCTGACATGGAGCCAGCATGCCACGTGACTCCAGTACCCAACCCAACTGCTGACATACCATATATTCCAGCAGCTTACAAATAACGTTGGTGAGGCTGATGGGCAGATAGATATCCACATCAAGCGGGTTTTTACTGGGTTTGAACACCGGAATGATGGTGCTCTCCCGCCATTGCGATGGAAATATGCCATCGCACCAGATTCGGTTGAAGATGACGAGAAGGTGTCGCTTGTAGTCAGATGAGAAATGTTTAATCATCTGGCTCTGGAAGCGATCAGACCCAGGAGCTGTGTCGGGGAAATGTGCAACAGAACTGAGGAGTTCCCACTCTGTAAATGGGGCGTTATAGGATACACTGTGACGTGTAGTGATTGAGATGACTTTCCCTTCCAGTCGCTGTCTGAGAATGCGAAAGTCTGTGGGGTAGTCCTCTGATGCAGAGGCTCGAGCAAAGTGCTCGGCAATCACGTTTTCGCGTTTGCGTCAGTAGATAACACGCCATTTATTGTAACACTGGGGACAGCTGTTGGGGCCTGGTATCCGAAAAGACGTTTGATCTTTGCCCAGACTTGGGAAGGTGACTTGTGGCACCCAATGGTGGAGACGTATCTCTCCCAACACTCCTCCTTCCGTTGTTTGACAAGGTAGCGAACACGGGAATGGAGGCCTTTAAAAGCTACATGCTACTCAAGGGAAGGGTGCCGCTTATGCCGCTGTAGAGCTCCCCAATGGGGGCCGTGGGCAGGAGGATTTGGAAGGGAGGGATGTGGGAGGCGGAGGCATAGACCCCGGATGAGGGGAGGAGGTGGAGGGGGGACAGGATTGGAGTGAGGATACCATGGAAGGAGTGGACACGACGGAGGCAAACAAAGTGGTCAACGTCACGGGATGGAGGCAGTCATACTTCTTCCTGGCCTCAGAATAAGAGAGACGATCCAAAGTCTTGAGTTCTTGAATCTTCTTCTCCTTCTGATACGCGGGGCAGTCTAAGGATCTAGGCGAGTGGAGGCCAGGACAACTAACGCACCAAGGTGGTGGGGTGCATGTATGTTCCTCATGAAGAGGACGTCCACAATCGCCACAAAGGGGCTCAGCCTCACACCGTGACGACATGTGCCCAAAGCGCAAACACTGAAAACAGCGCATAGGAGGCGGGACGTAAGGTCGCACGTCGCACCGGTAGCACATCACCTTTACCTTCTCCGGGAGAACATCCCCCTCGAAGGCGAGGATAAAGGCCCCGGTGTCGATGCGATGGTCTTTGAGGCCGCACTGGATTCGCCGGACGAAATGCACGCCTCGGCGCTCCAGGTTGGCCCTGAGCTCCTCATCAGATTGCAGCAGGAGGTCCCGATGAAAAATAACCCCCTGCGTCCTATTCAGTGCCAGATGCGGGACAATGGACACTGGGATGTCCCCTAGTTGGTCGCACGCCTGGAGCGCCGCCGACTGTGCGGCGGAGGTTGTCTTTATAAGACCGGACCCCAAACGCAGTTTACTGAGAGCCTCGATTTCCCCGAAGATGTCCTCGACGTGCTGAACAAAGAACATGGGCTTGGAGGTGGCGAACATCCCCCCATCAGTTCGAGAACCGACCAAATAGCTGGGGAAGTACTTCGCCCCAAGCCAGCGGGCCTGTCCTTCCTCCCAGGGAGTGGCCAAGGGGGAAAGGGCAGGAGAACCAGAACCATAGACAGTACCTTTCCGTTTAAAAGACTCGGCCGCAGAGCGACCTGATACGTGTTGACGTTTCATCTGCGAAACGTCCGCCCCGATACCACCCACTCCGACCAGGGGCTCTCCCCACGGGCGCCACCCAGCCTCAGCAAGGGCCACCTGGCAGGATGACCGTTAACGGGAATCCTGATGCCGCAAGGAGACGGGCATCTACTCCTTGGCCAGCGTGGGGAGGGTGCAGCTCAGGTATCGGCAGTACGATCCCTGTGTTGTCAGGGGGCTACAACCTAGAGGGTACATGACGACCACACCACAACGGGCTGGCTACCGTGCTGGATTTCGGGTGCCATGTAAAGTCCATCATGATCGTAGGTGCAGTTGGGTACGCACTATGGGCGTAACTTGTACAACCCATCAGGCATTTAGGCCCAATTTGAGGAATAGTGGGTATGGTTACAACGCCGCTACAATGCTGAGTGCCAAGGTCTTAGTGCACTAAGGACCAGTGGTACACCACGTAAGGCGTCCTTCCCCAAAGGCTCATACTTCTGTAGAATTTTGAAAAATGGAGGTCAAACCCCAAGGGGGACCATCACATGGAAGGCTGAAACGGTTGAAACTCCTTTTAGTCGCCTCTTACGACAGGCAGGAATACCTCGGGCCTATTCTTACCCGGACCCGCAGGGGGAGGTTGGTGAAGCTGATGGTGCCAGAAAGTTGCAGCGGTGGCGTAAGATGATGTCATATGCACAGGATTCAGGCGTTCAAATTTTCTCTTAGCCTCAGTGTAGGTCAGTCTCTCCAGGGTCTTGTACTCCATGTTTTTCCTTCCTTTCTGGAGAATCCTGCAGTCAGGCGAGTAAGGTGAATGGTGCTCTCCACAGATGACACATGGAGTATTGGGAAGGGATGGGCGTCCGCAATCTCGGCATGCGACTCTGGAAGTACAGCGCGAAGATGTGTGGCCGAACTTCCAGCACTTAAAGCACCGCATCGGTGGAGGGATGTATCGCTTTACATCACACTGGTACACCATCACCTTGGCCTTCTCGGGCAATGTATAGCCCTCAAAGGCCAAGATGAAGGCACCGGTGGCAACCTGATTATCCTTCGGACCCCAGTGGACACAGTGGGTGGAATGTACACCTCGCCACTCTAAACTGACATGCTGCTCATCGTCGCACTTCAAAAGAAGGTCTCTATGAAACATAATACCCTGGACCATATTTAAGCTCTTATGGGGCGTGATGGTTACAGGAATATCCCCCAGCTTGTCACAAGTGTGTAACTCCCGTGACCGGGCGGAGGATGCTGTTTTGATCGAGACTGACCCAGATCTCATTTTGGACAAGCTTCGTCATGAAAGATTCCCCATCAGCTCTCGAACATACAAGGTACCGCAGTGAATAAGATCCGCTGCCGTCCTTAGCCTGACGTTCCTCCCATGGTGTGGCCAGGGAGGGGAACGATTTGGGGTTGTACTTCTGTGCGTTGAATTGAGATCGTGATCACTTAGAGACCGCTGGTGTTTCACCACCAGCAAGAGATGATGGACTATGCTTCTTCGCATGTCATCTGCCCTGATGCCACCCATTCTGCCCAGGGGCCCTCCCCACAGGCGCCACCCAGCCACAGAAAGGGCCACCTGGCAGGATGGCCATTGCCGGGAGTCCTGATGCTCCAGGAGGAAGGGCATCTATCCCTTGTCATACATGGGGATTTAACGGCGCAGACAACAGGGTACATAGTGGCCCCAACACAATGGACTGGCTACTGTGCGGGATATCATGGTCATCGTCGACCCAGAAATCGGCACTGCATAGTGCCTGGTGGAAAACGCACACAGGAAGGTGTCCTCGCCCAAGAGATGGAGAATGGGCAGGACTGCAATTCGACGACGAGAAAGTGGGCTAAAGATCTCAATGCACATTGGACACAATGCACCTTGTAAGGCGCCCTTCCCCAGTTGGCTTTCTCTTCGGGAAAATTTTGAAGAATGGAAGTCAGACCATACAGGGGACCGTCACATAAAGGCCGAAATATGTGAAACTCCTTTTAGTCGCCTCGTACGACAGGAAGGAATACCTAGGGCCTATTCTAACCCCCAGACCCGCAGGGGAGACAGATCACCGAAGTTAAGCGCTGTCAGGCTGGGCTAACACTTGGATGGGTGACAGAGTGAGTGGGATGCACTCAGCCCTTGTGAGGCAAACTGAGTAGTAGTACTTGATTGAGACGTAGCAGCTCTGGTCTCGTCAACTGACATACGGTCGGGAGACCAGTGTGCTGACCACATGCCCCTCCATATCTGCATCGAGCGACGCCTGTTGTCCGAGGATGGCAAAGCGGCCGGGCGATACCGTTGGGCCTTCGTGGCCTGTTCGGACTGAGTTTAGCTCTTTTTAGTCGTCAAATATGGTGTGTCTAGCAAACCTGCTTTCTCGGATCTCCAGACAACGTTCAAACAAATCATATTAATGAGTTTTATTACAAAAAGAAAAGATTACAATACAAACTTTGTCAATTACACAGACGTGTCGCAAGAAAAGGGCGACGTGCAAAATAAGAAATGTTCTTCAGTATAAACAATTCCCAAGTCCGTGTTATATAGATCGTACAAACAAAGTAACTAGTGTCGATGCAGCAATAGAAGTCGCTAATCTTGAAGCTACTCTTCAACTGGGCCGCTAGCAGTCGGGCGCGGCGCTTATGTCCTCTTCGCATAGGGGCCGCTGCTGTCGCGTTGTCGTCCTGGAGAGTGGTCTGACAGTGTGCTTCTAGCTGACCTCTTCTAACTGCTATCTCTTCTCACAGCTGTCACTTCTTTGTCGTTCCCTACTGGCTTGCCGGCGCTTAACTCTACCCCGTAACAGAAGAGATCTCCTCCGCCTCGTACTCATACTGATTTATGGATAGCCCTACATTGTGCCAGTTACCTCCGGCAATAGTTCAGACATTAGTCGAGTCCATACCACGTCGTGTTGCGGCATTTCTGCGCGCCCGCTGGGGCTCTACACGATATTAGGCAGGTGAACCAGTTTCTTTGGCTCTTCAGTGTACCTAACTAATGTTTTTCTTGTACTAATTTGACAAACACTACATCACCACGAGACGGCACTTGCATAGATAAATTTCCTATTCTAATATTAGTGGCATGGCTTTCAACTCCTAACCATTAATAGACTTCTTAATTATGTTCATCGTGTTTAGCTTCGTTTCGTAACGTTACCCTGCAATGCCTACGTGGTGTGAACGACTACAGAATAAGTGTCTCAGAAAATCAAGTTGTAGATCTCTGTCGCCATTTTACACATTGCGGTAGTCATGGAGGCATGCAATCGCTTGTGTGCAACAGCGTCCCCCGAGAAACGAATCACGTGACCTGAATGCATGTGAGGTCTTATAACAGTTGCTCACTGTCGATGCAATGTTAGCTTTGCTTCTGTCCAGCGTTCCTTGTCATGTGATCTTCCTTTGTGGTCACTATCCCCCAGTGCAACAGTATTCAGATATGACTTTAGCTGTGGATAACCACACTTCCATCGTCGCACCCGTAGATACTACATCAACACCTGCATCTACATAGATACTCCGTAATCCACCACACAGTGGGTGGCGGGAGATGCCTTGTACCACTACTAATTTCCTGTCCTGTTCTACTAGCAGACATAGCGAGCGAAATATGATAGTCTAAATGTCTCTGTACGATCAGTCATTTCTCTTACTTTTGTGACCCTTACGCGAAATGTATGTTGGCGGTAGAAGAATCGTTCTACAGTCAGCTTCAGATGCCGCTTCTCTAAACCTTCTCGATACTGTTCCTTGAAAGAAAGAATGCCATCTTGCCTCCAGCGATTCCCATTTGAGTGCACGAATCATTCTCGTAACACACTATGTGATCTAAAGAATGCGGACACATGGCTGAAAATGACTTACAAGTTCGTGGCGCCCTCCATCGGTAATGCTGGAATTCAATATGGTGTTGGCCCACCCTTAGCCTAAACGAGAGCTTCCACTCTCGCAGGCATACGTTCAATCAGGTGCTGGAAGATTTCTTGGGGAATGGCAGCCCATTTTTGACGGAGTGCTGCACAGAGGAGAGGTATTGATATTGGTCGATGAGGCATGGCACGAAGTATGCGTTCCAAAATATCCCAAAGGTGTTCTCTAGGATTCAGGTCAGGACTCTGTGCAGGCCAGTCCATTATAGGGATGGTTCAAATGGCTCTGAGCACTATGGGACGTAATGTCTGAGGTCATTAGTCCCCTAGAACTTGGAACTACTTAAACCTAACCAACCTAGGGGCGTCACACATATCCATGCCCCAGGCAGGATTCGAACCTGCGACTGTAGCGGTCGAGTGGTTGTAGATTGTAGCGCCTATAACCGTTCGGCCACAGCAGCTGGCTACAGGGATGTTACTGTCGTGTGACCACTCCACGACATGCCGTGCATTATGAGCAGGTGCTCCATCGTTTTGAAAGATGCAATCCCTATAGCCGAATTGCTCTTCAACAGTGGGAAGCAAGAAGGTGCTTAAAACATCAATGTAGGACAAAAAGGTCTGCAAGGCGCCCCCCCCCCCCCTGCCCCAGAAAAACACGACCACACCATAACACCACCGTCTCCAAATTTTACTGTTCACACTACACACGCTTGCAGAAGACGCTCGCCGGGCATTCGCCATACCCACACCCTGTCATCGGATCGCCACATTGTGTACCGTGATTCGTCACTCCACACAACGTTTTTCCACTGTTCAGTCGTCCATTGTTTACGCTCCTTACACCAAGCGACCCGTCGCTTGGCATTTACTGGCGTGATGTGTGGCTTACGAGCAGCCGCTCGACCATGAAATCCAAGATTTCTCACCTCCCGCCTAATTGTCATAGTACTTGCAGTGGATCCTGATGCAGTTTGGAATTCCTGTGTCTGGATAGATGTCTGCGTATTACACATTACGACCCTCTTCAACCGTCGGCGGACTGTCAGTCAACAAACAAGATCGGCCTGTACGCTTTTGTGCTGTACGTGTCCTTTCACGTTTCCAGTTCACTATCACCTCGGGAATAGTGGACCAAGGGATTTTTAGGAGGGTAGAAATCTCGTGTACAGAGGCATGACATAAGTGACACGCAATCACCTAACCACGTTCGAAGTACGTCAGTTCTGCGGAGCGCCCCATTCTGCTCTCTCACGATGTCTAATGACTACTGAGGTCGCTGATATGGAGTACTTAGCAGTACGTGGCAGCGCAATGCACCTAATACGAAAAACGTATGTTTTTGGAGGTGTGCGGATGCTTTTGATCACATAGTGCACTTACGCGTTGTTTGAACCCACTGATAACAAACCCAGCAGCCCGCCTCTGAATTGCTTTGATGTCTTCCTTCAGTCTCACCTGGTGACAATACCAAGCACGCTAGCAGTACTCAAGAATGAGTCAGACTAATGCCATGCCGGCCACTGTGGCCGAGCGGTGCTAGGTGCTTCAGTCTGGAACCACGCGACCACTACGGTCGCAGGTTCGAATCCTGCCTCGGGCATGGATGTGTGTGATGTCCTTAGGTTAGTTAGATTTAGGTAGTTCTAAGTTCTAGGGGACTGATGATCGCAGATGTTAAGTCCCATAGTGCTCATAGCCATTTGAACTAGCCATATATACGCCTTCCTTTACAGACGAACGACCCCTTCCTAAAATTCTCCAAATAAACTGAAGTCGGCCATGCCATCCTTACACGCTCGTTCGATTTCATATCGCTTTGCAACGTTATGGTTAGGTTTTTAATCGACGTGACTCTGTCAAGCAGCACACCACTAGAGCTGTATTCGAACATTACGGGTTCGTTTCTCCTACTTATCTGTATTAACTTCTATTTCTTTACATGTAGAGCTAGCTGCCATCATCACACATAACGGAAATTCTGTCTGTCATCTTGCGTCGACTCACAGTCATGAGCAAACAGCTACAGATTGCTGCCCATCCGGTCCGCCAGATCGTTTAAGTAGACAGAAAGTGACGGCGGTCCTACCACACTCCGGATGATATCCCCGTCTCTGATGAACGCCCGCTGTCAGAGAACTACGTAATAGATTCTGTCACTATAAGGCTTCGAGCCACTCACGTCTCTGGGAACGTATTCCGTATGCTCGTACCTTCGTTAACAGTCTGCAGCGGGGCAGCGTGTCGAACGCTTTTCGGAAAGCTAGGAACATCGAATCCGCCTGTTGCCCTTCGTCCATTGTTCGCAGGATGTCACGTGAGAAGATGGCACGCTGAGTTTCGCAGGAGCGAAGCACTTTAAAATCGTACTGATTCGTGGACACATGCTTTTCCATCTCAAGCAAATTTATTATATTCGAACTTAGAATATGTCAAGAATTGTGCAGAAAACCGATGCTAGAATATTGATCTGTAATTTGGCAGGACCGTTCTTTTACCCTTCTCATATACGGGAAAAACATGCTCTGTTTTCCTTCGCTGGGCGAGAGATTCGCGATAAATGCAGGCTAAGTAAGGAATCATTACCGTAGAGTACTCTGTGCAACCGGACCGGCAATCCGTCCGGACTTGGCAACTTATTTGCTTTCAACTCTTCCAGATACTTTGCCACGCCGCGGATGCCCATTAGTACGTACTACAAGACGGTCAAACAGCGGTATGTTTGTACGAATCTCCTGTCTGGACGATATCCTAGATGCGAATTTTAAAACTGAGGTTTTCCTTATGCTATCTTCTATAGCCCCACCAAACTGGTCAACGAGTGACTGGATAGAAGCGTTAGACCCGCTTAGCGAGTTTACTTATGAACAGATTTTTCTCGGTTTCTCGATAAGATCTTTTGCTAAGGTATGACGGTGGTAGTTGGCGTATGCTTCGGGAATCGATCTTTTTACAGCCGCAACAATTTCTACTAATTATTGTCCCTCTGTTCTATGCGAGGGTAAATGTTGTCGGTATTTAAATATTTGAAATACTCGGTTAGTTAATTTCTTTGTTCACTTGTAACTAGTTTTAATGCAGAAACACGTTCCCTTTAATGATGCAGATCGGTCTATAGCGTGTAATTTAAGGACCGATGTCATCAGCACCTCGTGCATAATGAAGTCTGGTTTCTTATCTATTATACATTTCTAAACAGGCGTGAATACAAAACTCCTGCATAACGTCACCAGTAATAAAAGCTTCCGGTGTGGTCTGTATAACTTAGGACAATTTTTCTGCGGTGACGATCCCTAGGAAAGTTCGCAACAATGCACAGTCGGTGGAAGGGGAGTGTGTCGCTGATTAGCAATACTGCGATTTCAGCAGAGGCTGTAACAGCGGCGGTGCGAAATCGTGCGCTCACTGACACCGAGAAGAAGCTGTCGATATTGCTCACTGAAGTGATAGAGCTTATCTCACAGCACGAGAGCCGCTCTTAAAAACTCTTTTCGGGCTTGTGAGTTTTTCAGGAAGTCTTAGCTCCACCTTTTGGGGCGCGGGACACATCAGTGCTAATAGGTGTCTTGAAAGGAGGGTGAAAGATGAACATCAACAAAAGCAAAACGAGGATAATGGAATGTAGTCGAATTAAGTCGGGTGATGCTGCGGGAATTAGATTAGGAAATGAGACACTTAAAGTAGTAAAGGAGTTTTGCTATTTGGGGAGAAAATTAACTGATGATGGTCGAAATAGAGAGGATATAAAATGTAGACTGGCAATGGCAAGGAAATCGTTTCTGAAGAAGAGAAATTTGTTAACATCGAGTATAGATTTAAGTGTCAGGAATTTTTTTTTTCTTTTTTTGTGGTTTTAGGGCGCACAACTTCAGTGGTCATTAGCGTCCTGACTACTCTAAGAATGCACCGCGAGGCACAAGTTGACCACAACAACTAAAAGGGATAACACGATAAAAGACAGACTGACAGGCATAGGATTAAAAAACAGCATCATCAAATGTCCTTAGCGAGGTTTGTCAAATTGATAAAACGAAGAACACGAGCAGCTGCTCGTGGGTCATCCGCTAAAATGGCATCGAAAGTATTTGGCAGGTTAAGATCGAGGCGCAGTGTGTTAAGATCTGGACAGGACATTAAAATGTGTCTAACCGTCAGCAAGTGCCCACATGGGCAGAACGGCGCCGGCGCAGCCGTCAGCAGATGGCGATGGCTGAACCGGCAGTGTCCAATTCTTAACCGGGCTAAAACGACCTCCTCCCGCCGAGAAGGGCGTGAGGAGGACGTCCAAGCCACGGGAAGAGGTTTTAAGGCCCGAAGCTTGTTGTCGGTAAGTGCAGCCCAATCGGCATGCCACAGAGATAAGATGCGCCGACAAATCACCCTGCTAATATCGGACGAAGGGACGCAACAAGAAGCTGTCCGAGGCTGGAGGACCGCAGCCTTGGCCGCGGCATCTGCAGCTTCGTTCCCAGGGATACCGACATGGCCAGGAACCCACATAAAGCTAACTGGAGAACCGACGTCCACCAGCTGCTGAAGAGAGCGTTGGATCCGGTGTACGAAAGGGTGAACCGGGTACGGATCACTGAGGCTCTGGATGGCGCTCAGGGAATCTGAGCAGATGACATAAGCAGAATGTCGGTGGCGGCAGATGTAAAGAACAGCCTGGTAGAGGGCAAAGAGCTCAGCTGTGAAGACCGAACAATGGCCATGGAGCCGGTATTTGAAACTTTGTGCCTCGACAATAAAGAAACACCCGACCCCGTCATTGGTCTTAGAGCCATCTGTATAAATGAAAGTCATGTCGATGAACGAAATTCCAAAAAACGGGAGTGGTAGACCGAACCGGGGGTGACCTCTTTTGGGAGCGAGCTGAGGTCAAGGTGAACGCGAACCTGAGCCTGGAGCCAAGGTGGCGTGCGGCTCTCGCCCACTCGAAAGGTTGCAGGGAGTGAAAAATTAAGGTGTTGAAGGAGGCGACGAAAGCGAACTCCAGGGGGTAGCAGGGCAGAGACATACAACCCGTATTGACGGTCAAGAGAGTCGTCAACAAAGGAACGATAAGACGGATGGTCGGGCATTGACAGTAGCCGACAGGCATACCGACAAAGCAGTATATCGCGCCGGTAGGTGAGTGGCAATTCGCCAGCGTCAGCATGAAGACACTCTACGGGACTAGTATAAAATGCTCCGATCGCAAGTCGTAAACCCCGATGTTGTATGGAGTTGAGGCGGCGTAAGATGGATGGCCGTGCAGAGGAGTATACGAAGCTCCCATAATCCAGCTTGGAGCGGACGATCGACCGATATAGACGAAGTAGGACGGTTCGATCCGCTCCCCACGACATACCACTGAGAACACGGAGGACATTTAAAGAACGGGTACAACGGGCGGCCAAATATGACACATGTGGAGACCAGCTAAGTTTCTTGTCAAATGTAAGGCCTAAAAATTTGGTTGTCTCCACGATTGGGAGAGCAACGGGACCGAGTCGTAAGGACGGTGGGAGAAACTCTTTGTAGCGCCAGAAGTTAATACAGACCGTCTTCTAGGCAGAAAAACGGAAGCCATTGGCGACACTCCAGGAGTAAAGACGGTCAAGAGAACGCTGAAGACAGCGCTCCAGGACACGTGTACACTGCGCGCTGCAATAGATGGTAAAATCGTCCACGAAAAGGGAGCCTGATACATCAGCTGGGAGGCAATCCATTATTGGATTGATCGCGATGGCGAAGAGAGCGACGCTCAAAACTGAGCCCTGTGGCACCCCATTCTCCTGGCGAAAGGTGTCGGACAGGACAGAACCCACACGTACCCTGAACTGTCGATCCATTAAAAAGGAACGAATAAAAAGAGGGAGGCGACCGCGAAGGCCCCATGTATGCATGGTGCGGAGAATGCCCGCCTTCCAACAGGTGTCGTAAGCCTTCTCCAAATCAAAGAACACAGCCACGGTCGGGCGCTTCCGCAAGAAGTTATTCATAATGAAGGTCGACAAGGTAACCAGATGGTCAACAGCAGAGCGGCGCCTACGAAATCCACATTGTACATTGGTAAGTAGGCGTCGAGACTCGAGCAGCCAAACCAATCGAGAGTTAACCATTCGCTCCATCACTTTACAGACACAGCTGGTAAGCGAGATAGGTCGATAACTGGAAGGCAAGTGCTTGTCCTTCCCCGGCTTAGGAATCGGGACAACAATGGACTCGCGCCAGCATGCGGGAACATGTCCCTCAATCCAGATGCGATTGTATGTACGAAGAAGAACACCTTTACCCGCAGGAGAAAGGTTCTTCAGCATCTGAATATGAATAGAATCTGGCCCTGGAGCAGAGGACCGTGATCGGCCAAGTGCGTTTTCGAGTTCCCGCATGGTGAATGGGGCATTATAACTTTCACAATTCGAGGAGCGGAAGTTAGGTGGCCTAGCCTCCTCTGCCTGTTTGCGGGGGAGGAAGGCAGGATGGTAATGAGCGGAGCTCGAAACCTCTGCGAAAAAGCGGCCGAAGGCATTGGAGACAGCCTCAGGGGCCACAAGGACGTCATTCGCGACCTTCAAGCCAGAAACTGGTGAGTGGACCTTAGTGCCAGATAGCCGGCGCAGGCTACTCCAGACAACAGAAGAAGGAGTAAAACTGTTGAAGGTGCTTGTGAAAGCAGCCCAGCTGGCTTTCTTGCTTTCTTTGATAATACGACGACACTGAGCACGTAATCGTTTATAATTGATACAATTCGCCACTGTAGGGTGGCGTTTAAATGTGCGTAAAGCACGTCGACGAGCACGTAAAGCGTCTCTACATGCTGCGGTCCACCAGGGGACCGGTACGCGACGTGGAGAAGAAGGAGGGCGAGGGATGGAATATTCAGCAGCAGCGAGAATGACTTCCGTGAGGTGTGCGACCTGACGATCGCAGCTTGTGAAGGTTTGATCCTGAAAGGTCGCCCTGGAAGAGAAGAGCCACCAGTCTGCCTTGGAGATGGTCCAACGAGAGGAGCACGGAGAGGGAGTATGCTGCAGGAGATGGATAACACACGGGAAGTGGTCGCTCGAATATGTATCAGCAAGTGCATACCACTCAAACCGGCGTGCAAGTTGGGGAGTACATATAGAGAGGTCTAAATGGGAATGTGTGAGATGTGTCCGAAAGAAAAGTAGGGGCGCCAGTATTGAGGCAGACAAGATCGAGCTGGTTGAAAAGGTCTGCTAACAAGGAGCCCCTCGGGCAGGATGCTGGAGAGCCCCAAAGGGGATGGTGGGCATTGAAGTCTCCCGTTAACAAAAATGGTGCAGGTAGCTGAGCAATAAGTTGCATCACGTCTGCCCTGGTAACGGCAGATGACGATGGAGTGTAAACGGTACAAAAGGAAAACGTAAAAGTGGGGAGAGTAATGCGGATGGCAACTGCCTGCAGGCCGGTGTGCAACGTGATGGGATCGTAGTAAATATCATCCCGGACCAGCAACATAACCCCTCCATGAGCTGGGATACCTACCACAGGGGGTAGGTCAAAACGCACAGAGGTGTAGTGTGCCAAGGCAATTTGATCGCATGGGCGTAGCTTCGTTTCCTGGAGGGCTACGACAAGCGGACGGTGCAAGCGGAGCAGCAACTTCAAGTCCTCTCGGTTGGAGCGAATGCTGCGAATATTCCAGTGAATAAGTGCCATCGTAAGAAAAGGAAGATGAGAGAAGTGGTCACCTCGAAGGCCGCTTAGGGCCTGGCTTCGAGCGAGCACTGCCGCCGCTATCAGTAGGCGGACAGTCATCGTCCATTGGGTCTATAGGGTCATCGGCCATCTCGGGAGGATGGCCGGGAGGGGGAGCTTCCTCCGCCAGTGAACGGCCAGATGTACGGCGACCAGCGGTGCGGCCACGCGAAACGGATGACGGCCTGGGGCGGCAACCGCTGGGTGGCGCAGGAGAAGAAATGCGCCGTGGCGGAGAAGGAGAACTGTGCTTCCTATGCGCCTTTTTGGAAGGACGTGTAGTGGAAGTACCGGTCGAAGGCTGAGAGGTCGAGGTACGGAGGAAGTCTGCACGGGATGGTTCCTTCTTGAAGCCCCGTGCATCTGACTTCTGGGTCTTGGTCTTAGCAGAAGCTGAGGAAGGTGCTCGTGTCTGTGGGGTGATGGGAGGAAGAGGAGACGTCGACCGCGCGATCTTAGCACTGGCCGAACGGACGACCGTGGTGCTGAAGGTCAGATCGCATGTCTGGGTTGCTACCTCCCGGGTAGTCCGAGGAGAGGCGAGGACAGTACTGTATTTCCCCGCTGGGAGCAGCGTGGGCTTCCTACTAGCCAATAGCTTGCGAGCAGCCGAGGTGGACACTTTCTCTTTGACCCGAATTTCCTGGATACAGCGTTCTTCCTTATAGACAGGACAGTCGCGGGAGGATGCGGCATGGTCACCCTGACAGTTCACACAACGAGGAGACGGAGGTGGACAGTCACCCTCATGGGCATCCCTGCCACAAGTGACACATTTAGCCGCATTGGAACAAGACTGTCGAGTGTGATTGAAACGCTGACACTGGTAGCAGCGCGTAGGTGTCGGGACATAGGGGCGAACAGAAATAACCTCGTAGCCCGCCTTGATGCGCGATGGCAGCTTAACACTACCGAAGGTCAAGAAAATTGTCCGGGTCGGTACAAGGTCATTGTTGACCTTTTTCATGACCCTATGGACAGCCGTCACGCCCTGCTCAGCGAGGAATGATTGAAGCTCCTCGTCAGTCAATCCGTCGAGGGAGCTAGTATAGACTACACCACGAGACGAATTCAAAGTTCGGTGGGCCTCCACCCGGACAGGGAACGTGTACAGGAGGGTGGCCCGAAGCAGTTTTTGTGCCTGAAAGGCACTCTCAGTTTCTAGTAATAAGGTGCCGTTACGCAACCTGGTACAAGATTTGACAGATCCGGCTATGGCCCTTCTGAATAACGAAAGGGTTGACAGAGGAAAAATCCTTTCCGTCCTCAGATCGAGAAACTACGAGGAACTGTGGGGCAGGCGGTAGTACTTTTGTCACTGTTGGCTGGTCACGTTTCCGTTTTTGGGTCGAAGTCGAAAGAGATGGAGTAGAAGCCATTGCGGAGGAATCCCCCATGATTGCCAGCGTCTCCGATGGCGCGCTCCTTCCTTGTAGGGACCCTCTCAGAGGGCACTCCCGCCTTAGGTGAATGTTTACACCTCAGGTCACACCTCCCGAGAAACAGACGGAGGGACCAATCGGCATGGTCAGAAGGTATCAGCTCAGGCAATCACCCCTCCCCGGGCCTGGCCTTTACCAGGGGGTACGCGCGTGCCTTACATGTCTACCCAGGGCGGGGACTTACGCGTTACCCCGTCACCGGCTACGCGTGCGAACGCGTGGGTCGGCCTTCAGGCACGCACAGGGAGGAAGGAAGAAGAGGAAAAAGAAGAAAGAGAGGGAGAAAGAGGACAGACTGTCTCAAACGCCGAGGCAGAGACCAGAGAAGGCAAGGAGAAGAAGGCAATGAGAAAGCAAGGAGAAAAAGGCAATGAGAAGGCAAGGAGAAAAAGGCAATGAGAAGGCAAGGAGAAGTCAAGGGAAAGAGTAAGGAAGACAGTGAGGTGGAGAAGAGCAAAGAAAGGAACCAACAAAAGGAAGGGAGAAACAAGAAGTGAAAAACCAAAAAGACCACGATGATAGGTCGTGGAACCGTCCGTCTCCAGACGCAGGCGCTAACTACCCCCGTGAGGGGGATGGACTCCTTTTAGTCGCCTCTTACGACAGGCAGGAATACCGCGGGCCTATTCTAATCCCCGGACCCGCAGGGGGCAAGTGTCAGGAAGTCATTTCTGAAAGCTTTTGTATGGAATGTAGCCATGTATGGAAGTGAAACATGCACGATAAATAGTTTGGACAAGAAGAGAATAGAAGCTTTCGAAATGTGGTGCTACAGAAGAATGCTGAAGATTAGATGGGTAGATCACATAACTAATGAGGAGGTTTGAATAGAATTGGGGAGAAGAGGAGCTTGTGGCACAACTTGACTAGAAGAAGGGATCGGTTGGTAGGACATGTTCTGAGGCATCAGGGGATCACAAATTTAGCATTGCAGGGCAGTGTGGAGGGTAAAAATCGTAGAGGGAGACCAAGAGATGAATACACTAAGCAGATTCAGAAGGATTTTTGCAGTTAGTACTGGGAGATGATGAAGCTTTCACAGGATAGAGTAGCATGGAGAGCTGCATCAAACCAGTCTCAGGACTGAAGACTACAACAACAACAACAACAACAACAACAACAAGTACGACCCAAGAGGCTTGCTGTCACCCTGTTATTCTTCTTACAACAGGAGTTATATGCAGGGTGGTCCATTGATCGTGACCTGGGCCAATATCTCACGAAATAAGCGACAAACGAAAAAACTACAAAGAACGGAACTTTTCTAGCTTGAAGGGGGGAACCAGATGGCGCTATGGTCGGCCCCCTAGATGGCGCTGCCATAGGTAAAACGGATATAAACTGCGTTTTTTTTAAAATAGGAACCCCATTATTATTACATATTCGTGTAGTACGTAAAGAAATATGAATGTTTTAGTTGGACCACTTTTTTCGCTTTGTGATAAATGGCGCTGTAATAGTCACAAACACATAGCTCACAATTGTAGATAAATAGTTGGTAACAGGTAGGTTGTTTAAATTAAAATACAGATCGTAGGTATGTTTGAACATTTTATTTCTGTTGATCAAATGTGATACACGTACCTTTGTGAACCTATCAATTCTGAGAACGCATGTTGTTACAGTGTGATTACCTGTAAACACCAAATTAATGCAATAAATGCTCAAAATTATGTCCGTCAACCTCAATGCATTTGGCAATACGTGTAACGACATTCCTCTCGACAGCGAGTACTTCGCCTTCCGTAATGTTCGCACATGCATTGACAATGCGCTGACGCATGTTGTCAGGCGTTGTCGGTAGATCACGATAGCAAATATCCTTAAACTTTCCCCACAGAAAGAAATCCGGGGACGTCAGATCCGGTGAACGTGCGGGACATGGTATGGTGCTTCGACGACCAATCCACCTGTCATGAAATATGCTATTCAATAGCGTTTCAACCGCAGGCGAGCTATGTGCCGGACGTCCATCATGTTGGAAGTACATCGGCATTCTGTCATGCAGTGAAACATCTTGTACTAACATCGGTAGAACATTACGAAGGAAATCAGCATACATTTGCACCATTTAGAATGCCATCGATATAATGGTGGCCAATTATCCTTCCTCCCATAATGCCGCACCATACATTAACATGCCAAGGTCGCTGATGTTCCACTTGTCGCATCCATCGTAGATTTTTGTTGCCCAATAGTGCATATTATGCCGGTTTACGTTACCGCTGTTGGTGAATGACGCTTCGTCGCTAAATAGAGGCGAGCAAAAAATCTGTCTTCGTCCTGTAATTTCTCTTGTGCCTAGTGACAGAGCTGAACACGACGTTCAAAGTCGTCGCCATGCAATTCCTGGTGCACAGTAATATGGTACGGGTGTAATCGATGTTGATGTAGCATTCTTAAAACCGATGTTTTTGAGATTCCCGATTCTCGCGCAGTTTGTCTGCTACTGATGTGCAGATTAGCCGCGACAACAGCTAGAACACCTATTTGGGCATCAACATTTGTTGCAGGTCGTGGTTGACATTTCACATGTGGCTGAACACATGTTTCCTTAAATAACGTAACTATCCGGCGAACGGTCCGGACACTTGGATGATGTCGTCCAGGATACCGAGCAGTACACATAGCACACGCCCGTTGGGCATTTTGATCACAATAGCCATACATCAACCCGATATAGACCTTTTCCGCAATTGGTAAACGGTCCATTTTAACACGGGTAACGTATCACGAAGCAAATACTGTCCGCACTGGCTGAATATTACGTAATACCACGCACTTATACGTTTGTGGCTATTACAGTGCCATCTATCACAAAGCGAAAAAGTGGTCCAACTAAAACATTCATATTTCTTTTCGTATTACAGGAATATGTAATAAAAATGGGGGTTCCTATTTTAAAAAGCGCAGTTGATATCCGTTTGACCTATGGCAGCGCTATCTAGCGGGCCAACCATAGCGCCATCTGTTTTTCTCCTTCAAGCTAGATTAGTTTCGTTCTTCGTAGTTTTTTCGTTTGACGCTTATTTCGTGAAATATTTGGCCCAGTCACGATCAATGGACACCCGGTATTTGCAGTCGTCACAACGTAGATGCTTCTCTTTGACTATGTGCATAGAAAGTTACTATTGGTAAACTAAAGGTTTGTTTTCGGATGCAGATGCAAGTTCCGGTCACCTAATTGGTAACTGGAATTCATATGATAAACTTTTAAGTCCGTTTTGTACATTGCAGCACTTCTTGGTATCTCGTCACACAGTTCAAAATCTTTGTTGCTTTAATTTGTGTGACCTGCTTACTAAATATTTGACGGTATATATATAGTGTATTGCATTATTCTCAAAGTGTGACAGACGTTTAATGGCATAAAGTGGGAGCTGAGATACTGTATGTCTACTCGTATATCGACCAGCGATGTAATTAGGAAGGCGACTGTGCGTCAGGCTACGTATTCAACGCGACAACAGATGTCTGGCAATCTTTTGGGCTGTTGATGAAAGGTGGAGTTTTCATTACAGGAATTATATTAAGAAGTGAATGACAATATCAGTTACAAATACGGTCTTCAGTCGTAGATTATTAGTACGAGACAGAAAAGACGAATCGAGTACAGCGAAGAAAGCTGCACAGCGGTACAAATTTTTATTTTGACCACAGAACACTATTGTTCCTAACACATTGCGCAGACAAAACGATTTATTTCAACTTCAGCAAAAATGTGAAGTCGAACAACGGCATAGAGCATTTAAATTCTAAGTGTACTACGAGAGGTGACGTGACAAGATGCCAATAACATTCTGTCACTGGTCAAAACTGTGTATTTAGTAGTATCGCAAATAGCTCTTTATCCTTTTCCCTGTGACCATTCTTGCATCGCGATACTGCCGTTTTCTGACATCTGTGAAGTGGTAGCCATTCCTGCAGTTACACGACTGTGGCGTTACAATAAGGCTCCGCTTTCGGTAACAGATGCAGCTCACGTTGTAGACTTCATTGCGTACCAGCTAAAACAGTTCGGTCACTTCCAAATAACATGGAGTCTATAGATGTGTAATAGATTTTAAAGTGTGTTGACAAGAAATACGTGCAGTTTCTTCGTGCCACATAAATTAAACGTGGTTGCTGGTATGGAGTATCGTCATCTAAATCTCTGTATTATTTCAATTTCCATCAACCCCGAATGATGTTGATACAATCGTGTTGTGTCGTGCATTGCATAACTCTTACGAATCTCTCTGAAAGATCTTTAACCAGTAACACTTGGAGTGATTTCTTTTGGGTTTCCTTGGAAGACGCTGTTCCGTTGCCAATTAAGTCAATTTTAATGTTATTCTTTAGCTTATCACGCATACTTTTTCGTATATCACCGTATCCTGATGCTTTTTTTTCTTAATGTTGATCAGGTTCAATGAGTTCATATATTGTTATGAGCTCTATTTTATCCACTAAGAAGGATTTTCGTAGTTATTTACATCAGGCATTAGCGCAGAATATTACTACCCAAACACAACGAGAACGTGTTTGTACAGAGGACAACTAGCAAAGGCAGTCTTCACAGATTTATATTGTGTAACTATTGTTCTGCCTGTGACCCCGAAATTGAGATTTGAAAGGACAATCGCTTGTTGCAGTATGTAGACGCCTTGTATATAAATGCAGAATTTCATTCTTAGACATTCGGTATGCAATGATGAAATCTCTAATGAGCAGGATAAAACAATGAGTCAGGCTGAATGAAACCTTACTATCATGAAATAAGTCACTGATGCTCACCTAGTAAAATGCTCACCTAAAAAAGTCACGTGGGTGTGATTACCACCATATCAAGGGATCTATTACACAACAGCTGGTGAAAGTAAATTTACTATTAATTTACTCCTGTGCAACTGCGTTCTGAAATTAGTATCAGCTGGTGACTGCAACTTATCTCGGAGATTGAAATGATTAATGAGTGTAGTAGGGACAGGAAACCTTGTTAAATTGTTCTACATGCCTTATCCGCGAGGAAAAACCGGACCGCTATATCTTTCCGTGGGAGCTGTTCAAGAGGGGAATGAGAGAGAGTGAATGTGAACGTGGTTCAATGAGCTGTCTGCCAGGCACTTAAGTGTGACTTGCAGAGTAGCCATGCAGATGTAGAAGTGATCACACTGCCCGTATCTGCTTCTTCGCATGGAACATAATTTGATATCAGAAGTGGCGCTGGGTTTCTTTCCACGAATTACATTCCACCATCGACATACTTGCCCTTCATTTTAATTAACTAATTAATTAAATTGATGCCTGCCCCGTTGGCCGTGCGGTCAAACGCACGGCTTTCCGGGCGGGAAGGATCGCCTGGTCCCCGGTACCAATCCGCCCGGCGGATTTGTGTCGAGGTCCGGTGAACCGGCCAGTCCGCGGATGGTTTTTAGGCGGTTTTCCATCTGCCTCGGCGAATGCGGGCTGGTTCCCCTTATTCCGCCTCAGCTGCACTATGTCGGCGATTGCTGTGCAATCAAGTTCTCCACGTACGCGTACACCACCATTACTCTACCACGCAAACATAGGGGTTACACTCGTCTAGTGTGAGACGTTCCCTGGGGCGTCCACGGGGGACCGAACCGCACAGTAACCCTGGGTTCGGTGTAGGGCGGCGGAGGGGTGAAGTGGACTGCGGTAGTCGTCGTGGGGTTGTGGACCGCTGCGGCTGCGGCGGGGACGGAGCCTCTCCGTCGTTTCTAGGTCCCCGGTTAACATACAGTACAATTAAATTGATTGAAAAATTGGTGATAAATAGTTCAGTTGAGTCACTTTCGGTATTCACGAACTGCTTCAGGTTATTCAAATAGATTCCCATTCCACTGAACCAATTTGATTGACTAATTAATTACTTACAGCGATATCCTTCAATTTTCCTTGCCTCCGTCCTCCTCCTGTAAATATTGATGGATCTATTGCAATGTATGAAGTATTGTGTAAGCAATTTAGACAGCATGTGGAATATTGTTTATTTAAAGAAATTTACGGGGTACAAGGTGGTGTATGAGTACAGTTTGTCAGGAAATCGATTGCAGTGTGTGTAGAATATTTAAACTCCCGCCGGAGGTTCGAGTACTCCCTCGGGCATGTGTTGTTCTTCGCGTAAGTTAGTTTGATCAGTGTGTAAGTCTAGGGGCCGATGTCCTGAGTAGTTCGGTCCCTTAGGAATTCACACACATTTGAACATTTTAATATTTAAATTATTCCGTCGCTTTTTGCATTCCGATCGTGTAAGGAAACGCGTAATTACACCGTCACAGATCGCTGAAACACATCTGAAGAAGTTTCTCGCACATCGCGACCCCCGCACGCTGCCCCAGCCGCTCACCCCGGGGCCCGCGTCGCGTCGACTGCCTGGCCGCTCAACACTGGCGACAGCCTGAGAAGCGGCGGCGGCGTGCAGTGGTTCTGAGCGCACCTCCTGTCGGCGTCCACAGCCACCTCACGTGGTCTGCACGCGTGAAGCAGTCTACCAGTACCTGCGCACGCCCTTCCAGGGCGAATATCTGACAGGCAATCTATACAGAAATCTGCTCAAGTTAATAAACAATCAAAGCTCGATCACATGATCGTGATGCAGGGGATACAAGGCAGATGCGGTATCTGCTATCACACACACAAATTGACGATCTCACAAAGTCAGTAGCAGGCTGACTCGAAATAGAGTTTAAAAAAATATCGGTGCACACAAAGAGAGAGACAGAGCTGCAGTTTTTCTTTCCAGATGACATAGGAAGTAGGATGTGATATTTCATTCCTCCGTGGGATCTAACCAGCCTCGGCCTTCCTGGCGCATTTTCACGAACTGCTTCAGGAGTTATTAAATCTAGTGCAGAATATCTCATGTTGAACATGTCACAAATGTTGCTTCAGAAGACGTGCCACAGGAAATGTTAATTAAATTGTTAGTATAGGTGTTTGAACAGTTTGCTTCACACAGTTTAAAACTACTTGAAATAAAAAAAAAAGATCGACAAAGCTCAGTAGTTTGCGTGCATAAACATCTGTGTTATGTTTTTGACGAGAAATTTCGTTAAATAATCCATACCTATTATTATTTGACGTCACAATTGGAAGCGGTGATGTATGAAATGATAGTTGGAATGTCAAATTTCGACGTGAATTTATACCGTCACGGTTATAAAGTTTCGGAAATTGACAGCGAATACATAAAATTAGAGACAAATACCGTGAAAAGAATCCTGTGTAAAATCAATAAGACTGCGTGTTCTGTAGGGGGAGATTAAATTGATGCTACATATACACATCTTAATAGTGAAGAGAGGCGGCATTCTAGAGACGTGACGTCAAGGCCATCTAGAGACGTGACGTCAAGGCCAAACGGCAATATTACCCCACAAATGAGCAATACAACCTAACATCGGACCATGAAGTCTGTGTGCAAGAGGAAGCTTACCAGTGGCGGTGGTAACTGTGGTAAGGCACTTACATCTCCTCTGACAACGGGCGTTAGCGTTTATTACCTCGTAGGTTGCCGCTGTCTGTCGGCTGTGGAGGATCATTTTTCGAACCGTAACCGAACGTAAACTTCGTAAACAGTACGTGTCATACACCTCTCGACACATGTGTAGGGTTTGTGTTACAAAGAATCGCTGTTTTCTTTGGTGTGCAAGGCAGTCGTTTTATCCCTTTACAGATTGTCGACATAGTTTATTGTAGAGAAAACTGCATGGAGAATGTATCCCATGCACTGGGATATACTTCTTACATTGCAATATTAAGAGCGTTGCATTCTGCTCGCCTAATAGGTCGGAAGCTGTACCGCCCTAGCGTTGTAGCGTGTTTCAAGTGCAGAACCGTGTAGCCTTAGGGATGCATGTGTTTATGTTCCACAATAATTTCCCTCTTACCAGTCTCGTCTTGGTACTGAGCTCAGACACTAGAACAATATTTCTGAATCTATAGCGCAGTTGATTTACGTGTAATGCTTCAAAGTACGTTCGTCTGGAGTCCGATCTTGCATAAACCACACGTTTCTTATTCATAACCATCTGTTATATCACCACAACACTCCCGTATCTACTGTTCACCGGTAGGGAGTGCTAACCTACTACACATGCGCTCATCTGGAGTGATCTTGTGCACATGAAAGGGTGCCACGAGTAAATTTTATTCGGAATAGTGTTCGCTGAACATCATTACGGACTCTGTTCCTTCACGAGACGTGAAACGTAGCGGTCTACTTCTGGTCAGCTGGAAATTAAATCAGCGACAGTGTTGCAGCGAGACTTGCTCAAAGACAATACGAGGGGATCTTTCAATCTCTAACTTCTTCCTAGGAATGCAAGAGTGCTCTGTACTCCCATCTGCCTGGGGAAAGAGGGGCAATCGTAATCGTGAGTTATGCCCTATGCTCTAAGTGCTAGAAATATGTAAATGGCTGAATGGCATACTTTAGTGTGTACATTAGAGAATTAACAGTTAATGGACGTACTGCACAGTCATCTATCTACATTCGCAGTGCTAAGCACAAAGTAGTGGAGGGGCCGTTTAGCGATGATACAGAAACTGGAAAGCATGCTGCTGTGTCATTGGTCGGCGTTAAAATTACGGAAAAAAACTAGTAAAATGGAATAAACTGATCAAACTTTCAACTGTGACGCTTATTACAGTACATCGACGGTGTCTTTTGCATCCCATCCGTCCACTGGTGCACTGTCGATTACCACATAATGATTGACTGACAACACTTGTTTGAGATGAGGAAAGAGTCTCGGTGAAGGGGCAGCACCTCCCGGGGAAGGCCAGCACAGAAGTAGTGGTTGTGTACATGACCACAATATGAGCAAGCAGTCGAAATGGAACACTGAGTCATCTGCCACCCCGTCACTGTGAAACATGAGTTTAAATGCAGAGGTCATCATTCACATTCAGGCTGGTGTTTGGAAACGCTCCACAGTGCCACAAAACTCTTCCAGATTCCTAATGTTGTGACTTTCTTTCATTTCAGTCATGCAGTGTGTGCGTTGTGGACGCAGCAGCATGCGATTTACACCGTATGCTGCCCAGTTTTCTGTGAGAGCCACTGGATCGAAACACGTTAATGTCAGTTTAGAACCTGATACACACTTCAGAGTCATGGTGGAGAAAACAAAAGGTATGGTGGTGTACAAAGCTGTAGTTGAAACCTGGTAGTCAGGGGAAGGCAGGATTCGGTCACGATTGTGGACGGGGTCGTGATCAGTCGCTACTTGTTGCCTTTCACAGTTATACACAATTTATTTTAAACCGGTAATTCCAGACTCAACAATAAATAATAATCCCACACGTTACTAATGAACGAATAAACAACTATGTAAATAATACTGTTTTCAGTGAGTTACAATTTAGCAAATCACCATCAAATACAGATACAGCAAGTAATGTTTTAAAAGCAAGCCACTATGATCTGGGCAGAAAGCTTTACACGCCAGAAATGGCAATAATTTGAGAATTGTTTAAACCTCGCTGCAACTTACGAATTTCAGGTATTGAAATATTAAAGGAAAGTCGCCACAAACACACCAGAAGGCATCAGACGCCAGGAATGGCAGTAAATAAGGTTTTAAAGGCTTACTGCGTAAATACAAATTACGAAATTAGAATTTTAACGCAAGTGATCACAATCGCGGCTGAAGGCCTTACACGCCAGGAACAGCAATAATATAAAAAAATTTTAAACCTGTTGTAAAACAGCAAACAAAATAGCAAAGGTTAATTAAAGAAAACAAGCAACTGATCACCAAATGGGTGAAATAAGATGATGGTGAACTTTGTAACACAACCCTTAACATCCACTGAACACTACACTGCTAGATTGATTCCAGAAGGCGATCGAAACTATTGACTGGACAAACAAAACCTTTAATGTAGACATTACCAGGTATTGTAATAAATAATACAATAATAAAACACAAGGACCAGTACATAAGTTCCTTAAAGAGTCTGAGGCAGATTATACCTGCAGAAGGCGTGGACTGAAGGAGCATTACACTGAACTACTGGTCATCAGACATATTGTTTTTTGCACTACGACTTCAAAGTCTGTGTCACGCTCCAAACTGACATTAACACTTTCTGATCCATTGCATCTTACAGAAAACTAGACATCACACGGTGTAAATCATGTTGCTACTCCCACAGCAAAACTCACACACACACACACACACTCACAAACTGGATGATTTTAAATAAGAGACAGTTAAAGAGGCATTAAAAGATGTCAGAGACTGGATGGAGTGATCGGAAGAGATGGAGCTGTAACGAGGTACGATTTAATGGCCGACTGATGATGCATTCTAGAGATGGAGGGAGATGGTGCCGCAGGTCATCTGACCGTTTTCTCGTTTTTCTAACAGGATGCATCAGTCGTGTGATGCAGCGTGCGTTCGACTAATATGCAACCACGTGTTCTGTGTGTGACTTACAGCACTGTCTACTTGCAATCGTTAATATGGAACCTCTCGGTCATCATAGCACTTCCATCTCATGTGGGATGAAACGTGATCATCCCGTTTCGACACATACCTCTACACGAACTACGATTTCTCTGACGTACTCCATTCCCCTGTCGCATCTTGGGCATAAAATCGAGACTTCGGCTTCGTAACTGTAGTGACACTAAGTTAGAGACAGTTATTTGTGAGGTTCTGCAATCTTTCCGTATACATCTGCTTGACGGATATCCTGTTTCCAGAGCTAGTGGCTGCATGACGTGTAATTTCAAATGTCAGACGCCGCTGCTATGCGATTATGTTTCCTTGTAAGAGCTATTCTCCGTTACTAACAATCATTTCGTAAAGGACTGATACGAGCACAGTATAATTTCTGAACTGGGATCGGATGTGAACAATGGACGCTATACATCTCTGGAAAGCTACGTTGTGCATGTATCACACGGAATCGATATTTTAAGGAAGTAGTTTTTCATTTTGCAGTGTCTTACGAAGCATATATGTCATGGGCTGGAAATAGATTTCTTGCATTGGAATGATAACAGCGTTACCTTCCATGCGACTAATAAGTCGGAAACTGCAGCAACCAAACATTATAGCTTGTCTTAAGTGCAGAACCATGATGCCTCAGGAGTGCGTTTGTTCGTGTTCTCTCTTATCAGTACCTTCCTGGTACTGATTCCAAACATTAGAACAACAGAACTGATAACGTAATTGAGTTATATAAAAATTCTTTGAACTACATCCGTCTGGAGATCTTTCGTGCATACAAGCCACCTTCTTCTAGTTCTTCTTAACAGTCTGCTATTACATCAGAACACTTTCAAATCTACTACTCTACACCGACAAGGAGTGCTAACGTCCGCGACATGCGAGCATCTGCAGAAATCTTGTGCACTTGGACGAGTGCGGAACACCAGTTACGGACCCGGCAAGCTCCATACATTCACAAGACGCAGAACGCAACAGCCTACTTCTGCTCAGCTGCAGGGCGGGTTGGTCAAAGACGGTGCGAGGGGGTTTTTCATTCTCTATCCCAAGAATGCGAGAATTTCCTGTGACTCCCATCCGCACAGAAAAATATCGTAAATTACGCACTATTCTCGAGGTGCTAGAAACATGTAAACCACTGTCTGGTGTACTTTGATTATATATATATTCAAGAATTAACAATGACTGGAAGTACTCCACAGTCACCTACAGGGTGATCAAAAAAATCAGTATAAATTTGAAAACTGAATAAATCACGGAATAATGTAAATAGAGAGGTACAAGTTGGCACACATGCTTGGAGTTACATGGGTTTTATTAGAACCAAAAAAATACAAAAGTTAAAAAAATATCCGACAGATGGCGCTTCATCTGATCAGAATAGCAATAATTAGCATAACAAAGTAAGACAAAGCAAAGATGATGTTCTTTACAGGAAATGCTCAATATGCCACCATCATTCCTCAACAATAGCTGTAGTCGAGGAATAATGTTGTGAACAGCACTGTAAAGCATGTCCCGAGTTATGGTGAGGCATTGGCGTCGGATGTTGTCTTTCAGCATCCCTAGAGATGTCGGTCGATCACGATACACTAGCGACTTCATTTAACCCTAAAGCCAATAATCGCACGGACTGAGGTCTGGGGACCTGGGAGGCCAAGCATGACGTAGTAGCGGCTGAGTACACGATCACCACCAAACAACGCGCGCTAGAGATCTTTCACGCAACTAGCAATATGGGGTGGTTCTAATAAAACCCCATGTCATTCCAAGCATGTGTGTCAATTTTTACCTATCTACATTATTCCGTGGTTTATTAAGTTTTCAAATTTATACTGACTTTTTGATCACCCATACTACATTCGCAATGGTACTCGCAAAATAGAGGAGGGGTGCTTTAGCGATGATAGTGAAACTGGGAAGCATGATTTTGCAGCATTGGTCGGTTTTGACTTTATTCAATTGCTAAAATTGTTTGTACTATCAACTGTGGTGCTTACTATTACAGTACATCGGCGGTGTCTCTTCCATCCAATCTGTCCACTGGTACACTGTTGATTACCACATAATGATTGACTAACATCACTTGATTGAGATGGAGTAAGTGTCTTGGTAGAGGGGAACATCATCTGGGTAAGGTTGGTTGGTTTGTGGAAGGAGACCAGACTGCGTGGTCATCGGTCTCATCGGATTAGGGAAGGATGGGGAAGGAAGTCGGCCGTGCTCTTTCAGAGGAACCATCCCGGCATTTGCCTGGACTGATTTAGGGAAATCACGGAAAACCTAAATCAGGATGGCCGGACGCGGGATTGAACCGTCGTCCTCCCGAATGCGAGTCCAGTGTCTAACCACTGCGTCTGGGTAAGGCTCAGTGATCGCGCAAATGACTGCAATATGAGGAATCATTCGAAATGGAACTTTGAGCCATCATCTATTCTGTCACTGTGCCAGATGACTTTAAATGTAGAGGCTGTCAATCACGTTTGGACAGCAGTTTGGAAAGGATCCACAATCCTGCGAAACTCTTTCAGTTTTCTTTTGTTGTGACTGTCTTATTCAAAATCATCCAGCATGCGTGCGTGCGTGCGTGCGTGCGTGTGTGTGTGTGTGTAGTGGAACAAGGCAGGCGTCACCCTACTCCACACCTGTTGCCGATGTATCCAAGATGGCGGCGATGACGTCATCCAATATGGCGGTGATGACGTTATCCAAGATAGCGGATTTTGGTGGGAACTTTGAAATTTGGTGGGAAGAAGAAGGTCAATTGGGAATTTCGGTGTATATTCGGTCAATTTATGCCTATTCCCTCGTCATTTTTCGCAATTCTATCGATTTTATGTCAGATCTATCCATATGATTATGACATAACCTCTGTTTCCATGTTTTGAAATTGCTTGTAAATGTAGCACAGCTGCCAACACTTAGCCCAAATGCAGTGATCAAGACCGCGCGGGATTAGTCGAGCGGTCTGAGGCACTGCAGTCATGGACTGTGCGGCTGGTCCTGGCGGAGATTCGAGTGCTCCCTTGGGCATGGGTGTGTGTGTGTTTGTCCTTAGGATAATTTAGGTTAAGTAGTGTGTAATCTTAGGGACTGATGACCTTAGCAGTTAAGTCTCATAAGATTTCACACACATTTGAACATTTTTTTTAGAGTGATAAGGAGGCGTAATATAGCACTGTACTCGAATGTATCCAGTCACCTCCACATTCGGAGAGCGTTTGCTCTGTTTTCTGTATGTCTGTGTATATGCATGCCTCGCAAAAGGCTCCCAGGACCCTAAGTAGACCCGAGTTAGTGTTTGAATGTGGATCTGCCACACATTATATCCAGAGCAATGTTGAGATGCGGATCCACAATTTGCGTCACACGGGATAGGGTTCGAGGGTGGAGTCGCCACGCACAATGTACGAAGTGGTGTCTTGGTGCAGATCCACAATATTCCACATCCAAGTTTGCGTTTGGGTGTGGATCTGTCGCAGACTATATACATCCACACCTATGTTCGGAGGCGGATCCACCACATATCACATCTGTGATAGAGTTCACGGGGACCAAACATGTGTTATGTCTGGACACGTATTCTATGTTCGAAGTTCGGTCCTCAACCTTGGGGGGAGAGGGGGAAGCTGGGTCCTGGGGGCCGTCTGTGAGGCATGAATCTACACAGACATACAGAAAACAGAGCAAACGCACTCTGAATGTGGAGGTGACTGTACATAGTCTAGTACAGTGCTTTATTACGCCTCCCAATCAGTGCGTTTGGGCTAGGTGTTGGCAGTTGTGACGTTATGTCATAATCGCATGGATAGATCTGACATAAAATCGATAGAATTGCGAAAAATAACGAGCGAATAGGTATAAATTTACCGAATATAATCCGAAATGCGGAGTAATTGAGGAAGTACTTGGGTTTCTTCTGGTTCGCACAGAACAATTTGTACATGGGAACAAGTATGTGGAAAAAAGAATTATCTGAGAAAAGTCAACATCAAAATGAAGGGAATCAGGGAGGCAGTCAATTTTTTCCATCGAGGCTGCATTATATTGTATGTCTATTGTGGTAGTTTATTATAGTGAAACCGGGAAGAAAGATGTATGTCATCCGCTTGAAATATATTTCTTACATTGGAGTATTAACAGCACTACATTCCATACTACTGATAGGCTGGAGAAGCAGGCGAGGTACTCTAATAATAAGCTTCACAGTTGATAGTGTGAGTAATTTTAGCAATTTTACAGCAATTACAACACCAACCAATGATCTGACAGCACATTTCCCAATTTCAGTATCATAGCTAAAGCTATAATGTTATTATAGCCCACTTTAAATGCAGAACGTTGTAGCCTTAGGAGTGTATGTGTTTATGTTCTCTCTTACCGATACCTTCCAGGACTCTAGCACATTAGTTTAGAGTTGATAAAAATGGCTCTAAGCACTAAAAGACTTAATATCTGAGGTCATCAGTCCCCTAGAACTTACAACTACTTAAACATAACTAACTTAAGGAAATCTCACACATCCATGCCCCTGGCAGGATTCGAACCTGCGACCGCAGCAGCTGCATGGTTCCAGGCTGGAGCTCCTAGAACCGTATGGCCACTGCGGCTGGCTTTAGAGTTGATAGCTTGGTTTATTTAGGTAAAAATGCATCGAACTCCATCCATCTGGATCTCCATCGCGCATCAAAATCATTCGTTTCTTGTTCTTCTTAACTGTGTAGTATTACAACATGACCTCTGGAAATCTGTTACTATACATCGATAAGGAGTGCTAAGCTCCTTGACATGGGTGCATCTCGAGAAATATTGTGCACTTGGCCTGGCGAGGACTTGGTACGCTACATTCATTCTTGAGATGTGGAATGTAGCGACCTATTTCTGGTAGGATGCAGATTAAATCAGTAGAAGTGCTGCAGGGTGGGCTGGTCAACGACAGTGCGAGAGGGTCTTTCACAATCTAATTTTACCCTAATACAACGAGAATGCTCTGTGACATCACCATAAATTGTGCACTATCCTCAGGGTGTTAGAAATATGTAGAGCATTCTCTGATATACTTTGATGATGTATGTGCTAGAGAATTAACATTGAATGGACGTATTGCACAGTCATCTGTCTACATTTGCTGTGATACTCATAATCTGGAGAAAGAGTGCTTTAGCTATGATGCTGAAATTGGGAAATGTGCTGTCGGATCATTGGTTGGTGTTGAAATTGGTGTTGAAATTGCTAAAATTGTTCACACTATCAACTATGATGCTTATTATTAGAGTACATCGATGTTGTTTTTTCCATCCCATCTTTCCACTGGTACACTATTGGTTACCACATAATGATTGACTGACATCGCTTGTTTGAGATGGAGAGAGAGTTTTGCCAGCTGGGCTATACCATCTGGGGTGGATAGAACCGAAACAGTGATCACGTACATGTCTGCAATATGAGGAATCAGTCGAAATGGAATGTAGAGGTATCAGCTATTCCGTCAGTGTGAGAGACGAATCTAAATGTAGAGCTCGAGAATCACCTTTTGACTGTAGTTTGGAGACTCTACACACTGCTAACACTCTTTTCCTAAGTCCTCATGTTGTAACTGTCTTTTATTTAAAATCAGCCGATGTGTGGCATGTTACGGTATCTGCTGTAACAACATGATTTACACTGCGCAATGTCTAGTTTTCTGCAAAGGCTTCGAAGCCGTGGCGGAAAAACAAAATGTTTGGCAATGTACAAAAGCGTGTTGGAAAACAGTGTTTGAAACAACTAAACATGACCAGAGGGAGCGTCTTTTGCGACTTAGTATAATCTGTGGGATTCGATAATTCACCTAGAGTATAGGTGATGAAACTTTAAAGTGGACTCTGCAGTGTCTTTATTCGGTGAGGGACGGGGTATACCGTTAGGAATGCTTGGAAGGCTGCATGCTGCGCTATTCTGGGGAGCACTGTGAAATCTCCCTCCCCACGCTGGAGCCCCACCACAGCCTTGCGTCATTGCACCAGCAAAGGTGAGTAGATCAGTTCTATATCGGATGAAGTTAGTGGAGCTTCTATAGTTCTTAATTTTTTCTCTGTTTGTGGGTAGAGAATAACGATGATAGCATGTTGGGCTGGTAGATTTGAATCGACACGGATCTGCTTCGGTGTGTAGTATCTGTATCTAGTTCGGAGATGTACCACATTGCACACATTTCCACCGAATGGTCAAAACACAGTCTGTTCCACTAACTCAGGTCGTTATGTTTCTACACTGGTTGCAGAAGCTTGTGGGTATGTCTTTCTCCGACTTCTGCTCAGTTCCGACTTAAACTGGAAAGATCACATGCGCTAGGATGTAGAAATGGGAGCAGTTGCGAGATGTGTTGGAATTTTACTGAAGCAGGTAGGTTTAGGAATGGTGACTCATTTCGAGATATGGGAGTGCCAGAAATCTGACTGAGTAGTGGTTGTAATGATTAAAGGAATTGTCAATAGGATCCAACATATGTACGTGCTTCAATGGAAAGAGCTGATTCCAAATCATGGGTATCATTTCTAGCGGATAGCACAACAATATATATCTGAGAAGCTAGTGTACATTTACTTATGACCTCAATTAGCACACCATCTACTAATGTTTGTGATCCTTCTCAATCAACCATGGTCTATAGCTCAGGGGATATAAAGCGGAACCTCTGATATGGTCTCGAGACAGAATGCAATATAAATACCATAGAATTATCTAGCTGGGATGGTGGGAGGGAGTCGCAAATACTGCTTACATACCACGTTCCTTAGCCGAATCACTTTCAAAATGCAGTAATTTTGTCACTTGTTTGGTTCGTGGGCTACGTGTTGGTCTGATAATACACATTCCTATGATCACCATCACGGCATTTGTCCGGAAAAAAAAACCATCTCATTCAGAGGTAATGTCGTACCTTGATTCGTAAAGTGGGTATAACTTTTAACATGGATATTTGTGTGCACCTGTAGAACCAAGATCGCTTGTGACAGTAACATACAGTAGTTGTTGGGATCGAGTTTTTTAACATCTGGTCGATTACGTCTCTCTTTCTAAGACACAGTGGTAGCACTCGCAAGAGAAACCTAAGAGACATCTCCACCCATCGTTGATTTTCGGTCAGTATTTCGTATCATAGGCCATCACCTATTGACGAAGTATTGTACTTAGTAGCAGGGGGTGCATGATCGGTTCACCTTGAGCCTAAGGCTTATGAAGTATGTGTTTGTCTTTTGACATATGCAAAAGAAATGACTGTGTCCATTCATGAGGAAGGTGTGGATTTGACGTCTAGTACTGTGATAGCAAAGGGTCGTAAGAATGGTACTGATAATTCTATTTCCACAGCCATAGCCATCAAAAGGGTGTATTTCCAAAACTGCACTCATTGTCGAATGTCATTCAACTGAGACCGCGATCTTAACATTTAGTTGTAAGTAGAGGGATTAAAGACATATGTGTCCGATTTCTTAGGATGAATGATTTATAAATTGTTCAGTTGACTGCTTCTGCACATTTTGCGGTTTTATTTAATTGAGAGAAGATCGATTGTGGGGTGTGCATCTAGCATGGGAAAGACATGTTTGCCTCTGCTCTTGACATGAGGAACACCTTAGTTGATCTTATAAATTATAGGGATGATTTCGAATCTGTTACATCCCCAAGATTGGTATTTGCGTGCGGAAATCTCATTTTTCGTCTGTTTGTTTTTAGTTACTCAGTGGTCTAGAACATGCTCCACGTAGCTAAAGTTTCGAGTTTGTACAGAAATAATTCCCCATCTATATCTCTGGAATTATGTTGCTTGAGCGATCGATAGGATATTGCTGTGTGCGAACCAAGCGAAATTAGATATGTTCTTGTAATACCAGAGTCTGGAGATGGGTGTAGAAATGCGAGCAAGCTGACAGGTCTGGACCAGAAACAGTAATGCGTTTGTACCGAGGGGGGCAATGAGCCAGTCTTTGCACAACTGTTCTGAGAGTGACTTAGATCCACTGATGGATTTTGTATGGCGAAGGATACGAATTGTATGTTTACTACATCAAGACGGTACGCAGTGATATACTGCTGGGTTGCAGATTGGTTTAACGCTCTAATATTCAAGCTCCTGTTCTCATTGGGATAGCAGTGTAATTGAGTAAGATTCTTTCCATATTTGACGATATGTATGGGATTTTTGCGAGGTTTAGTTGTCAGTGCAATATGGCGATCAGTGTAAAATAGTTTATTGCGGCTGTATGTCCGTCTGTAGAAAGAAAGAAATGGTAGACGCTGCTTCCCTAGAACTGAGGAGCATCGTGACATAGAACCGGTGTGAGTGTAGGCACACAATTTTTTTGGGTGCTGTGCGGATATAAAAGATAACTGCACTGTGTGTGTACATACATATTGCATTGTAAAGTTACTGTGGCTTATGTTGTGTAAAATGTATATATATTGCATTGCATAGTTACTGTGGTTTATGTTGTGGCATGACTAGAGAGGATGACTGTGAGGGACGTATAGATTTAGCATATCCATAACCATGAGGGTATGAGAGAGATTTTTTATGTGGAAAATTATGTACGCTATAGATATTGACATTAGTTCCAAAAGCACAGCTGTCAAGAGGAGACATTACCTGTACATCAATCGGTGTCAGACTGTAGCTGCCATTGTAATATTTAACCGTGGTTACACTGGTGAGTATGTTCCTGGCTTCCAATATTAGAGTGAGTATCGTATGTATTTGATGCTCTGTAGACAACTTTCCGGGTTTAACTGTCAGTGCTATTTAGCGGTCTGTGCAAAATAATTTCACCACTGAAAGTCCTGTCTGCAGAAAGAAAGAAAAGGTGGATGGTGTGTGTGTGCGCGCGCGCGCGCGTGTGCGCGCGCGTGCGCGCGCGCGTGCGCGCGCGCGTGCGCACGCGCGTGCGCGCGCGCGTGTGCGCGCGCGTGTGCGCGCGCGTGTGTGCGCTCATAGTCCGCACGGATTCAGAAAACATCGTTCTTTTGGAACACAACTAGCTCTTTATACCCGTGAAGTAATGACGGCTATCAACAGGGGATATCAATAGATTCCATATTTTTAGATTTCCAGAAGGCTTTCAACACCGTTCTTCACAAGCATCTTCTAATCGAATTGCGTGCCTATGGAATATCGCCCAGTTGTGAGACTGGATTCGTGATTTCCTGTCAGAAAGGTCACAGTTCGTAGTAATAGACGGAAAGCCATCGAGTAAAACAAAACTATTACCCGGCGTTCCCAAAAAAAGTGTTATAGGCCCTCCATTGTTCCTGATCTATATTAACGACAGGAAAAATCTGAAGAGCCTTATTCCATTATTTGCAGATGACGCTGTCATTTGCCGTCTTGTAATGTCATAAGATGACGAAAACGAATTGCAAAATGATGTAGTTAGGGTATCTGTATGGTGCGAAAAGCGGCAATTCACCCTGAATAAAGAAAAGTGTGAAGTTATTCACATGAGTGCTAAAAGAAATCCACTAAATTTCAATTACAGGAAAAGTCACACAAGTCTTAATGCTGTAAATTCAACTAAATACACACATCAAAAGTAGTTTTGCATCAACCCGGTTAACATAACGCCTGAAGATAGATTCACTGTGGATATTGTATCACAGACACAGACCCTTTGACTATTCAGAGATGTCACTAAATCCGCCCAAAGATGTAAAAAACCATACATGAGCAGCGCCTATTAGACAGAGGGGGTGCTACAGCCGATCAGTTCCAGTCATTCCACCAGGTAGGACGTACACAGCTCGTGTTGTCTGTAGGTCAACCGTGCCTAGATGGTCAATACCGCGGTTCGATCGCATCCGCATTGTTACTTTTTGTGCTGGAAAGGGCTCAACAATGGGAGTGTCCAGGCGTCTCGGAGTGAACCAAAGCAATGTTGTTCGGGAATGGAGGAGATACTCAGAGATAGGAACTTTCGATGAAATGCCTCGATCAGGCCGCGCAAGGGCTACTACTGCAATGGATGATCGCTACGTACGGATTATGGCTGGGAGGAACCCTGACAGCAACGCCACGATGTTCAATAATGCTTTTCGTGCAGCCACAGGACGTCGTGTCATGACTCAAACTGTGCGCAGTAGGCTGCATGATGCACTGACGACCATGCCGAGGTCCATCTTTGCAACCACGGCACCACGCAGTGCGATACAGATGGGCCCAACGACATGCCCAATGAATCACTCAGGATTGGCATAATGTTCTCTTCACTGACGAGTGTCGCATATGCCTTCAACCAGACAATCGTCAGAGACGTGTTTGGAGGCAACACGGTCAGGCTGAACGCCTTAGACACACTGTCCAGCGAGTGCTGCAAGGTGGAGGTTCCCTGCCGTTTTGGGATGGCATTATGTGGGGCTAACGTACGCCGCTGGTGGTCATGGAAGCTGCGATAACAGCTGTACGATACGTGGATGCCATCCTCCGACCGATAATGCAACCATATTGACAGCATATTGACGAGGCATTTGTCTTCATGGACGACAATTCGCACCCCTATCGTGCACATCTTGTGAACGATTTCCTTCAGGATAACGACATCGCTCGACTAGAGTGGCCAGTATGTTCTGCAGACATGTACCCTATCGAACATGCCTGGGATAGTTTGATAAGAGCTATTTATGGAGCACGTGACCCTCCAACCACTGTGAGGGATCTACACCGAATCACCGTTGATGTGTTGGACAATCTGTAGCAACAATGCCTTGATGAACTTGGGGGCTGTATGCCAAGACGATTACAGGCATGCATCAATGTAAGAGGACGTGCTACTGTGTATTAGAGGTACCGGTGTGCACAGCAGTCTGGACCACCACCTCTGAAAGTCTTGCTATATGGTGGTACGACATGCAACGTGTGGTTTTCGCGAGCAATAAGAAGGGCGGAAATGATGTTTATGTTGACCTCTATTCCAATTTTCTGTACAGGTTCCAGAACTCTGGGAACAGAGGTGATGCAAAAGTTTTTTGATGTGTGTACTTAGGGATTACAATTACAAATAGCCTAAATTGGAACGATCACATGGACAATGTTATGGCTAGACCAAACAAAGACTGCGATTCTTTGGCAGAACATTTAGAAGGAGCAACACGTCTACTACGGAGATTGCTTACACCACGCATGTCCACCCTATTCTGGAGTATTGCTGTGTGGTGTGGGATCCGCATCAGGTGGGACCGAAGGATGACATCGAAAAAGTTCAAAGGAAGGGAGGCTCGTTTTGTATTATCGCGAAATAGATGAGATAGTGCCACAGATATACGTAAATTAGAGTGGCAACCATTTTTTTAAAAAAAGGCGTTTTTCGTTGCGACGGGATCTTCTCATGAAATTTCAATCGCCAGTTTTCTCCTCCAATTGCGAAAACATTCTGTTGGCACCCAACTGCATAGGGAGAAATGATGATCACGATAAAATAAATCAGGGCTCGTACAGAAAAAATGAAATGCTCGGGTTTCCCGCGCGCAGTTTGATTTTGTATGGCGCAGGATACGAATGGCGTGTTTACTACATTGATAGGGTCTGCGGTGATCTATAGCTGGGTTGGAGATCGGTGTCACGCTACATATTCAAGCCTTCATCGTTGATACTGTTAGTAACAAGTAATAATTTAAGATCTGATTTGGGGATTGGTGGCGTAGATGTGAACGTAGTTTCTTCGAGTTCCGTTCGAATGGCTGTAGATCAGTGACTGGACAGGTCTGTACTTAGGATTCATGAGACGCCCCTGAGCTAAAATATCTCTGCTGCCTCACCCCCACCACCCATCCAACCACCCACCGATATGAAATACAGGTATTTATTGAAGGTTGACTTGCAAACTTAAGAGTTATTTTTACAAAAATACAAACACAAGAAATTAATGTACTTTCACGCAATAAATATAAATGTAAACATTGAAATTGTGCTTTTACTGAAATTAAACAGAAACAATACAAACAATTTGTATTAAATTTAGAAAGGTATCAGGATGCAAAACACTGATTACTGGAATAAGGAGTAGTTTTGTTTTTGCTCTGTCATTTGCAAACAAATTTACGATTTTTGCGTACTTGAGTTTCACTGTCAAGTCTGATTCCATAGCAGAGCCACCGATATAATTAAGACGATCCTGTTTTTGTGAAAAATACCTTACTGCTGAGTGTTCTCGAGTGTATTTGAAGAGCAATGTTCAGTTTTGGCTAAAGATTCGCCAAGTTGCTACCTTTTGGCATGTCACAGAATCCTGAAAGAGTGTGACTCACTTTCATTCCTTACTTGAGAGGTGTAGCGTAAGAAGTGCAGTAACTGGAGTACAAATGCTTGTGGGAACGACGACGTCGCTGACCAGCTAGGGCAGCTGTGTGGACTCGCTCTGACTGTTTAGTGCGCGCAATCCTCGGTCGTGTCCACATGTCCCGTGACACTTGTTACGACAACATTATTATTACTATATGTACGGGGTGTGTACCGCGTGTATTGTGTACTAACTGGGGTCCTAGAAACGACGGAGAGGCTTCTTGCCGCCGTAACCCTCAGTGGTTCACAACCCCACAGCATCACAGCAGTCCACCAACCTTGCCACCGCCCCTCACCGAACCCAGAGTTACTGTGCGGTTCGGCCCCCAGTGGACACCCCCCACCCCCAGGAACGTCTCATACCAGACGAGTGCGAGTGGAACCCCAAATGTGTGCTTGGTAGTGTAATGATGGTGTACGTGTGCGTGGAGACAGTGTTTGCGTAGCAATCGCCGACATAGTGTAACTAAGCGGAATAGGGGGAACCAGCCCGAATTCGCCGAGGTAGATGGAAAACCGCCTTAAAAACCATCCACAGGGTGGCCAGCAAACCGGACGTGACACGAATCGGCCGGAGTGATTCGTGCCGGGGACCGGCACGCCCTCCCGCTCGGGAAGCACGGCGTTAGCCCGCGCGGCTAGCCGGGGGCGGGCGTGTACCTCGTACTGCACACCCGTCCGTGTCCGAGTTCCTCCACTGGTGGCCCGCAACGCAACACGCGAGCCACCACGGCAGCCACTGCGACCCGCCCACATCTCCTTCCTTGATATCAATGTATGTGGTTGTGTGACATGGACATGTTGGTGAATTATGCCGTACCCCATCTATGGGATATACAAGACACTATCATCTATCAGCGAGATGGCGCTCCCCATAATTGGGCTCGAGAAGCCCGGGGTTTCCTTAATGAAAGCTTCCCCAACAGGTGGATAGCCAGAGACATCCCAGTTCCGTGGCTCCCTAGATCACCTGACATTACCCCCTTAGATTTCTTTCTTTGGCGATATGTCTACAAAACAGCAGTTCCTGATATTGTGACAATGCAACACCGCATCAGAGAAGCCATTAGCACAATCACACCACACGTGTTGCAGAATGTGTGGCAAGAGATTAAATACTGCCTTGATATTTGGCGTGTTACCAGTAGCGCACATGGTGAAGTTATTTCAGTGTAATGTTCGAAAATGAATGAGTAGAGACCTATGTGGTATAACAAATGTTTCATTTGTTGTATTCAATGAACAGTTACATTGTTTTCGTATCAAGGTAAACGTTGATGGATTTATCAGAAAATCTCAAAAAAGAAGTGGAATGATTACAACATTTTGCTGTACTTTAGCCCACTAAATAGAATATGTGCTGAATAAGGAATATAGCGAGTGTAGAGAGACAGTTTTAATTATAGCTTGCATGCCAGGGTAAATATTGGGTGGTTATAATTAAAGTGCAATGTCTTATGGAGGTCCATTGCGGACTGTAATTATCGTATGGCAACTAAACTTTTAGATATGCTAATGCGTTAATGTGAAGCCGATTTACACGGGAAAAATAGTTTCAGTTTTCTCCTCCAGGTGCAAATCTGGCGCTGTAAACTGTATGACGGTATGAAATCCACGCTGTCATCTGACAAGCCGTAACGTGAGTGAACAGTGTGGCTATCGAGACGAGAGACGTGCACTGTGAGTGAAATTGAAATTTGCTGCCGCTCGCATGTTGCACTGAGATAGTATCGCTGACGGATAGGTCTGGGGACAGGCCTGTTGTCAATACATGGTATAATGAATATGGTAATAAAATTCGAAAACACGGCTGTGTTGCAACTTCCTGGCAGATTAAAACTGTGTGCCGGACCGAGACTCGAACTTGGGACCTTTGCCTTTCGCGGCCAAGTACTCTACCGACTGAGCTACCCAAGCACGACTCACGGCCCGTCCACACAACTTTAATTCCGCCAGTACCTCGTCTCCTACCTTCCAAAATTCACAGAAGCTCTCCTGATAACGGCTGAGCTTGATACGGCATCTGTAAGGAGAAGGCCTCCTATACAGTGGACGTTACTGGTTACGTTGCTGTTGCTGTAACTGACCACGCAGTATGTGCTGTGGGAAGTGCTAGTGCATTTGCAGTGTCACGAGAATCATCCATCCCATGATCAACAGTACAGAAAGTTTTGCGATATATTTATACCCTCTAATCCCCTCCCATGAACCACACACCTTGCACATGGTGCGGATGCTTACGTGCCTCAGGGATACAGATAGCCATACCGTATGTGCAGCCACAACGAAAGGGTATCTGTTGAGAGGCCAGACAAACGTGTGGTTCTTGAAGAGGGGTAGCAGCCTTTTCAGTAGTTGCAGGGGCAACAGTCATGATGATTGACTGATCTGGCCTTGTAACATCAGGCAAAACGGCCTTTCTGTGCTGGTACTGCGAATGGCTGCAAACAAGAGACTACAGCCATAATTTTCCCGATGGGATGCAGTTTTACTGTATGGTTAAATGATGGCGTCCTCTTGGGTAACATATTCCAGAAGTCAGTCCCCCATTCGGATCTCTGGGCGGGGACTACTCAGCAGGATGTCGTTATCAGGAGAAAGGAAACTGGAGTTCTACGAATTGGAGCGTGGAATGTCAGATCCTTTAATCAGGCATGCAAGTGAAAAAATTTAAAAAGGGAAATGGATAGGTTAAAGGTAAATATGTTACAGTGAAAACCCGTTTTTAGTTAGAACGCTTTCTTACTAGTTAAAACTAGTGCATACTGAGCCAGTTCATCACACCGCGTTTTGCCTAGTTAAAACTAGTTTTTTAAATGACTTTCGCTTTTGACCAGCAGTCAATTCTAGAAGTAACTAAGGCTATCAGTATCAACTAGTTTGAACTAGTACGAACGCTTCTTAACTAATCTAGACAGAATTAGTTTTCACTACATTTATTTAGGGGCAAATATTAAAAGTAAGTACTTCTCCGTTGAAATAAAAAAAAAATTGTATTGTGCAATATTTATTGAGAATATTGATAATACATCTAAGTCGTTAATATTAACTACAGCAATACAAAAATAACCACACACTGAAGAAACATTTTAAGGAAAATTACAGAGCCATTTTAACAGTATTAGTTACGAAAGTGGAAACAAAGTAATCATACAGTGAAAGTATATAAATTACTGATACATTTGACAGAAGTTCCCACAATCTTAATAAAGGAGAAACTTGCCAAAAAAATTTAACAATTAAATTTTGATTATTTGTTATTGCAAGGCAAACTGTCGTGACATTTTGAGTTACAAAGTTTTCCTTTTTTCCTACAAAAGCACCTTTTTGAAATATATGCCTTCTTAAACACAAACACACAAACACACACACACACAAACACACACACAAACACACACAAACACACACACAAACACACACACACACACACACACACACACACACACAAACACACACACACACACACAAAAACACACAAAAACACACACACACACACACACAAAAACACACACACACACACACACAAAAACACACACACACACACACACAAAAACACACAAACACAAACACACAAAAACACAAACACACAAAAACACAAACACACAAAAACACAAACACACAAAAACACAAACACACAAAAACACAAACACACAAAAACACAAACACACAAAAACACAAACACACAAAAACACAAACACACAAACACACAAACACACAAACACACAAACACAAACACACAAACACAAACACACAAACACACACACACAAACACACACACACACAAACACACACACACACAAACACACACACACACAAACACACACACACACACAAACACACACACACACAAACACACACACACACACAAACACACACACACACAAACACACACACACACACAAACACACACACACACAAACACACACACACACACAAACACACACACACACACAAACACACACACACACAAACACACACACACACACAAACACACACACACACAAACACACACACACACAAACACACACACACACAAACACACACACACACAAACACACACACACACAAACACACACACACACAAACACACACACACACAAACACACACACACAAACACACACACACAAACACACACACACAAACACACACACACAAACACACACACACAAACACACACACACAAACACACACACACAAACACACACACACAAACACACACACACAAACACACACACACAAACACACACACACAAACACACACACACAAACACACACACACAAACACGCACACACAAACACACACACACAAACACACACACACAAACACGCACACACAAACACACACACAAACACACACACAAACACACACACAGCGAATAAATTCTTGTCCTGATCCTAAGGCTGCCATCTTGACAGCAGTTCTTAATGGTACCTTTGTCTGTGGCACGTCTTCCAGCAGCTAGAATTTCTCTTTGGACACGTCGAATTCGGATCTGGAAGAGAACTTTTAATTGGTTTGTTTGAAAGGCGATTAGGTACTTAATACATATAAAGTATATTACAATGTAAGTATTCAATCTTAAAATATGAATGAATTACTTGAATAGTCAGCGACGTTATCAGAGCATTAAATCAATTAAGTAATGAATGTCTGACATTCGTCCTTGATTATTGAACTCAACTCAGAAATACATACCTGCAATACAATTTGTCGAGTATCCCATATTTCTTTCTAATCTTGTGCAAGCGCTGTTCATCATTCTGAAGAACAACTTCAATAAGATTGGGGAGATCTGCTTTTGCGCTGTCGATAACAGGAATCGGTATAATTATATTGTCACTGATTTCTACAATGGCGTGTATTCAATCTGAAGCCATCTTCATCCTTCTGGCCTGTTTCGTCAGGTTTTCATGAGCGTTTTCTCTAGTAGTTCGTATTTGAGATTGTCGTTTCGTAATAGCTTCAGCTTCTGGATCTTCGTGACAAGCTGGAGTTATCTGAGGCTCTGCACTCGTACTAGCTACGGCTTATGGATCCTCTTGCTTGGCTGCTGCTGCTGCTGCTGCTGCTGTTGTTGTTGTTGTTGGAGACTGTATATTTGTACTGGGCAAAGCTTCTGCATCTTCTTGTCTGGCTGCAGCTGTAACCCGTCCATTGCCACTAACCGTAACCGCTATCTCCTCTGAGTCGTGTGAGGTTTCCAGTTCATCAGGTGTCTCATTTACTGCGTCTACCACATTAATTTTATTTAAATCCTCTTCAAGATCATCTTTTATCTCCTTAATAACGTCTAGAGCCAAACTCGAAGTCGTAGGCCCTACTCGTGGTTCTCTGCCAAACACAGCTTTGTAAGGTGTTTGTTTGATACCAGAATAATATGTTCGATTTTTCATAAACTGTACAAAGCGAAGACCGTTTGACCAGTTGGTGGTAATGTTTTCTTTCATACATGAAGCCAATATTTTTTCATTCTCTTTGTTGGCGCGTTCAACAAAACCTTGCCTTTGGCTGTGCGTCTGTGGACCGTGAACCAGTTTACACCCAGGCCAAAATACAGCCAGCTCGTTTATGACAGAACATATTCTGTGCCACTGTCAGAGTGTAAAATACAAGGAGCACCAAATGTCAAAAATATCTGCTAAATGATGTGCCATTTCCTCTGCCCTCTTGCTTTGCAGTGCATGTAACAAAACAAATTTTGTCATGTGGTCCTGATACACCATTATACACTTAAATCCGCGATCTTCTTGAGTCTGCATGTCGATCAGATCAACTTGGCAACGACTCTTCATTTCTGAATGAAGTTTCGACATGTGCCCCGTTTTCTTAATGCTCCTTTTGGGCTGACAAGTTTCACACAGATAAATGTGTATCGCGTCCACTGTTATGTTTGCGTACTTTCTTGAAGTTTCAACGTTTATTCTGTCTCCACCTCCATGACCGACGGCCTGATGAGCTGCTTCAATAATGTCGAAAATTTCTTCAACACGTAATGTAGTACTCCACAGGCTCTTTTCTCGTCACTGACTTGCTGGTCCCACAAATATTAATAACCTTGAATCGATTTTATCTTCTGTACTGCTTCTGTGTCTTTTTCTTATCTGATAGTGCTTCTTCAATATCGTCCACTAATTTATCGTAAGATTCTTTTGTCGTAACATTGTAGTGCCGTGTTCTTGAATTTGTAACATCCTTCTCACAAATCCTTCTTTCCATCGACTTTCTTCTTTTAAATGTGCCATGATAAATACGTACAAACTGATCTGTACGTGCTTAACCCCTCTACGGTGTTGTTTGTTGTGGCGAAAAGCGCCCAGTGGTGGGCTATTGTCGGTCGCTGCAGCGTTGCTCGACGGGTGGGGGTGGGTGGGGGGGGGGTGTTTTGGCGCCTGGAACTGTTCGTGTTGGCGCCTTCTTGGTTTCACTATATGGAATGTGTTTGGATGTATGATCAAAATTCCTATAAATATTACGTTGCACAATACAAAAAAGCTATTTTTATTGCAATCAACACGTAGTTGCTCTTAATTTTAATATTTGCCCCTAAATAAATTTACTGAAAGCTAGTTCTGTCTAGTTTAGTTAGGAAGCGTTCTTACTAGTTGAAACTAGTTGATACTGATAGCCTTAGTTACAACTAAAATTTACTGCTGGTGAAAAGCGAAATCCAGTTACAACAAGAATGAGATTTTCAGTCTGCAGCGGAATGTGCGCTGATATGAAACTTCCTGGCAGATTAAAACTGTGTGCCGGACCGAGACTCGAACTCGGGAACTTTGCCTTTCGCAGGCAAGTGCTCTACCAATTGAGTCACCCAAGCACGACTCACGCCCCGTCCTCACGTCTCCTACCTTCCAAACTTTACGAAGCTCTTCTGCAAATCATGCAGGAGAGCTTTTGTAAAGTTTGGAAGGTAGGAGACGAGGTACTGGCAGAAGTAAAGCTGTGAGGACGGTGCGTGATTCGTGCTTGGGTAGCTCAGTTGGTAGAGCACTTGGCCGCGAAAGGCAATGGTCCCGAGTTCGAGTCTCGGTCCGGCACAGTTTTAATCTGCCAGGGAGTTTCAGTTAAAACTGGTTTTAACTAGGCAAAACAAGTTTTGATGAAGTGGCTCAGTAAATACTAGTTTTAACTAATAAGAACGGGTTCTAACTAAAAACGGGTTTGACTGGAAAAGATATCTTGTGGATTAGTGAAGTTCAGTGGCAGGAGGAACACGACTTCTGGTCACGTGAATACAGCGTGGTGGTTGTTGTTGTTGTTGTGGTCTTCAGTCCTGAGACTGGTTTGATGCAGCTCTCCATGCTACTCTATCCTGTGCAAGCTTCTTCACCTCCCAGTACCTACTTCAACCTACATCCTTCTGAATCTGCTTAGTGTATTCATCTCTTGGTCTCCCTCTACGATTTTTACCCACCCCACTGCCCTCCAATACTAAATTGGTGACCCCTCTATGTCTCAGGACATGTCCTACCAACCGATCCCTTCTTCTAGTCAAGTTGTCCCACAAGCTCCTCTTCTCCCCAATTCTACTCAATACCTCCTCAGTAGTTATGTGATCTACCCATCTAATCTTCAGCATTCTTCTGTAGCACCACATTTCGAAAGCTTCTATTCTCTTCTTGTCCAAACTATTTATCGTCCATGTTTCACTTCCATACATGGCTACACTCCATACAAATACTTTGAGAAACGACTTCCTGACACTTAAATCTATACTCGATGTTAACAAATTTCTCTTCTTCAGAAACTCTTTCCTTGCCATTGCCAGTCTACATTTTATATCCCCTCTACTTCGACCATCATCAGTTAATTTGCTCCCCAAATAGCAAAACTCCTTTGCTACTTTAAGTGTCTCATTTCCTAAACTAATTCCCTCAGCATCACCCGAATTAATTTCACTACATTCCATTAGCCTCGTTTTGCCTTTGTTGATGTACATCCTATACCCTCCTTTCAAGACACTGTCCATTCCATTCAACTGCTCTTCCAAGTCCTTTGCTGTCTCTGACAGAATTACAATGTCATCGGCGAACCTCAAAGTTTTTGTTTCTTCTCCATGGATTTTAATACCTACTCCGAACTTTCGTCTCCTTTATTGCTTGCTCAATATACAGACTGAATAACATCGGGGATAGGCTACAGCCCCGTCTCACTCCCTTCCCAACCACTGCTTCCCTTTCATACCCCTCGACTCATAACTGCCATCTGCTTTCTGTACAAATTGTAAATAGCCTTTCGCTCCCTGTATTTTACCCCTGCCACCTTCAGAATTTGAAAGAGTATTCCAATCAACATTGTCAAAAGCTTTCTCTAAGTCTACAAAAGCTAGAAACGTAGGTTTGTCTTTCCCTAATCTTTCTTCTAAGATAAGTCGTAGGGTCAGTATTCAATCACGTGTTCCAACGTTTCTACAGAATCCAAATTGATCTTCCCCGAGGTTGGCTTGTATGAGTTTTTCCATTCGTCTGTAAAGAATTCGCGTTAGTATTTTGCAGCTGTGGCTTATTAAACTGATAGTTCGGTAATTTTCACATCTGTCAACACCTGCTTTCTTTGGGATTGGAAATATTATATTCTTCTTGAAGTCTGAGGGTATTTCGCCTGTCTCGTACATCTTGCTCACCAGTTGGTAGAGTTTTGTCAGGACTGGCTCTCCCAAGGCTGTCAGTAGTTCTAATGGAATGTTGTCTACTCCAGTGACCTTGTTTCGACTCAGGTCTTTCAGTGCTCTGTCAAACTCTTCACGCTGTATCGTATCTCCCATTTCATCTTCATCTACATCCTCTTCCATTTCCATGATATTGTCCTCAAGTACATCGCCCTTGTATAGACCCTCTATATACTCCTTCCACCTTTCTGCTTTCCCTTCTTTGCTTAGAACTGGGTTTCCATCAAAGCTCTTGATATTCATGCAAGTGGTTCTCCTTTCTACAAAGGTCTCTTATTTTCCAGTAGGCAGTGTCTGTCTTACCCCTAGTGAGATAAGCCTCTACATCCTTACATTTGTCCTCTAGCCATCCCTGCTTAGCCATTTTGCACTTCCTGTTGATCTCATTTTTGAGACGTTTGTATTCCTTTTTGCCTGCTTCATTTACTGCGTTTTTATAATTTCTCCTTTCATCAATTAAATTCAATATTTATTCCGTTGGCCAAGGATTTCTACTAGCCCTCGTCTTTTTACCTACTTGATCCTCTGCTGTCTTCACTACTTCATCCCTCAGAGCTACCCATTCTTCTTATACTCCAGGGTTCTTCCATGTATACCACCTTCTTTCATGATTCTTGAACCAAGTGTTAGCTATGATTGAGTTATGCTCTGCACAAAATTCTACCAGGCGGCTTCCTCTTTCATTTCTCTCCCCCAACCCATATTGACCTATGTTTCCTTCTCTCCCTTTTCCTACTCTCGAATTCCAGTCACCCATGACTATTAAATTTTCGTCTCCTTTCACTACCTGAGTAATTTCTTTTATCTCATCATACATTTCATCAATTTCTTCATCATCTGCAGAGCTAGTTGGCATATAAACTTGTACTACTGTAGTAGGCGTGGGCTTCGTGTCTATCTTGGCCATAATAATGCCTTCACTATGCTGTTTGTAGTAGCTTAACCGTACGCCTATTTTTTTATTTATTATTAAACCTACTCTTGCATTACCCCTATTTGATTTTGTATTTATAACCCTGTGTTCACCTTACCAAAAGTCTTGTTCCTCCTGCCACCGTACTTCACTAATTCCCATTATATCTAATATTAACCAATTCATTTCCCGTTTTAGATTTTCTTACCTACCTGACCGATTAAGGGATCTGACATTCCACGCTCCGATCCGTAGAACACCAGTTTTCTTTCTCCTGATAACGTCGTCGTCCTCAGTAGTCCCGGCCCGGAGATCCGAATGGTGGCCAATTTGACCTCCGGAATATTTTACCCAAGAGGATGCCATCATTTAATCATACAGTAAAGCTGCATGCCCTGGGGAAAAATTACGGCTGTCGCTTCCCCTAGCTTTCAGCCGTTCGCAGTACCAGAACAGCAAGGCCATTTTGGTTAGTGTTACAAGGCCAGATCAGTCAATCATCGAGACTGTTGCCCCTGCAACTACTGAAAAGGCTGCTGCCCCTCTCCAGGAACCACATGTTTGTCTGGCCTCTCAACAGATACCCCTCCGCTGTGGTTGCACCTACGGTACGGCTATCTGTATTGTTGAGGCACGCAAGCCTCCCCACCAACGACAAGGCCCATGGTTCATGGGGGGAGGAATACATGGTTATAAATACAAAATCAAATCGAGGTAATGCAGTAGGTTTAATAATGAATAAAAAAATAGGAACGCGGATAAGCTACTACGAAGAGCAGAGTGAACCTATTATTGTAGCAGAGATGAACATGAAGCCCGTACCTACCGCATTACAAGTTTATATGCCAACTACCACTGCATATGATTAAGAACCTGAAGAAATGTATAATGCGATAAAAGCAATTATTCAACTTGCGAAGGGAGACGAAAATTTAATGGTCATTTGGGAAAGGAATTCGTTAGTAGGAAAAGGAAGGAAAAGCAGTCGGTGAATGTGGATTGGGGGTCAGGAATGAAAAGGGGAGCCGCGTGACAGAATTTTACACAAAGCATAACTTGATCATAGCTAACACTTGGTTCAAGAATCATGAAAGATGGTGGTATACACGGAAGAGGCCTGGAGACACTGGAAGATTTCATATAGATTATAAAATGGTACGACAGTGATTCTGGAACCAGATTTTAAATTTTAAGACAATTCCAGGGGCAGATGTGGTCTATGACCACAATATATTGGTTTTGAACTGTAGATTAAAATTGAAGAAACTGCAAAAAGGTAGGAATTTACGGAGATGGAACCAGCATAAACTGAACGAGACAGAGGTTATAGAGTTTCAGAGAGAGTATTAGTGAGCGATTGACAAGAACAGGGAAAAGAAATACAGTGGAAGAAGAATGAGTAGCTTTGAAAGAAGGAATAGTGAAGGCACCAGGTGATTAAGTAGGTAAAAAGACGAGGGCTAGTAGAAATTCTTGGATAACAAAAGATATTGAATTTAATTGACGATAGGATAAAATACAAAAATGCAGTAAATGAAGCAGGCAAAAAGGAATACAAACGTCTCAAAAGTGAGATCGACAGGAAGTGCAAAATGGCTAAGCAAGGATGGCTAGACGACAAATGTAAGAAGCATGTAGAAGCATGCATCACTACGAGTAAGATAGATACTGCCAACTGGAAAATTCAGGAGACTTTTTAGGAAAGAGAATCACCTGTATGATTATCATGATTCATGAGATGGAAAACCCATCCTAAGCAAAGAAGGGAGAACATAAACGAGGAAGGAGTATATAGAGGGTCTTCAAAGGGGCGGTGTACTTGACAGTATTATGGAAACAAAAGAGGACGTAGATGAAGATGAAATGAGAGATATGATACTGGGTGAAGAATTTGACAGAGCACTAAAAGACCTAAATCGAAACAAGGCCCCTTGGGGAGGACCAGCCATGATAGAAACTCATGTACAAGGGTTGGAACTTTAATAGTGGCAACTATTTATTTACAGCTCGTAGAAAATTGAAATATGTATCTAAGTTTTACTGACCTTCAAAGTAGCCACCAGCATTGTGTATAAACCGTTGCCAGCGATGTGGAAATCGTAGGATACTCTTAGCAGTGCCAGTTGGGTTGACAGAGCGGAGCGGTCTATTGCTGGACGAATTTGTAGTTGTTCTGAAGCGAATGCCATGAAGTGTTTCCTTCAATTTAGAAATCGAATTGAACTCACAAGGGCTTAAATCAGGGGAGTGAAGTAGGTGGTATAGCACTTAGCAGCCCAATCAGTCAAAAAAATTAGTAACATCTTGCACTGTACATGCTTGAGCATTGTCCTGCAGGCAGAAAGTGTCATCGCTTCTGTCACTATGCTGTTCAATTTGGAACACAACCTACAACCAGCTTAGAGACAGAAGCGATGACACTTTCTGCCTGCAGGACAATGCTCAAGCATGTACAGTGCAAGAGGTCACTGATTTGTTTGACTGATGGGGCTGCTAAGTGCTATACCACCTACTGCACTCCCCTGATTTAAGCCCTTGTGAGTTCAACTCGATTTCTAAATTGAAGGAAACACTTCACGGCATTCGCTTCAGAACTGCTACAAATTCGTTCAGCAACAGACCGCGCCGCTCGAACTGTCAACACAACTGGCACTGCTAAGAGTATCCTAAGACTTCCACATCGCTTGCAACGGGTTATACACAATCCTGGTGACTACTATCAAGGTCAGTTAAACTTTGAAACACGTATCTATTTTGTACAAACTATAAATAACTATTTGCCACTATTATAGTTGAGTGTGTGCTTTAGTTTTCTTAGGTCTGTCCACATTCGTTCCTTTTAATGTGTGTCAGGGCACTGATGACCTCGATGTTGAGCACCCATAAGCCCCAACACACCACCACACCACCACTATTAAAGTTCCAACCCTCGTACTTAGTGAGCAAGATGTAAGAGACAGGCGAAATACCCTCAGACTCCTAGAAGAATGTAATAATTTCCATCACAAAGAAAGCAGGTTTTGACAGGTGTGAAAATTACTAATCTATCAGTTTAATAAGTCACAGTTGCAAAATACTAACACGAATTCTTCACAGACGAATGGAAAAACTGGTAGAGGCCGACCTCGGGGTGCATCAGTTTGGATTCTGTAGAAATGTTGAAACACGTGAGGCAATACTAACCTTACGACGTATCTTAGAAGAAAGATTAAGAAAAGGCAAACCTACGTTTCTAGCATTTGTAGACTTAGAGAAAGCTTTTGACAATATTGACTGGAACACTCTCTTTCAAATTCTGAAGGTGGCACCGGTTAACAACTTTGTACTCGAGTACCATTGCAGGAATCGTTGTTGCTCATTAGCGAGAAGCTGGATGGGGAACTTTCAGACTTATTCCAACATGTGTTCACCTCGACTTACTTTTCATTTAATGGACAATACTTTGAACAGACTGACGGCGTCGCAATGGGTAGTCCCCTGTCACCCATTGTGGCTAATCTTTTCATGGAAGACTTCGAGAAGAGAGCCCTCCAGACGTCGGATTTGAAACCTGCGTGTTTTTTGCGATATGTGGACGACACCTTTGTTATCTGGCCTCACGGCTTTGTATCGTTTAACTTTTTTCTTGAGCATCGTAACTCGCTTCATACCGCATCAAGTTCACGATGGAGATGAAAAAAAACGGCGAACTTCCATTCCTGGACGTGTTGGTACGGAGAAAAGAAGATGGCACATTAGGTCACGCAGTGTACCGTAAACCAACGCACACGGACTTATACTTACAGGCCACCAGCTGTCACCATCCTTCGCAACCAAGTGGCGTACTGAGGACGTTGGTCCACAGAGCACGAGCCTTATTAGACTTGGACAGCTTATCTAATGAGCTACCTCATCTGCGTACCGCTTTCAAACAAAATTGATACTCCGAACGGGAAATTCGCCGTGCCTTACAACCGAAGCGGGTTACCCAACGTGAGGAAGTGGAACAAGGCGAAGAACAAAGAGGAATGGTCATCTTGCCATACATCGGCGGTCTCTCTTCAAAAATAGGAAGATTATTGAAGAGGCATAACGTTAAATGTGTCTTTCGTCCGCCGGCAAAACTCAGAGCTCTCTTGGGCCCATCTAAGGACAGCCTTGGCCTAAGAAGACCCGGTGTTTACGAGATTCCCTGTAGATGCGGCATGCCGTACATCGGACAAACTTGTCGCACTGTAGAAGATAGATGTAAACACCGACGCTACATTCGTCTGGAGCAACCAGGAAAGTCTGCAGTGGCCGAGCATTGTCTCAGTACAGGCCATTCTATGAATTATCAACATACAAAAATTCTCGCATCGACGAGTTCGTACTGGGACAGTGTTATTAAGGAAGCAGTGGAAATACGTAGCTCGACGAATCTTGTAAACAGAAACACAGGCTTTCAGCTTAGTACAGCTTGGGATCCAGCACTGGCCATATTGAAGTCGCTTCGAGCAGAGAGGAGTACTATTGGTCATAAGACGAATGACGATTCGCAACCAACATAAATTTTTCTGTTGACAACAGGAGGATAATCAAGGCGCCTACGTGGACGCGCATTTTTGCTTGCGGCTTCCGACAGAGGTCGCTGGGGCGGCCGATGGCAGCGCAGAGCAGCGGCGGCAGCCTCCGCGCGTGCGTCGAAGTCTTTGGTTCTTCATCCTGTAGGTGGCGTTGCTGTCCTTCCAGCTATCGGTTGATATCGTCGCTATTGGCCATCGAATTTGGCGCCTCCACGCCTGCGCACTTCCTGCCCAATACTGGCATAAATAGGGAACTCTGGTCCTGCCTTAGAAGCGTGCTCGTCGCACCTGAAGATGTCGGTCAGTTGCGCTGACGAAATATTGTGGAGTTTTCACTATGACATCCGATGTCTCGGCTGAGAACCATATATACAACATATCCGTCGGAAAAGTCTGAAGCAACACAGGGTTATACCTATCACCGATGTTATTGAATCTGTATATTCAGCAAGCGTAAAGGAAACACAAGATAAATTTGAAGTAAGAATTAAAACCCATAGAGAAGAAACAAACTCTGAGATTTTCCAACGACATTGCAATTCTGTCAGGGACAGCAAAGGACTTGGAAGAGCAGCTGAACGGAATGGACAGTGCCTTGAGAAACAGGATATAAGATGAACTTCAACAGAAGTAAAAAGAGGATACTGGAATGTAGTATAATTAAATCACGTGATGCTGAGAGAATTAGATTAGGAAATGAGACAAAGCAGTAGATGAGTTTTGCTATTTGGGGGGCAAAATAACTGATGATGGTCGAGGTAGAGAGGATGAAAATTTAGACTGGCTTTGGCAAGGAAAGCGTTTCTGAAGAAGGGACATTTGTTAACATCGGGTATAGATTTAAGTGTCAGGAAGTCGTTTCTGAAAGTATCTGTATAGAGTGTAGCCATGTATGCAAGTGAAACATGGACGATAAACAGTTTAGACAAGAAGAGAATAGAACCTTTCGAAATGTGATGCTACAGAAGAATGCTGAAGATTAGATGGGTAGATCACATAACTAATGAGGAGGTATTAAATAGAATTAGGGAGAATAGAAATTTGTGGCACACCTTGACTAGAATAAGGGATTGGTTGGTAGGACATGTTCTGAGGCATCAAGGTATCACCAGTTTAGTAATGGAGGGAAGCGTAGAGCAAAAAATCGTAGAGGGAGACCAAGAGATGAATACGCTTAACGGACTCAGAAGGATGGAGGTTGAAGTTATTCGGAGATGATGAGGCTTGCACAGGATAGAGTAGCATGGAGAGCTGCATCAAAACAGTCTCTGAACTGAAGACCACAACGACAGCAACCACAGTAACACTCATACAGGATTCAGAAGTTGCATCATCTGAAACCTCACGATCCACACCAATGTTCTGAATTTTTTCTTGGGTTTCTGGCACAGATCGAAGTTGAAATGACATGTGGCCAGACAATATTCAGTGGAATGACGAAGCACATTTTACTTTACAGGGAGCAATGAATAAACAGAACTGCTGAATTTGGGGCAATGTTAAAACGTGTGTTGTGTACGTAGAGCCGCTGCACTCGTCGTATGTGACTGGATGGTGTCGTTTCTTGACCAGTTCTTCTTTTCAAGAGAGTACACCAAGAGGGCCTGTCCGGTGTACTATGGCGTCTGCACGTTATCGAAACCTGCTGGTAGACAGAGCATGTCATTCCTACTGTGGAAGAGCGCACCCATGTGGAAACCACTGTTTTCATGCAAGATGGAATAACCTCATGTCGCTCGCCCAGTGAAAGATCTGCTTAATGCAACATTGCAATAACGTGTTATTTTCACAGGTTTTCCAGATACATGGCCTGCAAGATCACCTGATCTGAATCTGTATGACTTTCTGCTCTGGGGCTTATCCAAAAGAACGCCCTTACGAGTTGAAAATAGGGTTTCTACATAATAAGGAGGCCATTACACAGGAACACATGGCTTAGATTCCACCAGGACTGCTGCGAGCACCTGATGTTCAAGTTATATTATGGATGTAGCCTCTCTTCGTCCTCTCCAGTGCTCATATTGAACAAATTGTGTAAGCAGCAGTTAATAATAAGATCCACATTATGGCTTCCTCACTTGTTTGACCTCGTCTGCCCACATTCCGTTCCTAATCCACTACACTTCTATTCGTATTTCTCGCAGATTTGCACCTATGGGTAAAACTGGAATTAATGCCTTTCCGTTGTAAACCGGCTCCGCATTAACGCATTGGAATATCTATCAAATTCCACCGCCATATGACAATTACAGCCCACACTGGACGTCTGTGAGCAGCTGCACTTTAATTATACCCAAACAGTACTTGACAAGTTTGGTGCATTGATCTCAACAGTTCCTTATGTCCAATCCTTATCTGTCAAGAAAGTGGAGTACCGCGTCAGCCAGATCCTCGCCACCATGTCGTGAATCGGCTATCAATTCAGCTATACGTTCTACTGCTAACCATAGTTATTTGATATAGCACCACAGCTTAACTAATCATTGTGCGCAATATGAAGACTGGGGTCAACAATAACAATGTAATATTTAGCTGCAAAAATTACTGTCACTATTTGTTCAACTACTCTTCCCCATGATCCTTATTAAATCCTCTTATGTAGTGAAAGTCAAGTATGGCGTTTTTTCCTTCCCAGAATCTTTCTTTTGTGACAGATGCCTGGCAAGAAATAATCCAAATTCAGCAATACGTTCCACGCCCATTAAGAAGCTTCCCTTCTGAACGCTTTCACGTTCATCATCATCATCATCATCATCATCATCATCATCATCACGACGGAAAGGCAGAATTCGAGTACAAAGTTTGTTAACAACAGTAGTAACTCCTTGTAACATACGTTTTTATTTTAACGAATCAGTCTCTTTATTTTGTTTTATCCCGTTCATAGCAATGTAGTTCCATATTTTTCAGATTTAAAAAACAAAAAAAAAACAAAAAAGAAAGAACGAAAAGTATCAACACCGTGAAACGTTCCTCGACAATGCTGGGCGGTCCATTTTCCAATTACGTATGGTGAAAATGTAGTGTGTTCATCTTTAGTGTGTTTCCTCCTGGTCTTCTACAATTTCACTTGGAGAGTGCGTTTATTGTCTACCTGAATTCTTTGAGGATTTTATAAAAACGTCGAGAAAATATCTTCAATGCTTACTTTCTTTTCCTTTTGCTGGAGATCAATACTGAGCCCCATTTAATCGTTTCTTCAGTGATTACCAAAATATTGTAAAGCAGCACCCAGTAACCCTGCCACCCTGGGCAGTTGCCTAGTTTGCACCACCCACCTCATCCCCTAAACACGACCGTGACCATGTGCATTCGCAGGTTGACGGTTGCCAGGTGCATTAGAAGAAAGAGAGTGGTAACCTGAAAATGCGACATCATTCTGGAGCAGCAGCTCACGACCGGTGGATATTTTCTTTCAGTGATTAGCCCTCAATTCTTCAACGCACGACATATTCAGCAAGTTTTAAGCTTCACTGTTATCAGCAGGACAGTCATTCGTCTTCTAAGGAAAGCAGAACTGAGAGCAAGAAACACTGTTCTCAAAGAGACATTGTCTACTTGCTACAGAGAAGCCTGCCCAGCCTTTGCTCCTGTTAATAGCGACACAACCCTCCACTTTTGGAGACGAGTGGTTTTCACTGGCGAAAACTTTCCTTTATGGCATCGACGGGAAAAGTACTTCCTTACCAGCCAAAATAGTGCTAATTATGATTCAAAATATGTAGTATAAGACAGAAAAAGACGCATCACGAAGTGGTCATCGGAATAGGACAGAAATCGGCAGATGTGTCGTACAAGTACAGACAAACAAATGAGCACTGTTTCAGAAAACTTGGATAATATAATCCAGAGAAAGAGTTTCACGAACTGAGGAAGTCAGTAATGCGGTTGTCTACGTCTGGCCCTTATGCAAGCAGTTATTCGGCTTGCCACTGATTGACAGACTTTCTAGATGTCATCCTGAAGGACATCGTGTCAAATTCTGTCACACTGGCACGTTAGATCGTCAAAATCCCGAGCTGGTAGGAGGGCCCTGCGTGTGATGCTGTGAACGTTCTCAGCTGACGAGACATCTGACGACCTTGCTGGCCAATGTACGGTTCGGAAGGCGCGAAGACAGGCCGTAGAAACTCTCGCCCTATGAGAGCGGGCATTATCTTGCTGAAATGTAAACCCAGAGTGGCATGCCAGGAAGGGGAACAAAACAGAGCACACAGTGTGGTCGGCGCACCGCTGTGCCGTAAGGGTGTCACGGTTGACAACCGAAGGGGTTCTGCTATGAAGTGAAATGAAATGCCACCCAGACCACCACTTCTGGTAGGTAGGCTGTGTGGCTGGCGGCAGTCAAGTTGGTATCCCATCACTGTCCAGGGCGTCGCCAGACACGTCTTCGCTGTTCATTCGGGCCTGGAATCTCATTGACCGGAGTAGAATTGTCTTCAGTGAGGAGTCCCAATTCGAACTAAGTCCCGTTGGCCAGCGAGTACACATCTTGAGACACCCTGGAGTGTAGTGGTATATCGACCTGTCTTCCACACTCCGTACAGTCTGACACAGTGATAGCCTGGGATGACATTTACTTTCGTAGCAGGAGCCCTTTCGTTGTCACCTGTGACACTCTTACAGCACAATGGCACGTCGACTATACAGGGCTATTACAAATGATTGAAGCGATTTGATAAATTCACAGTAGCTCCATTCATTGACATATGGTCACGACACACTACAGATACGTAGAAAAACTCAAAGTTTTGTTCGGCTGAAACCGCACTTCAAGTTTCTGCCGCCAGAGCGCTCGAGAGCGCATTGAGACAAAATGGCGACAGGAGCCGAGAAAGCGTATGTCGTGCTTGAAATGCACTCACATCAGTCAGTCATAACAGTGCAACGACACTTCAGGACGAAGTTCAACAAAGATCCACCAACTGCTAACTCCATTCGGCGATGGTATGCGCAGTTTAAAGCATCTGGATGCCTCTGTAAGGGGAAATCAACGGGTCGGCCTGCAGTGAGCGAAGAAACGGTTGAACGCGTAGCCCGCGGAAGTCGACGAATAAAGCAAGCAGGGAGCTAAACGTACCACAGCCGACGGTTCGGAAAATCTTACGGACAAGGCTAAAGCAGAAGCCTTACCGTTTACAATTGCTACAAGCCCTGACACCCGATGACAAAATCAAACGCTTTGAATTTTCGGCGCGGATGCAACAGCTCATGGAAGAGGATGCGTTCAGTGCAAAACTTGTTTTCAGTGATGAAGCAACATTTTTTCTTAATGGTGAAGTGAACAGACAATGTGCGAATCTGGGAGGTAGAGAATGCTCACGCATTCGTGCAGCAAATTCGCAATTCACCAAAAGTTAACGTGTTTTGTGCAATCTCACGGTTTAAAGTTTGCGGCCCCTTTTTCTTCTGCGAAAAAAACGTTACAGGAGACGTGTATCTGGACATGCTGGAAAATTGGCTCATGCCACAACTGGAGACCGACAGCGCCGACTTCATCTTTCAACAGGATGGTGCTCCACCGCACTTCCATCATGATGTTCGGCATTTCTTAAACAGGAGATTGGAAAACCGATGGATCGGTCGTGGTGGAGATCATGATCAGCAATTCATGTCATGGCCTCCACGCTCTCCCGACTTAACCCCATGCGATTTCTTTCTGTGGGGTTATGTGAAAGATTCAGTGTTTAAACCTCCTCTACCAAGAAACGTGCCAGAACTGCGAGCTCGCATCAACGATGCTTTCGAACTCATTGATGGGGACATGCTGCGCCGAGTGTGGGAGGAACTTGATTATCGGCTTGATGTCTGCCGAATCACTAAAGGGGCACATATCGAACCTTTGTGAATGCCTAAAAAACTGAGTTTTTGTATGTGTGTGCAAAGTATTGTGAAAATCTCAAATAATAAAGTTATTGTAGAGCTGTGAAATCGCTTCAATCATTTGTAATAACCCTGTATTCTATTCCCCTTTCTTCTGACCTTCAAGGCAAGCTATTCTGTACTTGCATTTCAGCAAAATGACCTGCATGCAGGTAGAGTGTTACTTGTATCGTGTTTTCCAAACCCTACCTGGGTCAGCAATGTCACCACATCTCTCCCCAGTGGAGAAAGTTTGGAGTGTTATGGGCAGCGCCTTCCTAGCAGCTCGGTATTTTGACGATCTAACGCATAATTGGAAAGAATTTGGCTCGATATTCCTCAGGAGGACTATCGTTCCATGCCACGCTGAATAACTTCGCATAACGGCCAGAGGTGTACTAACGCGTTACTGACTTGTTCAGTTTGCGAAACCCTTTCTCTCCAATAAATTACGGAATTTTTCTGAATTTGTAATTATTAGCTTGTCTGTAGACGACGTAACTCTATAGTCATCACGTGAAAAAAATGGCAGGGACCCCCTCTCAGCCAATGGGAGCCCCAATCGACCAATGCGGATCAAGCACCTTTCCCCATTATCATCTGTCATAACTAGCTCAACTGCCCATAGCCCTTTTCATTCGAGGTCTGAGCATAACGTGATAGAGGTGCAGATTTGTTATAAGCAATATCAGATTATCAATAGTAATTCTTTCTCCATAGGTACAGCTGAAGTGGATGAGCCCAGTCAGTTGTACTCTGTAGTGAAAGGGTTTCTAATTAATAACATTCTTCCGCAATTTTTCTTAATTTCCCATATTTTGGTATCTTCCCCAATTTTACGCATTTTTCGCCAATTTTCGAAATTTTTTTCGGGCTTCCCAAAATTATAATTATTGTGTCGAATCACACAAGATCCACCCCACTGTTCCGACGTCGGGTCAATGTCTTCATGCCCTCAGGCGATCACAACGAAGCATAGGTCTTATTTATTTATCATTGCTAAGTCACCACTCCATCACTAGCGTGTGTGTGCGCGCGTGCGCGTTTTTGGGATGTCATGGTGTATGTGTTAGAAACTAATGTATTGGTAGAAATTATGTCATAGCAATTTCTATAAGTGATACAGATGTCTAACCAAATATGTAACATAAGAAATACCACACTCCAATAAAGAAACCCCTTCCAAACCACCACTACATTACTATATTGTGTGACGACATAATAAAATACCGACGCCACCAACGGAAGATACTGTTTCAGACGCTGTACAGCGCTATCAAATACGCACCTAGAGATACAACCGTCCAATAACTGAAAACACCTCAGCGAACATCAGTTCGCTGACGGTAACCCACTCCTTTGACTGCAAACTGTGGATGGATAGCCGCGGAAACTGCTGCTTGGAATATGACCGCGGACATGCGGAGCAACTGCTGAGAACGTTGGGGTGTAGTCATCCCCAGCCTGGTGGCTCACACTGCTGTCGTATCAGTTTTGGTCGAAAAGTCTCCTGCCCGCTGTAATATAAAAGCAAACAGATCCCAACATGTCGGTGTAAATTCAAAGAACGCTACAAATACACACCTGGATGACGAGGATCTCCTCCCCTGTGTTCACTGGATAATGCCAGCAGGGTACCGAACTCCATGTGCGGTCACGGCCACAGAGTCGCGAATGGGAGAGTACTGCATGTCTGCCTAACAGTACACCAGACGGTGTATGCATGTCTGCCTAACAGTACGGTGGAGAAATTTTCGTTATTTAAACAATACGTATCTGTGCACACGCAAGAGACCTAGTGGCTGCCACAAATAGCACTCAGTCACTGGGGGAGAGGACAGTCTGCCACAGCAAACCTGTCGTAATGTACCGACGCCCTTGCAGATAAATGTTGCTAACAAATTTAGCGCCGAGTACTCCCTTTCCCAACCCCTTTTCTCTAGACCAATCAGAAACAGGCTTGCTCTGCTACCGCCTACCATCATTCTTTTAAAACCTCTGTGGGCTACTGCCATTGTTGTGTCCATTTTCCATTTTATATGGCTTTATGACAGATGGATTACATATACAGGTTCTTTTACACAATCTGGTGATGCTACAAAAGGGTGAAATGCATCGTCGATGTTAAATAATTTCGCATTCCAGTTTGTTGTTATGCTGAAATTGCATGGGTGACTCCATTTTCAGCCAGGTGGACCCCCATGTTGAGTGAAGATATTTGATTACGGTGTCTAAACAAAGTAAACCCTGCAATATTGTTTGTATATGCGGCGGAAAACCAGAGTTTGATCATTGCTACTAACATTATTTGACTGATCCATAGAAATACAAAGACACACGCTGGACAGCTAGTACATTGTGGTATTTAAACATTTCTACAAAAATTTATCTGTGCATCAATATAATGAGTTGTATTCTCCAACAGTTTATTGAACGTAACTTCTTCTACAATACAATAGCTGGCTGTACAATAGATGTACATCGATCGAGTCAGATGTGGTTCCTCTCAGTCGACTGGTACTTCGATCGGCGGTGCAGTACAGCGACTTCGGTGATACCTTCTCGGAGACTGCTACAGCGGTTGCCATTATCAGTGGACGAAGACTGGTCTTCCTTCGACTGGCCGGGCCTATATAGTGAGCTGGAGCCAATAGAAACCCTGTGCAGGAATCCGTGGCTGGCTATCTCGCGGTGACCTCTGCAAGGAAAGGTTCCTATTAATCGACTGTAATCTTTGGCGTGTTTACCTGATGTCTTCGGCTGTTGGTTTGTTTCCCTCATAGCGTGGCTGTTATGCGGTGCTGCCTGCCATTTAGAGGAACCCGATGGCAGACAGTACACACCACTCTTCCTGGGGTTGGGGGGGGGGGGGGGGGGAGAGGAGGGCGACATCGTCCTGCTCGGCCATGGCGGCTTCGTGGAGGAGGCGGTGAAAACTCGCCCCAGCAGAGTAGGGCGCGGCGCGGTGGGCCAGACGTGCGGAGCTGCGTTGCGGAAGATACGAGGTGCCGGCCGCGACGGTGCCACGGGCATAGGTTCGTCGACGTCCGCGGGATGCTTCCCGGAAAATGGACTGCGCGGGTGTCGCTGGCTAGGCTGCGACACCGGCGGCGGCGGTGCCAAGGGCACGGGGGCATCGTCAACGATGGTGGATGGCGCAGCCGGTCGGGCCGGTGGAGGAGCCGGTGGAGCCAGCAGCCGCTGTGGAGACGACGGCTGTTGCTGCTGGACGGGGTCTGGCGGCCCTGCACGCCGACCACGGGTGGAAGGGAGCGCATCCGGGCGGCTGGAAAAAGGCGGCGGAGCTGTTTGCTGGAAAGAAGAGGCGGTCGGGAAACCCTGATACCAGCGCCTGAGTTGGTTGCGGTGGCGGCGGACCACTTTGTCAGCGATGCAGACATCAAAGAGCTGATGGCCTTGCGGCCAGACGATCACCCCCTGAATCCATCCAGCTCTCAGGCCGAAACCTCGCGCCCAGATAAGGGATCCAGGAACAAAGGGAGCCTGTGCAGTCGGAACCTGTCGTTTGGGTCCAGGCCGGAGGAGGTGCCAAAGGGTATGAGGTTGCCGGCCGTGCAAAAGTTCCGCTGGACTACGGAGGCCGATGGGCGTCGACCGATAGGAACTGAGGAACAACGTGCGCGACTCGTCCAAAGTGTGGGCGGAGGCATAATTTGTCACTTGGGTCTTAAATGTCCGGACGAGGCGTTCGGCCTCGCCGTTCGATTGCGGGTGAAAGGGCGCAGTGAGGACCTGTTGGATGCCATTGGCAGAACAAAATGTCGCGAATTCCTGGCTCCGGAATTTAGGGCCGTTATCGGTAACAATAGTTAGTGGCAACTCATCCGAGGAAAAACTTTCTGGAGAGCAGCGAGGGTCGCTTCCGAAGTGGGAATTGGATAGAAAAGCCACAGGACGTTCTGTCCCATTCAGAAGCTTGTGGGAGAGGACAGCCCTGAGCCCGTAATCAGACGTGTCCGTGGCCAGGAGCAATGGCAGAGACGGATCATATGGCATCAGGTGGGATTTTTTTTTTTTTTTTTGTGGTTTTAGGGCGCACAACTTCAATGGTCATTAGCGCCCTGACTACTCTAAGAATGCACCGCGAGGCACAAGTTGACCACAACAACTAAAAGGGAAAACACGATAAAACGATAAAAGACAGACTGACAGGCATAGGATTAAAAAACAGCATCATCAAATGTCCTTAGCGAGGTTTGTCAAATTGATAAAACGAAGAACACGAGCAGCTGCTCGTGGGTCATCCGCTAAAATGGCATCGAAAGTATTTGGCAGGTTAAGATCGAGGCGCAGTGTGTTAAGATCTGGACAGGACATTAAAATGTGTCTAACCGTCAGCAAGTGCCCACATGGGCAGAACGGCGCCGGCGCAGCCGTCAGCAGATGGCGATGGCTGAACCGGCAGTGTCCAATTCTTAACCGGGCTAAAACGACCTCCTCCCGCCGAGAAGGGCGTGAGGAGGACGTCCAAGCCACGGGAAGAGGTTTTAAGGCCCGAAGCTTGTTGTCGGTAAGTGCAGCCCAATCGGCATGCCACAGCGATAAGATGCGCCGACAAATGACCCTGCTAAAATCGGACGAAGGGACACAACAAGAAGCTGTCCGAGGCTGGAGGACCGCAGCCTTGGCCGCGGCATCTGCAGCTTCGTTCCCAGGGATACCGACATGGCCAGGAACCCACATAAAGCTAACTGGAGAACCGACGTCCACAAGCTGCTGAAGAGAGCGTTGGATCCGGTGTACGAAAGGGTGAACTGGGTACGGATCACTGAGGCTCTGGATGGCGCTCAGGGAATCTGAGCAGATGACATAAGCAGAATGTCGGTGGCGGCAGATGTAAAGAACAGCCTGGTAGAGGGCAAAGAGCTCAGCTGTGAAGACCGAACAATGGCCATGGAGCCGGTATTTGAAACTTTGTGCCTCGACAATAAAGGAACACCCGACCCCGTCATTGGTCTTAGAGCCATCTGTATAAATGAAAGTCATGTCGATGAACTTCGAACGAAGTTCCAAAAAACGGGAGTGGTAGACCAAACCGGGGGTGACCTCTTTTGGGAGCGAGCTGAGGTCAAGGTGAACGCGGACCTGAGCCTGGAGCCAAGGTGGCGTGCGGCTCTCGCCCACTCGAAAGGTTGCAGGGAGTGAAAAATTAAGGCGTTGAAGGAGGCGACGAAAGCGAACTCCAGGGGGTAGCAGGGCAGTGACATACAACCCGTATTGACGGTCAAGAGAGTCGTCAAAAAAGGAACGATAAGACGGATGGTCGGGAATTGACAGTAGCCGACAGGCATACCGACAAAGCAGTATATCGCGCCGGTAGGTGAGTGGCAATTCGCCAGCGTCAGCATGAAGACTCTCTATGGGACTGGTATAAAATGCTCCGATCGCAAGTCGTAAACCCCGATGTTGTATGGAGTTGAGGCGGCGTAAGATGGATGGCCGTGCAGAGGAGTATACGAAGCTCCCATAATCCAGCTTGGAGCGGACGATCGACCGATATAGACGAAGTAGGACGGTTCGATCCGCTCCCCACGACATACCACTGAGAACACGGAGGACATTTAAAGAACGGGTACAACGGGCGGCCAAATATGACACATGTGGAGACCAGCTAAGTTTCTTGTCAAATGTAAGGCCTAAAAATTTGGTTGTCTCCACGATTGGGAGAGCAACGGGACCGAGTCGTAAGGACGGTGGGAGAAACTCTTTGTAGCGCCAGAAGTTAATACAGACCGTCTTCTAGGCAGAAAAACGGAAGCCATTGGCGACACTCCAGGAGTAAAGACGGTCAAGAGAACGCTGAAGACAGCGCTCCAGGACACGTGTACACTGCGCGCTGCAATAGATGGTAAAATCGTCCACGAACAGGGAGCCTGATACATCAGCTGGGAGGCAATCCATTATTGGATTGATCGCGATGGCGAAGAGAGCGACGCTCAAAACTGAGCCCTGTGGCACCCCATTCTCCTGGCGAAAGGTGTCGGACAGGACAGAACCCACACGTACCCTGAACTGTCGATCCATTAAAAAGGAACGAATAAAAAGAGGGAGGCGACCGCGAAGGCCCCATGTACGCATGGTGCGGAGAATGCCCGCCCTCGAACAGGTGTCGTAAGCCTTCTCCAAATCAAAGAACACAGCCGCGGTCGGGCGCTTCCGCAAGAAGTTATTCATAATGAAGGTCGACAAGGTAACCAGATGGTCAACAGCAGAGCGGCGCCTACGAAATCCACATTGTACATTGGTAAGTAGGCGTCGAGACTCGAGCAGCCAAACCAATCGAGAGTTAACCATTCGCTCCATCACTTTACAGACACAGCTGGTAAGCGAGATAGGTCGATAACTGGAAGGCAAGTGCTTGTCCTTCCCCGGCTTAGGAATCGGGACAACAATAGACTCGCGCCAGCATGCGGGAACATGTCCCTCAATCCAGATGCGATTGTATGTACGAAGAAGAAAACCTTTACCCGCAGGAGAAAGGTTCTTCAGCATCTGAATATGAATAGAATCTGGCCCTGGAGCGGAGGACCGTGATCGGCCAAGTGCGTTTTCGAGTTCCCGCATGGTGAATGGGCCATTATAACTTTCACAATTCGAGGAGCGGAAGTTAGGTGGCCTAGCCTCCTCTGCCTGTTTGCGGGGCAGGAAGGCAGGGTGGTAATGAGCGGAGCTCGAAACCTCTGCGAAAAAGCGGCCGAAGGCATTGGAGACAGCCTCAGGGGCCACAAGGACGTCATTCGCGACCTTCAAGCCAGAAACTGGTGAGTGGACCTTAGTGCCAGATAGCCGGCGCAGGCTACCCCAGACAACAGAAGAAGGAGTAAAACTGTTGAAGGTGCTTGTGAAATCAGCCCAGCTGGCTTTCTTGCTTTCTTTGATAATACGACGACACTGAGCACGTAATCGTTTATAATTGATACAATTCGCCACTGTAGGGTGGCGTTTAGCATCAGGTGGGAGGCTGATTGCAACTGGCGTTTGAGGGTGGAATAGGCCGTCTCACAAGCAGGGGTCCAACTCAAGGAGACATTTTTGCGGCATAAGTGATATAAGGGGGCCGCCACCTGAGCGGCCGATGGAAGGAACTTCCGGTAATACGATATTTTTCCAAGGAAGGATTTCAGCTGATGGATGTCCCGTGGGGGAGGCAGGCGGTGTATGGCGTCCACATAGGAAAATGACGGAGCGATGCCTTTATGTGAAATAACCTGTCCTAAATAGGAAATAGAAGGTTGAAAGAAGGAACACTTCACCTTACTGCATTTTAGCCCAGCCTGGCAGAGGCAAAGAAACAGCTGAAGCAAATTGGTAAAATGGGCTGCAGCAGTAGGGCCCGTAACGACAATGTTGTCGAGGTAATTAATGCAACTGGGAATGTCCTGCAGAAGTTGTTCCAAGAAGCATTGGAAAATGGCCGGGGCGCTAGCCAGGCCGAACGTGAGGCCAGCGGGCATATTCAGAACAGTGAGGGTTTGAGAAGCTTTATCCAAATGAACCTGGAGGTACGCCTCAGCCAGTCAATTTTGGTAAAGTAACGACCACCAGCCAATCGATGGAAGAGATGATCAGACCGAGGGAGTGGAACATCGTCCACCTGGAGCTGGGTGTTGAGGGTCGCCGAAAAGTCCCCAAAGAGACGGAGGCACCTGCCTGGCTTTTGGACGATGACGAGAGGTGTTGCCCAGGGGCTGAACTGAACAGGCTGTAGCACCCTTTCCTTTTGCAGACGGTCCAATTCGTCGTGCAGTGGCTGCTGGAGAGCTACGGGGACCTGCCTAACCTGGAAGTATCGAGGGCAGGCTGACTGCCAGAGGTGGAGCGTTGCTGCAAACCCCTTGGTGCACCCAATGCCGGGGGAGAAGCTATCCTGGAATTCGGTGCAGAGGGAGTCAACTTTGGGAAACGGCAGCTCTGAAGAAACCAGATGTACATGATCATCGATCCTGAACCCGAACATTTGGAAAGCATCCAACCCAAACAGATCGGTAGCATTGGAACTGTTGACTGCCAGAAAAGAAATCGTATGACTGACAGATTTGCAAGAAACCACCGTCGTGAACTGCCCCAACAAGGCGATTTCCTGTCTGTTGTATGTAAGTAGGCGTCGAGGGGCCGGATGAAGGCTTGGCGCTCCTAAAACGGTCTAGGTAGTGTAATTGAGCAGGGATACCGCAGCCCCTGTATCCACCTGCAGTCGAACTGGCTTACCCAATAGGGTGACATCAATATACAGTTTTGGGGACGCCAAAGACACAACTTGGTTGATGTCCACGGACGCCTTGGTGTCAGAGTGCCTGGAGATTGGCGCCGTGGCAGAGCGACAGACAGAGGCAAGGTGCCCGTCCCGACTGCAACGGCGACACGTCGCCCAGCGGTCAGGACAATCCTCCTGTTCATGCTGGGAATAGCATCCTGGACATGATGGAAGGCATAGGGGTTCTCTGCGGCGGCGTTGCTGGCCCCGTGAGAGCTGCTGGTTGTCTTCCTTGAACGACCGTCTTTTTTTGTTTTCCGTACGCCGAGAAGATGCCGGTGCGGTGCGCTGGGGAGTGCGGTGTGAAGGTGCGTATACGGCCGCAATGTCCTCCTGGACGTCGGAAGTCTCTTCTCGGACGACTGCGACGTCGCTCCACGTTTCCAATCTGTGGTCAGCTGCAGTGGGAACTTCAAACTTGAATGCAAGGTCTATGATTTGATCTAGCGAAGGGTCCTCCAACTTTAAAGCGTCGTGGCAGAAAGCCGCGTCTGGGGCAGCTTGGATCAGGTGATCCCAGACCACGTCATCTGCGTAAGATTCCCGGTGTATGCGGGCGTCAAAGTTGCACTTCCGAGAGATACCTTTGAGTTCAGCAGTCCATTGTCGGTACGTCTGATCGGGTTCCTTTCGACTCTGGTAAAATTCCACTCTTGCTGCCATGACGTGATATCTGCGGCGATAATAGGAGGTGAGACACTCACATATGGCTGTGAAGGTAAGACTGTCAGGATCACATGGCTTGAGTTTCGTCAGGAGCTCGTACATACGGGAGACCTTCCAAGAAAGAAAATAGGCTCTCTGATCATTTTCCTGGGATACCTGATGAATCCAGAAATGTTGACGAATCCTCTTTTCATATGTTTCCCTATCTTCAGCGTCTTCATCGAATGCTGGGAACGCTGGCGGTGTCGGTGGTGAAGACTTTGAATTTCAGCAATCAGTTGCTGCTGCAGTATTGCGAAATGTTGAAAAAGTTGATTCAGTACCTGCTGCACTGATAGATTCTGCTGCTGCAGTTGTGATTGTGCTTGTTGTTGTTGTGGTTCCATCTTCTTTGGGTTGTCGAATCCTTACTCATCGCTACTTTTGTATTCTCCAACAGTTTATTGAACGTAACTTCTTCTACAATACAATAACTGGCTGTACAATAGATGTAGACTTCCGTCGATCTAGCCGGAGCTGTGGTTCCTCTCGGTCGACTGGTACTTCGATCGGCAGTACAGTACCGCGGCTTCAGTGATATCTTCTCGGAGACTCTGCTACAACGGTTGCCATTAGCTTTGACCGGTCGGGCCTATATAGAGAGCTGGAGCCAATAGAAACGCGGCGTAGGTATCCGTGGCCGGATATGTCGCGGTGACCTCTGCAAGGAAAGGTTCCTATTAATCAACTGGAATCTTCGGCGTGTTTACCTGATGTCTTCAGCTGTTGGTTTGTTTCCCTCATAGCGTGGCTGTTATGCGGTGCTGCCTGCCATTTAGGGGAACCCAATGGCAGACAGTACGTGAGTGTCCTTCAGTTGTGAGCAGGACCAGTGCAGCTGACGTATTACCCCACTACACGTCAATCATACCGGGTATATCGGGAGAAAATTTAGCGACAAAACATAGTCCTGGAATTACGTTGACGGTGGGCTGTATCTTCCCGTGTTCCCAGACAGAATGTAAAAACATGTAGCTCTCACAATATTACATCGCTATGTCACAGTAAGACTCATGAACAGATGCGGAACTACTCCGAAGTAAACGCGTCCTCACCACACACAAACGAAACTGAGTAAAGACCACAGTGTAGGAAAAAGAAACTATTTACGTACGCGAAGTCATATACTCACAGAGTCACAGTACAATAAATCGCGAGCTTAGAGAGTTGCAGAGATTGAGGACCGTTTGTCGATAACACTATTCTCCAAAGACTGTGTGGATTCAAACAGCGCACAACACACTCACAATGAGCTCTGTAGAAACAGGCTGCACATACCCGATAACACTGCAATCGGCACCATATTTGTGATGAAATGCTGTTCCTCTCTGCAGGTGCTACTGCTGCAGCAGTGAACCATGAGGTTTCACGTTGCCATTGCGAGCCTGTGGTCAGCCGTGGGAATACTGAAGGCGGCAGCCATTCGTCACATCTCCGAATGTGTTGCCGCTACCTCTAAGCTGGTTGAGAGAAAGTATTGGAAGCGGCCTACGCAAAACTGGAAAATTGGGGGGACTCAGCGACCTGTGTGCGCCATTAGGAGTAACGGACAAGAAATTTCTTTCATATCCACCTGTGTGTCAGAAGACTATGGCTCCAAGGCGGCCGATAAGGAGCCATATCTGAACAACACCCACACACTAGCGACGCGCTCCAATCGCAGGAGGATGTTTCGATAAGGCTAACAACGTGGCACCTGCCGAAAGTACAGAGAATTCTTTATCAATAAAAACGCACTGAAATTAATGATGCATTAAAACTACACCCTTTTACAACATCTACACATCCATCTCAACGTATCAGATGTATTCCAGTCTCATGAATCAGAACAATAAAAAGACGTCACGGTCAACAACATCTAATCGAGTATTACTGCCCCAGTAGACAAAGTGCAAGAAGATCTTTGGGCTACATGTGTCTATATGAAAGCTTTAATAGGTTACGGCCTAAGTCTCCTCGACAAACAATTCCAACGTAACCTATCAGGAAGGTATAATTTGGTCTATATAGTAACCAGTAATGCAGCCACGAATTATCGTTGCGTTATCAGAATTATTTTCTAAATTTTTTTGCCATATTCATCCACATCTACAGGATTACTCTGCTATTCATAATAAAGGGCCTGGCAGAGGGTTCAATGAACCTCCTTCAAGCTGTCTCTTTACCGGTCCACTCTCGAACGGCGAGCGGGAAAAACGAGCACAATTTTTTCTGTGCGAGCCCTGATTTCTCTTATTATATCATGATGATCATGTCTCCCCATGTAGGTGGGTGCCAACAGAATCTTTTCGCAATTGGAGGAGAAAACTGTGGTGTCACCGCCAGACACCACACTTGCTAGGTGTTAGCCATTAAATCGGCCGCGGTCCGTTAGTATACGTCGGACCCGCGTGTCGCCACTATCAGTGATTGCAGACCGGGCGCCGCCACACGACAGGTCTAGAGAGACTTCCTAGCACTCGCCCCAGTTGTACAACCGACTTTGCTAGCGATGGTTCACTGACAAAATACGCTCTTATTTGCCGAGACGATAGTTAGCATAGCCTTCAGCCGCGTCATTTGCTACGACCTAGGAAAGCGCCATTACCAGTTACTATTGATACTGAATCATGTACAGTCAAGAGCGCCGCTCCTCATTAATGGATTAAAGTTAAGTATTCCACCAGCAACGTCCGTTTTTCTGAAGTCTAATTTCCTTGGCCTGTTCCAGACCTCACGCCAGCCTGCGTGAGCTAAAACGCGTGCCTTTCGGCTTCCACTAATAATACGGTGTTGGCTCTCCTGCCAACCCACAACAAAAACTTGTGATTAAAATTTCATGAGAAGATCCCGCGCAACGAAAAACGCCTATGTTTTAATGATTGCCACTCCAATGTCTGTGGTACTATCTTCTCTATTTCGCGATAATACAAAATGAGCTGCCCTTCTTTGAACTTTTTCGATGTCATCCGTCGGTTCCACCTGATGCGGATACCACACCGCATAGCAGTACTCCAGGATAGGGCGGAGAAGTAGACCTGCTACACCTTCTAAGTGTTCTGCCAATAAATCGCAGCCTGCCGGAGTGGCCGAGCGGTTCTTGGCGCTAGAGTCTGGAACCGTGCGACCGCTACGGTCGCTGGTTCGAATCCTGCCTCGGGCATGGATGTGTGTGATGTCCTTCGGTTAGTTAGGTTTAATTAGTTCTAAGTACTAGGGGACTGATGACCTCAGAATTTAAGCCCCACAGTGCTCAGAACCATTTGAGCCAATAAATCGCAGTCTTTGATTGCCTCTATTCACATTTTCTATGTGATCGTTCCAATGTATTTTATTTGAAATAGCAATCTCTAAGTATTTAGTTGAAGTTACAGCCTTCAGATTTGTTCGACTTTTGGGGCAATCGAAATTCAGCGGATTTTGAGAGCTCGTTTCTCTGGATGGGGCAGGATAAGGTTACGATTGTGGATGGGGCCGTAATCAGTTACTCTCGGTTGCGCAACAAATACGTGAACTTTATTTAAAGAAATTATAATTTTAAAACAATCTCTTAAAGTCACAATTGACTATGATAGCACAGAAAAAAAATTCAACAATTTTAGCCCCGAAGGCCAGCAACAATAACCTCAAACAACAAACGGCTGAAGGCCTGAAATAAAAGTCTGAAGAACAATTCTAAATAGCACTTTTAAAATAAATAGCTTGCTTTTAAAATAAATAGCTTGCTTTTAAAATAAATAGCTTGCTTTTAAAATAAATAGCTTGCTTTTAAAATAAATAGCTTGCTTTTAAAATAAATAGCTTGCTTTTAAAACAGATTTGCTTAAAAACCTTACTGTAACATGTCTGAAGGCCTTATCACCAAAGAAGTGAAATTATTGCTCGGCTGAAGGTCATATCAATAATAAGAGATTTACAAATATCTTTAAAACAAACATCACAATCTAAGGAATCAAGACAAGCGGTTCTCAGCAAGTGTTCCAAGGGCCTTGGAAGGTAAATCAAACGTAAGGTACGGTGAGACAGGCAGCCAAGAGTTGTATTCACGTAACAGGATGACAACTAAAACTACTGAAACTAGGGGCACAAACGCTCCGACCGAAAGACTAACCAGTCTGCCTAACGTCCAATCACCGGTACAACGATGGAATATTTTTAGGCAAGGGCGAAGAGACAGACAGCACTACGTCTTCAGAAAACACCCAAGGCCGAAGGAAACACCAGGACCGACGTAGTAGATCTCTGCCCCCCCCCCCCCCCCACACACACACACACACACACACACACAAAAATATGCACAGTACAATACAAGAAGTTGTCAAACTACACGCCGTGTCGGACAGCATCAACACGACGAGGAAAGGCACACCACCTCCAGGGCAGGTAACTGGGGCGTTAGCGGCCACAAGGCAGAAAATACCACTGGTTGTACTTCACTAACAAGAATAATACTAAATTCAGTGATGAATAACAAATAGAGAAAGACGGCTGCAATGTTTCACCGCCTCTGAACACTTCACTTGTTGGCGCCAGGGTCAGCGGCCCTGGAAGCAACAACCCGCCTGCAAAAGTCGAGATCTCAGTATAGTCAAGGTTGCATTAGCAGTTAACTCTTCACTCAAACGTCCAGGGTTCGGTGTGCAACGAAGTCGTCGCTCTCGCAGCTACCCCTCATCGATCCGGCAGTGGCAGCACGCCGCCAGCAACCCCGGCTTGCCCCTCGCGCTGCATGGACCTGCTCGCTGCTGCGCCCCCAAACGACCTCATGTCCGTTCACCCTCCCACTCACACCAAATCCAGTACGCAGACAGCATTAAAATAACTGCTCATTCAAAACCACGAGATACACACGGAGCCCGGAAAACAATTACGACAACAATTCACAATACTAAAACGAGTCACTATGAAACAACATGGACGAATTAGAAGTCGGCACGAACACAGAGAAGCCAGAAGCGGTCGGAAGACCAAATGTACGTCGTCCGCTGCGACGACCGACCGAACGACCAACCAACAGTCGTCTCCACTCAAGTCAGGCACAGGAAAGATTCCAGTATAAATCTTCGACTGACAACTTATTTCCATGAGATCACTTCGACGGCCACCCCCCCCCCCCCCCCACGCACACACACACACACACACACACACACACACACACACACACACACACACACGTGAAAGTTGCACTACTCAAATATCACGACCCATTCAACTAAAACTCGCTGAATCCGGTCCTTGACGTGGTCGTGCACTCTCGCGACCACACCCTTCCGCCGGACAGTGGATGTGTGTCGCCAGCGGTCGGGCGAGCACTGGCTGTCCGGACCTCACTGCTGCTCTCTCCCAAATCCTCTTGTTCAACACACGACGGCCCGGAAATACTACAGGCTGCTCCAAAGACGGTACCACAGTAAGCGCTATCGACAAGCGCTGCTGCTGCTGCTGCTGCTGCTGCCACTCACGGACAGACAACGCGAGCAAACGTAGCGGCGCCAGTGAACACAATAAGAAAACGAGGCGCCACTATCGCTATTACAAGATGCCAGGCTATGATCCTGATCAGTTACCGCTTAGCAGCCAGCTATTGTTGCTCGAGCATCACATTAGCGAAGCTGTTACTTCACGTCATCAAGAGAAACAAGAATATTCATATCTTCAGTATCATTGTCGTCCAATTGTTTTGATTGTGATTATTGCGTCTGCTGACTCATCAAGTAAATATAATAGTCGTAGTGATGGGTGTGCAATAAAAATTAAGGTAATTGCGGGTAATGCTGTTCAGATAGTTTCAATTAATGTCCATGATGTATATTTCGGTTTGTATAGCTCTCTGTGGATCGGAGTATGGAAACAGATCCCTTCATCTGGCAGGTAGGTTAGAAAATTTAAAAAAGGAAATGGACAGGTTGAAGATATAGCAGAAATTAGAGAGGTTTGGTGGCAGGAGGATGAGGGCTTCTGGTCCGGCGAATAAAGGGTTATAAATACAAAGTCAAATATGGGTAATGCAGGAATGGTTTAGTAACGAATAAGATGGGTGGTTGTTTGAGGTTTAAGGGACCAAACAGCAAGGTCATCAGTCCCTTGTTTCAAATATGCTCCATTCCGCTAATGCGACATCTCAGGAAAGTCAGAACAATAAAACGGAAAAAGGTAAATACGTAAAAGGGCAGACATGTTGTCATTGGTAAAAACAAAATGAGGGAAGTCGGCAAGAGAACGAACCCAACGCTATGCTGAAGCAGCATAGGCAAGACCACCTGTGACTTAAAACGTGCAACCGCTAGAATGTAGAAATACGTATGGGAAAAGGAGACTAACCAATCCTTAAAAAACAAAGAGGTAAAAACAGAGTAAAAGGGGAAGAAAAGAGGATCTCGGTCAGGGAGGTGAATCGGGAATCTCCCAACATGGCTTACAGTGGGAGACACCCAAACACTCACCGCCCTGCCCCAACACCAGAGAGAGATTAAAAACCTTAAAACTGAGAATAAGAACCACTTTCCCAGAGGAAACCGAGAACCAGAGAGACCATCCGGGAATCGTCAGCCAACATCAAAGGTAAAGTGCAGGGGAGTCTGTACTTAGCACGCAGAGCCAAAAGAAGGGGGCATTCAACCAAAATGTGGGCTACTGACTGGAGGGCTCCACAACCACAAAGTGGGGGTGGCTCATCACGCAAAAGAAAACCATGGATCAGCCTGGTATGGCCAATGCGGAGACGACACAGTATGGTTGAGTCCTTTCGGGAGAGGCGAAAGGAAGAACGCCACGGGCCTGGTGTCACCTTAATCGCACAAAGTTTATTAGACAGGGGAGTAGCCTCCCAAGAATTGGCCCATGACTGTGCGAAGTGGGATTTTACGTGAAGCCGTAAATCCGCTGCAGGAGGGGCTACAGAAAACGGGGGTAAGTAACTGCTCCCCCAGCCAAACGATCAGCGAGCTCATTACCCGGGATACCCACATGGCCAGGGACCCAAAGGAAGTCAATAGAACAAGCAGCATGGTGAATATCAGCAAGATGTTCATGGATGGCAGAGACCAAGGGATGGCGCGAAAAACACCGGTCAATAGCAAGAAGGCCACTCATCGAGTCCATACATAACAAAACGCGGTTGTGTTGGGACTGTTAAACAAAGCTAAGGGCCTGGTAAATTGCCATCAATTCCGCAGTAAACACCCCACATGTGGGTGGCAGCAGATGATTTTCCGTTCCAACAGAGGACTTGAAGGCATACCCAACATGATCAGCAGACTTAGAGCCATCAGTGTAAAGAACAACAGGATCACGAAACTCCCATAAAATTTGGCGGAAAAAGGAACGCAACACCACCAGGGGGATGGAATCCTTCGCACCTCCATGGAGATCCATCCGAATTCGAGGCCGAGGAACTAACCAAGGAGGGGCGGAGGGGAGGGAGCGAGGAAGACAGGAAAAAGAAGGAAGCTGAAAATCACGGCAAAGAGACGCAAGGCGGAGCCCAACCGGTAAACCCGCCCAAGGGCGGGAGTCGGGTGTGCGACGTCCATGGTCTTGGAACAGGATAGAATAGGAAGGATGATTGGAGAGGAACGGATAGTGAGTGCATAAGACACCAAAAGCTGGGACCGCCGAACAGAAAGGTGGGAGGGGGGGATCCCAGCTTCAACCAGGAGACTATCAACAGGGCTAGTAGGGAAGGCACCGGTGGCCAAACGGATACCACGATGGTGGACTGGATCCAGCACGTGCAGTGTGGAAGGAGCAGCTGAACCATAAACTTGACAACCACAGTCCAAGCGAGACAGAAATAGAGCATGATAAAGACGGAGAAGGAGGGAACAGTCCGCACCCCAAGAGGAGTGGGCAAGGGAGCGAAGGACAGTGAGTTTACGGAAACATCCTACCTTCAGGAGTCTCATAAGGGGCAGCCAAGTGAGCTTGTTGTCGAAAAAAAGACCCAGGAAACGAAACTGTGGGACCACAGGCAATCGCTGTGCAGCGACATAGAGCTCTGGATCATGGTGGACCGTAGTACGGCGACAGAAGTGGCCCACCCGCGATTTTAAAGGAGAGAATTGAAACCCGTGTGCGAGGGTCCATGCAGGGGCACGCCGTATAGCCACCTGGAGCTGCCGTTCTGCAGATGCCATCGAGGAGGAACTAACCCAAACGCAGAAATCATCCACATTCAGGGCATGGGCGACCAAGGGACCGACAGAGGCCCCAAGTCCATCGATAGCAATGAGGAAAAGAAGGACACTCAAGACAGAACCCTGTGGGATGCCCGTCTCCTGGGTCTGTGGAGAACTGAAGCAGTACCAACTGGAACTGGCGGATAAAAATCGGTAGTGGGCCCCAAAGACCCCACTGATGAAGGGAAGTAAGATGTGATGGCGTCAAGCCGTGTCATAGGCCTTGCGAAGGTCAAAAAACACTGCAACCAAATGGCGGCGCTGGAAAAAGCCTGCCGAACTACGGATTCCAAGCGAAGTAAATTATGGATTGGAGGCCATCCCTCTCGAAAGCCACACTGGTAATTGTACAAGAGATTCCGAGATTCGAGGACCCAATTGAGCCGACATGCTACCATCCGTTCAAGTAACTTACAAACAACATTGGTCAAACTAATTGGCCGATAGCTGTCAACAGATAGGGGGTTCTTACCAGGCTTAAGAACAGGAACCACAATGCTATCCCCCCACTGAGAAGGAAGTCATCCTGGAGCCAGATATGGTTAAACACCTGAAGAAGATGTTGCCGTTGTGGAGCACTGAGATGTTGAAGCAGTTGGTTATAAATGGAATCTGGGCCAGTGGCCCTATCATTAGAAGAAGATAGAGCAGAAAGAAATTCCCATTCAGCAAAAGGTTCGTTGTAAGATTCTGACTCACAAGGGATGAAACATAAGGTGGAAGCTTCAGCTCGCTGTTTTTGGTGAAGGAAAGCAGCTGGATAGGAGGCTGACGCTGATGCCACAGCAAAATGGGTCGCAAGATGTTCTGCAAGAACTAATGGGTCCGTACAAATGCCATCTGGGAGGTGAAGGCCTGGGAGGGTGGACGGCCGATGGCAACCTTGGAGACAGCGAAGTGTAGCCCATACCCATGACAGAGGAACAGTAGAACCAAGGGAAGAAACGAATCGTTCCCAACATATGCGCTTGCTCTGTTTGATTAAATGACGGGCTTTACCGCGGAGGCGTTTAAAGTTAGTAAGGCTGGATATGGATGGGTGCCTCGTAAGGTGTTGCAAAGCTCGACGGCTATCATGGATGGCAATGGCAATGGCCGTACTCCACCATGGGACTTGCCAGCGACGAAATGGTCCAGAAGAGCGCGGGACAGCAAGGCTAGCAACGCCAAAAATCGCCTCAGACACGTCAGGTAGGACGTCATCAATACGACACGAAAGAGAGGGAGAAAACACGTTCTTTGCAGTGTATAGAGGCCAATCGGCGCGTCGGAAAGACCAACGAGGTAACCTGTCCATCGGGGAGCGGGAAGGGATAATCAACGGGAAATGGTCACTATCCAAAGGTCGTCGTGTGGCGACCAGTGTAATGAAGGGAGGAGAGAGTGAGAAGAAAGACAAAGTTCAATGGCAGAAAATGTACCATGACCGGCACTGAAGTGAGTAGGGGAGCCATCATTAAGAAGGCACAGGTCGTGGTCTGCAATAAATTGGTCTATAAGATGACCTCGTCTAGATGGAAAGGCACTGCCCCACAAGGGATGATGAGCATTAAAATCCCCAAGGAGGAGGAAGGGAGGAGGAAGTTGCTGAAGAAGGGCAGTTAAGGCAGCAGGTGTAAGAGTGCTGTCAGGAGGGAGATAAAGATTGCAAACTGTGACCGCAGAGTCTAAGTGGACCCTAACAGCAACTGCTTCCAATATAGTTTGAAGAGGAATCCACGTGCTAGCAATGTCTGTACAGACCAACGTACAAACGCCACCAGAAGCCCACAGAGGTCCAACCCGATTTCGACAGAAAACACAGAACCCACGGAGGGTCGGTGAGTGAGCATCAGTAAAATGAGATTCCTGGAGAACCACACAAGCTGCAGAGTAGGACGAAAGAAGGGATTTCAATTCCAGAAGGTGACGATAGTATCCATTACAATTCCATTGGAGAACCACAGAACGATGGTTTAAATGGGGGCTGAACACGCTAAATCTAGTCATACCGCCGGGTCCCCACCCGTCACCGACAAGGAGGGGGCGACATCCATGAACGACAGGTCAGAATCCGGTTGTGAAGTCGGGGAAGGGACCTCCGGTGACACCAGAGGCTCTTTGTCCCGGGACTTATGTTTCTTCTTCTTTTCAGGCTGAAATCGAGGAGGGCTGTGTGGCATAAAGGAGCCAGCTGCAGCAAGATCAGGAACAGAAAGAGACCGGGCGACCTGGGGGCCGACAGACCGCGGCTCTCGCGGTCGTCGCGCGGCAGCAGACCTTTGGCTTGGAAGGTGCCGGGAAGGGGCATCCCGGGAGAGGCGCCCTTGACCGGCAGACGCCGAAGGAGTGGGACACTTCTCCGGCTGGGGAGGGGGAGCAGCGCCCATAGGAGGAGGTGTGGGAGCCGCAGGGGAGGGGGGGAGGAGAGGGGTCCGCGATGGGGGTAAGGAAGGGGGAGGAAGGGTTGTAGGTGTAACCAAGGCATAACTAGATGTCATGGACACAAGGTGAAGTCGTGTATATTTCTTACAGACCTCTGTGTAGGTTAAACGATCGAGGGACTTATACTCCTGTATCTTCTTTTCCTTCTTATATACTGGGCAATCTGGTGAACGTGGAGAATGACTACCATGACAATTTACACACACAGGAGGGGGAACACAGGGACTCACCTCATCGAGTGGACGTCCACAGTCACCACAGAGAGGGGCCTGTGAACAGCGGGAAGACATGTGGCCAAAACGCAAGCACTTAAAACACCTCATAGGAGGTGGGATGTACAGCTTCACATCACAGCGATAGACCATAATCTTAACTTTCTCCCCTTCAAAAGCCAGGATAAAGGCACCAGTATCAATACGATTGTCTTTAGGACCCTTCTGAACACGCCAAACAAAGTGAACACCACGCCGTCCGAGATTGTCCCGAAGTTCATCAGTTTGAAGGATGAGGTCCCTGTGAAAAAACACACCTTGTACCATATTTTGAGACTGTTGGGGGGTAATGGACACAGGAATTGTGCCAAGATGGGTACAGGCACGAACGGCCGCAGATTCGGCAGCTGAAGCAGTTTTTTTCGGCAACGAACCCGACCGCATTTTGCTCAGGGAGTCCACTTCGCCAAGCTTGTCTTCAATGTGTTCCACAAAGACTAAAGGTTTGACACTGGTGAAAGTATCTCGATCAGTCCTGGTGCAAACTAGATAACAGGGGAAAGGTTTTGCCCCTAGCCGATGGGACTGACCCTCTTCCCAGGGGGTAGCCATGGAAGGGAAGGCCAAAGGGGCAAGAGAAGCAGCACTTGAGGAATCAGTTCCATGCAGAGAGATGGCCGCAGAATAACAGCCTGAGTTCTGGACCCGTACGCATTTCATTTGCATAGCGTCCGCCCACTCTGATCAGGGGCTCTCCTCACGGGGAGCAACCAGCCACAGCAAGGGCCGTCTGGCACGCCGGCCATTGCTGGGGGTTCCGATGCTCCAGGATGACGAGCAACCACTCCAAGGCATGCATGAGGAGGTCACAGCTCAGGTATCAGAAGTGTGATCCCTGTGTGTTCAGGGGGCTCAACCAAAAGGGTACATAGCGACCCCACCACACGGGCTGGCTACCGTGCTGGCTATGCACCCTAGTATCAGACAACGACGTGAAAGAAAAGGTGGAATGTACTAGGAGGGCGCACGTCGGAGACACTAGGTAAGATGCTCTTCCCAAATGGCTCACACTATGGAGGAGGCATTTTGTAGTGGATGTCAAACCCCAGAGGAGACCAAGGAATGCCAAAAGGAGGAGACGATTATGCAACGAAGCCGAATTGGAAAACCAAAAGAACCAGGAGGATAGCGGGGGCCAACATAAGCAAGGACACCAATAGAGGGAGAGGAGAGGGCGAGGGGAAGGGAGAGAGAGGGGGGGAAGGGGGAGAGAGAGGGGGGGAAGGGGGAGAGAGAGGGGGGGAAGGGAGGGAGAGAGAGGGGGGGAAGGGAGGGAGAGAGAGGGGGGGAAGGGAGGGAGAGAGAGGGGGGGAAGGTAGGGAGAGAGAGGGGGGGAAGGTAGGGAGAGAGGGGGGGAAGGGAGGGGGAGAGGGGGGGGAAGGGAGGGGGAGAGGGGGGGGAAGGGAGGGGGAGAGGGGGGGGAAGGGAGGGGGAGAGGGGTGGGAAGGGAGGGGGAGAGGGGGGGGAAGGGAGAGGGAGAGGGGGGGGGAAGGGAGAGGGAGAGGGGGGGGAAGGGAGAGGGAGAGGGGGGGGAAGGGAGAGGGAGAGGTGGGGGGAAGGGAGAGGGAGAGGTGGGGGGAAGGGAGAGGGAGAGGTGGGGGGAAGGGAGAGGGAGAGGTGGGGGGAAGGGAGAGGGAGAGGTGGGGGGAAGGGAGAGGGAGAGGTGGGGGGAAGGGAGAGGGAGAGGGGGGGGGAAGGGAGAGGGAGAGGGGGGGGAAGGGAGAGGGAGAGGGGGGGGGAAGGGAGAGGGAGAGGGGGGGGAAGGGAGAGGGAGAGGGGGGGGAAGGGAGAGGGAGAGGGGGGGGAAGGGAGAGGGAGAGGGGGGGAAGGGAGAGGGAGAGGGGGGGGAAGGGAGAGGGAGGGGGGGGAAGGGAGAGGGGGAGGGGGGGAGGGGGAGGGAGAGGGGGAGGGGGGGAAGGGAGAGGGAGAGGGGGGGGAGGGAGAGGGGGAGGGGGGAAGGGAGAGGGAGAGGGGGGGAAGGGAGAGGGAGAGGGGGGAAGGGAGAGGGAGAGGGGGGAAGGGAGAGGGAGAGGGGGGAGAAGGGAGAGGGGGGAGAAGGGAGAGGGGGGAGAAGGGAGAGGGGGGAGAAGGGAGAGGGGGGAGAAGGGAGAGGGGGGAGAAGGGAGAGGGGGGAGAAGGGAGAGGGGGGAGAAGGGAGAGGGGGGAGAAGGGAGAGGGGGGAGAAGGGAGAGGGGGGAGAAGGGAGAGGGGGGAGAAGGGAGAGGGGGGAGAAGGGAGAGGGGGGAGAAGGGAGAGGGGGGAGAAGGGAGAGGAGAAGGGAGAGGGGGAGAAGGGTGAGGAGAAGGGAGAGGAGAAGGGAGAGGAGAAGGGAGAGGAGAAGGGAGAGGAGAAGGGAGAGGAGAAGGGAGAGGAGAAGGGAGAGGAGAAGGGAGAGGAGAAGGGAGAGGAGAAGGGAGAGGAGAAGGGAGAGGAGAAGGGAGAGGAGAAGGGAGAGGAGAAGGGAGAGGAGAAGGGAGAGGAGAAGGGAGAGGAGAAGGGAGAGGAGAAGGGAGAGGAGAAGGGAGAGGAGAAGGGAGAGGAGAAGGGAGAGGAGAAGGGAGAGGAGAAGGGAGAGGAGAAGGGAGAGGAGAAGGGAGAGGAGAAGGGAGAGGAGAAGGGAGAGGAGAAGGGAGAGGAGATGCATCCCTGGAGATAAAGAAGGCTGCACTGGCTCGGGGCCCCGTGCTCGCCACGTACGTATCCACAACATCGCCTGCAGCGCCTCTCCTGGACTAGTGACCATTTGAGTTGGATTCTAAATGACTGGACAACTGTGTCGTGGTCGTATGAGTCCCAATTTCAGTTGATAAGAGCCGATGGTAGGATTCGACTTGGGCCCCACAGACCCAAGTTGTCAACAAGGCGTTGTGCAAGCTGGTGTAACGGTGCAGGCTATGTTTACATGGGACGGACTGGGTCCTCAGGACCAATTGAACCTATCAGTGGCTGTAAATGGACATGTTTGGCTACTTGCATATCATCAGCAGCCACTGACGGACTTCGAGGTCCCAAATAACGGTCAAATTTCTATGGATTACAATGCGCCACGTTATTGGGCCACAACTATCTGTGACTCGTTTGAAGAACATTCTGGACAATTCGATCGAATGATTCGATTGCCCAGATCGCCTGACACGAATCCCATTTAGGGGACATACAGACAGATCACTTCGTGCACGAAATCCTGCAATGGCAACACTCCCGCAATTATGGGCGTCTATAGAGGCAGCATGGCTAATTATTTCTGCAGGGGACTTCGAACATCGTGTTCAGTCCATGTCACATCCAATAGCTGCATTACGTCAGGCGGAAGGAGATCCGACAATTTTAGGAGGTATCCCTTGACTTTTGCGACCTCCGAGTAGTGACGAAGCCCACACCTCTCTCTGAATTTTTAGTGAATGAGAATATCCTGGGAGAAAACTGGTAAGCATAGTTTTCCCAGTATGTCACGGTAAGAAACTTATTGGCTGTTGTACCCGTCCGCGTCGGGCGCGAGGAAACCATAGACGACAAACGTAAGCAAAAAATATGAGAAAATGAAATTAATTACAGTACTGGCCATTAAAATTGCTACACCACAAAAATGACGTGCTACAGACGCGAAATTTAACCGACAGATGCTGTGATATGCAAATGATTAGCTTTTCAGAGCATTCACACAAAGCTGGCGCCGGTGGCGACACCTACAACGTGCTGACATGAGGAAAGTTTCCAACCGATTTCTCATACACAAACAACAGTCAACCAGCGTTGCCTGGTGAGACGTTGTTGTGATGCCTCGTCTCAGGATGAGAAATGCGTACCATCACATTTCCGACTTTGATAAAGATCAGACTGTAGCCTGTAGCGATTGCGGTTTATCGTATCGCGACATTGCTGCTCGCGTTGGTCGAGATTCAATGGCTGTTAGCAGAATATGGAATCGGTGGGTTCAGGAGGGTAATATAGAACGCCGTGCTGGATCCCTACGGCCTCGTATCACTAGCAGTCGAGATGACAGGCAGCTTACCCGCATGACTGTAACGGATGGTGCAGCCACGTCTCGATCCCTGAGTCAATAGATGGGGACGTTTGCAAGACAACAACCATCTGCACGAACAGTTCGACGACGTTTGCAGCCGCATGGACTATCAGCTCGGAGACCATGGCTGCCGTTATCCCTGACGCTGCATCATCACAGACAGGAGCGCCTGCGATGGTGTGCTCAACGACGAACCTGGGTGCACGAATGGCAAAAAGTCATTTTTTCGGGTGGATCCAGGTTCTGTTTACAGCATCATGATGGCCGCATCCGTGTTTGGCGACATCGCAGTGAACGCACATTGCAAGCGTGTATTCATCGTCGCCATACTGGCGTATCACCCGGCATGATGGTATGGGGTGCCATTGGTTACACGCCTCGGTCACCTATTGTTCGCATTGATGGCACTTTGAACAGTGGACGTTAGATTTCAGATGTGTTACCACCCGTGGCTCTACCCTTCATTCGATCCCTACGAAACCCTACATTTCAGCATTATAATGCACGACAGCTTGTTGCAGGTCCTGTACGGGCGTTTCTGGGTACAGAAAATGTTCGACTGCTGCCTGGCCAGAACATTCTCCAGATCTCTCACCGATTGAAAACGTCTGGTCAATGGTGGCCGAGCAACAGGCTCCCCACAATACGCCAGTCACTGCTCTTGATGAACTGTGGTATCGTGTTGACGCTACATGGGCAGCTGTACCTGTACACGCCATCCAAGCTCTGTTTGAGTCAATGCCCAGGCGTATCAAGGCCGTTGTTACGGGCAGAGGTGGTTGTTCTGGGTACTGATTTCTCAGGATCTATGCACCCAAATTGCGTGAAAATGTAATCACATGTCAGATCTAGTATAATATATTTGTCCAATGAATACCCGTTTATCATCTGCATTTCTTCTTGGTGTAGCAATTTTAATGGCCAGTAGTGTATTTCTGATAACCGATGCAAATTGAGCATCTGTTTACATCACCGTCGAATAACATCGTGAAGCAGAACACCACCAGTCCACTGAAACGACAACCTGTGTCATTGTCTCACGTTAATGGACCGATCAGCTTAATACTATTCTTATGTAAAGATATACGCAACAAATGAAAAGAAATGATCGGCAATTTGATCTCTGAGTGGTTCGACCTGGAGATATTCAAGTAAGTAACGAAAGACACGTAATATATCCGGTGGTTCTACCCTCGAACAATTCTTCAGTTATGTTTTATTTACTGGCTGTGAATAGTGACAGAAATATTCGTACATAATCCTAGTTGTTATCACAGGACTCAAGAGGTGTGCTTTTTCTAAATAAACGCGATTCATACATTTCCCTTAATATCGTATGTTTAACTAAATACGAAGGACCACAGGAGCAGATGCTTACCCTCTGTAGAATCCGACAGAGAAAACGCCACCATCAGGCGAGGATAGATGAAGTACGTAACGATCGCTTATTTCTTCACCGTCACTATGTATTTTGCATTTGCCGCTTCGCTCACTTACCAAGTGTCTATCCAAACGATTTTAATTACAAAACATTTCTTTGTATAAAAAAAAAACAGAAGACATTTTTCGGTACTATAAATTACAGTATTAATAGACTTCTATAAATACGTTTTTGAAATCACTTTGGGGGCAAGGCATAAACGTCTTTCACAGATGATGAGGATATATTATGTGTTGTAAGCCCAATGAATGAATGAATGAATGAAGTTATATGATGAACAGAACATACTTTATGCAATCAGTTACCAGCTAGTACTTAATTGTTCGTTTAAATATTTTTCAAAATAATTTTACTCTTTTTTTAATGTATTGGTTATGTATGATTTTCTGATGGCAAATTATTTTCAGAAATATTCTCATTTGCTTGAGTTGTATAATAACCAAATAAAGTTTACTTGCGCACTGATCAATAAACTGTCATTATTATAAGGCTTAGTTTTCAGGATTGGATGAGAACTTTTTTTCAATATTTACATTTGACTGAGGCAAAAGTGAATAGTTGTGTTTACGTGGCATTATACTTTGTTTCCATTCCTCCCAACGGGAAAAAACTCAGCGAGGGATAAAATTTCCATCCAGTTTTGTTTAAAATAAAGTTTGCTTCATATTTACAACCGCTACGTAATAGAATTACACACAAAATTGTTTTGCTTTAATTATGTTATCAATATTATTGTACTGATTGTTTTCAAGTCCGAGCTATTTTTGGCTCAACAGTTTACAAACTGCAGTAAAGTTCTTAAACTTTAGTGTGATACAAGTCAGCGTTGAAGCCTTAATTGTAAATTTCATTTGATACGACTCTCTATGTAATTGATACGGAGCTCACATCACACGGTCGGCGGCTCCTATCATCTGTTCTGTTGCGGCTCTGCCGCTACACCAACCGCTTCATAGGAACAAATGCCTGCTGCTGGTACCAAGGTTAGCACGATGTGTCGCGGGCTGCGCTTCTGCTTTTCACCTCAGCATCGTTTATACGAAACAAATTAAGTGCAGCATCACAGAGACAAAACATTTGTTATCCACTATACGGCACTGAAAAGAGTTTTGCTTAGCATATTTGTCTAGTCAGTTGTTTAATGTAGTTTATACGCAGTTACTACTGTTCGTTCATTTCAAAGTAAGAACACGTTTCCTTGTTGGCAACACTGTCAGCGGTCAGAGCGCTGCATGACATCCACTACACAGTACACTACAGAATTACTGTTAGCCTGTTGCACATAGTTCAGCTCTCAGCGAATCATATTATAAAACTGTCTACGACAAACGGTAGTTTAGCGTTCTTGTAGGGCACAGGTTATTTATTCAGTCCTTGAAGTTTTTGTACTTTAAACGCGCACAACCATACGTGACAATTGTGGACTTGTTAAGCACTGTTACTGAATACCACAACGGCAGACAGCAGTTCGCTTTGTTAGTACCACGTTTATCAGACGCGTTTATTTGTGGTTCGGTGCGAGAACACTTATGAAGATACACTTGGTTAAAAGCGTTCGTGCATACTTCATCCGATTACCTCCATAATCCGACGCAGCAGAGGTGAGTACAGATTCACGTACTACTATGGGCTTTCACATGTTGTATTTGCTTATGCTTGCGTAGCCTTTCAGTATGTGCTGAGTTCCACAGTGGGTTTTAAACTGCACTATCTACAGAATCATTGTGTCTCTTTTCTCAGGAGCTTCTGTGTACGTTGACAATCAAATAGTTGCTGTGCAAGTATTTTGTTCTCATGCAAGGTGAAGCTTAATACAACACTTGAATTATTTGTATATTAATATCTCTCTTTTTTTATTTTAGCGGTGGAGCTATGTAACAAGATTTATATGTTCTCATAGTACTCGCTCATGTACTTAGTTACTTGGTTTAGTGGCCTGATGTTTACATGTGAAATATATTTCATAAAAGAAAAACTTTTTTCTTTTCGTACATGGCATCGCTATACGACCTTTACTTCCATAGAAATTACGGTGTCTACGCAATAAGCGAAAATTACCACAGGAAAAAAAATGGGTAAATAAACCGTCCGCCGCGTGCGCGAATCAAACATGGGCATCCAGACACACACACAAAGAGAAATTTTGTGTAACTACGAGATTGACAAGACTCAATAAGCAACTCATTTCCTAGATTTTTGTATTAGTACTATGTGCTTGCTTTATTTATGTAGAAAAATTCACAAGAAAATAATTACTGGCTCCTGCCAAAACTTAGCAACTACGTTTATAAAAATAAGCTAAACATAAGCCATACACAATTACAGATTTGTGCCTTGCTTGCATAGCTAAAGATTTTTATTTCTCTTGCTTGCTGGTATATCCTACCCATACTGGTTGTGCTTACAGTAAAAGTGTGATTTTATGGTGTACATTTTAATATTCATTCCCATACCATGTATCTGTCATAAATTAGTACTTTCCCAAATTATTTTGAATTAACTATTGTACTGTTCAGAACATATTTAAAATTCCTAGCTTTACACGCCACTGTGGTTAAACCATGAAACAAAGCGTACTTCTACTGCTTCAAAGCTTGTGTCCAAATCTTGATCAGTTGTTATACAAATATATTTGCATATATACATTAGTCCATGAGATTAGTACAGCCGATCATCTGTCCGAGACTGTCATGAATTAAACAGAAATATTTATATCTATAATTACAAGAGGTTCACTTAACTTTGAAGGATCATGCTTTAAAATTAGAAAAGTTTTTTTTCATTTTTAGAAGAGAAATTCGCCGGACTGACTACAAAATGCCATCCTAACTATTAATACTATATATGCAATAGAAATTGCACCACCTTTCCTTAGGCCCAGGGAAAGCAATATGTCACATGACAGTACTGTATGTGCAGACGAAGTTGGTAGTCGGCGCATGACTGGTGTGATTGACCTGAAGGCATTTCGCAATTACAGTTGCCACTGCGCGCAGTGTCAACTTAGTTTGCGCCTATGATACATCTCATAAGGGACTACGTGCGCATGATATTCGTACCCCTTGATACCAGGATTATGCGGTAAGACATTTGAATATTTATTCAGCAAATCAGCTAGTTCAGCCTTTTGTTGTTCTGTTAAATGCCCTGATTCGCCTATTTTCGTTTGAATATGGGATAAAATATCCATGGCATCTCCTGTATTCTGACATTCTAGTGCATTATGAACACAGTACTGCCCACTACTAGTGGACAGAGCCTTAGTTTTTATCAGTTTGAGACATTGGCCTTCACTTTTTCGCAATACCTACCATGACATGATGTTTTCCTTAAGAAACTTACAACTTGTTCCGTTCAGATGGTCGATCTTTGCGTCCCCTCTTCGCAGAAATCCCATGCCTACCAGACAGGAAACAGACAAATTCTTGACAGTGAGAAACGTTGAGCCCGCGCCGAATAATGCTGCGCGAACGGCTGGGCACGTTTGGGGAGAGTGGTAGTGGTGGTGGTGGGGGTTATGGGCACGCCCTGTAGAGGAACTCCACAGCGCTGGAGGGGGAGTGCGTTCTAAACTGAAGCGTACGCTCAAAATTTTCGTTTAGTGTTAAGTGGAGCCCTCACTTGTATGGTGACCATTCGAAAAGCTCTGCCACCTCTGCTTTCGTTAATATCAAAAAAGAATTCCGCTGAATTGGTTTTCGCCTGGTTTATTAACCATTTGTAATTTTCAGAGAAGCATCATGAGTGCCGAATTTTAATAATACCTGTACTTTTCACTTGTTGCCCTGTTAAAACCTGCTTCTTTTGCCAGAGCACAGCAGAGTTTACAGTTTCACCTCACAAACATGTTGTGCAGAGAGAATTCCGAAACAGTGGCTCATGAAGTTGAAGTAAGGAACTGAGGAAAAGTAAGATCGGTAGCTTATGAAAAACCACACCCGCGGTATAAATATAAACGTGTACTGTCTAATATTGTTCCGAAACCTATAGCATGTGCTTTCTTCGAGAAAGTCCAGTTCGTGGAATAACACGGTAAATGAAGTTCTGCATAATAAACATAAGGAAAAATAGTCTCTTTGCGTTTTATCATTTGCCAAAATCTCATTTCGATATCTCAAACAGTTGAGGAAATATAAGAGATGATGTTGATATTACACTGTGGCTTCATTGATACGTCAGAGCAGTTTTTTCGAGATCCATGATAGACACCAAGTCCCAAGTCTAAACAAAAATTCAGTATGTTAGCTAAATTTAATACACCGCTATAATATAATGTAGTATGCACCGAAAGTTAACATCATAGCGACTCTTGTTTTTCAATGCAAACTTTTTTGAAATTCGTGCAGCGCCTTACTTCCATGCAAATATTCAACTATGACTATTAAGGAAATTATGTGCACACATTATGTAGATGATACTACTGTTCGGACCTCACGTTCCACAGTCACCTAACTAATTGTCCCTTGGCACCAGTAGCACCGGAGACTACACAGTTTTGGAATGGCATTATCGGTACACTAGATTTACTAGTTACACTTTTGAAAATTTCACGTCACGGACGTTAATACCTGGTCCTCTGTCCAGTACAACTGTCGTGGGTATGCTCTCCACTACAGCATTCACAGCTGCCTGAACTAGTTCTTTAAGTTTCATGCACGATTTAAAATCTCCTCACAGTTCTTCTCGAATATCTGTATCCTCTTTATATCGTAGCATACGAAACTTTTCATCAGGTTTCCTCGTAGGTGTATGTTCGGGGTGGTCACAAATTTTTAAAGTCAGTTAAATACACAAGTGTGAAATTAACAGCATCTACTGTAAAACAGTTATGCTTATCAAGATATTTGTACAACTTCCGCCGCTGTCTATAATAATAATAATTTTCAACTTGTCTGAAAAAATTTATGTATGTGGAATTTTGTTATTTTGTATATTATTTAGTGCAGTTAATGGCAAGAATGAAACAATGTTTAGTCTTTCACTACTCTCCATTTCATATATTTGTGGAAGTGGCAGTTTTCGCGCCTTTTTTAGTTTTTCTGAAAAATGTGCAATTCATGCCTGTGCAATTCATGCATGTACAATTCATGCATGTACAATTCATGCATGTACAATTCATGCATGTACAATTCATGCATGTACAATTCATGCATGTACAATTCATGCATGTACAATTCATGCATGTACAATTCATGCATGTACAATTCATGCATGTACAATTCATGCATGTACAATTCATGCATGTACAATTCATGCATGTACAATTCATGCATGTACAATTCATGCATGTACAATTCATGCATGTACAATTCATGCATGTACAATTCATGCATGTACAATTCATGCATGTACAATTCATGCATGTACAATTCATGCATGTACAATTCATGCATGTACAATTCATGCATGTACAATTCATGCATGTACAATTCATGCATGTACAATTCATGCATGTACAATTCATGCATGTACAATTCATGCATGTACAATTCATGCATGTACAATTCATGCATGTACAATTCATGCATGTACAATTCATGCATGTACAATTCATGCATGTACAATTCATGTATTAGTTAATGAATTGATTTCCAGGCCGATAATCGGGAATTATTACGATGCACGCACACAGCTTATGCATATTATACACTTCTTTGTTGAATGTTCGCTTCTAGTCACGCTTATTTGATTTCCTCACTTTCTCAAACAACGAATGTCGTCTGAGAGGCCCTGCTTCCTTTTCCTGGTGATTCTGTTTTCTGTTAGCGTTTAATACAGGTTCAAGGGGCCCAGGTTGGATTCCCAGCTGGAGCAGAAGATTTTTCTCCATTTGGGGACTGGGTTTTGTGTCACTATCATTTAGCCCAATGTGGGCGTCGAATGCAGTAAGCACTTGCCCTCGGCTGCCGAACTTCCCCAAATGGGGGACTCCCGGCTCACAATGCTGTACGCTCATTACGACAGGTTCAACAAAACTGATGTTGGCACTGCACAAGAAAGCCGATTCCTGCGCAGTAAACAGCCAACTCCAAACACACACTGCCTTTCACAGAAATTATTAAATTCAACTAGTGCCATCTACCAATGAGGTCACTTGACCAGAACACGAATAAGGCGCTGAGAGCCACGAGGGCCAAAAGGACACTGTCCTTGACCCCCAAATTTAAGTGAATATCAGAGAAACCAGTGAGACAGCTTTTCTTGAATGTTCAGATATACATGTAATGTGGGCCTACAGTGCCGATAAACCTGACCCACCGAAAGGTCAACAGATTTCAGAAGCATTGAATAAATGCTCTACACTCACAATTGACGATGATGTGCTTTATGGTTCTGAGTGCCTCAAATGGATTACTGTAGGATAAAATCCAGAACTTAATGTACTGTATCTCATTCAGAATCTCACAAAGTAGGTGTTTTTTGCCAGTATATCTATAAAATACACCAATGTCCGATCTAATGTTACCATATAGCGGGTGAATTGGCGTATCTGTGCAGTGTGCCAACTGCCTAGTGGGATTTATGCCAAGCAAACGACTGCTGCAGTGCGCTGTCACCTGTTGGCATTGATGTAAACTTGTAGATGAGTGCTGTGAACTGTGCACATTGCTTATCAAATCCGTATGTATTCGGCCCGTGAATGTGCGCCCGTTATCGTGATCCAAAGTTTCAGTTTCACTGAGTCAGGGGAACAATGTAGCGTAGCGCGGTAGGTGTCATTTATTTCGGGTTACCCCATCTACATTATGTTTAAAGCGTTCAAAGAAAAATAACCAATAAATCAGCAAGGTGCCAAATGGTACGGTGTTCATGTGCTCTTGTGCTCTTACCCAACAGCTGCCACTGCTCTTCATGCCGTCTATCACTTCCACTCGCCCCCCTTTCTGACGGTCGTAGTGAGTACGATGGGGGCGGTTTTAGTATGACCCACCAGCGTTGCTTGAGGACCATTCCTGGGACACCTCTAAAGTGCTCACGGCATGATTTTGCGGGGGTGGCGTCCAGTTAGGCGCAGGCCTCGTGTTTTGTCCCGATATACTGCGTCCATTATTTCTGTCATTGTTATTCATCGACAGTTTCCTAGAATGTGATTGCAACCTATGAATTGTGTTCCGAGAGCAGTTATACCCTGGAGTAAATCAATGTCCAATATTTTGGTTACTATGTCGGCCGTCTGCATGCGACGGTTAGTGCATATGTTATTATCTATTGTGGCGTTCATTCGCGTGATACGGCACTGCGCCGTTGCCACACACACCCTAACAAACAGTATTTACAATTAGTCCAGTAGAATTAGCATTCCAATCGGAAATAATTGCTACAAAAATTTTATTGTTTTAATTGCTTCGTTTGTGTCCCAGTATGACTATCCTAGGTTTTCCCCCACTGCCGAGTTGTGGAAAAGTGCGGGGGGCCAAAAATGTACCCGAGAAAGTGGTATTTTTCGGTTTCGTGGTTATATCTCGTAAATGACTCACAAATCGAAAACATAGTGCAATTAAAAATTGTAGGGCATGAAACTCTGCATTGAACGAGACCATCCGTATATTTCTTGGACCACCCGTTTCCATACTAGTGTTCTTCAAAATTGGACCAATTTCACATATTCATAAAAATTTTTCGTTTTAACCTCTGTTTTTTGGTATTATCGTAGAAACTAACCCACCTATCAATAGTGTCGTTCACAAAAAAAGATATGGAGAGAGAAATTTGGCATTCGATGAAACCAAAAGTGAATTTATTGAACCACCCATTTGTGTACTGCTCCTCATTAAATTTGGACCATTTCTCATCAATTTCAAATGTAGTTCTTCAGTAATTCTTATGTACAGTCTTTTAAACACAGAACTATAGCAACCAATTGTCTTGTACTTATGTAATATAGTAATAGAATAAAATACTAAAATTTTGTAAAATTTGAAAAATATTAAAGTTTTTCATATGTCGAGGGTTAAGAACTGAGACCTCGTATCTGACAGATGTCAGAGAAAGTTCTGACTCAAAAAAATTGCAAGTGGAAAAATGCATGTTATAACAAAATGATGCAAAAAATACAATGCACAACCTGTGAGTAATAAGCGATTATCTCTAAATAAAAAATCAAAACAATCAAAATTTTTATTAAAGGTTATTTTTTAGCTCCCCTGTGAAATTTGTCTTGTCAGGTACGTGGTATCCGTTCGTAACCCTCAATATAATATAGTGATACCCATTAAACTGATATGAAGGATACAAAAAGAGAGAGACACTCCTTGAAATTAAGTAGTGATTATTATATTTCGTAATTACAGAATTTTACGTGAATGTATGAGATGAGAAGGTAAAAGTAGGTATGTACACAAATTTCACATACGTCAACGTTTGACTGTCTTGTTGAGAGAAGAGACTGTGGAGCTGGTTCTTTAGAGCTGGTTCTTTGGAGGTAGGAATGAGGCCAAGACAAACTCTGAAGCCTGCCATCCCCAGAGGAGCGGATCCATCTGGTGTCCTATCCACATTTGTACTTGTAAGTAGGTCCACAAGCAATGCTGGCGATCTGCTTCCGACGTTGGTGGTAGGGATGCTAGGGTGAATCTGAATTTCATAATCGCTTTGGAAAAAAGGTCGAATCGCAAGTTGTCTTAAGTCTCTCCTGCCATACCTCCGTAAATCGGAGGTCAGCTTCGACAATAGCTTCAGCTTGAGTGTCATGCTCTCAGAAAGGTATGATATCTTCCAGAAGACATTTTTGACCAGTAGATTGACCACCTCCTTCTTGCCCCGACCGAAGGGTGCTGAAGTTGTGTCACATCCACTTATGGGGTAAAGAAATATGAGTGACCTGATCTTTGCCAGTTTGAAATTGTTAGAATCAAATACTTTTGATGAGGTCTTTCCTCTTCCAGGTTTCAAGAAATATATATTTGCTGATGGTGTGGCTAGGGCATTGAGCATGATGAGAAGGTCCGTATCCTCACCAACAACCACAACCTTCTCATGCTCCTGTGAAACCTCAAGCACTGTGGCAACAATTAGGTGGTCTGCGTCTTCAGTAGCTTGCCTTACTGAGAAGCCTTCATCTTCGAGCCTCGAAATAAGCAAGCTAATGAGATGTACTTTATTTCTGGAAAGGAACTGCTCCTGAGTCATAGTCACCATTATTAGCTCGGTAAATATGACCTCAGGAGTAGTGTGTCTTTTGTTTCGGCAGAGGTGCTTAGCATATTTGATTCTCTTGGTGGGCAAGTCTTCTGGGTAGCCATCGACCACCACACTTCTTAAGTATTCAACGTATTTGGTTAGCATTAACTTAAGTGTTTCACCATTCTTCCATACAACGCACTGGAGAAGAAATCCATCGATGACAAGGGTGCCATCTCATATTGGAAGAATTCTTTAATAAAATGAAGAACAAACCGCCTTCAGTCACAAGTTGCGTTTATTTACTGCACTATGCATTTCGAGCACTGGAGGCTCATCTGCAGGTGCTTTTTAGCGATTTACATTAGGTTTTTTAGTTGTTTGCCTGTTGATATTACATTTTTCTGTTACAACATGGTATATTCTAGATGTAAGTTTAACAGCGTTAATAATATGAAAATAACTTACAGTTTAACATTGTATGATGTCTGCTTCTGTTGTGCAGTTGGTATACACAATATACGTCTTTAATTTTGCAGTACATACTGGGATATATACATAGTCACACACTTTCTCGCACATTGTAGTAGCAGAACGTAAACCTGCCACAGATTCTCGTTCATACAGATGTTCTACTTATAAATATAATCGATTTTCTTGTTTCACAGAAGATAACGTGATAGTATTAGTACACAGGTGTTATTAAAATAATTATTTGGCACCATGTTGTAGGTTGTCAGCTGTTCGTACTATTATGGATTTGATTTCTCAGGAAAAAATAAACTTTTGAAGGTGTAAAAAATTGTGGCTGTTAAACTCTGTTTGTTCATTCAACAAGTTTTCGGAACATTTTTCTTTGTGTAGCATTATTTCTAAGTGTTCTAGTAGATTAAATTTTTTACTGTTGGGTTCTGTGTGAAGTACAGTTAGGCTGTTGTGGATGTCGTCAAGTCTGTTTATTAATATACATGTTGTTAGTTATTGTAGATTTTTCAAAATGGTGTAGTCGAAAGGTGTCGGTGTGTTCTTTATACCGTGTGTGGAAGGTTCTTCCAGTTTTTCCTATGTAAAATGCAGGGCAACTGTTACATTGTAATTTATATATTCCACTGTGTTATGTTATTGGCTTGTTTGTGTTCCCTGCGTGAGGTAAGTGGTATCCAAGTTTGCCGTTTATGGAGAAAAATATTTTAATATTTTTTTAATAAGTTAGCTACTTTTTGTGATACTATGCCTAAGTATGGGATGCTTGTGAAGATTTGTTTGTGTTTGTAGCTTTCTATCTGCGCCTAAACTTACTTGCAACCGTGCAGGATGACAGAAAGTGGATGGAATGACCGGTTGAGATGAGTTTGTAACGAAGTATGATCTAATGGTAGATGATTGAATGGTAGATGCATTCTAGAGATAGGAAGATGTTGCGTCAGATCATTTAAAAAATTTTTTCCCTTCTGTTAGGGTGCATCAGTTGTGTGGCATAACCTGTGTTTGACTCGTATTCAACTGTATGTTATGTTTGAGGCTTAGAGCACTATCTACTCGCGATCTTTAACAGCAGATCTGCCATCAGAGGAGTTCCATCTCATGTGTGTGGGTATGACGACGACGACGAAACACGCCCATCTTGTTTCGGCACTTTCCTCTAGATGAACGAAGATATTTGCAAGGTACTCCATTAACCTGCCGCATCTTTGGCATAAAATCGAGTCTTCAGTTTCATAATTACATTGATTCTATGTTAGTGGCAGTTTGTGAGATACTGAATTCCCATGGATACATCTGCTTGACAGATGTTCTGTTTACAGATTTAGTGGCGGCATGTCTTGTAATTTCACATGTCGAACATCGTCGCTATGCGTTGGTCAGTTTCCTTGTGAGAGGTATTCTCCGTTACTAAAGATCATTTTGTATGGGACTGATGCAGGCATAGTATAATTTCTAAACCGTGATCGGATATGAACAGAGGATGCCATACACCTCTGCGAAACTATATTGTGCATGTATCACAGGGAATCGATGTCTTAAGGAAGTAGTTTTTTTCATTTTACAGTTTATCTTGTTACAGTTTTAGGGCGCAAAATTGCTACGGTCATTAGCGCCCACTCTGCGACTTAGGGAAGGGTACAAAAACCAAATGGGAAATCTGCAGCAATGAAAGCTAAACTCAAAAAGAGGGGAAACTAAAAAACCAAAGGGAAACTTAGGAAACCACTGTAGGAGAGGGGGTTGTTTTTCCCAAAAAGAGCTTCAAATGACCGACGTGATCTCATTGACACTGATAAGCTCGAAGGCACGATCAGCTGAGCGCGTGTCATCATCTAAAATGGAAGGCATATCAGGCGACAGCTGTAGATGGGCTTGTAGTGGAGTAAAATAGGGGCACTCAAGAAAAAGGTGTCTCACCATCCACAGTTGAGAGCAGTGGGGATAAAGTGGGGGAGCATCGCCACTTAAAAGATGTCAATGGCGAAAAAGTCAGTCCCCTATCCAGCGTCTAGTTAAAATTACCTCCTCCAGATGACAAGTTCGGGAGAAAGATGTCTGAGCACTGAGAAGAGGTTTCACATCCCGCAATTTATTAGCGGGAAGTGTAGACCAATGAGCGTGCCATAAAAGAGCAACACGACGAAATAAGACACAATGCAGATCGGTGAAGGGCACCACGCGAACAGTGGGCTGAGGAAGGGAGACTGTAGCATTGCCTACTATATCGGCTGCCTCATTTACATGGATACCAACAGTAGGGGGACAAGGTATGTTATATCCGACATGCCATTGTTGCAAATTTATTCAAAATGACGGCGATGACGTCATCCAAGATGGCGGCTCTAGACTTAGCAACAGCGCATGACGTCATCCAAGTTGGCGGAATTTGGTGAGAAGTTTGAATTTTGGCTGGAAGATAGGTCAATTGCGCTACCTCCACTAACCTAACCCTCCAGAAAAAAAATTGGTTGGAAATTCAAATTCCAGCAGGATAATGCATCACACCACGAAAATGGCAGGAAAATAGACCACTTGGGGTACGTCCACTAAACTAACCCCCAACCCCGTAGAAAATGGCGGCAAGCTCAAATTCCAGCACAATAATGGCAGTAAAACTTGACTTGTCTTTATTATTACTTCAACAATATCATGCAGGTGTGTTCGCCACGAGGTCCAACTGGCTAAGTCACATAGCCACCAGCAGAGGGCGTCATTCAAGATGTCGGATTTTGGCGGGAAGTTTGAATTTTGTTGGAAAGAAGGCCAACTGCGTCACGTCCACTCAACTACTGTCATCAAGGACGGCGACTTATTTTGTTTCACCACTCAGATGACCTGATTGGCGGTGCACATTCAGTCTTTGCTGTGTTGTCACCGTCAAAGCATCGTCACATGTTTGATCATCAAGATGAATGTGAAGGATGTAGACATTTGAGGGAGGACTAGCCACATTTCACTACATCATTTATAGAAGAGTATGATAATGCAGATGGCAGTTATAAGAATCGAGGGGCATGAAAGGGAAGCAGTGGTTGGGAAAGGAGTAAGACAGGGTTGTAGCCTATCACTTATGTTATTCAATCTGTATATTGAGCAAGCTGTGAAGGAAACAAAAGAAAATTTCGGAGTAGGTATTAAAATCCATGGACAAGAAAAAAAAACTTTGAGGTTTGCCGATGACATTGTAATTCTGTCAGAGACAGCAAAGGACTTGTAAGGTCAGTTGAACGGAATGGACAGTGTCATGAAAGGAGGGTACAAGATGAACATCAACAAAAGCAAAACGAGGATAACGGAATGTAGTCGAATTAAGTCGGGTGATGCTGAGGGAATTAGATTAGGAAATGAGACATTTAAAGTAGTAAAGGAGTTTTGCTATTTGGGGAGCAAAATAACTGATGATCGTCGAAGTAGAGAGGATATCAAATGTGCTGGGGGTCATAGTATTTTCATGCAGCACTCGACTGTTGATAACTTATTCAATCTAGACATGGCAGTAACTAGTACTAAATAGATGGCGCCCATGAGTTCAAGCTGTATACAGTAACATCATTAACTGGCTTCAGACATGTAGCATTCACATAGAAGATATAGACCATTGTCTTAGCACCTGTATAACGGCAGCGCCGAAGTCTTGTGCTATTCCTCAAATAAGTGTTGTGAATATTGAACTCAAATTTACTGATGGCATACCCAACTATTTCAATGGGTCTATAACATTATGAGATACATTTGCTTAATTTGAGGGATATAAGAAACAACTCTTTTCGAAATACTGTACTTCTGTTGCACCATTTGAAAAAGAATGAACTTATTGTTTTCCATGCTGATCATAATTTTATGTCTCGAGTAAATAAATATATTTATAATATTAACTTTCTCTTTGTCTTTTTTATTTCTCTAGACAAAAATGTCACAATTGTTAATGCACTTTAGTACACCTTAATGTACGTTAATGTATGTGACACACTTCCCTTTAAATACACCATGTGGAATTCATTCTGTCGTGTAGCCGTTTTAGTTCAGTTCGTAAGGTGATTGCACTATAGTGGCTACACACACACACACACACACACACACACACACACACACACACACACACACACACACACACACACTATTTATCATATAAAAGCCTATTGCACGCCAGTACATAGCACAATAGGTATCATGGCAGGCTGGGTGATGCACACTTGCTGCAAGGACTTTATTGTTGGTGACTGGTCCTGTGATGATCAAGACCAGAAGACCAAGTAGTAGTAGTAGTAGTAGTAGTAGTAGTAGAAGAAGAAGAAGAAGAAGAATGGAGCACTCCTTCACAACAGCATACGAGCTATAATTGTAGGTCCTTCCAACTGTGGTTAGACAAATGTCTTGATGGCTGTGTTAACACACACAGACTGAGTCCGCTTCAAGCACCTTTTCGTCTACTCTGAAACACTGCTTAAACCCAAGTACCAGTTACTGCAGAAAATGTTAGATGGGGTAGACGGCTCTTTTTTTGTTTTTTTTTTTTGTGGTTTTAGGGCGCACAACTTCAATGGTCATTAGCGCCCAGACTATGTTAGGAATGCACCGCGAGGCACAAGTTTAAAACAGCAACTAAAATGGAAAACATGATAAAAGACAGATTGACAGGCATAGGATTAAAAACAGCATAATCAAATGTTCTTAGACAGGTTTGTCAAGTTGATAAAATGAAGTACGCGAGCAGCTGCTCCTGGGTCATCCGCTAAAATGGCATCTAGAGTACATGGTAGGCCAAGATCAAGATGCAGTGTATTAAAATCTGGACAGGACGTTAAAATGTGGTGGACCGCCATGGACAGAACGGCGCCGGCGCAGCCGTGAGCAGATGGTGATGGCTGAACCGGCAGTGTCCAATTCGTAACCGGGCCAAAACTACCTCCTCCCGCCGAGAAAGGCGTGAGGAGGACGTCCAAGCCGCGGGAAGAGGTTTCAAGGCCCAAAGCTTGTTGTACGTAAGTGCAGCCCAAACGGCATGCCACAGCGACAAAATGCGCTGACAAATGACCCTGCTACAATCTGATGAAGGGACGCAACAAGAAGCTTTCCGAGGCTGGAGGACCGCACCCTTGGCCGCGGCATCTGCAGCTTCGTTCCCAGGGATACCGACATGGCCAGGAACCCACATAAAGCTAACCGGAGAACCGTCGTCCACCAGCTGCTGAAGAGAGCGTTGGATCTGGTGCACGAAAGGGTGAACTGGATACGGATCACTGAGGCTCTGGATGGCGCTCAGGGGAATCAGAGCAGATGACATAAGCAGAATGTCGGTGGCGGCAGATGTAAATAACAGCCTGGTAGGGGGGCAAAGAGCTCACCTGTGAAGACCGAACAATGGCCATGGAGCCGGTATTTGAAACTTTGTGCCCCAACAATAAAAGAACACCCAGCCCCGTCATTGGTCTTAGAGCCTTCTGTATAAATGACGGTCATATTAATGAACTTCGAACAAAGTTCGACAAAATGGGAGTGGTATACCGAACCGGGGGTAACCTCCTCTGGGAGCGAGCTGAGGTCAAGGTGAACGCGAACCTGAGCCTGGAGCCAAGGTGATGTGCGGCTCTCGCCCACTCTAAAGGTTGCAGGAAGTGAAAAATCAAGGTGTTGAAGGAGGCAACGAAAGCAAACAGCAGGGGGTAGCGGGGCAGAGACATACAACCAGTATTGACGGTCGAGAGAGTCGTCAAAAAAGGAATGATAAGACGGGTGGTCGGGCACTGACAGTAGCCGACAGGCATACCCTCAAAGCAGTATATCGCGCCGGTAGGTGAGTGGCAATTCACCGGCTTCAGCATGAAGACTCTCGATGGGACTAGTGTAAAACGCTCCGATCCCAAGACGTAAACCCCGATGTTGTATGGAGTTGAGGCTGTGTAAGATGGACAGCTGTGCAGAGGAGTATACGAAGCTCCCATAATCCAGCTTGGAGCGGACAATCGACCGAATAGGCGAAGTAGGACTGATCCGCTCCCCACGACATACCATTGAGAACACTGACATTTAGAGAACGGGTACAATGGGCAGCCAAATAAGACATGTGGAGACCAGCTAAGTTTTCTGTCAAATGTAAGACCTAAAATTTTTGTTGTCTCCACGAATGGGAGAGCAACAGGACCGAGTCGTAAAGACGGTGGGAGAAACTAGCGCCAGAAGTTAATACAGACCGTCTTCTCTGCAGAAAAACGGAAGCCATTTGCGACACTCCAGGAGTGAAGATGGTCAAGAGAACGCTGAAGACAGCGCTCCAGGAAACATGTGCGCTGCGCGCTGCAACAGATGGTAAAATCGTCCACGAAAAGGGAGCCTGATACATCAGCTGGGAGGCAATCCATTATTGGATTGATCGCTATGGCGAACAGAGCGACGCTCAAAACTGAGCCCTGTGGCATCCCATTCTCCTAGCGAAAGGTTTCTGACAGGACAGAACCCACACGTACCGTGAACTGTCGATCCATTAAAAAGGAACAAATAAAAAGAGGGAGGCGACCGCAAAGGCCCCATGTATGCATGGTGCGGAGAATACCCGCCCTCCAACAGGTGTAAGCCTTCTCCAAATCAAAGAACACAGCCGCGGTTGGGCGCTTCCGCAAGAAGTTATTCATAGTGAAGGTCGACAAGGTAACCAAATGGTCAACAGCAGACCGGCGCCTACGAACTCCACATTGTACATTGGTAAGTAGGTGTCGAGATTCAAGCAGCCAAACCAAACGAGAGTTAACCATTCGCTCCATCACCTTACAGAGACAGCTGGTAAGCGAGATAGGTCGATAACTGGAAGGCAAGTGCTTGTCCTTCCCCGGCTTAGGAATCGGTACAACAATAGACTCACGCCAGCATGCGGGAACATTTCCCTCAATCCAGATGCGATTATAAGTACGAAGAAGGAAACCCTTACCCGCAGAAGAAAGGTTCTTCAGCATCTGAATATGAATAGAATCAGGCCCTGGAGCGGAGGACCGTGACCGGGCAAGTGCATTTTCGAGTTCCCACATGGTGAATGGGGCATTATAACTTTCACGATTCGAGGAGCGGAAGTTAGGTGGCCTAGCCTCCTCTGCCTGTTTTCGGGGGAGGAAGGCAGGGTGGTAATGAGAGGAGCTCGAAACCTCTGCGAAAAAGCGGCCGAAGGCATTGGAAACATCCTCAGGGGCCGCAAGGACGTCATTCGCGACCGTCAAGCCAGAAACTGGTGAGTGGACCTTAGTGCCAGATAGCCGACGCAGGCTACCCCAGACAACAGAAGGAGTAGAACTGTTGAAGGTGCTTGTGAAAGCAGCTCAGCTGGCTTTCTTGCTTTCTTTAATAATATAACGGCACTGCGCATATAATCGTTTATAATTGATACAATTCGCCACTGTAGGGTGGCGTTTAAAGGTGCATAAAGCACGTCGACGAGCACGTAAAGCATCTCTACATGCTGCAGTCCACCAGGGGACCGGTACGTGACGTGGAGAAGAAGTAGTGTGAGGGATGGAATATTCAGCAGCAGAGAGAATGACTTCCGTGAGGTGTGCGACCTGACTATTGCAGCTTGTGAAGGTCTGATCCTGAAAGGTCGCCCTGGAAGAGAAGAGCCCCCAGTCTGCTTTGGAGATGTTCCAACTAGTTGAGCACGGCGAGGGGGTATGATGCAGGAGATGGATAACACACGGGAAGTGGTCGCTCGAATATGTATCAGAAAGTGCATACCACTCAAACTGGCGCGCAAGTTGGGTGGTACATATAGAGAGGTCTAAATGGGAATATGTGTGAGATGTGTCCGAAAGAAAAGTAGGGGCGCCAGTATTGAGGCAGACAAGATTGAGCTGGTTGAAAAGGTCTGCTAAAAGGGAGCCCCTTGGGCCGGATGCTGGGGAGCCCCAAAGGGGATGGTGGGCATTGAAGTCTCCAGTTAACAAAAATGGTGCAGGTAGCTGAGCAATAATTTGCATCATGTCTGCCCTTGTAACGGCAGATGACGGAGTGTAAACGGTACAAATGGAAAATGTAAAAGTGGGGAGAGTAATTCGAATGGCAACTGCCTGCAGGCCGGTGTGCAATGTGATGGGATCGTAGTAAATGTCATCCCAGACCAGCAACATAACCCCTCCATGAGCCAGAATACCTACCACAGAGGGTAGGTCAAAACGGACAACGGTGTAGTGTGCCAAGGCAATTTGATCGCATGGGCGTAGCTTCGTTTCCTGGAGGGCTACGACGAGCGGATGGTGCAAGCGGAGCTGCAACTTCAAGTCGTCTCGGGTGGAGCGAATGCTGCGAATATTCCAGTGAATAAGTGCCATCGTGAGAAGAAAAGGAAGATGAAGGAAGGGGTCACCTTGGAGGCCGCTGAGGGCCTGGCTTCGAGCGAGCACTGCCGCCGCTATCAGTAGGCGGACAGTCATCGTCAATTGGTTCTATAGGTTCATCGGCCATCTTAACAAGATGGCCGATGGAGGGGGAGCTTCCTCTGCAGGTGAACGGCCAGATATTCGGCTACCAGTGGTGCGGCCAGGCGAAACGGATGACGGCCTGGGGTGGCAAACGCTGGGTGGCGCAGGAGAAGAAATGTGCCATGGCGGAGAAGGAGAACTGTGCTTCCTATGAGCCTTCTTGGAAGGTTGTTTAGTGGAAATACTGGTCGATGGCTGGGAGTTGAAGGTACGTAGGAAGTCTGCACGGGACGGTTCCTTCTTGAAGGCCCGTGCATCTGACTTCTGGGTCTTCGTCTTGGCAGAAGCTGATGAAGGTGCTTGTGTCTGAGGGGTGATGGGAGGAAGAGGAGACATCGACCGAGCGATCTTAGTACTGGCCGAACAGACGACCGTGGTGCTGAAGGTCAGATCGCATGTCTGCGTCGCCACCTTCCTGGTAGTCCATGGAGAGCCGAGGACAGTACTGTATTTGCCGCTGGGAGCAGCGTGGGCTTCCTACTAGCAAATAGCTTGCGAGCAGCCGAGGTGGACACTCTCTCTTTGACCCGAATTTCTTGGATACAGCGTTCTTCCTTGTAGATGGGACAGTCACGGGAGGAGGCTGCATGGTCACCCTGACAGTTCACACAATGAGGAGACGGAGGTGGACGGTCACCCTCATCGTCATCCCTGCCATGAGTGACACATTTAGCCACATTGGAACAAGACTGGCGAGTGTGATTAAAATGCTGACACTGGTAGCAGCGCGTAGGTGTCGGGACATAGGGGCCAACAGAAATAACCTTGTAGCCCGCTTTGATACGTGACAGCAGCTGAACACTATCAAAGGTCAAGGAAAGTGTCTGGGTCGGTACAAGGTCATTGTTGACCTTTTTCATGACCCTATGGACAGCCGTCACGCCCTGCTCAGCGAGGAAAGACTTAGTCTCCTCGTCAGTCAATCCGTCAAGTGATCGAGTATATACCACACCACGAGACGAATTCAAAGTGCGGTGAGCCTCCACCCGAACAGGGAACATGTACAGGAGTGTGGCCCGAAGCAATTTTTTGTGCCGGAAAGGCGCTCTCAGTTTCTAGTAACAAGGCACCATTATGCAACCTGGTACACGACTTGACAGATCAAGCTATGGCATCTACGCCCTTCTGGATAACGAAAGGTTTGACAGAGGAAAAATCCTTGCCATCCTCAGATCGAGAAACTACGAGGAACTGTGGGGCAGGCGGTAGTACTTTTGTTACTGGTGGCTGGTCAAGTTTCCGTTTATGGGCAGAAGGTGCGAGAGAAGAAGAAGTGAAATCCATTGCGGAGGAATCCCCCATGATTGCCAGCATCTCCGATGGCGCCCGCCTTAGGTGAATGTTTACACCTCAGGTCACACCTCCTGAGAAACAGACAGAGGGACCAATCGGCGTGGTCAGAAGGTATCAGCTCAGGCAATCACCCCTCCCTGGGCCTGGCCTTTACCAGGGGGTACGTGCGTGCCTTACTTGTCTACCCAGGGCAGGGAATTACGGGTTACCCCGTCACCGGCTACGTGTGCGAACGCGTGGGTCGGCCTTCAGGCGCGCACAGGGAGGAAGGAAGAAGAGGAAAAAGAAGAGAGAGGGAGAGAGAGGGCAGACTGTCTGAAACGCAGAGGCGGAGACCAGAGAAGCCGAGGAGAGGAAGCCGAGGAGAGGAAGCCGAGGAGAGGAAGCCGAGGAGAGGAAGCCGAGGAGAGGAAGCCGAGGAGAGGAAGCCGAGGAGAGGAAGCCGAGGAGAGGAAGCCGAGGAGAGGAAGCCGAGGAGAGGAAGCCGAGGAGAGGAAGCCGAGGAGAGGAAGCCGAGGAGAGGAAGCCGAGGAGAGGAAGCCGAGGAGAGGAAGCCGAGGAGAGGAAGCCAAGGAGAGGAAGCCAAGGAGAGGAAGCCAAGGAGAGGAAGCCAAGGAGAGGAAGCCAAGGAGAGGAAGCCAAGGAGAGGAAGCCAAGGAGAGGAAGCCAAGGAGAGGAAGCCAAGGAGAGGAAGCCAAGGAGAGGAAGCCAAGGAGAGGAAGCCAAGGAGAGGAAGCCAAGGAGAGGAAGCCAAGGAGAGGAAGCCAAGGAGAGGAAGCCAAGGAGAGGAAGCCAAGGAGAGGAAGCCAAGGAGAGGAAGCCAAGGAGAGGAAGCCAAGGAGAGGAAGCCAAGGAGAGGAAGCCAAGGAGAGGAAGCCAAGGAGAGGAAGCCAAGGAGAGGAAGCCAAGGAGAGGAAGCCAAGGAGAGGAAGCCAAGGAGAGGAAGCCAAGGAGAGGAAGCCAAGGAGAGGAAGCCAAGGAGAGGAAGCCAAGGAGAGGAAGCCAAGGAGAGGAAGCCAAGGAGAGGAAGCCAAGGAGAGGAAGCCAAGGAGAGGAAGCCAAGGAGAGGAAGCCAAGGAGAGGAAGCCAAGGAGAGGAAGCCAAGGAGAGGAAGCCAAGGAGAGGAAGCCAAGGAGAGGAAGCCAAGGAGAGGAAGCCAAGGAGAGGAAGCCAAGGAGAGGAAGCCAAGGAGAGGAAGCCAAGGAGAGGAAGCCAAGGAGAGGAAGCCAAGGAGAGGAAGCCAAGGAGAGGAAGCCAAGGAGAGGAAGCCAAGGAGAGGAAGCCAAGGAGAGGAAGCCAAGGAGAGGAAGCCAAGGAGAGGAAGCCAAGGAGAGGAAGCCAAGGAGAGGAAGCCAAGGAGAGGAAGCCAAGGAGAGGAAGCCAAGGAGAGGAAGCCAAGGAGAGGAAGCCAAGGAGAGGAAGCCAAGGAGAGGAAGCCAAGGAGAGGAAGCCAAGGAGAGGAAGCCAAGGAGAGGAAGCCAAGGAGAGGAAGCCAAGGAGAGGAAGCCAAGGAGAGGAAGCCAAGGAGAGGAAGGCAAGGAGAGGAAGGCAAGGGAAAGAGTAAGTGAGACAGTGAGATGGAGAAGAACAAAGAAGGGAACCAACCAAAGGAAGGAGGAAACGAGAAGAAGCGAAAAACCAAAATGACCGCAAATATAGGTCGTGGAACCGTCCGTCTCCGGACGCAGGCGCTAACTACCCCTTGAAGGGGAGGGACTGCTTTTAGTCGCCTCTTTCGACAGGCAGGCATCAGGAATACCTCGGGCCTATTCTAATCCCCGGACCCACATGTGGGGGGGGGGGGGGTGGGGGGGGGGTAGATGGTGTAATGTAAGAGCATTCAGTGAAAGCGACGACATCCCCCCCTCCCCCCATCTGAAAAGGTAAAGCCTAACACTGTCTTCATAGTTGACTATGTGGCTGTCGAAAAGCAGGATCAAATTCGTAGATATTTCTGCTTTGGTCGTCATATGGGTGTTGACGTATTTTATCTCAGACGTATTCCAGGATCCCAGATCACTTGGTGAGGGATAATGCCAACCTCATTATAGCCTTCAAACAAGACAATCTCAATTTAACATACATTTACCAGGCTCATGTTGGGACTGACATGTCATACAATGAATTTGTAAAGATATGTGCTGATTGTTGGAATCACTCACAATCCGGTTTTCTCGTTGTTGATGAAAGGCGGAAACTGAATGATGGTAGTTATAGCCGGAACTTCCAGCAGTTTCTCCATATATAAATGTACAAAATAGCTGAGTGCGTCAGTAGATACTACACCATGGACAAATTCGCACGCTTGGCGGATGCTCAATCTGAGAGATTAGGTGTGCATATAATGCTCACGTGTATACCGATATGAAATTTAAGAATCTTGAGGCAAGACTCGGTAAGCTTGCAAGGGAATTAATGGACACTCAAACTTCTTGCACTTAACCAAAATTGGCTAGAGAATAGATTTAGCGCAATTGGAGAGAAGATAGAAGCTGAGGTGGTTGTTATTGAAGGAGGAGGTGTAGGGAAGAACAAGAATGACAAAGCATATATAAAACCACGCGATATGAGCAGCTCTGATTAGTATGCTCCGAGATGTCGACAAAGCATAAAGTCATTCAGCCACGCAAAGCAGCTCCAGAGAAATTACGTTAGCTGAGGATGGGGCATATGGGTTGCGAGCAAACATTACGAGAAACTTTTAAACCTGTTACCGAATCTATCAGTAAGATGGCTTAGCGTGATAATGATTCAATCGCAGAATTCACCAACCAGTATTGAGCGGGTAAGACAGAACATTTGGTGTCAGTGGGGAGAGACCGTACATGCTAGGCTCAAACTGTAAGTTTATATGATAGCACGAAACGCATCGGGGATACAGAGTTTAAAAGAACACCTGGCTTAATGAATCTTATCTTCCTAAGGCCCTCAAAAACTTGAAATACTCTACCAATAATCGCAAAGTATATGGTGAAATACTGCAATTGACTGAGCTGTATAAAATTCCTGACAGAAGACTGAGAAACCTGCAAAACTCTAAATACAGAGCCATTATACAACCTTTACTGAATGAGCATCCTAAAAGCATTGGTGAAGGTGTAGACTTTCAGCATAAAGGCGTGAGCAATCAACTCCTGCAGTATATATATTACAATGAGCCGGATGAACTAATAGACTTCGACTGTTGATGGCTTCGGCTGCTGCAGGTAGTACAGCTGATTCGAACGAGGTTCTTTCGATAATCTCTGAGCTTTGAGAGAGAGGTATTATTTAATAAGTATGGAGACGGTAGTTCGAGAATTGCACAAGCCACCACGCGAAACATATCCTCTGAGGCATGTTATGATTAAGCGGCTGGATGACTTGTGGCAGGCCAATCTTGTAGACATAAGTCAATATTCACTTGAGAATAATGGATTCAAATACATTTTAATGGTTATTGATACATACTCTAAATTCGCATGGGCATTACCTGTCAAAACTAAAACCGGTAGAGATGTTGCTGTAGTGTTTGAGCGTTTGCTGCAGACAGGATCAAATCGATGCCCAGACAATCTTGAAACCGATCATGGTGGTGAGTTTTACAATGAATATTTCAAGACTGTGATGGAGCGGTACGGGATACACGACTACTCGACGTTTACCCACCTGAAAGCTAGCTTCGTGGACAGTTTGAACAGAATGGTCAAAGCTCAAATGTGAATACCTTTTAATCTTCGCGGTTCTTACAAGTGGCTAGACATCATCCCACAAATAATTGCGCGGTATAATAGAACCAAACATAGTACAATAAAAATGAGACCGACCGATGTTCGGTATAATTCACTCATGGACAAAGTATATTTCCACATTAAATGCTGGACCCACGCAAAAAGAAGTTCAATGTAGGCGACTTAGTACATATTTCAAAATACAAGACAGCGTTCGAGAAATCGTACTTACCAAACTGGTGAGCGGAGATATTCACAGTATCCAAAGTGCACAGAACGAACCCTAGGACATATCTTAAAGGATGGCAAGGGTGAAGAAATGGCTGGATGCTTTTACACAGAAGAATTGCAGAAGAGTTCTGAAGCAGATGTATTTCTCATCGAACGCGTGATAAGACGTCGCGGGAATAGAGCGCTAGTTAAATGGTTAGTATTTCCATCATCAGAAAACAGTTCGATTGACGCTGACGAGTTAGTGTATAACAGGGAGCGTAGACCTCTGTCTCCTCGGTAGTGTACCATACATGATAGGCAGCACACCATAATATGAGGTGGAGGTGGAATTTTTGAAAAATTGCCTTTTGAATTGCACATTCCGGGGTACAACTTCTGTGGGCCTGAGACAAAGCTTCAGAAACGCCTGGCACGCGGTGGTAGCGGTATTAACCTACTAGACGAAGTCTACCTTGAACACGACCTCGCATTAGCTGCAAATAAAGATCTCCCAGCACGCCACGTTGCCGACCGAATATTAGCCGATAGAGCTAAGCAAATAAAGCGAAGAAAAGATCTCCGAATAGGTCAGCGCGTTGATGCATTCGTAGTTGATAAAACTATGCATGGAAAAATTAAGTTCGACATGCAGATGATGAGTTGCAAACAAAATATGAATGCAGCGCGAACAACTGTTGGGGCGAAGAAGAACGAACCAGGCACTTTGAAAAACTGTATTCTCACTTCGATGTGTGCAGCTAAACGTGTGTTGAAGGGGGGGGTGGGGGGGGGGCGAAGGGGAAAGCGAAGGAGAGGAAGACGACGACTGCAATTAAACCACCTAGAGTCCTACCACTACCAAACACATCAGGTGGAATTATTCCGTTCCTCGTTCCAGACCTTTGCAGCTCTGGCGGCGGTAGGTTCACTTACAGGTGGAGCTGCAGCTGTAGCCAAAACGTCAAAAACACACAGAATGCACAGGCGCATCTAGAGGAAGCCAGAAGACATAATCTGGCCACGGAAGCAGCAGCTATCGGTAAGGATCTCTACTGGAAACCATACAGAAAAGGACTAGGTATCTTCATAAATAAAAAAAAGTTCGTTAGTTATCCTACCTGATCGAACGCTCACGAATAAAGGTATCATTAATATTGTTAAAGAGAAACTTCACATACCTGGATTCCGTTGCGTCTTTATGCGGGATACATTACCGAAGAGTATGTGGCGGACTAATGAGTGCGGAATTGTAAATTTAGATGTTGCTGGGGGTCCAGGGATCCATTGGGAGGCGTATGTCAAGAAAAGTATAAATACAGTACAATATTTCGATTCATTTGGGGATTTACAACCGCCTGAAGATTCACAACGCTACTTCACCAGCAAAAGTTGTGTTTCCTACAATTTACGGCGATGTCAGGACTAACACATACCTGTGCGGGCATCTCCGCATTATGTTCCTCATCACAGCCATGGCAAATTAGCCTTCGCCTGCATCAGCGAACTTCTGGAATGCGCGCTATATTTAGACAGAACGGTGAGAAGTCGAATGCGCGCTTTCTCCTCTCCTTGTCAGAGCCGGTGTGCGAACATCCACACATATGAAAGAGCCATAACTGAACGCACGCCCATCATTTGAGGTTTAGATGCAATGCCATACACACTGACTTTAAAAGAGCGAGTATCAGCATTACGTGCAAATTACTTTCCGCCGATTTAAGTGCAGGGGACTGGAGTATTGCCCTGATTCGTCTGGAGGCGTATAACAGCATTCCAAATATCACGAAGAGCATCTGGAAATTGACGGTTGGAAGGAGATTCTACAAATACAACTTGGTGCCTACGATATTGATGATTTAAACGAAGTCTTAAAACAGTAAGGAAAAGGTATTGACTGCGGGCAAACATTAATATCCTTAAATCAAATACGTGCAGAGAGTGCTACGATCGACTTTAGACCGAGATTCAATAGGTCCACTGCTAGGTTTTGCAAATGATCGTGTTTTGTTGTGGGACGCCAGTAAATTTTATGCATCGGATCAAGCTGTAGATGTACTACCAGTCAGCACAATCCACGTTGAGTGCAATATTGCCACAAACTCATACCTCAACGATAAGTTGATTCATCCCTACAGTCGGTACTGGGTACAAAATAGTTCAAGCCCCCACAAACTATATATCTTCGAGTAACAGTTAAAAACATTGGATTACCTAGAACTGCGTATTGTTGACTAGAGTAATCAGCTTCTTACCTTTCGAGGAGAAGAGATCATTGTACGCTTGCACAATTATTGAAAGTATCACAACACATGGTGCAGAGTTGTGGTAACTAACCCTGAAGCAGAAAGATCGCCTGCTGGCTGTCGAGATGGATTTCTGGAGACGAAGTTGTGGATACTCCAGACTTGACCATATTAGAAATGATACGATCAGAGAGGTTATGAATGTCAAAAGCACAATCCTAGACTACATAGAAAGGAAGCGCCTACTGTGGTATGGTCACTTACAGCGTATTCCAGACAAGATGGCAAAAACGGGTATGGTAATGGACTCCACATCAAAGAAGGCGGCGCGGTAGACCTGCGAGATGTAGGAAAGACGACGTCAACGAAGCAATGGGTGCGAGAGGTCTTAATGAAGGAGACTGGATACACCGTGAACGATGGAGATTGGGATACGAGAGGGGGCGGCAGCCGTAGAAACCTTTTTCATGACTGCAGCGCCCACAGACCGTTCGGCTACTCCCCAGCAACGATTCCAATTTTATATAAAAGTTTCGTACTACTACTACTACCGATCTCATGCTTGGGAAGCTGGAGCGTATGAATGAAATGTGAAACTACTTCCGAACATAAAGCTTTTTGCTTGTAGTAAGCCTGACAAGCATTTGATATTGGTACTTCGTGAATTATATTTTCTCGTGTTATAAAAATGACCATTTGTGCCAAAACTGTCTCGTTTATTTGGTGTTTGTTACAATAGCTACAATATTAGACAGGCCTATTTTGTTTTATCTAGCAGACAGTGACAAAAACACGTAATCAGATTGAGAAATCACACAAGTCTTTGGTACTGTTTGTATTAACGGCTTTTTCAGTATTAGACAAAGAATTTCTTTTTTCATGTAGCAAAACATTTGACGATCTTTAAGTAAGATTCTTTCCCAGAAAGGAAACAAAGTTAGAGAGAAAAAAATGCTACGTTTAAAGACTGAAGAAATGTGTACTGTCTTGCTTGTCTCTTCTACTGGTTTCATGTATCCTATTTTTAATTTTATCTCACAAAAAAAGCGAGTTATTAGCTATAGGCAATAAAGAATGCAAATCTTCTGAAGAGTTCTTGTTCTCCCGGTTACAAAATATCCCATCCAATATTGATTGCGATTTTTTTTTCTGATGCACATAGTCTCAGTTATAGGGGGAAGGATGATAATCTTCACGTGACCGACGTTTACGTTCAGTGATTTTGCTGTTTTCTCTTCGTTTATTGCTCTCACGTCAAGTGAAAACAAAATGGATTTCTGTGGTTGGGAGCTATCAAGTGAATTAAATTAAAATACATTGACATGAGTACGGAAGGCTAAAATATGTTATTAGTTTCAGATTTTATGTTATTTCCACCTTTCTGACAGTCAAGCATCAATAGCCTTACAGAACAATCAAGTTATTTTTGTCGTTTTGCTAAGGAGATTTGGCTTTTATTAATCTTTTCCGCTGAGGCAGTCAATTTATTTGAAACGAACTGTTTAATTCCACACTACTGGCTGGTTTCAACTGTTTGCTGCATTTCAAAAGTGCATGTTTTCACCTTCTAGCACGTATGAAATTATTTTATAATGAAGAACCAAAGATGAAATAATACATTACTGGTACTCCAAGAAAATTTACATTCGAATCTGGACATACGAATGTGCACTTCAAACCGAATTACGCGTTTTAGTGTGGTTCACGAAATTCCGATGCTCTTTGCGTATCCTCTGATTTCTTTCTTTTATGACAATGTAAGATCTTTTAATGTCTTACACCTACGAACATACGAGCTTCCAGAATCCTAGTAGCTGCGCAAGCGCGGTGACGCCTGTTATCTGGCGCCTGTTATCTGGCGCTGGCTACTGAGACTAACCTATTTCTAACAGGTCGCGGGAAAATATTGCGAATGGTTATTTGAAAAGCGTTAGTTTCAAAGTAAATTTTCTTTTATGTAAGATGAACTATGTGCGAGAATTTACGATGAATTCCTTAAATCACAGAGCGTTTGACTCATTTAAAAATCAAGTCTGGTACGAACATTTAGAAAAATTTCGAGCTCAGAAGATCAGTCATGTCCTTGTTAAAAATTTTACTGGCACATTTGTGGGATGTGTCTAAGTGTAACGTGCGCAAAAAAGATCAACATGATACGTGAAAGCTTAGCTTCTCTTGCAGCTTATTAATCTTAGAGACCAAGATTATATGTGAAAACTCTGCTTTTCTTGTAGTAACAATATGTATATTAATTTAAACCATTAACGTTTCCTATCTGTGTGCACGCACTACTTAACGGTGGTATTGCTATCACGTGTCCTATGCTCGAATATTCGATGTCATCGGCTGGCGAGATCACGTGACATGAGCTATGACTGGCTACAAAAGCGCATTGCAAGCTTGATTTCAATGCTTCAGAAAGTGACATGCGGAATTTAAGTTTACACTTCCGTAACACGAAAATATGCAGCATACACGTTTCCAATTTTTTTTTTTTTTACTGAATGTGGTTTTCTAAAGAGCCGAGAAGTACTACACTGATGTATAAAACCATAACCATTCAAGGGATTGATAAATTTTACAGTTTCGAGGAAAAGTACCCTGTCACTTAACAGGGAAAAAGTGTATTTTCACCCGGGAGAAAGTGTAATTTTAACCGAGAAATCCGGGAATTTTTTCTTGTCCTCTTATACACCCTGTATTTACTACTGTCAGCTTAACGTCCGGGAATTCGGTTATTAATAGAACGTTATTCACAAGAGACAAATCTGTGCTTACGTAATGTGCTGTGTCAAATAATGCACTTTTTATACCAGGGCCGGCCAAACGCTGCACAATGTGCAGACGTGCGGAAGTGCTGCACATGTGCGCACATGTGCGACAGTGGCATCTGTTATTAGACATGTGTCCTAAATGAACGGAGGGGGCTCCACTTCCGTGTTTATGTGGTACAAGCAAGAGCGCAACATTCCCAGTCTCGTTTACCCCTGGTAACCGTAACCTTAACCTTAACAGAGAAGTACTGAGAAATGGCAAATACTGTGAAAAATTAAATGACGGGAGATCTATGTTCTCAGTCGTTTAAAAATGACTGGGAACTGCAATTCTTTTTTGTAGCCGTTGGTGAAAACTCAGTGTATGCTGTGCCGCCGAATAATAAGCGGCTAGTGTAAGTTTTCAATTGAAAGACACTACAATACATATCACAAAGACGAGTGTAGTGTACTCAACAGTGAAGAACGGCAAGCAAAATTAAATGTGCTTAAGAAAATGGATGAGACACATCAACTCGGTTATCATTTCTCATGACCAGTGATAAACGTGTTTGGATTTATTCCTTTCATAATTAAAAATTATTGTTTACTAACTGTGCATCATTGCCTCATTCTGTTCCATGTTACATTATTGTCAGGAAAGTTGGTCATTAAAGCGATTCTTCCAATGTATACTTACATTTAGGTTTTTTTTTTTTTTTTTAATGCGTGAAGGGCTACGCTCAGCTGAAGTCGATAAAACATAACATTCATCTAATTGTCGGTTATTATGCAGATTTCAGACGTAACTGATGAAAGATATACCAATAATGGTATTGAAATAACAGGTGATCATCGAGAGGTCTGCTGTTATTCTGTTCAGAGGTCAGTGAGACAAATTATGTGGGTGTAACTGAGGGCACCGAGAATTAGTTATAGGAAACTTTGCATTAGTTTAATGTTATCTTAAATCATGAATAAGGTTCTTGGGAGTCTAAGTACTCTCTTTCTTAAATACTAGATCAAAAGCATTACGCGTATTTACGTGCCGTCAGTCAAGTTGCCTTAATAAAAATCCGCGGTTGTTAACTGTATTACTTGTCTTACTGAGTTAAACTGTTAACATAAAAGTAGACGTCTCAATGAGTAGATTGTGACAGTATTTTAAATGTTTAATACGCTAAACACCTTCCCATGGTTGGCCTGCTAGCTGTGGAAAGAGCACTAGAATGCGCCGGTACAGAGTATCCCAGCAAGTGGATAAAGCGACATCTGTGCGTAGAAACATGCACTACATGAACGCTGACTGCTGCGGCGTGCACGCTGTGACCCGAAAGTTGCACATGTGCAGGAGCACCGCACGCGTGCAGAATTTATGGCCGGCCCTGTTTTATACCAATCAGTCCACGCATATCAACTGTCGTAGACAATTTTTTATTAATAACTTAATAACAGAAGATCTTGTACGGTTTCACACTGCAAGAAGCCTCTTCTTTGACATGCACACTTACAGTAGAAATATTTGACGTAACATCTGAAACGCTGAGTTCTCGATAATTTGCAACTTGATGAATTAATTCTTAGCCTATTTCTTTGGAACTGTCATCAGAAACGCCTCTCACCTCTAAAACGTGTCACCTCTTTAGCACACATTGCAACAAACTTCGTTGTTTTTTTATTACAACCTACATTCCTGAAGGAGATGTCAGTGTGGAGTTTCATACAACTGTATTTCTTTAAATGAGTTGCTCGCGACTGGAAAAACAGAAACGTTGGTCAGCTTACGCGTGACATATGCTGTAGAATTTCTTTAGTTTACAACAAATATTTATTCCTTACTTCTCTTTTTGGACACTCCCGTTTCCTCTACGTTTACGCATTGGTTTCAGTTTTACTTGTTACTGCAAATACTTCCTCACTCTGCATGATTACAAATACACCACGAATGAGAATCCTGTGCTGGATGTAGTTGCGCAGGGATGAAGGTACGTTTAACGTTTTTGGAACTAACATTACGTATGACTTGGCCATGGCCTCTACGCTCGGCCACTGTTGACTGGTTCGGGCAGGCTGTCCAGGCAGTCTGTGCTCGATTACTCCGTCATGCAAAACTAGCCCGCCCGAACATCAACTGCTCTTCTACACAGTTTATTGACCGACCGACAAATTTCGTAACAGTCTACACAACGCACGTCCCGACCGACTTCATTTCAGGGCCGCCCTGCTCCTAGAGCTGGTTATGACGTTCTGTTCTACGCGATACCGCTTAGAAGGGAACCTCCCCATCGCACCCCCCTCAGATCTAGTTATAAGTTGGCACAGTGGATAGGCCTTGAAACACTGAACACAGATCACTCGAGAAACAGGAAGAAGTTGTATGGAACTATGAAAAAAATAAGCAAAATATACAAACTGACTAGTCCATCCGCAAAATAGGCAACATAAATGATAGTGTACGCTCAGGATCGTTGTGTTCCAGTTGTTAGCGTGTGCTGCTGCGGCACAAAAGGTTCTTGGTTCAAGTCTTCCGTTGAAGGAAAATTTTACTTTATTTTCACAAAGTTATGATCTGTCCGTTCGTTCATTGACGTTTCTGTTCACTGCAATAAGTTTAGTGTGCCCCTCCAATGGGAACCGAAAACATTTGATCGCAAGGTCATAGGTCAACCGATTCCTCCACAGGAAAACACGTCTGATATATTCTATACGACACTGGTGACGGCATGTGCGTCACATGACAGGAATATGTTGTCGACCCACCTAACTTTTACACTTGGCGAATGGGTAAAAAGATTCTTCTACCTTGCCCGATTTAGGTTTTCTTGTGGATGTGATAATCACTCCCAAAAAAAGTGATGAAAACATAAGAGTTTGTCACAAACTGCAACAAATGAATGCAACAGTTTCACAGTCGCTAAGTTTTCCCTGTGCTCTGTCAAAACATATGTTTTTAACGTTTTCAAATTTTTCCGTGTGTAGACAGTCAAATCCTGCATATGTCCAAGCAAATCTGAACATGTCCTGGAATTTTGTAGATCGAAGTTGATTTTGTGTGAGTGCCTGAACTGAAAATAAAAAAATTAACATATTCACTCTAGGCAAGTCTTCAACCAAGGCCCTGTCGTTTCGCAGCTGCTCACGCTAACCACGAGACCACGGCGCTCCTGAGCTCACACTATCCGTGATGCTGCCTATGTTACACATGGACTACTCAGTTTGTATATTATGCCTATTTTTTCCTAGTTCCACACAACTTCTTCCTGTTTTCTCCATTGATCTGTGTTCAGTTTTTCAAGGTCTATCCACTGAGCCAACTTATAACTAAATCTGAGGGGGGTGCGATGGGGAGGTTCCCTTGTTAGTATTCCACAGGAAAAGAATTGGGATTTGGCTTGGCTGTTCGAACTAACAAAGCCAGAAAAAGCCGTGATAAAGCTGTAGGTAAAGAAATGGCTATTGCAATGGACCAAATGCACCTACGCTTTGTTACTTACGGAGCAGAGACCCGAAGATTTTCGGAATTATTTAAGAATGGATGAAAAATGCTTTTCGGAGCTCCTGAACGTCGTCAAACGATAGCCACATACGATTTCTAGCCACTGGCAGAATTTACGAGGACCTCAGATTCAGCGCAGTTAATCCACAAAATTATTATCTAAAATGATTCTTGAAATCTGCAGGGTGATTCTTAGTTACTTGAGGAAATATTCGTGATAAAGCAGAAGCGAAACGAAAATTATATTCATGTAAACTTTATGAATTTATGTTCGTATGTAGTAATAATATCCCCTGTAATTTCAAGAAACTCCTTTCAGATTCGGACGACTGCAAATGGCGGCGGCGCATATTATAAATTCAGCAACATATTCATAAGAAGTGAAGCACTTAACAGTTGTTAGAAAAGAAAAGTACTTCACTTTGCTCTTCATAGCAGAACAGGCGACGATAGGTTGGATTTTTGTAACACTTCTAATAATGAACCAAGTGGATTTCATGAATGAAAGTCCGTGTACTGTCTATAATTCGGTTTTTAGTTCCTACTATCGATACGTATCTGAAACGAAATAAAAATCCAATCTGTCTCTATTTAACGTTATCTAACTTCATTTCCGGTGAGTATTGGAAATAAAACCGAGAAACAGACAGACGACTAACCATTATTCACAAAACTGTGTATGTTTTATTTTCTCTGTTTGCCACATGAAACTACTACAGATTTGTTAAAAATGAAAGAAGCACTTCATTGCTTACCCCTCTATTGCTATACTGCTCGCGCGGCACGTCCCACAGACATCTGAAGACTCGAAAACTTTCCAGAAACTCTGTCATAAAAATTTCGTCTGCCTCGCACACTACCGTGTTAGCCACATTCGGAGTGCGCTGAACCCCGCGCGTGGTGACTGAAAAGGAACTGTTGTGGGGCGGCTTGCAGGACAGACTACACAATTTGTACGGTGAATGGGGCCGCGGGGAGGCGGGTGCGGCTGTCTGCTAGTCTTACCTAACAAACCAACCGCAAAGAAAAATCGCTCTTTAGACCAACAAGCCTACAGGCGTACAGTTGGTCGGTCGGTCAACAAGCTACACACGCACAATTTATCGGTCGGTCGGTCGGTGAACTGGGCATGTGTAGGATAGGGTCCTTTACTGACAGTGGGACACTGATAGTAACTGAATAAGAGAAAGAGCTCGAAAATCTAGATTTCGCAGTAGCAGATTCCGATGTCTCCTAACAGGCTTCTGACTTCAGTGTTGAAGGGTTTCAATACTATATCTTACCAGGTATGTAGTATACCGAAGCAACATTACGACAGATCACTGGCAACACACTATGGGGAGTTACTGGCAATGCTTGAGGAAAGTTCGGTTGGGTGGCTGACCACGGTTTCTCTCGGAGGTTTGCTTGTAACCTCAGAATCGTTCCTTCAAACTACTATGAAATTATCGAGTGGGGTAACGCAGTGGTTAGCACACTGGACTCACATTCGGCAGGTTGACAGTGCAAACCTGCGTCCGGCCATTTAGGTATAGGATTTCCGTGATTTCCCTAAATTTCGTACTGAAAATGTCGGGATGGTTCCTGTGAAAGGGGACGGCCGGCTTCCTAGTCCACCCTTACATAGTCCGAGCTTGTGCTCGGTCTCTAATATCCGCATCTCGTGGTCGTGCGGTAGCGTTCTCGCTTCTCACGCCCGGGTTCCCGGGTTCGATTCCCGGCGGGGTCAGGGTTTTTCTCTGCCTCGTGATGACTGGGTGTTGTGTGATGTCCTTAGGTTAGTTAGGTTTAAGCAGTTCTAAGTTCTAGGGGACTGATGACCATAGATATTAAGTCCCATAGAGCTCAGAGCCATTTTTCGGTCTCTAATGGCCTCGCTGTCGACAGCACGTTAAACTCTAACCTACACCCCCCACCCCCCCCCCCCCTACGAAATTGGAATTAATTTGGTCCAGATATAGGGAACCACAATTTGTCCACGAAATTGGTGTCACTAAGAACCTGTGCTCCGTACTTTGGGAACAATTGTCCACTTTTCAACCGGAAGTAATTAAAATTAGCACCAGAACGAAAAGATTTATGCAGCTGCGCTGGCTATCATCAAAGACCAGGCAAAGGAAACAGAGACAGCTCAGCGTCGGAAAGCAGGAAATACGGATTTGTCATCGGTTTAGGGTCTAAATGAACAATATTTGAGTATACAAGGCTCCTGCACTTACACACTAATTTATCGGATGACAGAATGACCAAATTGATCGCAGCCTACACACGTCCGAACCGACTGTACTCGGCGATTATAGTGCCGCCCTGTTGTTTGTTTTATCTTCAGTTCACTGCGTTTTTGTTCTAAGAGATCCGGCCTGGTTTTTCATAAAAAATAATAACGGGGTTTGCATTGGCTGTTTTAAAGGTAAGAAGGGAAAAATGCAGAAAGAAAGCTGTGGGCGAAGAAGTGGCCAATGCAAGGGAAGAAATACACCCATGTTCAGGCTGGGAGCTTATAATTTTCCTGATTATTTTAGAAGGGTGAATAATGCATTTCGAAGCTGCTGGACATCATAAAACGTTTGTTAAAGGAAAAATAATGCAGTCCTGAGAGAGGTGCTAAACTTCGAGGAGAGACTGTTAGCTGTATTACGATTTCTCGCCACTGGCGGCAGACCTAAGATTCAGTACTCTCATACCGCTACAATTATTAACTAAAATTATTCGGGAAACGTACAACGAGATTTATAGCTGACAGAGGTAATAAATCATGATAAATTAAAATAAATAAAACAAAAGACGATCACGAAAACGTTATTAATTTACTTACGGATGTAGTACAAAAGATGACCTGCAAATTTCAGAATCTCATTTCATATTTGAACAAGAAGGACTACACATGAGGGCGGCGCGCATCATCTAGTAAATACATCTGCTACATCTACATCCGTACAGATACATAAGAAATAAAACATTTTGTGACTGTTAAAATTGTTTGGTTGGGTTGGGTTGTTTGGGGGAAGAGACCAAACAGCGAAGTCATCGGTCTCATCGGATTAGCGAAGGACGGGGAAGGAAGTCGGCCGTGCCCTTTCAAAGGAACCATCCCGGAATTTGCCTGGAGCGATTTAGTGAAATCACGGAAAACCTAAATCAGGATGGCCGGACGTGGGATTGAACCGTCGTCCTCCCGAATGCGAGTCCAGTGTGCTAACCCCTGCGCTTGGCGTTAGAATTGTAATAAATAAATAAATAAAAATGAAAGATCCCACACTTTGGACTTCAGGGAAATTAAAATGTAAAAACAGAAATAAAGAAGATAGACAGGCTTAATCACGTGTTGCACATAGAGAAACCACTATGGATTCGTTAGAAAATGAAAAAAGTGCATCATTTCTTGCATCTCTATTGTTATACTCCTCGCACGATGTGTCGCGAAAACATATGCAGTCTTTGAATTTCACTAAAAACTTTGTCCTTAAAGTTTCGTCCGCCTCGGACGTCGAAATGTATATTACAACAGTATTTAATTCCGAGAGCTTTGTCAGAACAGGAGTTTTACTCATGCGATTGGCACGATCGTGCTACACACGACACAATTTCTTGGTTCGGTTGTCGACTGGTCGGTCGCGCCCGACATCCCGACAATAAAAGTTCGTCGGTCGGTCAGTCAAAACACCGACACACTGCCAATTTGTCAGACGGTCAGTTGGTGGGGCGCCACAAGAGGCGCTGTTATCGAGTCACGTGATCTGCCTGACGGCTGCAACGGATGACACGAACAGCTGAGGGTTATTCGTCTTACTTGATTAGAGAAGTAGAGATCGAAGTATTACGGCGTTGTTTTGTTGTTGAGAGGAGTTTTGTTGTTGAGAGGAGTTTTGTTGTTGAGAGGAGTTTTGTTGTTGAGAGGAGTTTTGTTGTTGGGAGGAGTTTTGTTGTTGTTGCTGCGGTTGTTTTGAGTTTTGTTGCTGTTGTCTTGAGTTTTGTTGTTACTGTTTTGAGTTTTGTTACTGCTGTTGTTTGGGGGAGAGTTTTTGTTGTTTGACAGGAAGGAGAGTTTTTATTGTTTGGAAGGGAGGAGAGTTGTTGCTGTTTGCGAGAGGAGGAGAGGTTTTGCTGTTTGCGTGCGAGAGGTGGAGAGTTTTGGCTATTTGCGTGCGAGAGGTGGAGAGTTTTGGCTATTTGCGTGCGAGAGGAGGAGAGTGTTTGGTGTTTGCGTGCGAGAGGAGGAGAGTGTTTGGTGTTTGCGTGCGAGAGGAGGAGAGTGTTTGGTGTTTGCGTGCGAGAGGAGGAGAGTGTTTGGTGTTTGCGTGCGAGAGGAGGAGAGTGTTTGGTGTTTGCGTGCGAGAGGAGGAGAGTGTTTGGTGTTTGCGTGCGAGAGGAGGAGAGTGTTTGGTGTTTGCGTGCGAGAGGAGGAGAGTGTTTGGTGTTTGCGTGCGAGAGGAGGAGAGTTTTTGGTGTTTGCGTGCGAGAGGAGGAGAGTTTTTGGTGTTTGCGTGCGAGAGGAGGAGAGTTTTTGGTGTTTGCGTGCGAGAGGAGGAGAGTTTTTGGTGTTTGCGTGCGAGAGGAGGAGAGTTTTTGGTGTTTGCGTGCGAGAGGAGGAGAGTTTTTGGTGTTTGCGTGCGAGAGGAGGAGAGTTTTTGGTGTTTGCGTGCGAGAGGAGGAGAGTTTTTGGTGTTTGCGTGCGAGAGGAGGAGAGTTTTTGGTGTTTGCGTGCGAGAGGAGGAGAGTTTTTGGTGTTTGCGAGAGGGGACGACTTTTGGATCAAGTTAACAGCCATGGTAAGTGAACTCTGATATTTCTTGTAAATTGTATTTTGCAGGGACGTTAAGTTTTAAGAAAATGACAGTGTTCCTGTTTTAGTTGATGTTCTTGTAAACATGTTATGCAGGTAAAAATAAAAATGGCCGAAATTAAGGTATCTTTCACTCATTGAACCGGCCCTCTGATACAACTTGTCTAATAGCTTGCTCATTGTGAATATTTTTTTTACAGTAAACATCAGACATATTACATTATTATATTGCCTGTTTCGACTCAATAGATGGTTGATTTTTGTCAGCAGTGGCTGCGCTGTTTATTTTTGCATTACAGGTTTTCCTTCCATCATATGACTTCAGATTTCGTATCCATCCAACTCGAAAAGCTCTGGGTGAAGGGTGTTCGACCAATAACGGACGATTCTTTCCATTAATTTAGGAAGTTTTCTTGTTGGTATTTGGCAGTTGTTAGTGGTTGGTAGGTGTCGACATCAGTTTACCATTATTGGTTGGTCATATTTTTTGTACTATGTCTGGAGAGTTTTCGTTTGTTGTACTGTGGACTTCGTGTTAGATATGGTATGTGAAGGTTTACGTAATGGGTTTTTACGATTTCAATGTGTTTGTTTTCGTCACTATGGGCTTTCTTTTTTCTGCTATAATGACCAAGTGAAATGTGCGGTATCAGTTTTCAGAGATGTGTGTGAGTATCTGGTATGGAGGGTTTCGTTCAAGCAATACAGGTCAAGCGAAGTTACAATGCCACGGGTTTTGGTTTTGCGTATTTGGATTGTTCTTACTGTGCAGAACTTCGTGTGCTAAATTTTTTGGTTAATATTGGTCTGGAAAGGTGTTATTATTCTCAGTCAGAGAGAGAGAGAGAGAGAGAGATAGAGAGAGAGAGAGAGAGAGAGAGAGAGAGAGTGAGAAGGGGGGGGGGGGGGGGAGCGGCAATACCACGCTTTACCTAGACGAAACACCAAAGTTACAGGGCCTCCGTGTAATACGAGATCTTCAATATTTTCTAGCTGTATTCGCGCAGACTAAAACAAAATGAATAGAGCATTTTTGTAGCGTATGTAATGCAGTTCAATGTTTTAACGGTACGCATTTGTAATAGTAGTCTGTTCTCGAGTTGTTACAGAAACGCGTACAAAAGTGGTCTCCAACTACACTAACTTCCTCACACTCTATCCTCCCCCACCGCTTTTCCTCCTATCAGAATTCTTAGTATGTTGCTCACGGCGCTCCCTTTTACCACTGCTTGAAAATTTGAGACTAAACGAATTATTTCCATTTTCGACCGGCTCCGTGGACTATTTAATCATAATTATTAAGTTATGTACTTGATGTAAGCACTTCCATTAAATTTACGAAGGTTTATAGAATTTCTTGGTGTTGTTCTGCAATACAATTGTTCAGTAATAATTAAATATGGCGATTAATAACACAGTGGTTGTGCAAGGAGTGTTAAAATTTGTTACGTAAAGGGTGCTTTAATCTGTCTGGTCGATATTTCTTCGTTCTCTCGGATGTTTTCTTTCTTTTTACGAGACGACTCTTCCTGTAGTTCTTCCCCTGATCTTCGTTTGGGGTCTCGTTTGCCTGTCTTCCAGTATTTTGATTTTTTAATTATCCTCTATAATTTGCAGTTTTTATGTCTTCCTAAATTTGTGTGACGCATTTAATGTTGCTCTTACTATTCCACAGCTTTTCTATTACTCCTGTACTAATTCTTTTCTGTGGTGTTCTCATAAGATGTCCAAAGAACGATACGCGATACTTCGTGATGGTGTTAGTTATTAGTTCTGTTTTCTTGTGTATTGTTAACTTCGGAGTTACTATCCAATGATTTTATGTATGTCTATGTATATTCTCCGATGCCCATTTACTGAAATATTGTTGGTCTCCTAATTCTTCTTTCTGTCTTTGGTCCATTTCTGCTGTAGTAATTTTGAAGATTTTTCAGCTGCATATAACATTTCTGGTCGTGTAACTGTTTAATAGTTCAATTTAGCATCTATAGACACGCTTTTTTGTTGTTTAGTAATGTATTTTTCTTTCTTCAATTGCTGTATTTTGCCATTTTTAGTTCTCATTTAGATTGTTACGATTTCACCTAAATATTCAAATTTATTAACAGTTTTGGGTAAAAGCTGCGTATTGGACCCCCCCCCCCCCCCCAACCGTTTTTCAATATGGCACAGATGTAGATATTAGTCTTCGCTACTAGGTAATTTGTTACCTCGACCATACATTCTACTGTCACATTAGTTGGCTTTGCCACCTTGTAACATAAACTAGACAAAGGAATGTTCCACGAATATTTGACGCCACGGCCACAAATTCAAGGGGGAGGGGAGGTGTCCAATACGTAACTCAGTTTCGATTCCCTGTTATATTGTAATTTAATTTGCAAGTCGGATAAGACAACGTAATCTTGTTTTCCGAATGATATTTTAAGGTCAATTTCCTGTGCTGTTTCTTGTAGCGATTTAACTTGTATTATTTCCTGAGTATTGTTGGCTAGGTGAGCAAGAGCATCAGCAAATCCCAAGAAGTTGAAACTTCATTTGTCGCACACACAATTATTTTCTTTCGGTTATCTTCTTACCATTCGCTCATTACATATTCCAGTGCACAGTTGAAGAGTAGTAGTGTTAGCCTGTCACTTTGTCTGAAGCCAGTTTTTATATGGAATGCTTCAGAAGTCGCCCCTGTGAACTACTTTCGATGTGGTGTTGGGTAGAGTAAGTACTGTTACCATCATTAAGCTGGTCCCTTTTCCAAACGTCATTCGTTAGTTGAGTGATCAGTTGATATAAACAATACATACAGTAGTGATACACAATACATTCATCTTTACATATTACATATTGCAATCGAGGGCCTTCAGCTTGGAATTCATTTAGTGCAAACAGGTATTTACTAGGAAAGCTAACCCCCTGTTCCACAGATTTTTAAAGTATGTGGCAGCTTGTTGAACCATACATACCATATTAAAATATGGACTATTCTTATATTTTTGTCCTCTGAATGATCTTGTTATCCCACTTCTAGTGTCGTAGTTGCGTGTATCACATTTGCTTGCTTTGTTTTTACTGTTCACAAAAACTATAGTAAGTTAATACAAATATAAGGAATATATTGTTAAATATTTGTCAGACAAGGATTTCACACGAGGACTCTCCGGACCTTAGTCTGTGCATTAACCTCATTGCCTTTATCTACAATACCAACAGTGTATTCACGTGTTGTCCTGCCACGCGGCCGCACACTTCAGTATCGTGATTAACAAATTATCCCATGTTTAGGGATTGAGCTGGAACTGTTTTTGCCACTTCGCGTATCAGGTGGAACCCACCGCTTATTTTCTCGCACACAGAATAGATGTGGTTTACGTGACGAAAATTTTTGTCCAGAAGGACACACAGAAATTTGTTACCTATTTCTTCCTATTTAATATCACATATATTATTTAATCCTCATTAGAGCAAATTGTTTTAATGTTAGTAACAGATTTACTGACTTGAGGATTTAGGCCTCAATGTAGGAAAATACGTGGTTACTTCTGTCACTCCTTCAGTTTCAAATGCCTCTAATCCCTCAGCTTTGCTGGTAAAATAGAAGGGTGGTGGTGTCTTCAGCATAGCTTACCAGATGAAGGTGGAAGAACTGTCGTAGTAGTAGTAGTAGTAGTAGTAGTAGTAGTAGTAGTAGTAATTCGGTGCACTGCTTGCTATAGTAAGTTAACAGTGACTGAATGTTGTATGCCTTAAATTTCATGAGCGACCCACGGCTGACTGTCAGAGGCTTTGGAAAGATGTAATATTATACCTCTTCTCTTCATTCCTTCATCCATTCTTTCCTAAAGCCATGCTGCATTTATTTATTTAAAATAACCATTTCAAAAACTATATTAAATCTAGGGGACAATGATACTGAGCTCTAGTTTGAAGCCTTTATTGTAGGTTACTTCGCTTCTTAGCACTGGTTTAACAGTGTTTTTTTTTTTTTAGACTACTAAGTTTTTCTCCTTAATACTGCAGATTGAGGCAAGTTGTGGTTCCTTCTATGCACTTTCTTCAGGGCTCGACGTCACAGCTGAGTATTTGTTCTTTAATGTTAGGATTACCTTGCTTGTTTCATTTCCCATAACCTTCTCAGGTTGAAACTTCACGATTTTGAGTGGTATGGTTTGGTATCTCATGGTAGATGCCCATAACATTTTCTGCTGGTGATAAGAAATTCTTATCAAAAAGAATACATACTGCTTTTGATATTTTTACGATATTAGCGTACTGCACTTTGCACTAAGCTTATCCCGTTTATCTGACGCTTCTGCGTGGGATAGTGTATCCAATCCCTCCTAGCTACCTTATTTTTAATGAAATTTGATCTTGCTGTTATTCAAAGCTCGTTTCTTTTCAACACTTTTTGTTGTTTTGTAAGAACTGTTATTTATTCTGTGTGTTGTGGAAGGTAGTTTGAGTAATGGGAAGTCCACGTTACTTAACCAGTGTCACCAGCAATTTTGAGAATTGTTGCGTGATGTATCCAGGTAGATCTAGAAGCTGTGAGACCCTGGTGTCAAAGGAAAGTATATTTTTACGGTTGTATGATCTTAATATAGCTGAGTTTCATGACAGCTAATTTGCTGAAGCTGACATCAATGTTTGTCTCAAAGTACATTGTCATTGGAACCAGTCTGCTTAATTTCGTCACTGAAACTGTAGAATCTTCACAAGGTCGGTCTTGCCACAGAATCGGGGGTTTCATGCCAAAGGGACAGGTACTAAAAAACAATTCGTAAAGCGCTGGTTTCAGGTTGAAATGACTGGTCTTTGTCGCTATGCCAGCCAAAAGCACATTAAAATCCGTTAGCTCGCATTTCAAATAAAATTGCACATGACACTGTCAACGTTTTAAAATTAAATGACTAATTTCAGCGAATTCAACTGCACGAGTGTTTCGTCAGAGATATAAAAAGCTTAAACAAAAGAAATAAACCCTTGGCCAAAGGCTCATTACTACGTATGCCTGAACTAAGTTAGGCAGAAAATCTAATGATTAAAATGTTTGAGAGATATGCGAAGCTTCTAGACAAAATACTGCCTTGAACTACGGATGGAGGTACGACTACGTTGTAAAGAAAAAAATTCTCACGTCTGCTAATCATATACTGCATGTGGTAGAAACATTAGTAAAGTTGCGTCTTATTGTTTGGACGATCTGTTTGAAGTACGAACCAACGGATTTTAATGCGTTTTATGGTGGAACAGCGACAAAGACCCTTACAAGGGTTGCAATTAATCACTTGACATAAAGAATTGGCATCTGTGAAACCTGTAACGTCATTTAACGGTGATACCAAATTTAATTCATAATTTTACATTTTATGTGGAGTGTGCTGTCTAGTGATACGTCTGTAGGTTGTGCCAGTTACCACCGCTTTCCCAAGTGACTTCTTAAATATGCGATTAGACGGAGCTGCCCTCACACAAATATGTGGAAGATATGTGACAACAGTTTCTCGCAGTCATGGCGGTTTGTAGAAGGTTTTACGTAGATTTCTGACTCTTATCTGTTCTTGAAGCTGCTGCAACTTTCGTCATGTGACAACCAGGTAGCTTGAAAATGAACAATGTGACAAAATTAGCTAATAGCGAAAAATCATGAAATAAGTGTTCGTTTCAAAATGAAAAATCGCATACGCAGGGCAATGACTTCCCTCAAGAAACTTGAACATGTTTGGAAATACTGAGGACAAACATTCAGCAGATTGCCTAAGAATCACGTAAAAATTTTATTGCGCTATACAGTACGTGGGTAAGTCCATAATTGTTTTGCGTTAGTTTGCGGTTCTGTTATTGATTCTGCAGGAGGAGGGAAATGAAGCTCAGGAGGTAGTTAAAGATGAATTTTTGTTTTCCGCAGGGTATTTCAGAGGCAGCTGCACAGTAAACTACACTGAAAGCAGGCACGGGATTGGTAGTAAATACGCTCACCCTCATTTTGCTCTCATTATGAGATTGACGAAGAACTAGGTAGTATGAGAAACCGAGCAAGTAGGTACAGACAAAACGAAAATCACAGTAGTATTTGGCCTTATTTCAGTCTCCCGAAAGCCTTTATTCCCAGAAACCTTGCAGTTCTTGGCTCGCTGAGATCTCCGTTCACTTTCAATAGCTGTAGTCCCTAAACCCGTCCCTCGCATATTTTCGCGATATAGGCGCGTTTTTTAGTTTCCCTCGTTGCAGTGGAAAAGCAATTTCCGTTATTGCATCCATCACGCTTGAGATTTGGCACGAGATCTCTGTTTATGGAATCCACAGTCACGCATCCCATTACCCATACAAGAGGACACGTTTTGAACCAGTAAGAAGTTATGGACTGAACACTTAGTCAGGACTGTTTGATACTGTGTTTGGGTTAAAGTACAATGGCATTCTGAATACCCTAAAACTAATAACTAAAATGCCGAAACTTTTTAGTAGAGCCGGCGGTTAAAAACACGCTCTGCGGCAGGTTGACGTCTAATAGAGCCTAGATTCAGCAAGAAAGACTTACTTGCTCAAGTATCATCCCTGACTATAATTTATGAAACTGGAATGCTCCTACCAGGAAGTGGTGAGGCGTTCGACAGGAGAATAGTTCACTGTTTTAGCTTCTTAAACAAAGCACTGTTAGAAAATGCATCTGTCAGATACTCACACATTGCAACCATAGTGAACGCAAACATATAGTTTGCATCTGCCATTTCCAAAAGAACAGTTCTATGTCGCCGTTTACGTTTATAAAAAGGCTCCCACTATTAGTCGAGCTTGTTATCACGTGCTTTCCATGTAGCGCGTCGAGACGATGAGGGAAAATTCAGCTTCTCTCGAAATCTGCTGTGGCAATGACAAGGGTACCGCCCTGGCTCACCACGATTTCGTTCAGGTACATGATGTATGCAGGACTTGACTAGAAATTAAAGTGACGCAAGTGGGAACTCCAGATCAACAAACGTTCAGAAAAACAGTATTTTTGGTGCTGGTTGGACGATGCATGTCGTGCAGAACGGTAATCAGAAGGTCATGGGGTTGAGTTCGTATGTGCAACAATTTTTCCTTCGAACTTTACGTCACTTGCACTGCAAATAAACCGAAGTATAGGTCAATATATTGCATTTGTTAATGTTTTCATACAAGGCGTCACTTGCTGTAGTGATACTCATCGTAAAAGCAAGGAGCACTAATTTTCTCAGTATCTTACACACGTTATGAACGCCTCTTTTTTATTGCACAACTTTACTTAAAATTTTCTATAGCGAAGCAAACTTGATTCACATTCGTGAAAGGTTCTCTCTACCGCACAGTTTGTTGCGTAACGCATCGTTTCGCCAAATAGTATAGCTGGTGACGCACAAAGATGCAGTCTTCTCGGAATGTGATTTATTTTTATCATTCTGTGAGGTAAGAGCAGTTTTGTAGCTTTTTGATCAAATTCTTTTTCTTGCAATAAAAATAGGCGTCACAGAGTTGCAATAGCAAAGTGCATGTAATATTTTCTCAACGCTTGGCCTTTTTATTTCATGCCAAGACCTACGTACACCATAAATTTAGACGAAATCGGTGATGACGAGTAGGCGCTGTATCTTTGTGGCCAGTCTTCTGCGCTTTGTTGGATATGTAAGAAACCACCATTCTCGATGAGAAAGAGCTGTCAGTAAGATTTAACTATTTGCAGAAATTCTATGTAGTGTAACTGCGTTTTCAGCAATCTGTTATGCATGTGTAGCCGGAATTTCTTTGTATTTTGAGCATAGTTGAAAAAATAATGAATACGTATTACACGACAAAGCAAATACAGAACCAGAACTTCCAAAAATATCAATGGAAAAATTACCAATGTTGGAATTCATAATAAATAATGAGATTTCTTTTCCAGTCAGATTGTTTGCTTAGATGTTCACATCCCTACAGACCACCGTAGCTGCTTCTTTAATGATCCTGCCTATTCTGCAAACAGGGTCTCGAAAGGGATACTGTAGGTTGCAGCACGAATCACATGAAAAATGCTGATTGTTATCGGAACGCAGTACATTTAAATCTACCGTTTTTGTGAAATAAAATATTTTAAGGTAAGGTAGTCCAAGCTTTTACAGTGAAGCGGTAGGCAACAATCACTGTGGTGCAATCTTACTGCTCGTCTCACTTTTGTCTCGTTATGGACGGAGTCTAGAAGAAACCGCACCTCGCCGCTCGTCAATCGGAGGAATGTCCCGGCTTCGTGCTCATCCTCAATCCGTAGTTCCCGAACTAGCGTATGGGCTGCGCCCTGTCCTGTTCATCCAGTTTCGCTCACAATCTTTCACGTGTACCGTGATGAGAAATATGAATCATCTATGTACACGTTGGTATCATTTCTAACTCTGACTAAAAAAATATACGTATACGTATTCAGTAAATTAACACGTCACAAAACCTTTTTCATCACCCTGGTTCCCAGAACTTCTAAAGATAGATGTTGAATGTGGATATTGTATCACAGACACAGTACTTTGACTGTTCAGAGATGTCACTAAACCCACGCAGAGATGTAAACAACCATTCAGGAGCAGCGCCTATTAAACGAGGGGGTCCGACAGTCGATCAGTTCCAGTCATTCCACCAGGAAGCAGGTACAGGTCTTGTGTTTTCTGTAGTTCAACCATGCCTACACGGTCAATACTGGCGTTCCATCGCGTCCGCATTGTTACTTTACGCTAGGAAGGGCTCTCAACAAGGGAAGTGTCTGGGCGTCTCAGAGTGAACCAAAGCGATGTTCGGACACGGAGATACAGAGACAGGAACTGCCGATGGCACCCATCGCTCGCTTCCCCCCCCCCCCCCCCCCTCCTCCACAATGGCTATTACTGCAGTGGATGACCGCTACCGACGGATTATGGCTCGAAGGAACACTGACAGCAACGCCACCATGTTGAATAATGCTTTTGTGCAGCCACAAGACGTAGAGCTACAACTCAAACTGTGCCCAATAGGCTGCATGATGCGCAACTTCACCCCCGACTTCCAAGGCGAGGTCCATTTTTGCAAACACGACACCATGCAGCGCGGTACAGATGGGCCCAACATGATGCCGAATGTACCGCTCAGGTTTGGCATCACGTTCTCTTCACCGATGGGTGTCGCATATGCCTTCGAGACAATCGTTGGAGACACGCTGTCCAGCAAGTGCAGCAAGGTGGGGCTTCCCTGCTGTTTTGGGGTGACATTATGTGGGGCCGACGCACACCGCTGGTGGTCATGGAAGGCGCCATAACGGCTATACGATACATGAATGCCATCCTCCGACCGATAGTGCAACCATATTGCCAGCGTATTGGCAAGGCATTTGTCTTCATGGAAGACGATTCGCGCCCCCATCGTGCACATCTTGTCAATGGCTTCCTTCAGGATAACGTCACTGGACTAGTGGCCAGCATGTTCTCCAGACAAGAACCCTATCGAACCTGCCTGGAATAGTTTGGAAAGGGTTGTTTAAGGACGACACCCACCAACTACTCTGAGGGATCTGCGCCGAATCTACTATTCACACAGACGTAGACAGCAAACAGTCTGCATCCCTGATTTGAAACGATCATTATAGTTGCAGCAGTTGCAGACGTTGTGTTTCGTGTGCAGAGGAACTGTCACAACATTGTGTTGGTGTCGATGAAAGGCCACTCTTGGATACCTGGAATTAAACAAGTAGACGGCCGTGCAAAGCAAGTATCTCTACAAGCAGCTCATGGAGCTAGTATATATATGATATCCATGCTCACGAAGCAGTTGTCTAAAATCGAAGGCGATCACTACACGTTATTTCGTCCGACATTTCCGAGAGTTCCAGAGCATCATACGAAACAAACATCAATGAGCTTCACAAAAATTTCAGTACGGCTGAAATTTCACCATCGGAAGTTCAAAACAAACACTTTCATCGACTCGACATAAGCGTCATCCAACCACATATTTATGCAATGTCTTCGGGGCACGTATCACATCAACGTCCTTAAAAGTAATATTCGTGCTCTTTGTCGTGTATTCCCAAGCAGCCACCGACGCTTGTTGACACCGAACGCTGTAGCAGCATATAAGCTACCATACGAATTCGATAACAGTGCCAACATCAGGACATAGCTCCCAGTTGCTAATTAATGCTTAATGTACTTACAATGCCAGAGGAAGACCAAAGCTCAATTGACAGTGTCTGCCACTCTGCAGAATATGGAATGCTCAGTCTCTAAATTTAGGCCGATATGTACTTGCCTGTGTACTGGTGTATCAATGCGTGTGGCTGTAATGCACAACTTTAGTTCTTGTGAACTGCTCTGCTGTTCTGTTCTGTGTAGATGGAACTTACAGACCTGTACAAGCATTCGATTCTCTATCCGAAGCTTTTGAAACAATTCTCAGAGAACATACAAAGAAAATTTTTTTGTTAATTTAGATATATAGTCATCAATGTGGACTGACCTGGGAATATCCCAATTGTGTACCAACGGCGAGTTATCATTTCTTGTTGTGTTACCAGTAGAATTTTTATAGTATACTAGCACTGTGTTCCATTTTCGTCCTGTTCATTCGTTTTCGTGTACTCTGATTGTAAATCTTGTTTTATGTCGGATCTGACCTTTCTTAATCCTATGTCACATCATACCAGGACAAGAATTCAAATAATGTCTTGCATGAACTGTCGAAACCAACTGTAATAACATTTCCTGTGTTTGGTTGGCTGTAAGTGCTCGTTCCCAAAGCCAAGAAATTAAAAAAAAAAATTTACGCCTCTTATAATTTCTGCTGTATTCATACACTTGCTGCAGGGACGTGCAAGGATCAGGTAATGTGCTATCATTCGGCAATGCACTTCCACAAGCCGAACACTACTTCTGCTCTGCTGGTCATTCCTGAAAGAAGTATAGCACCTGCCAAATGCCAAATCCAACGTTTAGGAATTTCATTGGGCCTTTAAGGATTCCATTTGTCAGCTTCGTACAACATGACTTTACGAAAGATCTTCGGCAAATTTATGGTGTAATGTAGGTGCAAGGGTGGCACACAATGCGAGAGTAGCCTTACCACAGTGTGTCTGGAAACCCAAGAGCGACCACCTGAGTCCCACCTATCAATCTCTATCCAGTTATGTCAAACGGACCCACTAACGGCTGATAAACATTCCTTTAAATGAAGACTCTATCTTCCAGGAAACACTGAGGACACATTTTACATTAAAGACTGTGGAACACAAAAATATTGTACTCCAGGAACAGAAAAGCAGTTTCAAATTAAGACACTTGAATATGTCGTAAAAGCAGCTGGTACGAGGATTGGCGATACCAGTCCTAAGACATAACTGTACCAGTTTACAATTGGGTTACTGATCATCCATTGGGGTTTGGCTACAGACGATTCATACAGAAGTTTGACACACTTCTAGTCAACGATAAATTATGCCTCTAGGTACGAAACTCTTGCAACAATTGTGCAAGGGCTCATGCAATTCATTAATATGATTTGAAATACCAATTAAATCTTTATGTAGATGCTTTATTGCGGTTCACAAGTAGAGTGAGCCAACTATAACTTCATAAATGCGATTCGTCTACAAGATTTGTAGGACGTGGAAAGTAATTTACAAAAAGCCCGGGATAAAAGAACAATTGGCAAGCTGGTGTATATCAAGAAGAAAACATATGAAGAAAATTCAGGAAAATTCAGAAATCTAAAGAACCTATGCAAAATACATTTATAGCTCACTACTGCAGTCCTTTCTAAGACTAAAGTCTTTAGGTGTAATACTTTATGTATCTGGACGCAGATGTACCAATCACATTCATGAAATTCGTGGATATCACTGGTTTGCCCTCATTTACGTTCCTGTACGTAAACAAATCAAGTGGGTCTACAACATGCGCCATTTTTTTCTACCTGACACGAAATAACACCTGTGTCAGCGCTCCGATTACCTGGCCAGGCATAGCATAGCGGCGCTGTCTCCGTGTGTTGGGCCACAACAGGTATTCTCCACCGTTGTTGGGTGATAGCGGTAACAGCTTGGAAACTGCCTGCATCATCGCCTTCACACAGAAATGTTGCGAAGCCATACCGTAAAAATGCCACGTGTTGCATCCACACTGCTGCACTCTTACAGGGAACACTCTTTCGGACACACACTGTCGTGAAATATGGGCCATGTAAACGTCCTTTGAATACCAAACGTTGCCCAGGGATTATCCTGATACAACGTATCACGACAGTCACACGTCCGCAACGTCGTGCCCATTCGCTCTACAGAAACCGGCGCAAATGTTCCAAGAAACTGGATGTAAATGGGATTAAGCGGCAAGTAAAAATAAACTATAATTGTTATATGCGCACAAGAGTAATACACACATCAAAGAAAGTTTTACATCACCATAACCTGTACAGAAAATTTGAACAGAGATCAACCTAAACATCTTTTCCGCCAGAATGAGATTTTCACTCTGCAGCGGAGTGTACGCTGATAAGAAACTTCCTGGCAAATTAAAACTTTGTGCCGTACCGAGAATCGAACTGGGGACCTTTGCCTTTCGCGGGCAGGTGCTCTACCGAATGAGCTACCCAAGCACGACTCACGTCCCGTCCTCACAGCTATACTTCTGCCAGTACCTCGTCTCCTACCTTCCAAACTTCACAGAAGCTCTCCTGCGACGGGGCGTGAGTCGTGCTTGGGTAGCTCAGCTGGTAGATGACCTACCCGCGAAAGGCAAAGGTCCCGAGTTTGAGTCTCGGTCCGGCGCACAGTTTTAATCTGCCACGAAGTTTCTTTTCCGCCATTTATATTGCTCATGAATACGAAACATTTCAAGTTGTACCACCATACAGCGAGACCTTCAGAGGTAGTGGTCCAGATTGCTGTACACACTGGTACCTCTAATACCCAGTAGCAGTCATCATATGCATTGATGCATGCCTGTTTTCCTCGTGGCATACTATCCACAAGTTCATCAATTCACTATTGATCCAGATTGTTCCACTCCTCAACGGCTTATCATATATATACTAGCTCCATGAGCAGCATGTAGAGATATTTGCTTTGCACGGCCGTCTACTTGTTTAATTCCAGGTATCCAAGAGTGGCCTTTCATCGATACCATCACAATGTTGTGACAGTTCCTCTGCACGCGAAACAACGTCTGCAACTGCTGCAACTATAATGATCGTTTCAAATCAGGGATGCAGACTATGTTTGCTGTCTACGTCTGTGTGAATTGTAGGGCTTCCAAAATAGCATTCAGCTCGGCTGCCATAATCGTGTAGTGTGGACCCAGCTTGTGTAGGCTGTGTTGTTTGCTTTGGGATACCCAATAAGCACTAGCAGCGACTTCTTTAGACTTGGACCGCCGGCCGGTGTGACCGAGAAGTTCTAGACACTTCAGTCTGGAACCGCCCGACCGCTACGGTCGCAGGTTCGAATCTTGCCTCGGGCATGGATGTGTGTGATATCCATAGGTTAGTCATGTTTAAGTAGTTCTAATTTCTAGGGGACTGATGACCTCAGCTGTTAAGTCCCATAGTGCTCAAAACCATTTGAACCATTTTTAGACTTGGACCCATTCTGTATACACCACGCACGCGCCGTGGTAGTGAGACAGGAATTCCATTGCCGTTGCATTTGATGGGTCCTGGTTTTGACATGTTGAACTGGACCTGACGTCAATCTGCAAAGTCGGCGTTAGTGCGGTAGAAGACAACTTTCCCATGCCTGGTAACTTAAACTGCGTAAGTTCAAGCGCGGCCGGTGGAAACTGATATTTATCCAACATCTTACACACACAAAATTTTTCGTCAAAGTGCTAATATTCGTCCAAACAGTCGCAGAGAAATATTCGCCGCAACCTTAACGGTGGTTCATTACTTTGAACCAGTAATGCGCTCGTAGGGTTTAACATAAACGCCCCATTAACTGTTCAAAAATGGGTCGAATGGCTCTGAGCACTATGGGACTTAACATCTGAGGTCATCAGTCCGCTAGACTTCGAACTACTTAAACCTAACTAATCTACGGACATCACACACATCCATGCCCGAGGCAGGATTCGAACCTGCGACCGTACCAGCCGCGTGGCTACGGACTGACGCCCCTAGAACCCCTCCTCCACCGCGGCCGGCTCAATTAACTGTACGCGAGGCTTTATACTCCACAGTGTCTAGTGTTTGGAGCGTGCTGTCTGATGCTCATTATGGCATAAAATCACTGTGTCCTTAATAGGGACCGGTATAAAGACGTTGCTCTCCACCGATCACAGGCCCACCATAGTCCAGTTGTAGGCGTTTTCACATCTGGTAATTACACGTCAGATACGAAGAGCCCATATAAACTTAACAACAATCATCCCAAGGTATTTAGTTGTTTTGGCTGCTGTTGCATCGTTAGGGGAAGTGGAATCCTAAGTCGAGTAAAAATCGAAAGAGACGACTATTGAAAGAGAGGACTTGCTATCATATTCCGAAGGCACTTCCTACAATTCACTCATGCAGACGTACTATCACAGCGTGCATTTTCAGATGTCAGGACTAAAGAGTACTGGCTTCAAAATATATGCATACGTCATCTGAGTACTGTAATATTGTATGTCACTGGCAAAGAGGTCATGAAGGTCTGCTGTATAGAGACTGAATAAAAAGATGAGCCAAGACTCATCCCTGTGGGGAGTCCTCTGCTAGTTTTTTTGGATCCCAGAGTAATTCCGTGTTGCAGAATGATTGGCTTCCTGTTGCACAGGAAGCATACAACGTTGGGCACGAGTGGTTTTGATATCTGGAGTTTCTTCAGTTTTTTCCCAAAGATTGACTAGAACTCGTTGTTGTATGTTCTAATGAAATCTATGAATGCGCAACTATCATATAATTCGACAGAGAGAAATTTAGCTGTATGTCCATAACCAACAGTGAAAGTGTCAGTTGTCTCTTTTGCTTTTCAAAATCAAAGTATTTTTTCCGGTAATAGCTTGTTTTTACACCGCCATTCTAAGCGCCGTATTAATCCTTTCCATTACCTTCGCCGAACACAGTAGTGTGCTGAAAAGCCGATATCACTCACGTTTATCAGATCTTTTTCCCGACTTGTGGATGGCGACGACACGACGTGTTTTCAGCGAGTCGATTTTGATCTTTTGTGTCCATAAAGAATTGCAAAATTTGAGTAGCAGCAGTTTCCCCTTGTGTGGGATGTGCCGTAACCTGGGTAGTCGGTATAATCCGGATCCGTATCAGGAGCAGTAACCTTCCCTTGCGAGAGCGCAGTCTGGAGTTCCTCCAGCGAAAAGGGTTGTGTAATGCCACTTCTCCTCTCTTCTTTCCACCTCGCCCCTTGTCTGTTACGCCAGGTGGAGCTATCATACACAAGAACGATTCTAAGAGTCGGATGTCTCTTGTCTGATATGTTTTATTGTTCTGTATTACATTCCAGATCCAGGTTAATGCAGTTTCTTCGCCGACTGGAGTGCAGAAATTGTCACGATTTTTAGTTTTTCCTACGTGAATATTTTCTTGGCTACAGCTTATGCTTTCTCAATGGCAAGAAAGCTTGTGTCATTACAGATACTTCTGTATTTTCTTAATGTCTCCTTGCGTTTCTAGAGGACTGCGTCACATTCTGAACCCCACAATCAGGGTGATAGGCGAGTAGTTGTCCGCATATGTCTCTTTTCAGGTGTTGAGACTACCGCTGCTTCATCGATAAGCGACACCAACACGTCATAGACTCTTTCATGATTCTCAGTATAGGCTATAGATTAGTTTTTCTTCCAGTAGTATTTCGAATAGGTTCCAGTTCGCTTTGTTTGTGTTAAATTTCCGTCTGATTGCGCGGTTGACAGTCTGCATAAATTGTACGTTTTTCATAATTTGAGTTGGCAATGGATCCGCACCGAAAGTATCCGCTATTACTTTCCATGTTGTTCTGGTACAGAGTGCAGTTGATGCTATGCTAAAACCCACTGCCGTCAGAGCTTCATTTGGTCGGACTACTCGTGTGGATGAGCCGCCATTTAGTACTGTAAGGTTTTCCCAATCTAGTACATCCACTAGCATTTTTCCCCCATTGTGTTGGCATTTCTGCAGCCCCCACAGTGCATGGTGCTCGTTAGTCTCCTAGGAGCAGAAGGCGTTTTTCGAGCGAGGCAGTGATTGTTGTTAACTGCTGTCTGGAAAGGCTTTCATTAGGTGCTTTGTGTACTGAGATCAAATTCAGAGGGAGGTCGTTGATCCGCAGACGGATACCCATCCTTTGCCATGGGTCATGCTGAGTGCCCATACTGACAGCGGAAAGGTGGCTGCCTTGTTTTACCAGCAACGCTGCATTGTCGTAGCCATTGTCTCTATCCTCTCTAATGACAGAGTAGCCCTGGCGTGCGAACGATTCGTTCCGTTTTAACCGTGTTTCGATGATGGTACAAATGTCTACTACAGTGTCGAATAGAAAATGTCGAAGGCAATGTTTGTTTGCCTTGAGCGATCTTGCGAGACGAAATTTACATCAACGTCTCTTGTACATTTTGAAGTACACAACTAAGCCAGTGCATGATAACCATCCTGTCAGTGAAGATAAAAAAAACATCGAAATTGGAAATTCTTCGTGTAGCCGCAAATCTGTAAGTGGTAGCACGTTGTAAAAGATTACACAGGCCAACGAAAAAATTTTTAAAAAGTTTTTCTTTGAGAGCTGATCTTTACACGAGATTTTTATGAGCTGAATTCAAATCTAGCCTTAGTTTTTTGTGTCAGCCACAGTTTTCGAGCAGTATGCTTTTTACTATGTAGTATAAAAATTGTATTCTATACGGTGACGGGGAAATTAATGAAACGCTTTGCTACAACATAAGCATGGTTTATATTTACAGTAAGCTACTTAAAACAATGATACGTGTTAATAGAAGTTGCACTTGTCAGCTGGAATTGATTCGTATTTTCTTTCTATTTTTTCTTTGAAGCTTTTTGTGTAGCTTCTACGATGAGTCGCTTGCCTAACTTCTCGGTGAAGTGACAGAGTAGTCCCCCATCATGTTGGTGTTCCAGCGGCCTTGGTAGCGTTCTCCCATCACTTTAATGTCCTGGTGAAAACGCTGTCGTTGCTCCTCACTAACATCTCCAATATTGTCCGGGAAGTATTCAAGATGACTGTTCAAAAAGTGAATTTTCAGGCTCGTTAAACATCCTAAAGTTTTAGACCTCTTCAACATTGTAGCTATAATAGAAACATATTCTGGAACTTTTCATGTCCTAAGAACTTTGTAACGACTTACTTGAATGATACCCATGCTTCTTTCTCATTTAAGGTCATTGTGGATTCAAAGTTAACATCAGACACCAATTTTCTAATGTCAGGTCCGACAAAGACTTCTTCTTTCAGTTTAGCTTCTGAAAGGTGTGGAAACTTTTGGCAGAGATACTTAAAACATGGTCCATCTTTAGGCAAAGCCTTTACAAACTGTTTCATTAGGCCCAACTTTATATGTAAAGGTGGAAGGAGAACTATGGATCTAAAAGATTTTTGCGTAGAATGTCCTTCTCACCAGGTTTTACAGACTCCCTCACAGGCCAGTTCTTTCGGCACCAGTGTTGATCCCTAACCCTACTATCTCATTCACACAAGAAACATGTAAATTTGGTAAAGCCACCTTGCTGACTAAGGGGCATGCATGTTACTTCGCCACATATCATCCAACCACGAGCAGAATAGCCTATTTTATTTAGCACTATTTCTAGGTCTTCGTAGCTTTCTTTCATATGCACAAAATGTCAAACAGGTATACATGTTACCATTGTGTAATAAAACAGCCTCCAGTCTTCCTTTTTGTATTCAATACCAAACTCATTCATTAGACTGGGAATGTCTGAGCAGTACACTAAATCACGTTCTTGTTAAAAAAAAAAACCTTGGGAAATTGCTGCTCTTTCTTTCTATAAATGTATATGATAGTTCCATTGCCAATAAGTTCTTTTATTTAATCTAGAGCCCAACAATTCAGCTTTTTCTTTCGTTAAGCCCAGATACCTAACCAAATCGTTAATCTCTAGACTTTGTGTATTACAGTGGAATTAATCATAATCTGGTTCATGTAAATCAGATTGTACATCAGAAAATACTTATGTTGGAATAGAATTTAAATCTGGTGGTTCAGGAACCGGCAAATCGACAAAATGCCCTACTGGTCGGATGGCGGACGGAAGGTTAGGGTAGCTTATAACCTTGTTTTTCGAATTAAGACCAGTAATATCAACACTGCAAAAGTAGCAGAAAGAATAAATCTAAAGGCTTTTCTCTCCTTTTTGGACCACTTTCTCAGATCTTCAAAACCGCACGCATGCACGCCCCGCCAAGATTTGTTTTGATCACAAAGTTTAGATCCAGAGTATAACAGATAAACAATTTCACAGAGTCTGTAACGTGTCTTGGTGTTTTTAAATCACAAATTCGACACGAATATAACAAACTGTCGACAGAGTTTTTACAACCACGATTAGACATTGTACTGAGCACATGTACATGAAACGGGAAAGTAAGTTCGGTTGACAGTTAACAAAACATCATCTGTTAACATAAAAACAGAATCGACGGTTTTTTTGTCAGCAAATGTTTTTCACCAGTGTTACCAACGTCATATACATTCATTATACCTCATTTTAAAATTATTTTAACTATATAATAGCTGTTAAATTCTTTAAAATCGCTGAAAATAATAAATTTAACAGAAAAATGATTATTCCTTGGGATTCACAAAAGAACAATGGCCATCACCTTACCAACTGACCAAATGGTCTTTGACTTCTGTGGTGCCACTTTCAGCAGCCTTTTTCCATTGTTTTGACTGCTGTTTCGACTCTGGAGTATAATGGTCTGATCGTTTCAGTTTGATCAATAGTCACAAGTCGGCGTAAAAAGTCTAGCGGATTCTGATCAAACATCGCCAGACATTATGTTGAAATACTGTGCCGGATGTGCTTTTGGTCAACAGTGAGCAATCGAGACACCCATCTCGTACAGTTTCTTCGTAGTCAACTCTCAGTGCAGAATACAATGCACTCGCTCAGCTCAGACGTCTACAGTCTCAGCAATCTCAGGAATTTTAATTCGACTGTCTTGCATTACCGTATCGTGGATTTGTCAGCGGTTTACTCTGTGGTGACCTCAGTTTGCTGATGGAGCGCACTTCGTCTTCGGTACTTGTACGACCGCGTTTAAATAAATTAATCCAAAATAAATCGTTTTATATGATAGTGGATGCATTTCTTGAAATTCTTCGTACGGTTCTTGGAATAATAAAGCGTACCGACAGTGAAGGCGTAACAAAAGTTTTCACTTCTTTACGCTGTTTGCTAAATCTCAATTTTTGTTGTTTATTTGTTCGAAGGATTTGTAATTTTTCAGATGACGCAATCTGACGGAAATAAAATCTTATCAGGGGACCGCCCCTACTCATCACAGATTCCGTCCAAATTTGTGGTATATACAGTGCTTCACAATGAAAAAAGGAAAGAGGAGCTCCCAGTGGACAAGCGTTTAGAAAAAAATTGCATTTTTAGCGCAGGTCGGCGGATGCATGGGCCGTCTGCAACGATTGGCATAGCGGAAGGGATACACAACGGTGATCAGAGGGTCGCAGGGTCGAGTCTCTGTGTGAAAACTATGTCTTCCTTTCCAGTGTTTGTTTACGCAAGTGGCACTGCAAAGCAACCGAAACAATGCACAATGAATAACGTTTATTGATAATCTCATGGAAGGCATGAAAAAGAAAGACAAAGGAAAATTTGATACTGCAAATAAGTTTCCGAGAAAGGACTGTAATTGAAATGTACAGGACTTGGTATTCCATTAGTTTCATTCTGGCGTTTAATAGTGCTCAGCAGCTAAACGCAAACGCTATGGTCCCAGTGAACTAAAATCGACCAATCCAGAGTGAAAAAGAATCATAGACCGAGAAGACATCATCACAGTAAATTTTTTTTCAACAACACCGGCGCTTATGACCTCAGTTGCTTCTGTGCACTCTAACAAATCCAAAAACAAAATTCCACATCACCAACTATCCTCATCAAAATTGGGAGAAATAATGGCTATCACTTTGTTTACATTCATCGTACAGTTTGTAAACAAAGTTCGTTTCTCTATACAAACTTCAAGGCAACCATGTCGCGCAAGTCGAAATAATGTGGCGTGTACGACACGTGCAAGATGCAGACACAATTACTGCGTCCCTCTTTTCACTTCGAATATTACCACAGCACGTGTAAATGAACTATAAAATAATATAAGTATCCAATTGCATATACCTCCCCCGAAATTTATTTCCTATTCCTAATTTTCCTTTGCCCTGCCTTTTCATACCGTTACCAAAATATTAATACTCGTAAATATGATGTATTGAGAATTATTTCAGCCTATCTGCAAAATATAAAAAAATGCTGCGAAGGGATCAGACAACCTTCGAACCACCGCTCTGTACTAGATCTGCTGCCTCGTAACTGAGCTAACATAAATAGTTAATGACTCGTCCGACCAGCGCCAAAATACGTACTTTTTTCCAAGCGCATGGCCATATTTATTCTTAAGCACTGAATGTTTAGAGAGTTGTGATAATGTATCTTCTTCTTTCGAAGAACTAGACCCCATTATGAGGTTTGATAAAAAAATAACGAACTTTGTTTTCGCCGGCTTTATGGATTCGGTTTTCAAACTCTTTCATCTTGTTGTTACACATGCTTCTTATGTATGTCCGTATTTTCAGCTGTTTGAATGTTTTGTTTGGCAATCGAAAAGGTTAAAAGTGTTGTAGAATGCTGGGGAATTTTTACTTTTCAAGATGATGTATCAAAGGATTTGAATTAAATTTTGCTTGAAAAGAGGAATAACGTGCAGCACCGCAATCGAAACGTTGACTGCGGATCTTCTATAAATAAGACAAGTGTGTACGGTGGTATAAGCGTTCCAAAGGGCTTGGAGGAGACATTGAAGACGAATACCGTTCTGCACTATCTAGCACATATATTGGACATGTGGAAGAAGCAAAGAAAACGGTTCTGGAAAACCGCCGAATTACCAACAGAGAGGTTTCTGACGACGTCGGCATATCGTTCGGCTCATGCCAAGTATTATTGTTTCCGGATATTTTGGGCTTGAAACGTCTAGCAGGAAAGTTTTTCCAAAATTGTTGAACTTCCGCCAAAAGCAACGTCACTTAGACGTCGCTCAGAAATTGGTGAATGAAGTCAGCGATACATAACTTATAAATAAAGATTAACAGGTAACAAATGATGGGTATAGGAGCTAAACTGTCCTGTTTTTTGCCAAAAACATCACGTATTCCTTACTGACCGTACGACTCACGATGCACTACCCCATTGTAATCGAAGAAATCAGTGGAAACTGCCTGAAGAACAAACACCGAAAAAATTCGACAATCGCGATCAGATGTGAGGTTTCTTCTCACTGAGTTCTTCGATTACAATGAAATAGCGCATCAAGAGTCGTACGGTCAGTAAGGAATACGTTATGTTTTTGGCAAAAAAAGAAATCATTTACGTGGCCCCAGCCAACGTTTTCGCCGGGCATGCCCCCCTCCCCCCTTCCTGGCCCTCGAGACTTCTACGACGTTTTGCCACCACCGATGAGGTAGAAACAAAATCGTTGTCGGAGTTGAACGGCATAACGAAAAGCGGGTTGCAGAAGTGCTTCCAAGTTCGGTAAAAGGGCTGGCGCATGAAGGGGAGTAATCTGAAGGGCACAAGGTTGTGTTGATTAACAACAGTTTTTTCAAGCGAACCAAAAATTACCGTTACTTTTTGACCACACGTCGTACAAGCGAATGGTACGGTGTTCCGCACCTGCGATATGCTAAGTTCTGGTTAGGTCGATCTTCCCTTGTTCACGATTCGTTGGAAATTCAGTAAATTATAGAAGAGACCTACAATCATTTACTTTCGAATTATAACGTACAATGAGTTTATTAGCGCCTTGGTATTTTTAAGAGAATCTTGCCAATGCGAGACTTTTTTTACTCCAGATAGATGGAGCGAATTACGGAAAAATTTCGAAGTTGTCACTGGTTCAACATTATCGTAAGCAAACATTCGGTGACTTAAAACAACGAGAAATTCTGTGCTGAACCTGGAGCTCCTTCAGCGATGCGCGCCCTGCCGGTAGGCGTGTGGTCGTCTGACCACCTTGACCTCAGCACCCGCGAGTGCCCGAGTAGTGGGCAGCAGCAGCGGGCGCCCACACAGCCCTCGCTCCTGTCTTCTGCGGCAGATCAGTGCGACCAGCATTTTGAGACACTGCGCCGGCGGGAGGCAGTCTGCTTCCCTGTCAGCAACGTGGTAGGCTGCGAGCGCAGTCAAGCTCCAGCGTGCGCGATGCTGACCTGCGCACGGTGAACCTTGTCAGGTGTTGGCCAGCCTTCGTGATCGCACGTGTTGCGAATGTTCTCCCTGTAAATTTGACGAGATTCAACATGAGCGAGTGTTTGCGCCGGATAATTATGCCTACCATTTGTAAACTGACCGGCTGACTGCTTGTAATGCCATTTGGTTGAGACAACATAGCTATGTTAGTTGTGTGCATGTAGATGGTGAGAAACTGGTGGAAGACACATGTGCTGGTTCTCTAGTCACAAGTGTTAAAACCTTAGTTGACTTCGTAAAGTGCAAAGATGATTTGGAATCTGTTAAATCAGTGACATAGGTATTCGTTAAAAAATAAGAGTGGAACTACCAGTTTACTCTAGTTTAGAGTTTACATGTAAAGATCTTCGCAGATGAGGTAAGTTTCTAGTTACTCAGTGGTTTGCAGCGCATCCCACATAACGAACTTTGTTATGTTACGGTTTCTACAAATATAATTTCAACTCTCTATTTTAGATATTACACTGTGCAAGCGATCTGTAGCAAAGTGCTATGTGGTCGGTATCGAGAACAGTCGCATAAATGGTATACTCTTGCAAACTTCGTGAAAATACATGACATTCCGGAAATTTATCGTATGCTTCTCGACGGTTTCAGCACAAAAGTGTCACAAGTACGTAGTTTTTTCTTTTTTGTGTAAAATCGTATGTTGCAGCTGATATCGGTTTCGAGATGGGTGAATTAATTCGGGATTGACGAAGCATTTCTCATCGACAGTGTTCAGAAATTAAATGTTCTTGTGATCCGAGAGTTCAGAGATGATCGCACGCAACTCGTTCAGAAACCACAGCAGCAAGCCGGCCAGATCTGAAACAGTACCGTCAGCGGACGTCTTTGTGCCAGGGAAACCAGCCCTGCCTGTGTACACGATGTACACCTGTTCAGAGAGCGACCGCTGTCCGTGGAAGATGCTGGCACCAGGCCAGTGTGTGTATGTGCGGAGGGGGGGGGGGGGGGGGGGGCGGCGGGCGGTTGACTCGTGTTAATTGGCCGGCCGCTCCGCTGTGGACGACCGACCGACCTCGTGCTGAGACTACTAAATACGGTGCCTGTGGTTTCCTTCCGATCTGTCTTCGCGGTACGTGTGTGTCTGGTGGTAGGTAGTTCTGTGCAGGATGCTCAAATGATGGTGTCTGGCGCTGGACACGATTTAATACAACGGTATGGTGTGGTGGTACAGTCGCTTGTGGTGATATAGCCTGGTTGCATCTACATCTACATCCATGCTCCGCAAGCCACCTGACAGCGTGTGGCGGTGGGTACCCTGAGTACCTCTATCGGTTCTCCCTTCTATTCCAGTCTCGTATTGTTCGTGGAAAGAAAGATTGTCGGTATGCCTCTGTGTGCGCTCTAATCTCTCTTATTTTATCCTCGTGGTCTCTTCGCGAGATATACGTAGGAGGGAGCAATATACTGCTTGACTCCTCGGTGAAGGTATGTTCTCGAAACTACAACAAAACCCGTCTTCCACTGCAGTTTATCTATCATCTCTGTAACGCTTTCGCGATTACTAAATGATCCTGTAACGGAGCGCGTTGCTCTCTCTCTCTCTCTCTCTCTCTCTCTCTCTCTCTCTCTCTCTCTCTCTCCCTCCCTCCCTCCCTCTCCTGTCAACCCTGTCTTGAACGGAGCCCACACTGGTGAGCAATATTCGAGCAGTGGGCGAACAAGTGTACTGTAACCTACTTCCTTCGTTTACAGATTGCATTTCCTTAGGATTCTTCCAATGAATCTGTCTGGCATCTGCTTTGCCGACGATTAATTTTATATGGTCATTCCATTTTAAATCACTCCTAATGCCTACTCCCAGATGCGATTGGATGCAAACGACTCCAGTAATATACTACGCCACCCGATCAGAGAAAAACAGTGCGTTTGCGCTAGGTGTTGCAGGTGTTTCACATTTACGAGCAATTTTAGAAGTGATGTCATGATCGCACGGGTAGCATTGACATAAAATCGATAGAATTAAGAAAATGACGGAAAATACATATAAATTGAGGAAAAATACACTGAAGTGTGGGGAAATTGACGAAGTACTTCCGTGTCTTTTGGCTGGTGCAGAACAATTCTTGTATGTAGGAACGAGTATGTGACAGCAAGAGGAATCGGAGATACGTTGACATGGAAGCACCAGGAACTAGGGAACAGTCACTTCTTTTTCTGTGGAGGCATCTTTCTAATGTATGTATACTGAAGTAACAGTGATACACCCGAGCTGACCGCTGTATTTGACGCTTTCCAAGAAAACACCATCTGCCTCTAAACTTACATGCATCTGCTTTAAGGGATAACAAAGTGGATGGGTGATTAATTGAGATGGAGCTGTAACGAGGTATGATTTAACGGCTGACTGATGATGCATTCTAGAGGGGGGGGGGGGGGGGGTAGAGATGCTGCTGCAGGTCAGTTGATCATTTTTTTTCCGTTGTTCTGTCAGGATGCATCAGTTGTGTGACGTAGAGCACTGTCTACTTGCGATCGTTAACAGCAAACCTGTCTGTCACCAGAGGACTTCCATCTCATGTATGATGAAACGTGACCACTCTGTTTCGACACTTCCCTATACACATACGAAGATTTGCATGACACTCCATTCCCTTGTCGCATCTTGAGTGAAAAATCGAGACTTCACTTTCGTGACAAAAATGATTACAAGTTAGCAACAAGTGTTCGTAAGGCGCTGCAATCCTTTAACCATCTGCTTCACGAATGTCCTGTTTACAGAGTTAGTGGCGGCATGACGTATAATTTCACATGTCAGACACCGCTGCTATGCGTTTATCTGTTTCCTTGTAAGAGGTATTCTCCATTATTAATGATCATTCTACACAAGTCTGATGCGAGCATAGTATAATTTCGGAACCATGATCGGATGTGAACACAGGACGCTAAACGACTCTGGAAAGCTAGACTGTGCGTATATCACACAGAGTTGATGTTTTAAGGCAGTAGTGTTTCCATTTTACAGTTTGTTAGCATAGTTAATTGTAGAGAAACCTGCAGGTGTGCCATGTGCAGGAAATATATTTCTTACATTAGAATATTAACAGTGCTTCATTCCACACAACTGATAGGTCGGAAACTCTAGCGATCTAACATTATAACCTACTTAAAGTGCAGAACCGTGTAGCCATAGGAGTGCATGTGTTCGTTCTCTCAAACGAATAACCTCCTGGTACTGACCACAGACACTAGGACAATACTTCAGAATTGATAGCGCAGTTGATTTACGTAAAATGCTTCAAACTCCATCTGTCTGGAGCTTGACCATGCATAATAACGGCCCGGTTCTTGTTCTTCTTAACCGTCTATTACATCACAACACTTTCAAATCTACTACTATATATCTATAAGGGGCGCTAACCACCTCGACATAGGGGGAATCTACAGAAATCTTAGCACTTGGATGGGTGCGGACTTTGCAAGCTCCATTGATCCACAAGATGCGGGATGTACTGTTCTACCCCTGGTCATTTGCAGGTTTAATCAGTAACGGTGCTGCAGGATGGGTTAGTCGAAGATAGTGCGAGGGATCTTTCAAACTTTATTCTAAGATTGCGAGAATGCCCTGTGACACCCATCCGCATAGAGACAGATCGTAAATTAGAAGCTATGCTCAAAGTGCTAGAAATATGTAGATCGCTGTCTGGTATACATAGATGATGTATATGTTCGAGAATTAACAAAAGAATGAGGTACTGCAGTCATCTATCTACATTCGCAATGGTACCTGGAAAGTACAGAAGGGGTGGTTTAGCAGTGATACTGAAACTGCGAAGCATACTGTCCCAAAATTGGTAGGTGTCTAGATGACTGTAAAATTGTTCACACTATCTGTGATGCCTATTATTCCAGTGCATCGACGGTGTCTTTTCCATCCCACCCGTCCACCGGTAAATTGTTGATTGCCATATATTGATTGACTGATGTCCCTTGTTTGAGATGGAGCAAGAGTCTTGGTGGAGGGGCGGCAGCTAGCACCGAAACAGTGATCACATACATAATTGCAACATGAGGAATCAATCGAAACGGAACACAATATCACCAGCTATCCCATCACTGTGACAGATGAGTTTAAATGTAGAGGTTGTCAGTCACCTTGGGACAGCAGTTTGGAAAGGCTCCACAACACTGTGAAACTCTACCAGTTTTCTTACTTTGTGACTGTCTTCAGTAGTAACAACATGACTTACACCAAGCGATGTCTAGTTTTCTGTGAGAGACAACGAATCAGAACATGTTAACGTCAGTTTAGAAACTGACACAGACCTCGAACTTGTGGCAGTAAAAACGGAATGTATGGGAGTGTACAAAGCCGGTTACAGTGGAAAAAGAACGTTTCAAACGACGACACAGGAAGCCTCTCTTGCGACTGACGGTATAGTCTGTGGGATATGGTTATCCTCCTATAGTACGGGCGTTGACACTTCACACTGGTCTGTGGATCAATACCTGTGTTTTTTATAGGATCACCACGTGCACTCGATGGCATCACGCAGATGGAATTTGTTTCCGATATATGGGAAGAGAGATGTGGTAAAACTCTTATCGAGTTCTTAATCGGATGAAGTTAGCAGAGGTTTTACAGTTCCTAATTTTTCTCTGTTGGGTGGTACAGAACAATGATGATAAAATGCTGGGGTGATAGGCGTGAAAGGACCCTGAGGTACACGGATCTGCTTCAGAGTGCAGCACCTGTATGTAGTTTGGAGACGCACCACAATACAGTAGCAAAATCCTCGTCCTTCTTCCAGTTGCCATTCTATCTTTTATACAACATATTCCCATCCCCATCAAAAGGTCAAAACACAATGCTGTTGCACTAACTCAGCTTAGCCTGTTTGTACGTGGGCTGCAGAATGTTGTAGATATAGCTCTCTCCAACTTCTGCTCAGTTCTGACTTAAATTGGAACGATCACATGCACAAAGCTGCAGGGTGGCAGTGCAGAGTCTGATGGGGCAGTTGCAGGATGCATAGGGACAATCTAAAATTTTACTGGAGCAGGTTCGAAAAGGTGACTCGTTTCGAGATATGAAAGTGCCAGAAATATGATTAAAAGACTCGTCCATAGGATGCAACGTAGGAATGTGATTGAATCGAATGACTTGACTCAAATTCATAGACAGCATTTGTACCGGAAAACGTAGCACCAGTGATCTGAAAAGCTAGTGTACATTTCTTACGACCTCAATCAGCACACCATCTACTGTTTGTGATCCTTCGCAGTCAACCAACACTATAACCCAGTGGATATATCGCAGAAACCCTGACGTGGCAATGAGACAGAATGCGTTACAAATACTGGCTGCAAGGGCGATCAGCAAATATCGGGTTCATACGTCGTTCCTTAGCTGAATCGCTTTCAAAAATCGGCGTTTTTATTAAGAGCTTAAACCAATCGGCGACGTGTAACCACACTGTTGGTCTGATAATATACACTCTGGCAATCACCGTCTATATTCAGTGTTGCGGTGTTTGTCTGGAAAAACCACATTATTCGGAGGTAATGCCATACCTCGATTTATAAGGCTTGTATAGTTTTTAACACAGATATCATTACCGATGCTTGTGCGCACCTGTAGAACCCCTTGTGACAGTAACATGGTCGTTGAGAAAGTGTTGTTAACATCTGGCGGCTTGTAAGGCGATTACATCTCTCCTTTCAGTCCGGAACCGCGCGACTGCTACGGTCGCAGGTTCGAATCCTGCCTCGGGCATGGATGTGTGTGATGTCCTTAGGTTAGTTAGGTTTAAGTAGTTCTAAATTCTAGGGGACTGATGACCACAGATGTTAAGTCCCATAGTGCTCAGAGCCATTTGAACCATTTGAACATCTCTCCTTCTAAGACACAATGGTACCACTCACAAGAAAATCTTATGATACATGTCCACTCACCGCTGATTTTCGGTCAGCATTATTTTGTGTCGGAAGCCATCAGTTAATTGACAGAGTATTGTACAGGGTATTTATCAATGAATATTGGGGTTTTAACGCTTTATAACATTTATTATATTAAACTTAGTTATAAATGCTATGCCAAATGAAAGAGCAACTCAGTTATACCAAGAACTTGTCATGCAGCACACATCCAGCGCTCGTCTAGCGGATTGCAGCGGAAGCATTGCGCGCTGCGCATGCACACTGGTGCCAAACACAACTGTTTGAGTTGCTCTTTCATTTGACATGTCATTTATAACCGTAAGTTAAATATAGTAAATATTTTAAAGCGTTAAAACCCCAATATTTACTTATAAACGCCCTGTACGTAGTAGCAGGGAATGCATGATAGGTGAACTTTGAGCATCAGGCTTATAAAGAGAGGGCGCGCGTGCGCGCGCGCAAAGGAAATGAATATGACCTGTCGTAAGGGAAGGTATGGATTCGTAAGCCACAAAGGGAATGGAAGATTTTATTTATTTTTTACTTGGAGAAGTACGTAAAGTCATCAGTGGTACAGATATTTCTATTTCCATAGCCACAGCCGTCAGAAGGGGTGTTTCTGATACTTCGCTCTTTGTCGAATGTTGTCGTATTGAGACCATAATCGTAATATTTAATTCTAAATACAGTGATGAGATACGTACGAGTGTGTGGTCGGTTTCCTGGGATGATTCTGTGCGGGGGTGCGTGGCCTGTGGCGGGAATTACTCACATGTCCAGCAGACAGCAGGAGCCGTCCAGAGTGAGAGACCGGTTGGGGTACAGGAATGTAGTTGACCTGTCCGTATCGCCCTCTAGACGGCTAAATAGCGAACTAATACCCTGTATATGTTGGGCAGCCTTCGTGATCACATGTTTCTTCGTGGAAATTAGATTATTTTATATGGACGTGTATTTGCGCCGGACCATTATTCACTCCCATGTAATTGTCCGGTAACTGCTTCTGCATATTTCCTATCTTTATTTTGTTGAGAAAACATCGATTGTGTTGTGTGCATCTAGCAGGTGAAAGACGGGTGGAAGACCCGTTTGCTGCTTCTTTAGATGTGAGGAACATCTTAGTTGACTTTGTAAATTATAAGGATGATTTGGAATCTGTTAGCTCAGCAACATTGGTATTCGGGAGTGGAAACATCAGTTTTCTCTTTTTTTTTAGTTCTCATGTAACGGTATTTGCAGACGGGATATGTTTAAAGTTACTCAGTTGCTTACAGTATGCTCCACCTTGCTAAAGTTTCAGGTTTCTAGAGAAACAATTTCCAGTCCATATCTTCGGAATTGTTGCGTGCAAGCGATCGGTAGAATACTGCTGTGCTTGATGTGGAGAATTATCGTGAAAATGGTATGATATTCTGGAAAACTATGGTCCTGTAATCCCAGAGTCTGGAGATGGGTATAGCAGGCAAGCAGGTAGGGGCCAGAAACAGTAACGCCTTTGTGCTGAGGGGAACCGACCCAGCCTTTGTACACCAGTTCAGAGTCCGAGAAAGCTTCCGGATTACGACGATTTGGCTTGCGGCTCCACCTGGTTGGGTGAATAGTGAACTAAAACCCAGTTTGCGTTGAGTCGCCTTCAGGAGTGTGTGTGTGTGTGTGTGTGTGTGTGTGTGTGTGTGTGTGTGTGTGTGTGTGTGTGTGCCGCGTGTACACTCTCCAGGAATTTGAAAAGATTCAACATAACGAGTGTTTGTGCTGGGGATGTTGGTAGCATTCGGACTGCTACCACTGCGGTCCTCGTCCACGGCCGGCTGGCCTCTCTCTGGCTGACGAGCCCTTCCGCGGCTGCAGTCATGGGCCGCGTTTACAGCGGCAGTTTCCTCCGCTGGTGCTGCACTGTGGCGCGGTGAGTATGTGGGATGTATTTGACGATCTGTAGACCACTTTTGCGTGGTTGAACGGTCAGTGCAATATGGCGATCTGTACAAAATAGTTTTGCCGCTGAAAGTCTCATCTGCAGTGGTAGTTTCTTGGCGGAACGGATCACCCCCCCTGTTTGCAGGGGTTCCTTGTGCGTTTGGAACTAGACTACAGGTGTTTCGTTCATGAATCTCCATGTCCGTCTCTCTTACACTGTCTCAGAACTATCCACCACCGTGGCACCCGCTTCGCCAGTGGCACCTTTTCCACTAGCCAGACTGAGATGGTTTGCCGAAGCAACTGAACTACCTGTGTCATACCGCCGTGACTTTCTCCCCGGAAAATACGCCTGCCGTTTGTCTGCCATGGCGCGGCCATCCATACTATGCCACCTTCTTCGGTGACTCCTTTGATCGCCAGTAAGGGACACATCCCTCTTCTGTTGCCTCCTTGAGTCTGTTTTGGCTATTGCTCCGTCAACATAACTTCATGCCACTTGCTACTTTCCCAGTGGGTGTTAAGTATTCATCGCCTTGGCTTTGTGCAGTTGCCCGTGTTCAACTCGCAGTTCATTCTCTTCCAAAACACACTACTCCAGACTCCCTCTACTCTCATAAGTAGGACACTACTCCAGACCCTCTATATTCTCAAAAGTTTATCGTCACAGAACTTCGCTTTGGTACCTTAAAGTATACTGATGGTTCTCAGACTGACCTTTGTGTCGAGTGTGCCATCGTCACTGGAGCTGACGTTTTTCAGTATCGGCTTCTAGAACACTGCGCAGTATTTACAGTAGAGCTCTTCAGCCAGTATCAGTACATGCAGCGATGTAGGCTTTTGAATAACGTCATGTGCTCCTATCCTCTGTGCCCTACAGAGCCTCTATGTGCTGTACACCATCCATCCCTTATTGCAATGAGTCCAGGAATGGTTTCACTTGATGGAGCCACTATGATGTTTATATGGGTCCCTGGGTACATCGGTCTGATGGGAAACGAGGTGCTGACGCTGCTGTGCCACAGCTTCAGTCCTCATTCCTTGGCCTGCTAGTTCTTCCAGTTCCTCATATGATCTTTTATCTATATCATACTCCACAAGCCATGTAATGGTGTGCGGTGGAGGGTACTTTCTGTACCACTATCTGATCCATACAGCCCTGTTCCACTCGCGAATAGTCTATGGTTCCAATTTCTCGAATTTTCTCCTCATAATCCATACGAGACATGGATGTGGGGGCAGTGAAATGTTGTCTGACTTGTCCTGAAAAGTGCTGTCCCGAAATTTAAATAGTAACTCTATCCGTGATTCACAACGCCTCTCTTCTGACATCTGCCGGTGGAGTTTGTTTAGCATCTCCGCAATGCGCCCTCGCTATTTAAACGATCCGGTGACGAAACGTGCCGCTCTTCGTTGGATCTTCGCTATCTCCTCTATCATTCCTACCTGGTAGGGATCCCAGATAGATGAACAATACTCAGGAATCGGGAGAAGAAGCGGCTTATAAGTCACTTCTTTCGGGGATCCGTTATATTTCATTAAGATTCTTCGGGTGAAACGGAGTCTGGTGTCTGCTTTTTTCCCCCATATCTTTCTTTATATGGTCATTCCACTTAACGTCCCTCTGGATAGTTACGACTAGTTATTTTACGGCAGATGCTGTCTCGTGCTGTTTGTCATCAATAGTGTAGTTGTACAGCAGTGGATTCTTTTCCTATGTATGCGCAACATGTTACATTCATTTATGTTCAACTGCCAGAGCCTGCACCAATCATCAGTTCTCTGCAGGTCGTTGTGCAAATTCTTACCGTCCTCTGGCGTTGCTGTCTGTCTGCAGTTGGTGTCACTTTAGCATCTCCACTGGTCATGGGGAATTAAACATGCCCCAGCAGCTAGGACTTCCTCTCGGCTTTCTCGCCAGAAAGAGATCATCTTCTGTAAGTTGCGTATTGGGCACTATATGTTTAGCCATCGCAAATTAAGTGGGGATCCCACTACTGTGCTGATTGCCCTAAACCTTTCACGGTTCAACATTTCCTGATAGAATGCCCTTTTTTTTAAAAACTGCCAGCATTCTCATTTATATTTGCCGTCTGAGCTATCGGCCGTTTTAGCGAACGACTTATGGGTTGGCAACCGCGTTTTGTTTTTCTGTCGTAGATATATGGAGAAGAAAATTTAATCTTCAGTTCAGAAATTTAGTTCAGGACCTCCTTTGTCTCTAGGGCGTATTTTATGGACCTTTCTCGAAGTCCATGTTTATAGCTGTCTTTCCTTCCGTTGATTGGGCTTAACGTTTAGTCGTTTTTAACTCCTTTTTCGTCTTCGTGTTTTACAGTTCTGATACGGGCGCATATAATCCTAGGTGTTTTTCTTCCCTAAAACAAAACAAACGGAAACTGTGCCCACAAACACCACTACCGCCAGGTCCATCATCATCGTGGTACTAACTGGTGATACCAACTCGTTCGACAATTCAGCTGTACCCTGGACTGTCGCATTCCCTATCATTGACCTACACTGCATTGGACCTGGCTTCGACATTATTCTGTATGTAGCAACAGTTATACCCCTGCCCACCCTGTAACAGATTACCAAATACGCCCTGCAACTGCATTTAAATATTATGGTTGTTATCACTTCTGGGACAGAATTTCACAAAGGTTCATTGATAACTCGAATATGGACTGCTAATACCCTGCAACTTCCCACAATGCTTGTGAAGCCATTGTGGAAAGGATGCTCTCTTAAATGGTAACTACATGTGGTATACTTCCATGAAGTGTAACACAGTTCTGAACTCTGCTCGAGCACCCTACAAAGGACAGTAGTGATGCTGAAGAGAAGACCATCAACCAAATTTGGGTGAGAAATGGCTGCCAAATAGCAGGCGGGTTTGGAAGTTTATCAAGAGTCATACTCAATCACTGTTTTCAGCGTTCAGGAAGGGGGGTTAGGTAATGCATTCAGCCATGTACACCTCGGTACATGCTTATATATCTCTGATCTACTTAATGGAGGTGAGGTCCAGTTTCATCCTCCTTCTGAAAGATATTGCCAGTAAAAGAAAAAGGACACATTAATGTCCAGACTCAAGATGAGAGGGATGAATATTACTTTCCAAGGTCACTTTTGGCTGGCAATAGAAATTACCCAACAAATGCAGTCCTTCGTAATAATTAAAATATGTCTAATGGCCATGGCCATTATAATTTCTAAGCCATTTCGTTCTTAATAAAACTCCAGGACATTTCAAATGCACACTGGACTCGCATTTACGACGACGATGCCGGGATGGTTCCTCTGAAAGGTCATGGCCGACTACCTTCCCTACTCCGATGAAACCGATGACCTCGCTGTCTAGTCTCCTCCGCCAAACAAACTAACCCCAACATTTCAAAATTCGTCAGGGAGTACACTTAACATTCGGTTTATATTTACAGACTTGGAGTTAATAGAAAGCCAGAAGATGACCATGAACACACATTGCAAAAAAAGGTAGTAAAGCATAAAGTAGTTGGACCACTCTACTTTTCAATATTTGCTCCCTTGGCACCCCAAACATGTAGATTTCTTGCAACTATTAAATATTGGGAAGCAACACTGCTTGTGAATCAAAAGAATGTCGCTCCTGATTTATCAAAACATTTCGGTACAAGACATTTGTCACAGATGCGTCAAATCTTTCAAAAAGAGATATTATCTAGGAGGACACCTCATAGTTTGCTGGAGCCAGGAACAGCCTTGTGTGGAATTGCCTGCTGTCCTTAAAGGTCAAGAACATCCACTACCAGATCCAATGTTCCTTCATTGCGTATACAAACTTAGTGCCTCCTAGCTCCTGTGACACGTTTGTGATTATGACCCTACTGCCACCCATACAGTCGTCACAGAACATTTACCACCATACTCAGCAGAATATGAACTGTATACTCGTATGACTCGTATCACCAGTTTGATTCACATGTCGGGAATAATCCTGTGAGACGCTGGTTGGCTTAGCTCGAGAACCTGGTATGGAAGTTGATGGGATTTATCGCAACAACATTTTCGTGACTGACTCGTAGAACAATGATGCCCTGTATGAGCAGGCAGCCGATAGTCGTGTTGGTGGGCTGCCATTGCATAGAGAAGACGAAAGTCCTTGTAGAGACCATAGTGATATATGTGGGATGTTCCACAGTGCATCTCACAACTAATGCAACTTAGAGCCAACTATCAAGCTCGTCTCCATCCTCTTTCACATTTTGAGTAGGCGTGATGCCCACTTACTCGTTCAACACTTGGTTGATTCTGGGTTGAAACGTGATAGGGTTACTCATTCCTGCTACCATTGGAAAGAATATTTCATCTTCCAAGAGAACCACATCAAATATATTGCTTTAATTCGTGGAACCGCTTTGCCTCGTGAACGTCTCTCTTCAGAGTCTTCGCCTCAGGAAGTCATGCACATCACCAGACTACATATTCCAAAGATGCAAGGTTTCAGTTTGTGATAAAGAAGGGGGTCTGTCCACATGAAATCCTGGATTTGTTGGAGACACTCTATGAAACGGCATTGCCTGACATAACCACACTGTCCGGTATACTAATGGGCACTGCAATAATGGAAGTGGAGGATGAGCAGGATCGGAATCTTCGTCTGGTGTTTAGCGTCCATTGTTTAGGAGAATATGCTAGATTATAAACTAATAGCAATGTACGCTTCCTCACGTACATTTTAGAGTAGTTCTGCTTTCTATTTCTTCATGCCAGGTCTTTCGTGGGATTCGGTACACGGAATATGTCAGCATTGAACAGTTGACTGGCGTTGACATCTTGCTCTTCTATGAACGCAGAATTCATGGAAAACTTTCCCAGTGACTGCACAGTACGCCAAGATGAGTAACTCATGGATGAGTGACGAGTAGTACAGGCGAAATAATGATTTATCTAAAATCATTTACCTAGATGTAAACCACCTCTGTGGGTTCGCCGCACAACAGAGCCAGCCATTTCCAGGGTCCCGATGAATGTGTGAAGGAGAAACTACCAGACTAAAGGATAAGATCCGTGAACCAGGTGGGGATGCTGGTGAAAGAAAGATCTTGGCCTTAGAACTGGCGTATCTCGCCCATTTGCATGATGAAGTCAGGTGCCAATACATAACTTTGGGATGGAGCCCTTTTGTGGGAGTGGGCTCTCTGGACATGGCCAGGAAACAAAGAGCGTTATACGAGGTGCATTCAAGTTCTAAGACCTCCGATTTTTTTTCCGATGAAACTGGCGTTACTTCTCGACGTAATCGCCCTGCAGACGTACACATTTTTCACAATGCTGACGCCATGATTCCATGGCATCGGCGAAGGCTTCTTTAGGAGTCTGTTTTGACCACGGGAAAATCGCTGAGGCAATAGCAGCACGACTGGTGAACGTGCGGCCATGGAGAGTGTCTTTCATTCTTGGAAAAAGCCAAAAGTCACTAGGAGCCAGGTCAGGTGAGTAGGGAGCATGAGGAATCACTTCAAAGTTGTTATCACGAAGAAACTGTTGCGTAACGTTAGCTCGATGTGCGGGTGCGTTGTCTTGGTGAAACAGCACATGTGCAGCCCTTCCCGGACGTTTTTGTTGCAGTGCATGAAGGAATTTCTTCTTCAAAACATTTTCGTAGGATGCACCTGTTACTGTAGTGCCCTTTGGAACGTAATGGGTAAGGATTACGCCCTCGCTGTCCCAGAACATGGACACCATCATTTTTTCAGCACTGGCGGTTACCCGAAATTTTTTTGGTGGCGGTGAATCTGTGTGCTTCCATTGAGCTGACTGGCGCTTTGTTTCTGGATTGAAAAATGCCATCCACGTCTCATCCATTGTCACAACCGACGAAAAGAAAGTCCCATTCATGCTGTCGTTGTGCGTCAACATTGCTTGGCAACATGCCACACGGGCAGCCATGTGGTCGTCCATCAGCATTCGTGGCACCCACCTGGATGACACTTTTCGCATTTTCAGGTCATCATGCAGGATTGTGTGCACAGAACCCAGAGAAATGCCACCTCTTGAGGCGATCTGTTCAACAGTCATTCGGCGATCCCCCAAAACAATTCTCTCCACTTTCTTGATCATGTCGTCAGACTGGCTTGTGCGAGCCCAAGGTTGTTTCGATTTGTTGTCACATGATCTTCTGCCTTCATTAAACTGTCGCACCCATGAACGCACTTTCGACACGTCCATAACTCCATCACCACATGTCTCCTTCAACTGTCGATGAATTTCAGTTGGTTTTACACCACCAAATTCTGAAAACGAATGATTGCACGCTGTTAAAGTAAGGAGAAGTCACCATTTTAAGTATTTAAAACAGTTCTCATTCTCGCCGCTGGCGATAAAATTCTATCTGCCGTACGGTGCTGCCATCTCTGGGACGTATTGACAATGAACGCTGCCTCATTTTAAAACAATGCGCATGTTTCTATCTCTTTCCAGTCTGGAGAAAAAAAATCGGATGCCTTAGAACTTGAATGCACCTCGTATTCTGCCCTGTAGAAACATTAAGTAATGCCACAGATTTGGTATGGAATGTTAGAATCACACGCGAAAACTACTCTGAGCAATGTTGTCATGGATTTCCATGTTAATGAAAGACTGTAGAGATGTCCTAGATTCCAATGCAGTCCATGAAGGCTGTCTAGATTGGTATGTGTGTTGTGGACCTCTCCAAACTCCACATGTACCGCTTTCAGTATGAGTTTGCGAAGCCAAACTTCGTCAATCCCAAGTTACATTGTATGGATGTAGTCAGTTTAATCTACTGGGTTAAAGGCAGGGATCCATGTGAAACAATTAGATACTCCTGAAGAACTGAACACTTCCGGACACGCAGCTAATAATCCTTTTGAAATAATACCAGAAAAGAAGTAGGTTATTGGCGTAATCAATGATGAAGTGAATGGATCACAGAATGTGGAGTTTGTTGGCACTCATATCAAACATATGCGAGTACTGTGTAGATGCAGATGGCGCCCAGTGGCGGGCTAATGGTGTGCATAGTGTGGTCTCAAATGTTATCTCGATAGAGAATTAGTGTGCCTGCTTTATGGCATTGGTGCGGCTCCATAAACTGTCAGTATATAGAGATTTGATGAGGGCTGCTGCATCATAACATACGGTTCATCTGTGCAGATCAACAAATGACACTATGTGATCAAAAGTATCCAGACATCTGGCTGAAAGTCACGTGAAAGTTCTTGGCGCCCTCGATTGGCAATGCTGGAATTTAATATGGTGTTGGCCCACCCTTAGCCTTGATGAGAGCTTCTCCATTCAGGCGCTGGAAGGTTTCTTGGGAAATGGGAACCCGTTATTCATGGAGTGCTGCACTGAGGAGAGGCATCGATGTCGATCGGTGAGGCCTGGCACGAGGTCGGCGTTCCAAAATATCCCAAAGGTTTCTATAGGATTCAGGTCAGGACTCTGTGCAGAACAGTCCATTACAGGGACGTTGTTGTCGTGTAACCACTATGCCACAGGCCGTGGATTAGGAACAAGTGCTAGATCAAGTTGAAATACGCACTCACCATCCCCAAACTGCTCTTCAACAGTGGGAAGCAACAAGGTGCTTGAAACATCAATGTAGGCCTGTCCAGTGATAGTGGTACGCGAAACAAGGCGTGCACGCCCTCTCCATGAAATACACGACCACACCATAACAACACAGCCTCCGAATTTTACAGTTGGCATTAAACACGCTGGAAGATGACGTTCACTGGGCATTCGCCATACCCGCACCCTGCCATCGGATCGCCACATTGTGTACCGTGACTCATCACTCATCACATCGTTTTCCCACTGTTCAATCGTCCAATGTTTACTCTCTTTACACCAAGTGAGGTGTCGTTTGGCATTTACCGGCGTGATGTGTGGCTTATGAGCAGCTGCTCAACCATGAAATCAAAGTTTTCTCAACTCCTCTCTAACTGTCATAGTACATGCATTGGATCCTGATGCAGTTTGGAATTATGGTGTGATGGTCTGGATAGATGTCTGCCTGTTACACATTACGACCCACTTCAATTGTTGGTGGTGTCTGTCAGTCAGGCGAGGTCGGCCTGTGCGCTTTTGTGCTGTACGTGTCCCTTCCCATTTCTACTTTACTGTTACATCGTAAACAGTGGACCTAGGGATGTTTATGAGTCTGGAAATCTCGTGTACACACGTGGCACCCAATCGCCTGACCATGTTCGAAGTCCGTGAGTTCCGCGGAGCGCCCCATTCTGCTCTCTCACTATGTCTAATGGCTACTGAGATAGGTGATATGGCGTATCTGGCAGTAGGTTGCAGCACAACGCACCTAATATGAAAAAATAAGTTTCTGGGGTTGGCCGGATGCTTTTGATCACATAGTGTAGTAAATAGACGCATTGTGTGTACATCAAATACATACCATTGTAAATAAAAATGGAAAAATATTAATAAGCACAATACAGTAAAAATGTATTACAAAAACAAAATACTTTATAATCTGTTGGTTAGTTTGTTGTAGGGACTATAATAGTTACATCCAAACCCTGCCGCTAGATAATTATTAGTTGCAGCAAACATGAGTTTCTTCCCAGTAATGCTCAGACTTCGAATGGAAAAGCCTACACAGTCGACTTAGTTATTAAGGGTTATAATGAGGGGGAGGGTGGCGGGGGGGGGGGGGAACGAAGGTGAGCTCGGATCTTATTGGTCCACCTTGGTTTCCTACTATTTTATTGTGCTCCAATTGGCTGAGAGACGTGGAGTGGCTACATGCGAGTTTTAAGAATATATCAAATAACCTTCATCGAGTTACGTCATGATCTTGAATATAACTCGTAAAATTGCCTAAGGAGTGCGGTTAGTTCCCCTGGATGACCTTGATAAAATCCCAGTGGTTTCCTGTGAGAAGGGGAGTTATCTTGAATATAAACTGGCGAAGTGGGTAATCTGACGCTGGATGTTCAATAAGTGGTAAGATTATCTTCCCTGAAACATGCATTGCTATACTGTTGCCCTTTAAATCGCGTCCCCTTAGATCCGGTTCTCTGTAGATGCCAGTCCCTTTACATCTGGAATATACGCTGCTATCCTGTCCCCAGACAAAGCTTATTTCACTCACATGTGACACTTTTTGGGGATAGAATTTTCAGTATCATTAGTGCATAACATTTTTGTAATTAAATGACGACTCAAGGAACCAGATTCCTATGTATTGTAGCATTATTTTTACATGTCAGTAAATAGTTCATTAATTGTAACAAAAGTTCCACCTCATTTTGCCACTGAAGTTATATTTTATGGTGGTTTTTGTTTTGAAATGAGTTTTCCTCCGGTATTAAGATGAGCAATAAAAGGAAATGCATATTAACATTTTGAGGACTGAGCAGCTAGGGTTTAGTTCAAACGACGGATCCTGTGATATTTCAGTTTCTTGACTTTGTAAGAGGGCGCTTTGCCTGTGAAATCCTGCAAAGAAACAGACTTAGAATTAGAATTTGTTATATATGCCTTAATATGAAAAAAATTCAGACATTTTAGAAATGAAGTCCTGTTTTATTAGCGCCAGGGATATTCTTAGTGTTGCGGTTAATTATGTTTGTGACATTACTAGTAAATTACATTATTACGTTGTACAATGTGTGCTCATTCATTTCTTACAGTTCCATACACATAAAAGGTCGAGAAGACAAACGATGGCGCCCTTGGAGTTAGCAGAGGAGGTAAGTGCTCTTGTAGATTATTCAGTCACTCTCGGGGGGGGGGGGGGGGGGGGGGGGGAGGGGGATATTTAGCAACTAAAATATGCAGCATTGATATTGCTCAATGAAACTAACTGAAAATGTAATTTTACATTGAAGATTGGTTACATTTACCTCATTGTGTAGAATTTCCAAAGGTTTTGGAAAATGAATCTGTATATCACAATCTTCAAAATGGTGCATGGCATCTTCTCTCGCATTTGTGGAACATCATTACTTTGTATTTAAGTTTTTAGTGAGTGTATTTCTTTTACATGGTTAATTTCTTGGAAAATGTACTTCTGTATTTTCTTCATAATTGCTAGAAAATCGTATCATATTGCTCAAAAGTGTAAGTTGTCTCACATTTTTTCACTTGACCTTCTTTGTCAATGAGTTACGTTGAAAAATGTAAAACATAATGGTAGGACACACAAATGTTAAAGGTATTTTCGGTGTCTTTTATGTATGGTCTGTTATCTACAATACTTATAAAAGCAAAAATACTTGACAGTATTTATAGGTTGCTAATATTTTATCTTATTGTCGATGTACACACATAAAATAGTTCTGCATCACCGCAGTTCCCAGAACTCCTGGAATTAGACGTTGACTGTGGATGTTGTATTACAGACAGTCTGACTGTTCAGGGATATCACTAAACCCACCCAAAGATGTAAAGAACCATGCATGAGTAACACCTGTTACACAGAGGAGGCCCGACAACCGATCAATTCTAGTCATTCCACCAGGAAGGAGGTACATGTTGTGTGTAGGTCAACCATGTCCAGACAGTCAATACCGCGCTTTGGTCGCTTCCACATTGTTACTTTGTGCCAGGAAGGGCTCTCAACAAGGGAAGTGTCCAGGCGTCTCAGAATGAACCAAAGCAATGTTGTTTGGGCATGGACGAGATGGAGAGAGAGAGAGAGACAAGAACTTTCGATGACATGCCTCGATCAGGCCGCCCAAGGGCAGAGCTACCTACGGATTATGGCTCGGAGGAACCCTGAGAGCAACGCCATGTTCAGTAATGCTTTTTGTGCAGCCACAGGACATCGTGTTAAGACTCAAACTGTGTCCAGTAGGCTGCATGATGCGCAACTTCACTCCCAAAGTCCATGGCTAGGTCCATCTATGCAACCACGACACCATGCAGTGCGGTACAGATGGGCCCAACAACATGCAGAATGGACTGTTCAGGATTGGCATCACGTTCTCTTCACTCATAAGTGTCCCATATGCCTTAGAGACAATCGTTGGAGACCTGTTTGTAGGCAACCCGGTCAGGCTGAACGCCTTAGACTCACTGCCAAGGCAGTGCAGGAAGGTGGCGGCTCCCTGCTGTTTTGGGGTGGCGTTATGTGGGGCCAACGTACGCCGCTGGTGGTCATGGAAGGCACTGTAATGACTGTACAATACGTGAATGCCATCCTCCGACCGACAGTGCAACCATATCTGCAGCATATTGCCAAGGCGGTCGTCTTCATGGACGACAATGCGCGCCCCCATCGTGCACGTCTTGTGAATGACTTCCTTCAGGATAACGACATCGCTCGACTAGAGTGGCAGCATATTTTCCAGAAATGAACCCTATCTAACATGGCTGGGATAGATTCAAAAGGGCTGTTTATGGACGACGTGACCCACCAACCACTCTGGGGGATCTACGCCAAATCGCCATTGAGGAATGGGACAATCTGGACCAACAGTGCTGTGATGAAGTTGTGGATAGTATGACACGACGAATGCAGGCATGAATCAGTGCAAGAGGACGTGCTATTAGGTATTAGAGGTACCAGTGTGCACAGCAATCTGAACTACCACCTCTGAAGGCCTCGCTGTATGGTGGCACAACATGCTATGTGTAGTTTTCATGAGCAATAAAATGGGAGGAATGATGTTTATGTTGATCTCTCTTCCAATTTTTTGTACATGTTCCGGAACTCTAGGAACCAAGGTGGTGCAAATCTATTTTGATGTGTGTACTTAGTTCTTGTTCATTAAACACGTTTTCCATATTTGGTCTCCCCCCCTCCCTGAGGCTTGGGGTTCTACCATAAGTTCATGCATGGCTTACACAGGACCCATAGTTATACCAGCCCTTTCTTCCTTACCGCTCTGCACTTATCCTCCTTTCCTCCCTGTCGTAACCCCTCCCCCTCTGGCCCCTCTGGCCCCCCCTTAGTTTTCATACCTACAGTATGTTGACCTGGCCAGCCATCTGGTTTTCTGTGTTCCTTCCAGTTTTGATGCCATTGCTTTTTCTTTTTGATCCTTTCTTGTTTAGTGTTTCTGGTCCCTCTTTGGAGTTTGACCTCCACTTATAAATTTTCTCTCTGTAGCGTGAGATAAACCATTTGGGGAATAACTCCCTCCTAGTACCTAAGGCGTCGATACCTCTCCCCCTTCCTTCCCTGGAGTAGCTCCACATGGCATTCTTTCGTTCAACTCTCCCATTGGGCGTCTTCCACCCTTTGCCATTTCGTATTGGCCATACTAGGTTGACCAGTAGTTTTTTACCCAGCAGTGAGCCTAACTCCCAATCCTCCTCACCTTGTAGTTGCGGGGCCCCCCACCACCGTGATCCATATTTTGCTGGATTGCCCCTGCGTTTCGGCCCTTCTTACTACATATCCCCTCCAACCTTCCTTGTCCTGCGTGTTAGCAGATGATCCTCATATGGTAACATCTTTCCTCGGTTTTCTTCGCGAAAATGGTCTCTTCCGGTGTTCAAATCATCGAATATTCGTCTGGAACTGGAGGCCATTAGTTAGCGTTCACATTGCTTATGGAGCCGTTGGCCTTGTCTCCACAGTGGCCGGGTTCTTCTCCCCTTTTTCCCCTGCATTTTGCCTGGTTTCTCTGCCATTTTGATTCCCCTTTTTTGATCTTCTCGTGGTGTTGCCCACATTGTCACGATCATGGTATTGCGCATGCTACGGTATTCTGTATGGTATGGTGTGGTGTATGATATGGTATGAATGGTGGAGCTGATGCCCCAAAGCGCATTGCGTATCTGTGACGGTCCTGCTCTCTCTGTTTGCGCCCACCCCATCCTGATCTGTCCTCTCCCTGCTGCCCTTTCATACCTTTAACCTCTTTCTTTGCCCATTTCACCTTCCCCTTGACTGACTGACTGTCCTTTGTGTTGTCTCTCTCTGTTTCTGCCACCTAAGATCTCAGGACTGATGACATTGCTTTTTGGTCCCTTCCTGCCACCCCAGTCCATCCCCAATCAACCAACGAAACAACCAACATTCTTGATCTGCCCTTTACACTCCTTGATGTCGCAGTTTCGCTGTTTTGGAACAAATATCTTCAGGTACTGTTTCCTTAAAATTGAGTAATTTACTGTTACTAACTTTATGGTTAAGGCTGTGAGATCTACGTCTTGTGAAAACTGCCTGCATGTTAATTCCACTACATTGGCTGACTAACAGCTACAGAATATGGAAGTGGAAAACTGATCTACTGTAGAAATACAGTAGATTCTGTACTACTGCATAGCAGTGTTACTTCCTATACCAGAAATGTGTCTGTATAAATGGCGCAAGTTGAATACTTATTTAGTTTTTCTTTCCTTTTCCATATTGATTTTATCACGTTTTTGTACTAGGAAAAAGCTTCAGCGTATCCCGTAAATACTTGTCTCTGAAGGTACAATAGCAAAAAATGTACGCTAGACTTTTATACTGTCAAACCCTATCTTGGAACCTTTCTCCTAGATAAGTCAGTACTTATCATTAAGTTCCTTGTTTTGAAGAATTTACGTAACAACATTATAACAGAACTCGCTCTGTCCATTCTTCATTCAATTTTGATTCTGTTGCTTACTTTTCTAAAATCTTGTCTTGGCTGCAAACAAACACCTACACTAGTCACACACGTCAGTAAATATTGTATTTATATTACATGTGCCCAGTACTTTGCAACCTCCAAAGCGCTTGGAGTGGCTTGCAGGAGATCAATCTTCGTGCAGGATGTAGGGCACAAAAGGCACTGGAGCATGTGGCTTGTGGTTTGTTCTTGTCCACAATCACAGGACGTATCTTCTGTTATGAAGCCCCATCTCTTCAGGTTGTCTCTGGATCGTCTGACTCCTGACTGTAAACTTTTTAAAGATTTCCACACCAGCCAGCTCTCGTTGTGTCCAGGTGGTAGTTCTTCAGCTTCTGGCGTCTGCAGGTGAGGCGTCGACTTCTTCCATAACTCCAGCCTTGCCTTCTCTGGTGAAATGGTGAGCTTCTCGGATGTTCTCTGGAAGCTCTTTTCTCTGGAAGCTCTTTCTCGATCTCAGCCGTTGCTGTGGTGGATTATGTCCGTGCAGTGGATGGGCACTGTCCTGTTCCACTTTCAGTCTCTCCTTGTTAGCAACCACTGTTCTGTGTACCCATGGTGGCGCTATTCCAGCCAGGCAGTAGAGCATATCAGTTTAGGTAGGTCTTAAGCAACCTGTGATCAACCTGCAGGTTTCGTTGAGAGCAATGTCTACTTGTCTGGCATGAGATGACCTGTACCAGACTGGAGAAGCATATTCAGCAGTAGAACAGCACAGTGCCATTGCAGAACAGCGAATAGTTTGTGGATGTGATCCCCACTGTGTCCCCGCTACTTTGCGAATTAGGTTGTTTCGAGCGGAGATTTTAATTTTAGTGTTCTTGCAGTGAGTTTTGAATGTCAGAGATCTATCGAGAGTGACTCCCAAGTATTTAGGTACATGATGATGATGATGATGATGATGATGTAGTTGGATGCCTGACCATGCAATATGTAGCCCACGATTAGCTTCCCTGTTCCTTAAATGAAAAGCACACACTTGTGTCTTCGAAGGGTTTGGTCTGAGTTGGTTCCGATTGTAATAGTTTCACAATGTTCTAAGTGCTGTTGTCCGGTTTCTTTCCACTCTTTCAAAGCATGAGCTCTGTGTAGCAAGGACTAGGACATCTGCATATAAGAATCTCTTTGTGCCTGGGGTCAATGGCTGGTCGTTGGTATAAATGTTGAAGAGAAGTAGAGCCAAGACGCTTCCCTGAGGTAGACCATTTTTCTGCGCTCTCCAGCGACTGTGCTGTCCTTGAAATTCAACAAAAAAATCTACGGTTTTGGAGGAGGGTGCTGAGTAGTCTAACGAGGTGATCATATTGTATAATTTTGCACGGAGTAACCGATGATGGACAGTATCATACGCTGCTGTGAGATCCACGAAGACCACATCAGTTACTTGACGGGTTTCAAAGCCATTCCCTATAAACTGAGTGAGATTCAAAAGTTGCCCTGTGCAGCTTCTGTTTGGTCGAAATCCTCCTTGTTCAGGTATGAGAACAGGGTCTATTACTGGTAGGATTCTATTCAGAATCATACGTTCGTACAGTTTATAAGGGTGACACAAAAGGCTAACTGTTCTGAAATTCTTGGGATGATTTGCTTCCTTTCCACGTTTCAGAAGAGCTATCACCCTGCTCTTTCGCCAGATTTTTGGTATATGGCACTGGTTCATGCAGTTGTTGAAAAGCTGCAGGATTCACTTTCTTGTTTCTGGACCGAAAATCTTGAGTTGCTCCATACGGAAGTCATCTAGACAGGATGCTTTACCAGTTTTGCTCTCCTTAATAGCCTTGTTTAATTCAGAAATCTGGAAAGGAAGAGTCAGATTCCTCGTTTGTTCTTGGGCCTCTTGCTGTACTTTCGGAACTTTGATTCTATGGCTTCCTTTCCCATTCATGAGCAGTTGGTTTGCTATCTGATCTGCAGTAATGCTGCAGTGTGATGTGGATCTGGTTGGGTCATTATTGAGGCGTCTCAATAATCTCCACGCTTTGACTGTTTCTGATGAGATCAAGTTCTTCCGTCGTTTTAACCCCAGAATTCCTTTTGGATTCTTTCAGAGATGCAATAAGTTTCTTCCCAGCCAGTAGCATTGTCTCGTCGAATGGATCTTCTTAGAATAGCACCTTATACTCTGTAAATTGGGCAGTGAGTTCTGAAGTTAGACTAGGAATGTATGATGTTCGACAACCCCGAGGAATTGCAATTCTGGAGCACCTCTTTACAGCCCTCACAAAAGTGTCATATGAGACAGGTGAAGGTTCTGTATTGGGAATTGCAGCGTCCAGCGTTTCTGTAAACTTCGGCCAGTTGGATTTCCTGAAGTATAACCTACTTCTGAACGGAACTGTCTGTGGTCTAACTGCTGCGTAGATTTCGCACATGATCGGTCTGTGCTGTGTATTTGGAATAGGATTGCAGACAGATTTTATGCACTGTTGTGAGATGTTCTCGCTGCAAAATATTAGATCAGGATTGTATCTGCTTTTCCATCTGCCACTGATGAGATGCAGGTTGCTTAGGATCAGATGGTTGCCTTCCGCCCATTATTGTAATACCATTCTCATCATCATGCTCATAGCTCCCATGTGGTGCTGTGACAGTTGAAGTCACCAGTCACTATTTGCGTGTGTTGACTAGAAAAGTTATCTGCTAGATTGATTTTGAGATCAACGTCCGGTGGTTTGTATACGGATGTGACTGTACAGCCTTGATTTCCAAAGTTTCGACAACTTCTCATAGTGCCTGAAAATGTGAAATGTTTCCCACGTCTTCAACAGCAGCATTCCAATTCACACCCGACCTAAGCAGTATCGGCATCCTTCCCTATCTGAACACAACACCCTACTCCTTGCTACACATCACGTATCAGTAGAACATACATAGATGAGAGACCTGTCCCGTGTGTCCTACCACTGTCACCTATTTTTGTCTCATCGTGGGTATCTCCTACAGTGTCAGAGGCGGGGCCACCCGTGAACGTGGCCACACAGTCTACTGACTCGGCTCCAACCATTGTGCCGCACCCCCCCCCCCAGTGGGGCTCGCCACTTTTTGGCGGGTTTGTGCTCGGCTACCGTGGGGCCCCAGCCTTTGCAGCATTTTCTCCCTTCTGTGCTGCATGTATGTCCTCTGGCTATTCTTTTTCCCCTCCATTGCGGAACATGTCTGGGGTATTACTGGGAATGTTCCGCATTATCTGTTCGTTCCCTTTTCCTTTCTTTGTTTACCTTCTCCTCTCGTTCCTCCGCTTGGGTGTTCGAGGGGTCCTCGTTTTCTTCTTCCTCACTGTGCACTCCCGAAGGCTGGCTCACGCGTCTGATATGTAACCGGTGAGTGGGTAACGCGTAATTTTCAGCCCCGTGTCGGCAGGTAGAGTTGGCACGTACCCCATGGTACAGGCCAGGCCCAGAGAGGGATGATTGCCTGAGCTGCAACCTTCCCAAATTGCCGTATGATTCCTCAGTCAGGTGTTGGGGAGGTGCGAACAGTCACCTAGGGCAGGTGCCCCATTTGTGAAGGAGCGTGCCACCGGAGATGCTGGCAATCATGGGGGATTTTCTCGCTGTGAACAAATCATCTTCACAGTCGACGTCTATGAAACGTAAACGGTATGAGGCTAACGATTCAAAATCCCTTCCAGCTGCACCACGGTTCCTCATGGTCTCTTATACTGAAGACTGTCAGTCCTTCGCCGTGGTAAATCCGTTTATTGTTCAGAAAGGTATTGCAATTTTGAGCCCTGCTGCTTCTGATTCTCAATCGCAACAACCGCTTACCACCTAACTTCTCCACAGCAACCCTGTTTGTGTCGAGGCCCTTGGACCTCTGAATTCTTCCTGTGGCTTTAATTATACTAGGCTGCTTGACTGTTTAACTGAGGCTGAAATCCAATCTTATCTCTCTGATCAGTGTGTCATTTCCATCCATCGGGTTATAAAAATGGTAGACTCCTCTCTAATGCCCACCTGCACTATTTTTATCACTTTTGATATAGTGGTGCTTCTGTCCAAGATCAAAGCAGGCTATGAAATTATAACAGTTAGACAGTACATTTCGAACCTGATGTGCAGCTACCAGTGTCTTCGTTTTAACCACACTAGAACCTAATGTCGACACCCAGCCAAGTGTGTAATCTGTTGTAGGGATGTGCATCAGGGCAATCGTCTGCCTCCTTCTCTCCGCTGTATCAAGTGCAATGGCGGCCGTGCCGCCGCCTCTCTGTATTTTCCTGTGTTCCTTGATGCGTGGGCTGCCCAAGAGATCTGTGTAAGGGAAAAAGTACCTTACCCAGTCACTCGCAAGTTATTGGTTAGTCGCAAATACTGTGTTCTCCCGTCTCGTACCTATAGTTCTGTTCTTAGTACGTCTAGATTCATGAAGGACATGCCCACACAGACATGCGACCTCAAATTCAGCTCTGAGGTTGTGAAATAGCCCAGCGTCACGGTAGCATCGCCATCCCCCGTCCAGATGTGCAACAAGACATCAAACTTTCAGCTCAAGGGGCGAAGCCACCAGTTACAGAACTGGTAGGCCAGAAAGGGCAGGAGTAGTACTCCCATGGAGACTTCCTACATCCCTCCAGCCAAACAACACCCAACTGTCCCTTTGCTAACCAGAAAGGCTTGAAGCAGTCCACCAAAGGCAAACGATCTTCCACTCCGCCAACTCTGGGATCCTCTTCGACAGTATTGCTATGTGACACCTTAGCCTGGCTGGCCTGAGTGTTGCCTGTGCGCACCACCAACCGTTTTTCTGCGTTGGACTCCATAGACCGACAGCACAAGCAATCCAATGCTTCTGTGCACCCCATGGAGCGGGATCCTCCTGCATTTGTGCCCTGAAGCAGTGACTCTTCGCAGGCTGACACTCAGCAGCCACCGAGGTGACACTCCGTCTCGTCCACATCGTGACTCTCCTCCACTCGAACGTTCGTAGCCTTCGGTCCCAAAAAGAGGATTTACGGCAGCTTTTAGCATCGCAGCATCCCCTTGTACGCTGCCTTCAGCAAACGAAATCGCACTCTCGTGACCACTTGAAGCTTTGATATTCCTTCCTGGGTCGTTTTGACCTTCCCCCTGGGGTCGGCAATCCATCTCATTGGGCTGTCATGCTGCTCGTAGGGGATGACAGTTCGTAATCTACCCATCTTCAAGCTGTTGCAATTCCCCTTTATCTTCCTCACCTGACTTTTTCCCCCTGTAACGTTTACATCCCTTAGTCATTTGATGTCACCAGGGCAAACTTCCTTCAGCTTATTAGGCAACTACCTCCTACATTTCTGCCACTCGGCGACTTTAATGAACACCATCCCCTTTGTGGTTCTCCCAGAGCCTGTCGGAGAGGTTCCCTCTTGACTGACCTTCTTAACCAACTCTACCTCTCCTGCCTTAACAGTGGAGCACCCACATTCCTTTCTGACTCCTCCCACACATATTCTCATATGGACCTATACTTTTGCATTTTCCAGCTCTCCCATCGTCTTGTGTGGTCCACTCTTTGTAACACCTACTTGAGCGTCCATTTCTCATGTGCTATCAGTCTGCTGACTCCTACCTGACCTGTGTACACACCGAAATGGCATCTTACTAAGCCTGACTGGCGGCTTTACTCCTCCCTGGCGACCTCCAAAGAACAGTATTTCCCCAGCTGTGATGACCAGGTGGAATATCTCACAAATGTTATCCTTACTGCTGCAGAACATTCCATTCCTCGCAATTACTCTTCACCACGTCGTGTCCCAGTCCCTTAGTGGACTGAGGCATGCCGCGACGCAATTCGCGCACGGAGATGTTCTCTCCACGCTTTTACTGCAATCATATGATGACAAACTGCATTCATTAAAATCAGATGCGTGCAAAGTGTCGTCGCGTTTTTCGGGAAAGCAAAAAAGCTAGCTGGATTGCATTCATTAGTTCTTTTAACGGTTCCACCTCTTCTTCTGTCATGTGGGCCAACTTCAAACGACTGTCTGGGACCAAGATCCATTTGCCAATTTCTAGCTTGAAAGTAGCAGACGATATCATCGCGGACCCTATTGCTATCTCAAATACTTTGGGTCGCCATTTTGCCGACCTTTTGAGCTCTTACCACTATCACTTTGCCTTCCTCCACCAGAAATGAGCGAAGGAGGCTCTGGCGATACCTTTCCCTTCTCAGAATAGTGAGTGCTATAATGCCGCCTTTACGATAAGGGAGCAAGATCGTGCTCTCAGCTCATCCCGATCCTCCGCCCCAGGGCCAGTGTTGTGCAAATTCAGATCTTGCAGCACCTCTCTCTTGTAGGCAGGCGTTTCCTACTTAACATGTACAACCGCATCTGGGCAGAGGGCACATTTCCTGGCCATTGCCATTAAGCCACTGTCACCCTCATACCTAAGCCCAGTAAGGATAAAAACCTTCCCTCTAGCTTACGCCCCATTTCTCCCACTGACAATATTTGCAAGGTGACGCATGAATCACGCCCGGCTCGAGTGTCATTATTTACTAACGACTGCACAGTGTGGATTTAGAGTGTGGCGTTCTGCAGTTGACCATCTCGTTAGTTTGTCCACCCGTGTCATGAATGGTTTTCTGCGGAAATCCCAGACTTTGGCCGTGTTTTTCGATTTGGAGAAGGCCTACAACACCTCCTGGAGAACTCTTTACATGTGGGGCTTCCGTGGCTGCCTGCCCCGTTTCCTGCGGGAATTTTTAGAAGGGAGAGTTTTCAAGGTGCATGTGGGTTCTGCCTTGTAGGACGCCTTTATCCAGGAAGACGGTGTGCCTCAGGGTTCTCTCCTGAGCATCATCCTATTAGCTATCGCCATTTACCCTATAATGGCCTGTCGCCCACCGGACATCTTCGGCTCCCTCTTTGCCTTCTATTCCAGTTCTCACGGACCTGTCACTGAGCGGCGTCATCGACGACGTCTCGATCGTCTGTACTCCTGGAGCACTTACAATGGTTTCAGTTTTTCCACTGACAAACCCGTCGGTATGAATTTCTGGCGGCGCAAATGGTTTCTCCTACCATCTTTACATTTTGGGCATGTTGCCCTTCCGTTAGTTGAAACTACGAAATTCATGATGCTCATGCTTGCTAGGAAACTCTTGGTCCTCTCATGTGTCTTACTTGGCAGCCAGTCTTACGCGGTTCCTCAATGTCCTACATGTCCTCAATGGTACCTCCTGGCATGCTGATCGAACCTCCGTTTGTAGCGATCCATTTTCCATCCGAAACTCGACTGTGGGTGCTTTGTTTATGCATCTGCACGTCCAGCCTCTTACGCCATCTCAACACATCCGCCATCATGTTATCCATTTGCCCACTGGCGCCTTTTACACTACCCCAAGTGAGAGCCTGTATGCTGAAGCGGCTGAACTACCACTGTCCTACAGTCATGACTTTCTCCTCAGGCATGCTGTTAGTCTGCCATGCGTGGCCACCCATGCTATGCCTCCTTGTTCGATGCTTACTTCGATCGCCAGTACGGGGCACATACCTCTTCCCTGTTACCTCCTGGAGTCCGTTTCCGGCGCTTGCTTCGGCAGCTTAATTTCAAACTACCTGCAACTTCCCCAGTGGGTGTGAATGCTTCGCCAATTTCGCTTCCTGAAGTGGCCCTTGTTAACCTCGGCCTTCATTGACTTCGTAAGGACACTACTCCAGCCTTACTCTGTCTCCTTCAGTTTCGTTAGTTTCGCACAGAATTTCGCGGTAGTACATTTGTGTACACTGAAGGCTCTGACTGACAGTAGGGTCAGATGTGCCTTCGTCATTGGCACTCACGTCTTTAGTTGTCGGTTTCCGACACACTGCTCAGTATTTACAGCCGAGCTCTTCGCCTCTTATCAGGCCACAGAGCACATCTGGCGTCACAGACTATTAAATTGTCGTGCTCACACACACTAGGCGCCCTTCAAAGTCTCTGTGCGTTTTACACCGCCCATCCCTTAGTGCAACTTTATCACTCGTGTTGGAGCCACTGTGAATTTTGTGGATTCCTGGTCATGTCGGTCTGCCAGGAAACTAGGCTGCTGACGCTGCTGCCAAGGCTGCAGTCCTCTTACCTCAGCCCACTAGTTTCTATATTCCCTCCAGTGATCACTGTGTTGCTGTCCATCAGGAGGTAGCGTCCCTTCGGCATCGCCATTGGTCCTTCCTTAAAGGAATAAGCTCAAGATTATTAAGCCTCTCCCAGTGGCATGGGCGACCTCCTCTCGGCTCTGCCGCCTGGAGGAAGTCATTTTAACTCGGTTGCGTATTGGGCACTGTCTTTTTAGCCATCGTCATTTTATAAGTGACGCTCCCCCACTACTTGTTATACTGCGCCCAAATTTTAACTGTTCGCTTCCTCCCAGCTGAAAGTCCATTTCTTAACCGTTTATGTTCCCACTTGCCGTCTGATTTATCGACCGTTTTAGCAATTGACGCGTGGGCTGTGGACTGCGATTTAGTTTCTGTCCGTGAAAGCGATATGACGAAAGGCATTTAAATTTTAGTTTTGGACCTCCGTTTTGTATGGTAACTTTAGTAGCTCTTTCTCCACGTCCCTGTTTTTCACTGTCTTCTATTATGTCAATTGGGATTGACATTAGTCATTTTTAACACCTCTGTCTTCGTGTTCTATAGTTTTGACGTGTGCGCATATGATCCCGGTTGTTTTTGCGCCCAAAAACGAGACACTGTACCGCATTCTATGTGAGCATCTCCTCTGACGAGCAGTTTGTCACTGTGAATGGCCACTGCTAGACTGGCTGAGAGGCAGCTGGACCGTCCAGTTTGAGATGGCTGCTTACCTGATGTGCTAGACTTCGACAGTCACTGCGCTGTCACTGTTAGGGCCTCAGCTACACCTGCTTCTGTCCCAACGCCTGCTCCCATTCCAGCTCTACACACGCCTACTGTCGCCCCCCCCCCCCCCCCAGTGCACCTGTACAGTTTTTTCACGTTTTCTGCTACTCTCCCCAACCCTTCCCCCTTTCCCCATCCAACCGTCCTGTCACAACACTATATGTGCTTCCTCCCATAGGCAGCACTGCAGCATTCTACACCACCCTTTCCTCATACTGCCCTCCATCCCCATGACACATTTCGTGTGTACAGCCACATCAGCTGAGATAGCTGTTCTCCGCGTTTAGGCCTTACTACCCTCCCGTGTGTGTGCACGGTTTTTCTTTTTCATCATTTTATGGAGGATTAAGTTCTGTGTTCTTACATTGCCCTTGGTTGATGCTCAACATCTCTTCCATGTGGTGAGTTGTAATATATCCTATCTCATATTGTTGCCCCATCCGGGATTTTCTAAGGTGTAAATTACACATTTTGGCATTCTCAGCATCCTTGCAGCAACACACCCTAACAGAATCTCAAAATATGTAACAAAGTAAATAATATTGTTTGATTGGAGAGTAATTCTGCTTCACCTACACTGTCCACATATTCTCGTAACTGTTGTTGCATGCACTATTTGACTAGTGCTGCTCGATTATTCTCATCTCACAGCACGATGGTGGAATGTGGTGTATCACAGGTAATGGGATCTTGGCTTGTGAGGATGGTGGAAACCTCTATAAATAGCGGCTCAGTCTTGAGGTGTGCCAATGAGATGCGCGGCTGTGGAGATGGAATAGTCGTTAGCGGGCAACCTCTGAGGGACCTGCTCTGCCTCAGTTGTATAAAGTCTACCTAGGCACACAGGGCTCTATGCAGAGACTTTTATTTAACTAGTTCTTCCTGGGACCGAGATGGAGCCTTCCAATTTTTCTCTTCCCCCTCCAGTGGAATCGATGGGCCATTGCTAGGTACTAACACCCAGTCTAATAACAGGGTTCATCCAGCCAGTCCAACAGGCTCTGTTAACAGTAACAGAATGCATGCTGGTTGTCTGAATGTGTTTGCAGTAGTTAAATGCAAAGAGTAGCTTTGATAAAGTTCCACTATTCTGCGTATAAAGATGTTTGGAGGGTTTTGCTGGAACTTAAAATCTGTCAAACACTAACCAAATGGGACGCTGTTGGTAGAAACGTCTAGTTCCCAACAAGTGAACGACATCCAGCACAATGCCCTGTAGAGTATGCAATAGAAAATGAACTGCAGAGTGGGTGAGGCCAGGAAGGTATTGTTGGTGTGATAAACCTAATTGAATGGGTGTGTGGTGATACAGTGTAATCACTCTTTTACACTGACTATCAACAGCACGAAACTTCCAGAGTATGTTAAGGCAGTATTCCTTAGTCTAGATGTGTAGATTTTTTTCCCTTGAACACAATGCACCGTTTTAAACACCAGCACTCGGGACTAACTACTGTTCCTGAAAGGGAGACGCCACTTGGGGAAAATGCTGTAAGACTGCCCTTAAAGGAGTCTTTTGTTCATCTCTTTGGAAGTTTGTAAATTTCTCCGGGGATCTCCCGGTCTGGAGTATGGATTGCAGTGTCTCCCTTGAAGAAAGGAAGATGCAGAAGATAAAAACATCAAAGTGCCTCCCATATGGTGAAGCCAAAAAGATCTATAAGGCTATGCAGCTGCCTCCTTTACTTCAGTTCTCAACATCCA